>NW_017566987.1:1509-602569 GCF_001661235.1 Pichia membranifaciens NRRL Y-2026
AAACAATTTATCATTCACCAAGCTCAGCAACTAGAAATATTCTCTAGTTAAATAGCTACAAACTCAAGTTTTACTGGCCAGCTGGGTTTTGCCCAGGTCCACAAAATGCTCGAATTGTTTCTCTGCAAACACAACAGAGTACAGGCTTTTCAATTTTCAATTCTAAATTATAGCATGTCTGTCCAGCTAACGAACACCCGCCCTATCAATTGCCGACTCAACGACAAATCAGGCCTAATATCAAGTCTCTCATTAGTTCGTAATCAGTAAACAAACATTTCAACTACCAGTCTCCGTCCAATACCTGAACGTTTCTTACCAGCTATCTTCTCCCTAACTCGCCAGTGGCTAGCATCAAAGACCATCCAGATTGTACAGTTGATTTACTTCGATAACTCCAGCAAAACAAAACATAACTGCCTCTTCAATATAGCACTGTTTCTGTAAACTACTTGTACACTATCGAACTGAGGAAGGCCTGAACTTATCTTCTTCCACTACTGGCACTGGCCATTTGTACGTATCCGTTCCTAACGATCCCCATAGTCACATTCTGAATTAGACAGTCCTTGTGAACCAGGCGGATAAATGGTCCGCTGATCTTCATGGGAACCTATTGCTGATCCACTGGTTGTGAATAAATGTCTTTCCAGTCCCTCATAACCAGCAGAATATACCATGGATTGAGCTCTGAACTACTACTTGATCGCTTCAACCGTCGAATAGTGTGCTGATAACTTCCTCTTGCATGTAGTGTTCAATCACAGACTATACTTGAATCTTTTTATCGGACATCCACTCAATTCAGTTGCCAAGAATTCACATTCATCTATTAACATCATCACCTGATCTGAGTTCAATTTCCAGCGGTAATATTCTAAGCATTAACAGGTCAATTGCGCTGGACAACTCTCCCGGTACCCCCTGTCCAGCCAGCACACAACAACAGACAGCCATCTGGCTGCCACATTACTGTCACTGCTGTTTCTATTGTACGTCTCCCAATGCTCAAGGCAGGATTGTCTTCTAGCTGTCTTCAAATGAGTCTCTTGATCCAGACAGGACAACATTGTGACCACATCATTAACGGTGTCAAAGACACTCCCATGATAATCGCAATATTCACTTGTACTGTAGACTGTCCATTGTAGTGTGTGCTGCTTTAATGGACTACTATTCTTCTTAGCTCCAGTCCAGCAAGAACACCGACCACATACCGTCAGAAAACAGGAAACGGAAAAATCGTCGAAAATTCCCCCTCCGGCAAGCTCGCCGGCCCGATTTTTTCCCCATACTAATCACAAAAGGGTCGTTTTCGAGCAGCGCTCTCACGAGAGGGGCCTCTTGATTTCGGCATTTTTCACGAGAGGGTGTTTCGCTAACAAACGTTTTTCACAAAAGACCCCTTTTGCCATACTGGAGCGAGAATTCCCATATTAGTAGTTGAGGGCATTCAATTAAGTACCTTAACAAACAAACAAAAAGACGACTTGGCCTTGCTTGTTGAAGAAGTAGGTGTAGTTGCACTAAAGGGACAAGACTTTAAAAACAAAAGTTTTGAGGAGCTTAGGGAATGGGGTGGATATTATGGTCCATTAGATGTTCATGCCAACTCTGGTGCACCTCTTGAGGATCCTCACTTCCACGTCGTTTACAAAAGTAATGACCCCAATCAAAAGGAAAAAATATTTTCAGATAGCCTTAACAGTATCAAATGGCATTCCGACGTCACTTATGAAAATCAGACTCCAGGTATTACCATTTTGGTTATGCTTGAAACTGGCTTAGGGGGAGATACTCAATTTATTGATTCCGTTGAGCTCTATAATAGGTTTTCTCCACTACTAAAAACAAAACTAGAAGGCTTAAGGGTTTTACATTCTTCCAGAGAGCAAGCAAATGGTACAGCTCTTATTGGAGCTATTCAAAGAAAACATGTTATTGACAGTATTCATCCTGTTGTTAGGTATCATCCTGTTTTGAAAAAAAAATCATTGTTTGTAAACAGTGGTTTTTCAAGAAGATTTTTAGGCTTGAAGCAAGAAGAAAGTGACAATTTACTTAGTTTTCTTCTGGATCACTCAAAGACTTGTCTTGATGCACATATCAGACTGCAATGGGATGAGAATACTGTTGTTATCTGGGATAATAGGAGAGTTGTTCATTCCGCGACTGCTGACTGGGATGCTACATCAACCAGACATGCGTTCCGAATTACGACGATGGCGGAAAGACCAGTGGAGACTGAGGAAGAGTATGAAAGCTGGTCTCCTGAAGCAGAAGAGGAAAGACTCAAACTGAAAAATTATTATTTGAATTTAAGCCCTTCGGAGTACTATGAGGCGACAATGAAATAGCCAATTGATTTGTCTTTCTTAGTTTATTCTAGTTCTCGATGTTATGCCGGCTGGGTTCACATGTGTTATCCACATTTTTTTAAGTAGGCAGATCAAAAAAAATCTAGATTCCACTGGATGCCAAAAACGTTTCTCCTGATAGCTGGCCGTAAAGGGTTTTACTTATTTACTGATTTAAGTAACCTCGTAGATAAATGTATATTCTCTCACGAGTATCAATCATATTCTAACAAAGAGACACTTGAATTGAAAATCAGTCACTTTTATTGAACCAACTTTAACTATTTTTTAGAACATTTAAAAGTAAGAAAATAGATTAATTATAAATTATGTTTTTGAGGTACAAATTTCATCTTTAATCATTAGCTGGAACCATAAATACCTGAAAGTTACGTTTAACTATACTGTGAAGTATACATACAGACTTCATGCCTAACAGCATTTCTTGTCTCATATTCTTCTATCTGTGCCCATGCTAAAATTGAAAAGTTTGTAAATCACAGAAAAAAAAGAGTACACGGCAAAGCTCAAAAAAGTTTGAAGAGAATGAGATTGGTTTTCGGATGGTCACCATTAAAATAACTTAGTTTTTTCTTTACTGGATCAAACTGTTTCTGACGTCCCTCAGCCGTCTGCGGTCTCCGAATCCAAGCAAAAAAGCATTGAGGGAATAGAGTAGCCCACATGTTCCAGATAAATAGTAACCTGCTGTAATGTGCGGACCTTTTGAGGTTTTATACCAGATATTATTGCAAATACTGTTGGCAACAAAAGAAAATATATTGATTCCACCAGTACAAATCACTCTTTTTTTCACATTATCCTTGAAAATTTCTTGTGCCCATGCCCAATATAGACCTGCAGTGCCCAAAGCCCACCCTGTGTTACAGTACAAAAAGAATCTGAATGCCCTGTTGTGAGGGTAAAGTGGAGTAGCTCCCAAGCAAATGTTGATCGCAAATGCGACAAAACCAGATATGGCGATTGGTAACCAACGATTACCTTTCAGTAGGGTATCTGATATCCAGCCACCTCCAAGAGCAACAAATGTCTGGACCGCATAGATAATTGAGGCATAATGATTTATTTGAGGAATTGTGTAACTATGGGGCTTCTTGGTGTTCCAAGCTTTTAGCCACAAAGAGAAAAAGGTGTTCGTCAACGATGTAATATCTTGTGACACACCAAAAAACCAAAAGCCCCAAACTTTCCAATCAGTCAAGGCGCTAATTATGTCCTTATAAGTGAATTTATAGTTATCGGTCTGCTGCTCAGGTAGTCTTTTCTTCAAGTAGTGGATATCATCTTCATTTAAAATGAAGTCTGGCTTTCGATTTGAAAGCCTATCGGGGAAAAAAAAACCTGGAATAGAATAAGCCCAATGGAAATAACTCCGTCAATAATGAACACCCACCTCCAGCCAGCACGACCGTTCACTCCATTCAAACCTGTATAAACTCCAGATGCAACATAACCACCAAAAAAGGAGCCAATAGATGTGGTAGCTTGTAAAATAACAGACCTTTTTGCTAGCTCTAGAGGACTGTAGTATGTTCCCAGAATGTATGCAAGTGCTGGATAATGGCCACATTCAAAAGCGCCTAAAATTGTTCTTGCAACAATTAGTTGCGTAGGAGTTTTAACAGCAGTTTGACAAAAGGTAACAATCGTCCATAATAACTCAATCAAGATTAAAAAATATCTACTGTTCATCTGAACCATTAAGAAAGCAGCAGGAAAACCACAAATCATACTTGCAATGTTGTAACCTGTGTTTGCATAATTATACTGATTTCCATTGATATGTAAGTCTTCTTTTAATCCATTAACATAAGCATAAGTTAGATTGATTTTATCTAAATATTTAACAAATGTTGAGGCACAAGCAAAAAATAACAAGGTGGAATCAAGTTTGAATATAATTTTTTTGTGTTTCTTATCTGGATGACCCCAAGTATCCCAGATGAACCTTTTCCAACTAGTATTTTGCAGAACAGGTTCAGTCGAATCCGATTCCTGAAAAGATTCAACTTTTGTTGTGACATGTTCGATATCGTCACCTTTGATTTCAGTGACTACGTCTGTCCCAAAACTAATGTGATCTTCAGACTTATTGACGACTGAAACCATTTTCGATATCGTTGTTTAATAGATTTTAGGATAGATGTTCCAGACTCGAAATTTTAAACAATTCCAATGGACATAAAGTTCTAGCCGCAAGTGGTTGATAAGTATCCGTTTTATACCTCCTGGATAGTATTTCACACCAACTTCCTCGAGTAATTCTTCAATTCCATTTTTAGAGAGAATAATGTGGCGTTAAACGTTTAACGGTTGAAACCCTAATTTGTTTGCTATTTTATTTCCCAAAAACTAAATTAAAAGCTAATTGAGAGATTCGCAACAAAGAAGTCACCAGATAAGATCCATCAGGCAAGTCTCCATACTTTTCCGCCTTATTGTGGCGGGTGCCACAGTTTTAATGGTAGTTTTACAAGCTACCTCTAAATTGTGCTGCTTCGCTTACTCCTTTCACCGATAAATACATAACGTTCTGCATTTGCTGCCTAACAACGCTGAGATCTGTTTTGTGTGATCAATAGAAACTTTAAGTTTCTTCATTCCAAAACGGCAAAACATGGTGGCTCAAAGTGAAGAAAACTTTAAACATTCCAAAGGCGGTTTTTCTGTCGAATTTCAAAGTATTGAAGTTCCAAATACCAGGACTATCAACCAAAATGTCTTTCCTTTAGCTTTGGAAATCAAGGCCACTGACATCAATGATCGCAAACAAATTTCTGAAATTTTGTATGAAATTTCAAGTGGCGGAAAGTTCACGGATTTACTCACCAAGCACGGAGCAGTACTGTTGAGAGGGCTTGGGGACAATTCTAGCGAAGCATTTTCCGAATTTGTTACGGCCATTGAAACAGGAAGAGGAAGAACGCCATTTGAGCAGATCGGTTTAGCTGGAAAGAGATTCAAAAAGGCAGAGAATGTTTACACTGCAAACGAAGGACCGCCCCGCACAAGATTTTATCAACATAATGAATACGCCAGATACTCTCATTTCCCTTCGAACATTCACTTTTTTGCTCAAAAGGTACCAAAACACGGAGGGGGAGGTTCACCGATAGCAAATTCAAATGAGTTTTATTCTAAGGTTTATGAAGAGATACCAGAATTTATTCACGAGTTGTCAAAGAAGAAGTTGACGAGCATTCAGGTTTATCCTTCCAAGACCAAAAAGTCGACCGTAACAAAAGGCAACGAGTTTTTCTGGGAAGATTTTGATTCATTTGGGAAAGAAATAGAAGAGAGTGATAGTTTTGAAACCAAGAAGAGGAAGGCAGAAATACAAATTAAGCGGTTGACCGATGATTTCAGCTGGAACGAAGACGGGTCGGTCACTGTTAGACAACATGTTCCTGCATTTCGCAAACACCCTATAACACAGTTGCCAGTGTTTTTCAACGGCCTTAATGGAAGATATGGAACTTCAAGAGATGCTGACGCGTTGAGGCCCCCATATCACGGCAAGAATGGCGGTGTTTACTTGCCCTCTACATACGATGATGGCGAAGTCATTTCTTTCGAGTACTTAGAGGTGGTCAACAGAATATCAAGAGAGATAGAGTTTTTGCATAAATGGCAAGAGGGCGATCTACTTTTGGTAGACAATTATCAAGTATCACACGGTAGAGAGCCTTGGTTTGAGGGGGACGAGCGTGTGGTCCTAGTAAGCATGTGGGATGATTTAGAAGGATCAAAACCAAGTGCTTATGAACCCTAATCTTAATTTACTTCACTATTTTGCGTTAAAAGTTAACTTTTGATTGGTTTTTTTAATTGTAATTAAAAGTTTGTACACAAAAATTTTAATTAATTTACCTTCGAAAAAAGGACCAAAGAAATTGATTTCCTCCTACAGCTTCTTCCCAATAAAATACTGACTAGTTAAAAACGTTGCTAGTTAAAACAAGTAAGTACATAACATTAGAATCGCACTTAGTCAAAATTAGGAACTGGTTGGGGCTATGGCTCAATGGTAGAGCTTTCGACTCCAAATCGAAAGGTTGCAGGTTCGATTCCTGTTGGCCTCATACCAAAATTTTTTGCTCATTCAGTAAAATTTATTTGGTAAGAAAAAAGGGGTAATATACCATGTCTTTAATTAATTTTCAAGTTTTTCAATAACTCATCATCTATCTTATCTACAATTTGTAACTGGTCTAAGTCAACTGCTAATGCTCTCGCTTTGGAAAAATTCTGAGTTGCCGACTTTTTATCCTCCAACTGCAGTGCCAATACACCTAAGGAGTAATATGATATAGGTAAAATTGGGTCTTTTGTGGTCACCTTTGATATTAGTTTTTCATATATTGCTCTAGAATTAGCATAAGCAGTTTTGTCATTTGTTTGCTGACCAAGCTGAAACCAGGCAGACGCAAGATTATGGATCTGCGTCGTACTGTTTACGCTATTGTCAAATCCGGCAACCGTAGACCATAACAAATTACTTTGTAGGATTTGAATGCAAGAGGTAGTATTTCCCCTGTTCATCTGGAGCATGGCATAAAAGTCACGAAGCTTTAAATATGATTCAATCCACACAGGCCAATTCCTATCTTTAAAAGATCTCATAATGTCCCAGCATTCAAGATATTGCTTTCCTTCCTCCGAATTTATATTTTCTTCAATCCACTCGGTCTTTTTCGTGTGGTTAATACCAAACCTGTCTACTTTCGTTTCAGCCCATATATCAATAAGGTCATTCGTGTTGATTTTCTTGCTTTTAGGATCGGTAGCTATCCAGGGCAAATCGTTCAGCATCTCATTATTTTCAATGAACGCCATCCTATCACGCAATTCGTTGCTAACGTCCGAAACCCAATTTTTGGATTTTGCATTCTGCATTAGCATGGCCCATCGAGTAATGACAATCAAATCTCTATCTATCAGTAGTTCTTTCTCCGGATTGTCATCCTTAATAGTTCCGTGAATCAAATTCTCAAAAATAAATGTGCTTAAATTGTAGTAGGTAGCAGTCAAGTTTTCTATCATTTTCAAATTTTGGTACATTTCAGCAACTTTCAAAACAATTCCTGTGTATTGCATGCTAAGCTGGTCCATGTGTTCATTCTCCTTAGCGACTTTCATCGCCTTCAAATAGTATTTCAAGGCGTTCAAGTAGTCTTCATTCCCATCTCTTTCTTCCCACAAACCTTTTCGAAGTTCCTTACTCACTTCTTTAGAGTACGGATTCCAAGGCTGCCATAAATACATTAATATTGACCCACTGACCAAAGTGAAAGCTCCATAACGTACTATCTTGCCTAGAACATCACTTTGTCTTTTACTTTTGGCATATTCTTTATGTTGTATGATTGCACGTTGACTTGGGGGAACATAACGTGAAACACTTTTCGCCAGTTGATATAACTTGTTGGTTCTCTTAAGCATTGTGCCACTAGCTTTTGAGGATAGGTCGACTGATGGCGGTGAAAACTTGCCTTAAGAGAGAACAATGAAGGAAATTAGGAAATTTAAGTTCAATTTTTTACCATAGCCCCTCTCTTCCGCTCCATACTGACGCCAGATTAGAGCCCAATCCCCCGATCAATTCTCTCTTTTGCTTCCACATTTTCGCCCCATCTACCGAACACGGGTTTAAGCCAATGACATACCCTATATATGCTGTTCAGCAGTTGCCAACGATCTATGGATGACAAGACTCAGCTAGCATTAATTTTCTTTAAGCTCCTGTTTCGCAAGTAGCTGAACAACAAAAAGATGGACTAGCAAAATGATAATTTCTGCTGGGGGAATGTTGAGATCTTTGTTAGTGTAAATCAAAAACAGAAAACGGTTTGATAGTTAGGAAAGCAAAAGGTGCTTCAGCTTGAAAGTAAATCGGTAACATTCGGGGTCAAGACGCAAACTTATCTAACTTTCGTAATATTGGGTTCGATGTGGATCATCGTCCTTCATAATCTCATACTACACGGGCCTAGAAACCGGCATCGCACACATGTAAGACAATTTAACTCTCTTAGTAGCATGTGCTCTTGATTCTGCTCTCTGTACTCATGCCAGAATTGGGCTAATTGGCGTCAGAATAAATTAAATCTATGCACACCAATGATTTTCCTATATGATTTGTTACTCGCTCCGAGAATGCAGATTCTAATTTCGGATTCCATGGTTAATTCTGTACATCTGGGGGAATGGTGCCAGCGATCTTTCTAAGACCAACAAAGCGTTGCCTCCTTCCACCGTGGCACCATAACTTATTATCATTTGACACAGTCAACAACAAAGTACAGCAATGTCTGCCAATCTCAGCGATATTGAAAAAAGCTATACGCTTTTGACACAAACCTTTGCCAATAGCCCTCGTTCCCAAGACGAGTCAAAGACACTCTTAAAGAAATTCAGGGATTCTTTATCAGCATCGTTTGAGCCAATTGCGAATGCTGTAAAGAAAGATTTTAACAAACCCAGAATGGAGGTTTACCTTACCGAGTTCGGCCAAGCTGTTGCTGAACTAAACAATGTACTTGCGAATCTGGATTCTGTTCTCAAGCCAACCTCACCATCTTCGCTTCCAATAAACTTCTCAACTTTAACCATACAGATTGAAAAAATTGCCTTAGGTACAGTCTTGATTATCTCACCATTCAATTATCCACTGATTCTTGCAATTTCACCATTAATTGGAGCAATCGCTGGAGGCAACAATGTTATTTTGAAGTTGCCATTTGATCAGCTACCAAATTTCTCCACGGTTATGAAAAATGTAATTGAAGCCGCTTTACCGAAAGATCAAGTCGCTGTTGTCAATGGGGGAATTCCTGAGTCTGAGTATCTTTTGAATGAGTGCAAGTTTGATAAAATTTTCTTCACAGGCTCTACAAATGTGGGAAAAATAGTTTATGAAGCAGCAAGTAAGAACTTGACCCCAGTCGTTCTTGAACTGGGTGGTAAGTCCCCTGCATTTGTGACGAACAACGTTGATAAGAAGTCAATCAGAACTTTATTGGATCGCTTACTATGGGGTAAATTCACGAATTCAGGACAGACCTGTGTTGCTCCAGACTATTTACTAGTTGAAGATTCAGTTTACGACGATGTACTTGAAACATTATTGCAGAGCTATCAATCTACATATGCTGAGCTTGATGAAACTTCCGACTTTACTCACATCATTAACAAAAAAGGTTTTCTCAGGTTGGATGGTTTAATCAAACAAACTAGGGGTAAGGTCATAGCTGGTGGAAAGACATTTGCAGGATCTCTGTTTATTGAGCCAACAGTTGTAGCAGACGTTTCGTGGGACGATCCTTTGATGTCAAACGAGATTTTTGGTCCTATCCTTCCAATTATGAGATACAGTGGCTCGTTTCAGAAAATAGTGCAGAAAGTCGCTACAACTCACGATTGTCCATTGACTGCTTATTTGTTCTCCTTTTCGGATCAGGATTTGGTAACCCTGAAAAAGTACTTAAGATCCGGCTCAATTTCAGTGAATGAAACCTTAATGTCTGCTGGCTGCTTCATTTCACCTTTTGGTGGAATCGGTAGCAGTGGCTTTGGTAACTATCATTCCAAATGGACCGTAGACAGTTTTACCCACGAAAGAGCAGTCCTCAAGCAACCATTATGGGCCGAAATCCTTTTGAAAGCGAGATATTTTCCTTACACCCAAGCTAACATGAATAGCTTGAAAATGTTGGAGATTATTCCAGAAATCCCCATTCAAAAAATCAAAGAGTATGTCTGCTACCTTGTGATTTTTTTGATTGGCTGGTTCTTAGCTAAATCATTTTGAGTAACGTTTTTGAATTTATAAAATTACATGGTTAACGAGTTTCTAGTAATACAGTAAGTTAGTCAAAGTAATAACCTCCGGCAATGAAACGAATCATATACTCGTCAATATGACCAATTTCATCGTCTTCTTCACCGTCGTCTTCACCGTCATCGCTTTCGTTTTCACCACCCTTTTCATCGCCATCATTTTCTCCTCCCTCTCTTTCCTCGTTTGCTTTTTCGCAATGCTTGTTTTCAGCTTCGGTATCTGGGTTATCCATCTTGCTATAATCTTCTTCATTCGCAACCGCATCCGGATCATGTGATTTACCATTTGGTTGTTTGACATCATCTTTGTACGTACGAATTTCCTTACGTGCAACAATACGACGTGCTAAAGTTTCCACCTCTACACCTTCAGTGTTGCTATTCTGGTTACCACTATCAGCTTTGAACTCACTAGTTTCGGTAACACTTGAACTGGTATTTTTCTCACTATCAGAGAAATCTTCTACATCAACATTAGATTCACGCATTGCAATCTCAGCAGCTTTGGCATCCTCTGCATCTTCTGCCATTTCCAAAGCTTTAGTGAAATCTTGTCCTTTTCTCAAAATGGTGCCGTTTGATTTTGCACTGTTTTCAACATCTGTTTCTATGTTTTCTGTTTCTTTACCCAACAGCTCATTGACTGTTAACTTACTAAAGTAGTCGGTTGTGAAATCACCCTT
This sequence comes from Pichia membranifaciens NRRL Y-2026, assembly GCF_001661235.1. Lineage (NCBI taxonomy): Eukaryota > Fungi > Ascomycota > Pichiomycetes > Pichiales > Pichiaceae > Pichia > Pichia membranifaciens. Next base: position 12,410 of record NW_017566987.1, read on the forward strand.
TTGTATAACCACATTATCAAGATGTTTCTTTTGCTCTGCTTTCTTTAAAATATTAGCTTCAATGGTATACTCGGACACGAATCTATAGATGTGAACATCTCTAGTTTGTCCAATTCTGTGGCATCTGTCCTGACACTGCTTATCTATGGCTGGATTCCAATCCGAATCGTAGAAAATAACAGTATCTGCACCCGTTAGATTGATACCAAGTCCACCAGCTCTAGTGCTCAAAATAAAGCACTTGACTCGGGAATCATTGTTGAAACGTTCTGTCAATAACTGTCTGTCTTCAATACGGGTTGCACCGTCCAAACGCATGTAAGTATATCCATGGTAGTTAAGGAATAGTTCAAGAATATCTAAAACTTTCGACATTTGAGTAAATATCAAGACTCTATGCCCTTGAGGAATTAAATTGTGTAAAAGCTGAGCTAGTTTTTGAAGCTTACCACAGTCATATTGCAACAATGATTTATCAGGGAAAGCAATAGATGATTTTACTTGTATCTGGTGAAAAGGGTTCTCGATGATATTTGTTTGAGAATCATGTCTAAGCTCCTGTTGCAAGTCTGTAGGATAGAGTAAGTCATTCATATTGTTACAGACAGCCTTAGGAGTAACAAACGCATATTTTTCTAGTATCTCCTTCATCAAAGAGCACCTCGTATCAACGCTTTTAACCAATGACAAACGTTGAAGTTGAATTAAATGATTTCTTGGTTTTCGAAGTGTTAAAATATCAATCACACTGGAGGAGATTAGTTGCGTTTTATTACAGTTGAAGTCGTTAACATATTTTCTGTGACGCATCATTTCCAACAAATCCGTGTTTTCTTTATTTAATACGTACTCGTAATAAACCTGTAAGTCATTAAAGTTAGGCTCTAGAATCTTTCCTTCAACCTTTTTTTCCAATTCGTCAATTTTATTTTCGAAAATGTTTGATGCGTTCAAAGCTTTTATGGTCTTCAAATGGTACGAAGTTTCAAGATCAAAACGCTTCAAGCCTGAAATCAGATTGATAAAAGATTTATCAACGATTTCCTGACTATTCTGCTTCAATAAACCTCTAACGACATGATTCTGAAGTTCGAAATTGGAAGCAACCGATTTATCTTGAGCAAAACTGGTTAAAATAGGTCTAACTTCAAATAGATCAGGATGATTACAAACTTTTCGAAGTTGCATTAGGCAGTTGATAATGCTCAAAAAATTACCACTAGCTAATGTTTCTTTAGTTTGTGCTCTGCTCATGAAATCATCGTACAACAACCTTTGCCTCTTTGAGAGCCTGCAGTAAACGATATGTTCATGCTTAGCTGGCATTTGTTTTTCAACGTCTTGCTTCAACCTTCTTAGTAAATAAGGTCTCAAAACTTGGTGCAATTTATTGACAGTTTCTCTTGTTTCTTTGTCATCACCACCCTGCTGAATGATCTTGTCAACAGGTTTTCCAAACCACTGTTGAAAATCCATCAAATCTGCAAATCCCTCAGGCATGGTTATACCACCTTCTTTTGATGAAGGCATAAGAAAATATAATAAGGACCAGAGTTCGATGATGTTGTTCTGAAGAGGAGTACCAGTAAGTAAAACTCTGTGTTCAGTGTTAAAATTCAATAGTGCCTTCCATCTTTGAGACTTAAAATTTTTAATATTATGGGCCTCATCCAATATCATATACTTCCACTTTTTTCTTCTAAAAATAGGCTGATCGTGCACCACAAGTTGATAAGAGGTTATGCACACATGAAAAGTATCCGGTGTGTTCCAACCCTTCCTCTTTTCTTTTCGCTGTTGAGGAGATCCATAATATGTTAAAACCTTAAAACCTGGTGCAAATCTTTTGAACTCCATTTCCCAATTCAACATTACAGATGTTGGTACAACAATTAGATGTGGGCCCCACACGTTTTTCTCACATGCAAGATATGATAGAAGAGAAATGGTTTGAATGGTCTTACCTAATCCCATTTCATCTGCCAAAATTCCATTTGTACCGTTATTGTATAAGGAAGCTAACCAATTTAGACCCTGTTTCTGATATGGACGTAACTGACCCTTCAACAAAGCTGGGGTGGTAACATCTGGAATTCCGTCATCATCGGTGCCAACAGCAGTTTCTGCAGTATGTTCTGGGGAAGAAGACGGTGTCTCAGTACCAGCGTTATCGCTATATACAGACTCATCATCATCTGAGTCTGATATGTTGTTGTTAGAGAATAGGGATCTCAAGTTCGGAACGTTTTCTAGCTCAGAATCGCTGCCAAAATCGGACATTGAAGATGAGTCAATATCAGAGTCTGATAATGAGTTGCTTTCGTCGCTCAAGACTGAGTTGACGTCTAAACTGTTAGATAACATTTTAGCCCTTTCATTCTCATCTAGCTGATCAATCATGCATGACTTAGATTCGATTGTGGCTTCTTCCTTCTCATTGTACAACGAAGATAAAGACTGGGCCGAATGGGCCGAATGGGCCGAATGATCTAGTTTCACAATGTCAGCAGCTTGAGATTCCGACCTATCCAAGAAACTGTACTTTTCTTTCAATGCTTCCAAACTCAATTTATTATCATCTTCTTCTTCTTTATGACTGGGTATAGTGGCATTATCTGTAACATTGGTTTCATTATCCTCTTCAGCTTCAGAATCACTGGAACTTGACATTTCGTCGTTACTAGTACCTGTCGTAGATTCATCAGTCTCTGGAGCACTATTCTTCTCGGGTTCAACACTGGAGTTATTGTTTGACGTTTTACCGACTAGCTGAGCCCCTAACACTTTAGTGCTGTGGTCTAGTATCTTGGATAATTGCTCTTTAGATTTTAATAACCTCTCGCGTTCTCTCTCTCGTTCCTCCAAAATCTTGTACGCCTTGACTGCTATCAACCACTTTTTCTTCACTTCCTTTGCGGTTTCTCTTGCTAATCGAGTAATTTTCTTCTTGTACTCTTTCTCTTGTTTATCTTTTTCCTGTGACAATCGCTTGAAATGCACTTCAATCATCTGTGCAATTCTTTTACATTTTTGAATTTTGGTAGTACGTAGGTCATGTATTAATTTGGATGATTTTGTTCCCTGAGCTAACAAATGATCATAATGAGTTAAATCATTTTTCATTCTAAATGGTGTTTCTGTAGGTTTATAGTAGTTTAAATTGTAATTTTGATTTCTTTTAATCATTGTTGGTTCACGCATACCGCTTGGAACATTTTTGAAGATATTTTCGTTGAAATCAATATAAAGTAGGTGCTTGTTATTTACAGCGTCTTTGATTTTGTCGACTAGTAATGATTGAGCTTTAATGTATTCCTCAAAGTCTTTCGCATCCATCTCTGGTGTGGGATCCTCAATGACATTCCTATATGAAGCGAACAGATCGTCAATCGATGCAAAGGAATGAGTAGGTATATGACTTGGGTGGGTTACTATTTGAGGCTTGACGGTTAAATTCAAATTTATCATTTTTGATAGTTTGAGTTTTTTGGGACTTTTAGAAACAGAGTTAAGTTCCGACCTTCTCTTCTTCCCGTTCTGATCATGCTTGACAATATTTTTATCGTTCGACTGCAACTCTAACCTTTCTTTTATTCGTGAATCGAGAAGACCCGATAGTTTATTTTTCAATTTTGTGGCAACATTATTCTGATCAACAGATATCCTTCTTGTCAGCCTCTTTCCAGGTTGAGGCCATATGTCCAGATTTAAATCATTCTTGAAGTTGACAAAACTTTGAGAATCTTTATTTAGTATTATATTGTCAGGATTGGGATTATAGTTCGTAATTGATTGAAAGTTCTGAAGATGATAGAGTTCATCTATCAATATATTCGAATCTGTAAGTAGATCTAGCAATTTCAATTCAGTGGAGGATAGAATGTTCGACATGGAGATTCAGAATCCATAATTTGCGGCCAGATTGGAGTATTTTCAGGTAAGGAAAAGGTCAAAACAAGAACAATTTAATGTAACGGCTACGGTCTTGCAGAGGACAATATTGGCAAATGGATCGAGCCGAGGGCAAAGCCAAAGCAAAGAGAGAAAAAAGTCGCCAAATTGGGCGAGCAACTGGGAGAAGTAGGAAGATGGAGGACAATGCTGACACAAGTACCGCCACAATCGACGCGTCGCTGCTTGTGCTTTACCCACCTCTTCCGTGCACCAGAAAGGGGTTTCCTCCATCCCCTCAATTGCTTGAGTTTTTTGTTGTCTGGCTGAGATTGGAGGAGTAATATGTAGACACAGTGGAATTAACAGTACTGCAATAGCAGATAGTGAGTATCACGATATCTTTCCTGCAAGATCAGTTCTTCAGTTTGACATCTTTCAGAAACATACACACACATACACACACACTCAAGATGTTCTCTAGATCCATACTAACAAAATCTAGTCTCCTGAGAGTGCAAGCTTTCAAGAGATTTAATTCAACATCAGCAAAGTACGGATTACCAAAATTTTTACCAGATGCTGAAAAGCAATTTGGCATCAAAACCCCAGAAAACTATGTGCCACCACAATACAGAGACCCATATGCTAAATATGATGATCAGCAAAATAGAGTCAATTTCGGTGAAGAGATCCACCCATACCATGATTACATGGATATGTGGTCTCCGGACCATTTTCAGACAGTTAAAGACCACGTTGCAGTGAGAGAACTTTCGATTTTCTTTGGTCTATTGGGTTTGTTTGCATACAGCATCTACGCTTTTGATATCTGGCCTGAAAGACCGAACATGCCTAGATCTTACCCATACGAAGGTTTATACAAAGACTTGGGCGGTAGAGAAGGCGAACAGTCATTAATGCAGGCCAGAGTTGACAAAGGGAATTGATTAAGAGGTTGATTGGATTGATCAGCTATATCATTTTACTCTGTTACACTACTATTATTCTTCCATTATTGGCAACTTTGCAAATGAGAAATCGGCACACATAGCTGTTCTTACAGTCCGATCGCCATTTTCAATAACATTTTGTCACACTATATAAAACATATAAAGGAGACTACTTTTTATATGCCCACCGACTATTTATTCATATCTCGATAAATCTTATTTATTCGTTCTTCAAACATAGCAGATTTCAAGAAAATGTTTTTGAAATGAAATTTGATTTAATTTTAATTAAAAAGAAGGAAACGATATATATAAAGAACTGAAGGTTTTTTGTCAGTATATAGAACTCAAAGTATAATTTGAATTAACACCAAAATTTGTATACTCTGTAGTAGAAAGGCTTGGATCTGATAAAAGCTTTTTCTTCTGCAATTTCTTGCTTCAATAACTCCAAGTCGACTTCTCTTCTACCAGTGTCGATGTCGATGTCCTTTGATCTCAAGAAGAACTTGTAGTCCTTCTTGTAGAAGACCCAGAAGAAGTACCAAACAATCAAAATTGGGACACATAAAAAGACTTGGAAGAAAGAGGTTGGGTTTGCTGCTTCACCAATTGGGAACAAGGCGACCCAGAATTGAGCCATCAAAATCAAGCAGTTCAATAAAACACCAAAGCATGAACCAATGATACCACATTGAGAAGTGAAAGAAAGTTCGTCGGTGCCTCTACCTTGAACTTGCAAAGCTCTTCTGAATCTAAGATGGCAAGCACAGATGGAACCCCAGGTGAAAATAGAGGATAAACCAGACAAGGCCAACATCCAGTTGAAAACGTCAGCATGATGGGAGGATGCAGCTAAGTAACAAAGTAAACCAATAATCATGGAGATAGCAACACCGACTAATGGTCTACCTTCCCTGTCAATGTAACCGAAGATTCTTGGGGCAAAACCTTGGTCAGCCAAGGAAGCGATGGTTCTGGAAGCACCGTAAACAGAGGAGTTAGCAACAGAACAGACAGCAATCATAATGACGGCATTCATGACCGAAGGTAAACCTTTGATACCTGCATTTCTGATAGAGATGACGAATGGAGAAGCAGCAGCACCTGAGTTACCCAATAATCTTGGGTCGGTGTAAGGAACGTTCAAACCAACCAAAGTCAAGGAGATGATGTAGAAGAGAGCAATTCTCCAGAAAACTTGCTTGGTAGCAGAAGGTAAAGACTTTCTTGGGTTTTCGGTTTCAGCAGCAGCCAAACCACACAATTCAGTACCGGCGAAGGAGAATGCAGAGGTGACGAAGACGGCACAAACACCCTTGAAGCCAGCAGCAAAGGCACCTGGGTTCTTCCAGAATTGACCACCAATGTAGCCACCTTCTGGACCACCACCACAGTTGATCACGATACCCAAGATGATGTAACCAACGATGGCAAGAACCTTCAAGAAGGAGAAGATGAACTCGGCTTCACCATAACCCTTGACACCGAAGACGTTGATGAAGAGCACCAAGAAGTAAAAAATGGTGACCCAAGCAGCCGAGTTGATCTCGGCATTCCAGTAATCGATGGTGATTGCAGCAGCAACCAATTCCAAAGGCAAGACAACCAACCATTGTAAAGCGTAGTTCCAGGCCATGCAGAAACCCCAGGAGGCAGAAATAAATCTAGTGTTGTATTGAACGAAGGAACCAGCCACAGGGAAAGCAACACACAATTCACCCAATGCTTGGACGGTACAGTACATCATGATACCGGTCAAAATCCACGCAATAACCAAGGCAGCTGGACCACCAGTGGCAAGGGCAGAACCCGAACCCACGAAAAGACCGGTACCGATGGAACCACCGATAGCAATCATCTGCAAGTGTCTGTTCTTAAGGGATCTCTTCAACGGAGCTCTGGCTGCAATCAAGTTGGCTCTCTCAACGTCGGAAAGGTTTGGGTCGATCTCACCAAAGTCGAGGGGCTTGAAACCGTCGATGAAGTTTCTGAAGAAGCCATTGTCTTCTTTCTCAAACTGTGCGTAAGGGTCCACGTAGCCGTTAGCGTCGCCTTGCTTCGAGGAGTAGTCCTGGACTGGCGACACCGAGGTGTCGACCATGTCCTTCTCGTCGTATGTTTTTTCAATGGACATTGCTGAGGGAGTATGTGCTAAGTGTCTTATGAAACGGAAGATAGAAAAAAGAAAAGAGAAGAGAGTGCAACAGAAAACCGAAGGCTGAGAGACACAGACGGAGAGAAAGAAATACAGCAAGGGAAAGCACTGAAATTTATAGATTCATGCTGCACCAGGCATCGGCAGCATCTCTCCGCCACCAGAGCCGAGATATACGGTGCTCATCAAAGAGGGAGCACATCCATAAGGCAAGACGGGCAGAGGTGAAAATTGCTTTTTAGTGCTGCTACGCATTATCAGCAGACCAATCTCTCTTTCTAATCGCAGCAGACGCACCACGACTGGCAATAGAAATCCAGATAAGTTCGATAAAGACAATACGCTCCACAATGCACGAAAAGCCATGTGGAAAGCCCCGGAAAACCATGGATAACAATCTAATCTGCGAAAACGAAGAAAAAAGGAGAAAAAAATTCTCTTCCTCACTGATAACGGATTTGCGTGCGTGCGTCCCGCCATGCTGCCACTGCCTACAGCGTCCGCCTGTGACCCCCGCTGGCCATCCCTGCACACCCTGTCCGAGGGGACCTGTGGCGCCAGCCGTCCACTCTGCTGCCTGCGCCCGCTTGACAGGGCTTCGCCGCCTGCCCGCCGGCGAATGCCTATTGCCCTCCCTGTGCGTGCCCTTTCTCCTCTGCTCAAGCCCCGGGGGCATACCTCTCTCAGATAAGGGACCCGGGCTCTGCCAACGATAGCCTAGCACCCGCAACGGCAACCACTGCCGCAGCCATGCCCGACACACTGGCAGAGGGGCCGGCAGACACCAACGAGATGCCCTTCAGTTGGCGCCCTTCAGCGGGCCTAATGCCCTCCGGATAAGCGCAAGCCAATTGGAGTTGACCCGAGAGGCACACGCGTGCGGACGCCGTGCGCGCGCCTCGGGGAGCCGGCCAGGGCATTGCCAGCCGCGGGTCGCTACTGCGTCACCGACTGCGCTGCGCTGCGTTTGCAATCTGCACTGGTTGCGCCTACGGCCTTCGGCCCACGGCCTGCGGGCCTGGCCTGGCCACCACACCCGGCGTTATGGCATCCTGCATTGTCGCCAACTGGCGTTGCTTGTGGCATTAGACCCGTCTGGACGGCAGCAGCACGGGAACGGCCGCGCACAGCCGCACAGCCGGACTCCATTATCGTCTGTGCGTGGAGGATGTGCTTGTGGCAGGCTCGGCAGAGGTCTGGCCAGGCGCATGGCGAATAGAAGCGCAGACGGCAGGCGGTTCACAGCGGGGTCGGATCAACCAACGGTTTTACAGGCCCGAACGGTGGATTGGGACAATTTTTGTCGTCGTTATCGAGTGGTTGGCTATATTTACTGGAGTATACACATGCAGGCAGGGTTGATGGCAGGGTTGGAGGGCGGGGCTCATTTCAAGATCTTCTCGGTGTCGACGGCCCACTCGTTTTTCTCGTCGTCGCGGACAATCATGCCCTGGTCCTGTAGCCTCTTGAACATGTCCTGGGGCACCCAGCCGTCGGTGGCAATGAAGGGATTGCTGCTGTTCTCGGCCTCGTAGTCTCTGATCTCGTCGGTGAACTCCTTGATCTCGTCGTCGGTGAACTTGATTGGGTTTTTCTCGCCCTTGAACTTGCCGACAACGCCGTTTTCGTTGTAGTTGTCCCACATGGTGGAGATCTCGATCAACCCGTTCTCGATGTACAACGAGTCCTTAGGCTGCTTGAAGTTCAGCACGTTCAGGTAGCAGTTCTTGATCAGCTTGATCACGGGGGAAATCACGCCTACAAGGTCCTTGCTTCTCTTGTTGATGGAAACCTCCCACAAAAACTGGTTTCTGGTCCTCTTGAACATGAACTTGTACTGCTCCTGCTCGATCTCGTCCAGCGCTTCGAAGTTCTCTATCTCGTCCTTCAAGTTGAAGATTTTCGCCCCGTTGTACTCGAGGAACTTCGGGTAGCTGCTGATCAAAAACGGCTTCACAACACTGTTCTCAAGGTCAACAAACTCGTAGCCCTTTTCCCCGCTTCTCACCAAAACGTTCATAGGGTCCAAGTCCCCAATGAAGAGTCTTGGCTTGAGAAGCTCGTTCAAGTTGGGAATCAACGTCTCGTTCTCGTTCAAGTTGAACATCTCCCCGGCAATCTTGTCCAACTTCTCGAAAATCTTGATGCAGAACTCCAGCCCTTCCTTGGTATCCGTCGTGACCTTACCGCTATCGACCAAGCTCAGTCTCACCCTCAAACTGTGAAGCTCCAATTCAACCAAGTCCTTGATCATCTTCAAAGGTTCCGAACCCTTCCATGGCCCAACGTACTTGTTCAAATCCTCCTCTTTCACATATTGTTTGTTTCTGTAATATGCAGTCTCGACAGTAGGACCAATCACCCATCTATCCTGGTTCTCATATGCAACCTTCTCCAAATTTTCGGGACAATCGTCTTTGAAATAGATCGATCCGTAGTTATCGAAAACAAAGTCGCTAACAATCTTATTGAAATCGGCCAATGGCTCAATGACTTCGTTCAACTTCTCGATTGCCTCAGGATCATCTAGACGGTCATCCTTGCTCTCCATGAGTGGATTCCATTTCTTCATCAACGAAGACTCAACGTCGTCAACATATTCCATCAAAATGAACGGATGGCCAACAAAGTTGTCATAGTCTCCACTATAGGAAAGAACCTTTGGAATGTTCAAGTTGAAGGCGTTGGTCAAAAAATCCATCGTGGCAACTTCACTCTCAAGCTTTCTCTTGGTGAACAACTGAGAATGGAGAGTGTATGGCAATCTTAAAACCAATTTCTTTTCAACGCCCTCAATTTCTATTCTGTAGATTCTGTGGTGCTTACCTTCATGCAACGAAACAATCTGCTTGATATTGTTCTCATTCTTAGAATCCTTGAAAAAATGTGCGATATTATTAGACAGCACCCTTATATTCTCAATCCTCTTGATTTCATCGGGATTCTTTTCCTTGACAACACCGGATTTCTCAATGCTGATGATTCTTTTAATCAGGTCATTTAATCCTTGAATCGAGAACTTGGTCAGTCTCTTTTGCTTTTCGATTTCATCGTTCTTCAACCATGTACCCCATGAGTATTCAAACATATGATTCCGATTTGGGTCTGCATCATTGAATAAGTTGGTTGATGTTGCCTTTCCATCTTCAGCAGGCTTGCGCTGTGTAGAGTTGAGTCTAACTTTCTGAACTACTGGCATAAAACTGCTCTTGGTTGCAGCTCTGCAAGCTGGTGCTGATGTCACACGCTTTAGTAAACTCCTCGCATTTCTTGAAAGCATGATGAATTGTTGCTAACTGTCTTGATTGAAGTCTAGCTTTTCTTTGAAAAAAGTATGTAAACAAGAACAAAATAGCGTATATGATGTTGTTTTCTACTGAACAAAGGCCTAATGAATTTCATGAATTCAACATCCTCGATGTTCATGGTTGAAAATTTAAAGCCGGAACGTCATGGAAATCCACGCCCTTTTCCCCTCGCCGTTTTCTTTCTGCACCGATACGGAAAAGAAAATTAGCTCCACCACTAGGTCACGTGCATCCATGGATCTAACCTGTAATGAAGTAAGGCTCATCATTTTGCTTCCAATATTTCTTCCTTACAAGTTTTCCTTTCTTTTCTCCCCTAATATAGATTATATTTTGGAATGAACTATTGAGCAATTGACATAAGAACATTAGAGTATTGCCAATGAAGAACTTCATTTACAGGAAAAGAGCTTCTGAAAGGGTTACACCTTCTCGTAGTGAGCAAACAATCATTGACTTGTTGCTAATGTCTGTCTCTTGTATTGCCTTCCTACGTGGGTTTTTCACCGACAAGTTTTTCATTGACGACGTCTTTGAAATACCCAAAGATCCCGCTAGCCCTAATTTATCCAAAAGGGATTCGATCAAAATCAAGAGAATAAAAGCAGGAGTTTCCGATGAGGCAGACATGATTTTGCGCTGGATCGATACCTCAGTTTTTGACGCATTGCATAAACGGTATTTGAGATCTATTAACCTATCCATTGTATTGGATGAAAATCATCCTTCTGACGTTTACGAGTCGTACAATTTTGATGTAGACTACAACGATTCATCAAACGAATCCATAACCTTCAACGAAGAAGTGCTACTCACTCCACAAGAGATAACTAAACTTCAAATATTCAAACTCCTCAAACGGTTTATCTTGCTGACACAATCCCTACCAGCACTCCCACCAAAAAGATTTCTTTTTATGAGATTATTGTTTAGTGATCGATGTCCAACTGATTACCATGTAGATCATTTCACTGATTGCTCAGATGAAAGCTCAGCGTCAATAAAAATACCATTACCGGTTTACCATGATATTATTGCAAATTGTGGGGAGGTTAACTCTGTTCACCATCAAATAAGCACTTCATTAGTTTCTCTGTCAAATTTAGCAACTACTGATTTCGAAAATGCGAAGATTATGAAGCTAGACCCATTTAGTATTTCAAGTTCGAGCTATTATAACGTCTCAAACAAGGTTCCAGAAGTGATTGATTCCCAAGTTTCACAAATTACCAAAGATTTGTACACGGTCGTAAAGAACTACGATGCAAAAATACATGATGGGTTTACGCAGATCCCTTCTGTGCAGGAGTCTGAACCGTCGATCGAATGCAGCTGCAAATCAAGGATGTACCTACAATATTCATCTATCGTGCAGTGTGATACATGTTATAGGATTATGCATAAAGTTTGTTATTCAGTAACCTCAGACAACTCTCGATCATTTACCTGCATAGATTGCCTTCCTGATAAAAGAACCATCAATTTTGTTGACATGCTGATAATTTTTAACATCAGGAAATTGATTACACTTTTGCAACACAACAAGAAAACTTCTTTGAAATCAATAACAGAGGCCGCAGTGCTTTTGGGTTATGACCTAAATGATTTCTCTTCAGATGAATCAATTCAGATGAGTATTGTTAACTCATTTTCCATTCTTATTTATCAAGGTATATTCTCGCTGAAGACCCATAAATCTTTTTCTCACAACGTCTTCAAAGTTGATGTTGAGGGATTGATATGTAACAATTCTAAAATCAAAAAGGGTAAATACTTCTTATCTTATGTCACAAAAAACAACCACCAAAAAATTAACAAGTTTATTGATCCTAACTTTGGGAAAGAAAATGAAATAAATAACATGAATGAAAGCGTAGCAAGTCAAATTGGTGATGAAACAATAGTTGAAGATACTGCAACTAAAATCTAACGTTTCAGGAAATACAAATGTAAGACATCAAAAGTATACCCCACACACCTTAATCAATCTCTCTGCTCTTTGCTTTATAAAATTTGCTACAACCTTATTTTTTTATTAGTTTCGCCAAGTCTGCCATCCTTAGTATACCTTTAAACCCAGAACCGTCTCTTTGGTCGCTACAAACAAAGATGTTGGTGATTAACATCCGGTTCATTAATTCATAGGCTGATAACAACGAGTATTCGGCGTTGACCTTGATTATTTCATTGCTAGGAACAATACTAGAATCCAGTTCTATAATATTGTCATTTTTCATCTCATTTGACGTCGTCATGAATGAAACTAGTCTTTCACTTTCAAAATTACTCGATTTCAAAATTTGACTCAAATCGTTGAAGTTTATCCATCCCACAAGATTACAATTGAATCTGTTGGTTAAAAGCACAAATCCATCATTTGAAATATTTCCCCCGTTATTTTCATCATAAACACTTTCTAGTTTCTCAGATAATTCTTTAACTGTCAATAACACATCATCCACGTATAAAATATGAGGATCGTAATCACCTATAGCATCTGATATAGGGACTTCGGAAAATTGGGACAAGCTCATTGTTTCCGTTAATTCGGGACTTAGGTAAGTCTTGCTGATTTTCATGAGCCACAATTCGTCAAAGCCTTTGTATCCGAATATGTCAACAACAGTTTTTGAGATAACAACACCTAACATCAAGGGAATTAAGTAGGTTACAGCACCTGTTAGTTCAAAAACAATCACAACAGCCGCAACGGAAGTGTTGGTGAAACCTGCAAAAAAAGATGCAGCTCCAACGATGGCATATGAACCTGGCGACACACATTTCTTGTTTTCCTCATAGCACTGCAAAAAAATGTTAGAGCCAGATTTGATTTGTATTATTTGAACAAGTTCACCAATTATACGTCCTAAAGTTGCACCTATGGTTAAAGAAGGTAAAAGCATACCTCCGGGAATATCCAAACAATATGAATAGTTGCTGAGAAAGAAGAGTACAACAAAGAAGTATGCAAGTGCAAAGAGCTTGTTTTGATATTGGAATATAGACAAATTGTGACCATTTGGTAAGTTTTCATCACAATCATAGAACAAAGTTGATAAGATGTTATTTAGTGTTAAAGGACTGAATTCTAGGGGGTAGGTCAATAGATGGGTGATGAGCACCAGTAATGAAATTTCAGCGAATGAGTTATTAATAAGTTTGTAGATTATCTTCGGCATTGCGTCATAAGTTTTAAATTTAGCCCTGATGTCAATCAATTTCATGTGTAATTTGCAAAATAATAATGATAAAAGGCCACAAACTAAACCCACAAACACGTAAGGTAGTGTCTCAAACAAAATCCAACCATTCGCAATATCAACTTTAAATGCTTCATTTATTGATATTCTTTTGAAGGGATGAATTTCGACTAAAATAAATGTTGCAATCGACGAACACACGAACCCGTTCCAAGCAAGGGTGTTCACTCTTGTTCCTAATCTCAAGTTTTCGATAGAGAACAATAGTCCTCCAATAGGAGCACCAAAAGCTAGGGATATTCCAATCACAAATCCAATCGATATGATTTCTCTTTTGATTGCTTCGTTGTTCAAACTCTGGAAAAAGATAGAAGATGACGAGAACTTTTCAATGACAAAACTAATAACACCGCATGAAATGTGTATTAACGGCCCTTCATAACCAACTAGAAGTCCACCACAAGAGCAAATAAATATTAGAGCAATAAATTTCTTGACAATAATTGACGGCTGTAGAAACTCATTGTTGACGTGTCCTAAAATGATCATTTTTAGTTCGCTGATTCCACTTTTAGATATCCAGAAACTAGTTTTGGAAATGAATAAGCCAATGAGTGCCAAAACAATTGAAACCAAGGTTATCAGCATTAGTTTGAGAATCCCTAGTAATATGCTTGAACGGCCCGATCCATAGAAATGCCACTTTTCGGCTCCACATGATTCACGAACATCAAAAATATTGGTCTCACAGTATCCATACTTAATATCATTAAGCCAAGTAGACGACCAGTCCAAGAATATTGCTAAAAAAGAGATTATGATACTTGAGGTTATTATAATTGGCCATCGATTGTACTTAACTAAAAATTTCATCACGTTGGAAGAAGTTAGTGAAGATTGCAACGCTGATTCCTCAATTCTTTGCTTGGCATGCAGTTTTCGCCATGGTATAATTTGATCATCTGCATAAGTGTGGGTTTTAGAGATATCACTGTGAACAATAAACGCAGGCGGTGCAGGATGGGAATCTCTTTCTTCTGGTGACAAGGAGTTAGAGCTTTTCAAAATCGAAGGTGTGGATGATATTATTGGCAGTGATTCCGAGTATGCAATAAAAAGATCTTCATCCGTTGGGTATATATTTGACCTGGCTAGGGTAGTTCCTGACATCGCATAAAGCTGGTATTATTGACTTGCGAGGACAATTATAGTCAGCAATGACATGACTGTCAATCTATTTCACTTACTAAAAAGCCGACCGAAGTTGACCTTTTCTCAGCCACCCAAACTTTCCTTTATCTGTTTACGTAATCACACATGCACGCGTTGACAAGACCCCGAAGTACCGAAGATGGAAATGAAAATGAACAAGAACATGAACATGAAGATGGTAACAGGAGCAATAATGACGGATGGTATTGCAAAAGGCACAATATTCTACACTAATATTGACTAGAATCCAGATCGAGCTAGTTCTATTGAGGAATTCACTTCATCTACCTGAAAAGGTCTCATACAATATTTGGCTGGAGAAATGTTGAGGTTATAAACACTTTATTTGTAAACAAAATGAAGCAAGCTCTACACCTCTCGATACGTCTGAAAGTAATTAGAGTGATACTGTGCTGCAACTGCTCAAGTGTCTTTTCGAAGTTGCCACTTCAGGTTGCGTGATTTACGTGTCAGGATTAGCCTACTTTCCTCACTACATTTCAAACCAAAAAATGCTTAAATGCACTTATGAGCAAGCCCTGTACAGACATTTAACTGCCTGCTGTGATGACTGTATAACAACTTACCCATGAAAATGGTTTACATTAACTGTAGTAAAATAATTTGGTCTAATAACGTACTTGTTTCTATTTTGCTGCATTTTCAACATCCTTTTCCTAGGTGGTTATTCTTTCAGGACCTACGAGAAAGGTTTATTTTGAGTAGGTTATAATACTTTCCGGTCAAATACTTGACTTTTTGGATGGCAACATGTTCAAGCCTCATACTGAAACTCGTGTGATGACCTAAATTTTTTGATCAAAATATTTTTATTACCCTTTGCGGAAAAACATAAACAAATAAACATCTGCACATCATGGGCGAAAGCTAGCACAAAATGGCAAATTTCTGTTTACTATTTTTATTTACATTTACTCTTTCTTATCATCAGCCAGTGTATTAACTGAGCTATACAAAAGCTATATTACCCGTCAGATTTTCTAATCTTAGGTTTCTAGTTGCTTTTCTATTTTTTTCCTGAGATCCTCTTACCTTTTGGATTGGTTTAATAAAATCTAGCAACAGACACAAAAGTTTTCATCACAATGCTTAGAACAGTTCGCTCCCTTCCCTCATTGCGTCTGCTATACCAGCAAGAGGCAGCAACACTCAAGGGCCAAGTTCAGGCTAAGTCAACATATTCTTATACTTGTGGGGAATTGTTTCAACCTTCAACAACAGCCATTCGGAATGTTCACCAAACAGCTAAAAAGGAAACTATCTTGTTAGATTCATCTTCTGAAAAGTCAAGATATACCACAATGAATTTGCAAGGACTCAAAATGGAGTGCAAAAAGAGAGGGCTGAAGGTATCGGGGAGAAAGCTAGACCTCGTTCAAAGATTAGTTTCTCAAGACCAGTTTGGCGCCGAGAATTCGAGATCGTTTACCAATATTAGCAGTAACAACGCAAGTTCACTGAGTCCTCCAAATCCCAAATTCTCTTTACTAGATAAACAAATCAAAGAAAGTAAAATAGCTGAAGCTATTAGGCGTCAGAAAAAGCATGATTTAATGGACTCTCATAAAAAATTTAGTGACTCAAAGGAAGTCAGAAAAGCACCATTAAATAACTCTGCCTCAACCAATGGTAGCAGCCAGGCACAGAGTGTTAAACACTCAGCAGAAATGGCAAAATTGGATAAAACAGGAGTGCAAAAAAGTAAGGCCTCTGAGGAAGCCAGATATAAAGAGGAAAGAAAAATGACTGACAACAAGCTCTCACTTGATAAAACTAGCGAGAGAAAGAGTGCCCAATTGAAATTGCAAGCTCAGAAAAGAGAAGCCGAAAAGAAAGCCTCCGAATTAAAGGCACAAGCAGACAGAAGAGCAGCAGAAGTGAGACTGCAAAGAGCAAGAGAAGCACAAGAGCTCAAGTTGCAGGCGGAGAAAAAGGCTGCCGAAAAGAGAGCCGTAGAGATGCAACAGCAGAAACAAAGAGAAGCACAAGAGCTCAAGTTGCAGGCGGAGAAAAAGGCTGCGGAAAAGAGAGTAGAGATGCAGCAGCAGAAACAAAGAGAAGCAGAAGAGCTTAAGCTTCAAGCAGAGAAAAAGGCTGCAGAATTAAAGCATAAGATGATGAAAGAGGCTGAGGAGCTCAAATTACGTGAAGCAACCAAGAAAGCAGATATACAAACCAGAGAAAAGGTTGCCACAATCACTGAGGCTATCAAACAGTCCGTTATCAAGCAATCTACAATCTCTCAAATCTTAAATAAAGCTCATGATCAGTCAAAGGTTGATGTGGTTGCAAGCGCAAAACGTCAGTTACAAGACCGTGCAAAGTTGGTGCAACAAAAGCAGCAACAGCAACAACAACAACAACAAAAGGAACAGCGCAAGGAACAGAGTGACAATCTCAATTCTAGAGACGTTAAGTTCTTGACAGCCTTCGGCCTTTCGACCATTGGTTGGTGGTCATTAAAGGAGTCCTCTATTTGATTCTTCACCAGTTTTCATAGCTTTCATATATTCATTTCGTGCCGGTTTTGTTTTTCCTTGACCTTTTCATGGCTTTAAGTTTTTAGTTTTCAGGATCATTAAAATCTGAACAAGACAAGTTTGTTCATGTTTTTATTGAATGTTCCTATTGTTGACATGTTTTTAAATCAGTATAAATATAAATTATCCACACAACCGTAACCAGCCGCCACACCGCCTTCGTTACTTGAGCTAGTTTTGGATCTAAGTAAATGGCCTAAAACTTGGTTATCTAAAACCTTTCCGGACTTTTCATCAAACAAATAGCTGCCAAAAATACCTAGCTCTGACACTATTCCATCGTCTAATATTTCTCCATTTCTAAGAATGAGGTTTTTGTGATTCTTAGGATGTATCAATTCCATCAGAATATAAGCTTCCCAGTCAGCTTCTGGAAGATTTTTCAAAAACACTGGAATATCTTCTTTGTAGATATTATTTCCGCCTCCCTCTCTTTGAGGCTTCAACACAAAGTCTTGAGGTCTTGAAAACGCTAGTTCCTTCGCTAACTTTCCATCTTCAGAGTCATCAAGAGGATAGATCTTGCAAAAGGTGTCGTGGATCTCAGCTATTTCTTTGTTGTCCAAAAACTGCGCCAACACAGTTTTGCTGGTCAGCAACTGCTGGACTTTTTTGGAGCCACTCAATTGAGTCAACAAAGAAGGGCACTTGACAGCTAGAGTGCACTCCAATGTGGTTCTAGATTTCCAGGTTTCAGGCATTTCGAACTCGGAGGGTCCATAGGCAGATCGGTAATAAACAACCGATACCTCACAACCTTGATAAAATAGCCTGTTTTTGTCGTGGTACTTTATCTCTGTCGATGACAAAACGTCTGGCAAATCCACTCTTTTGCAGACCGTATTGTATTTGAATAGCAAGTGGTACTCGATTGCTCTTTGATCAAACGCATTTCGCTCAGCGGGCTGAACCACCATTAAAACGATCGACTTGTTTTCTCCAGATAAATACTTGTCATTGTAGTATTTGACGCCGGAGTACAAACCCTTGGCCAAGTTTTCATCACTCTCACTGACAGGAAGCTCGTCATCCCTGTAGTAGGCCTCGTTTGAAATCTGTCCGTATAGGCCAACCTTGTTTAGATAGTTATGAGCACGACCTACTTTTGGACTCAACCCACCAAAGGACACACTCACAGTGTTGAACTCGACCTGCTTTATTTCATTCAAAAGTTCGTCGTACATGTAATCAGATCTCACCAATGCCAGCGAAACGTCTTGAACGATTCCATTCGACAACGCCTGCAGATAGCAATCCCATAGCTTTCCAGTGAAATCTTTATCGTGAACGGCCAAGTCCTTGAGAATATGAGTCAACCATTTGTACTCGGAAACCACTCCTGCATAAAGCTTGTTATATGTTTTTTCAATTGCCAAACTCTTTTCAAATTGCTTACGTGGAAAAGGCGTGGGAAAGATAGTTATAGGCGCCAGTGTTGGAGCATACTTGGAAAATGGAGCTGGTGGATACATCACCAATCCTGCTGATAAGCCGTACTGGGTCACATCTGAAACCACTTTTTCAAGCTGGTCTTGCGACAATTCCGGGAAATCTTTCTGTCCCATAGCTGTTTCTTCTTCTGTCAACTCTCGTCTTCAGTACCGCCACCAACACGAGTTTCCATCTTCCCCGACAGTCTTTAATCCCGATTATTAATGGTACTTTCATGTTTGTACACCTTCGTCGGCTTTAGCTTGGCCGACCGACGCCACACTTTTGAACGAGCGGTTAAACACCCGTGCACCGCGGGACATTGAGGTCTGGTTTTTTTCAGGTCGGATCCTTCCATGTATTGGAAACATCAACTTCAAACATGGATGCACATGTTTAGATGTAGGAGTTGCTGAACCGTTGCGTAGAGGCAGTGTACTAGCTTCTATTCAGCAACTTCATCTGTAAGGACTTTTGGGGGTAGGCATTGTGCTGTTTTTATGCCATGTCGTCCCGATTTTCCAAGGTATTGGACTCACCAGATGATTTCTCTTTGCCAATAAAAACAGATAAAATGCTATACAACAAGAGCAGCGTGGTTACCGAGAAGAACAAGAACGTTGGCGGGTCTGTTGACTCGGCTAGCGGTGACGATATGAAGATTGAAAGATCGGAGCTTCAGGTGAAGAGGGCGTCTAAGAAGAATGCGTTTAATCGTCAGATGAGTTCGAATTACATAGGTACATTTCCTTTTTTCAACTCTGTGCAGTCAAGTAGCCATGTGGGCCCGAACAAAAAAGACACGGAGCTAACAGACTTGAACCACTTGCCGCTATCTACTTCATCTCCAATAGATTTGGCCTATAAATGCATCAATGCTCAAATTGAGAAGGATAACTCTGTTCCAACGTTGTATGAGATTTTGTCCATGTATATGATTGACAACTACAATTTCAATCCCAACCAGAACAAATCCTCGTTTAGTAGGTTTGAAAAAGTGAACTTTTACGGAATACCCGAAAAACTCTTGGATCATAACAACGACTCGCTTGTTACGAATATGGGCATATTTCCAGAAATAAAGAGAGCTTGGCTAAGCATTGATAGTAAGTTGTACATTTGGAACTATAACGCTTCTCTTACCGACCAGGAGTTTGATGTCATTGATGATTTCAATGGAACCATTCTTGCGTGCTCTTTGGCCAAGCCAAAGCCTAATGTTTTTGTTTCCTCTGTCAATCATCTTCTCATAGTCGCAACCTCAAAGGAGATCAGACTTTTGGCCCTGGAATATGACCTAGCAACCAAAAAGCTGGAAATATCCAACACAAAGATGTCAGTGTCTGTCCACGGACTGATAGTAAACAGAATAGTGTTTTTCGAAGAAACAAGAGACATTCTTTTCAGTGGTGCCGGATCCAAAGACTCACTATGGAAACTAAACTACTCCAATTCTAATGAATGGTTTTCAAAATCTGTGACTAAGGAGTGCCTCACCAACTCTTCTCTCGCTTCTTCCTTGCCCAATATACCCGTCTTGAGCTGGTTGAATGGCGAGTCCTATAATTCAAATGCAGAATCAATCATTGATTTGAAAATCGATCAGACTAGAAACATCATTTACACATTGTCCTCCAAATCAATCATCAAATCCTACAAAATACATGTGAAAAACGGTCAGTGTTCCCTGGGACAGCCAATCATCAAAAGGGTGTCTAATTTATTGAAGGAATTATCTACCACAGCAATCAACATTCGTTCTCCCCTTCTCAGATCTAACTTGAAAATTGTCAACATTCATCCAGTTAGTAAGTTTGAAAACCTTAATTTATTTATGGTTGCTGTTGCGTCAAATGGTTGCCGATTTTACATCAACGGAAGCACTTTGTATGGAGACAGGATAACCTTGACTACAAACTTTGTAAAGTTTCCTCCAATTGACATGAAACTCTACCAAACTATTGAGAAAAGAAAAGAAAAGATGGTCAGCCAAAACCAGCCAATTTCAAACGATATGTACATTCAAAATCCAAATCTTAAAGCTGCTCCTACAGCTTCGTACACAGCATATAGTCAGCGAGCACCCGTGAACTCCAATTCTTATACGGCATCCACTAATAATAAAGCAACAGCTGACAAGTCAATTACAAAGTCTTTTTCGTCTTCTTTGGTGTCTGCCGAAGAATTGAAAGAGACACAAGAAAAATCCCAGCTTTTGAACAATACAATAAAAACATTGATCATATCCCCTGGTATTTTTATTGGTCACAGCAAAGAACTTGGCTTATATACCAGTACTCCTGACTACGGAATTTTCAAAAAATCATCCCAATATGTGGAAGATTTTGAGATTGTTGACAACCATACCAATGTGTTTGATATTGTCCAGATTACCAAGTCTTTTAATGCAACCCAAAAACCTAAAGGGTATGCAAACGAATTTGCATCACAATATACCGCAGAGCCACTGGAATTTGCGGTTTTGACAAACCTTGGTATCGGTATTTACCGTTATAGGACACCAGATTTGGTTTTGGAGGACTCCTTAAACGACGGAGTGTTCAAACAGTTTGCTTACAAATATGGCTATGATGAAGCATGCTCCACTGCTTTATATCTCGCCTGTAAGTATGACAAATCTGAATCTTTCCGAAACATAGCAACCAAGTTTTTTATTTCCGGAGGTCAGAACTCTAAACTTGATAAGTCCCACTCAGCAATAATTGATAATGTCGAGCCTAGTGATAGATTTTTTGCTGTGCTAATTTTGTTCTCAAGACTCATCCGTCAATTTTGGAACAAAGAAGTTTTCAAGCTTAGAAGCGAGATAAAATTTGATAAGATGGGTTACATAGATCAAAAGTCAGTTAAAAGTCTGAAAATAAATAAACGAATAATCTTGAGTGGTTTGAACATTAATAGTAAGGAGCTTGAGTATTTATTATGTTCAATTTTGATTATGATCAAGTTCCTGGAAGAAAACAAGAACATCATCCCAGGATTGTCCAAAGACTTCAGCAACCAGAACGAGACAACTTCATGGCAAGAAAAAGCCACTGAAGTGTGTGTTCAGGCAGAAAAGATTTGCTTTGACTCTATTTTTAGATATCTTAATATCGTGAAAGAGGGTTTGTCTTTTCTAGCAGTAATGCTTGAAGAAGATGGACTTGAATCAGAGAACAAAAACTTTCAAAGTATCATATCATTCTTACCTCTTCAGTTGCAAGCAGATTTAAGTTGTGTTACTTTCAGTGACTTCTTTACCAAATCCGACAGTAATGTTTCCAAGTTAGTTAAAGAGCTTTTATCTTGCATCATCAATAGAAGTATTTCACAAGGAAACTCTGTTGAATTGGTGGCAAACACATTGCAGGAAAAATGTGGATACTTTTGCTCAACAGACGATGTCTTGATTTTTAAAGCTATCGAAAATTTGAAGAAAGCTAAAAGCTACTCTGATGTCAAAGATGAGGAATTGAAAGTTAAATATCTCGAGAATTCGATCAAATTATTGAAGCAAAGCAGTGATTCATTATCAGAAGATGCGATTACAGATTGTGTGAACGCTATTTTAGAGTTAGGATATTATCCTAATGCTGTTGAATTCTTATTGGATATAGCTAATACTCCCGAACAAGTCAAACTTGCTACCCAATTTCAAAGTGATTTGCAATTGTCTATGGTGAGTGATCCAATCAGGAAAAATAGCTTTATCCGGAAGTTAAAACTTTACAACATTGTATTTCAAATTTTACTGGATGTTGATAAGAAAGCGCTCTCCAGTCTTGAGCAAGCCTCTGATGCTACTTTGATTGGTAACGGTAGCGTTAGTGACATGCAGAAGTCTAACTCACCTGTGTTTGTTGATGGCAATGGCCAGTTGATAACCTATTACTCGCAAATAAGGGATGAGTGCTATAAAATTTGTTTGAATTACAAGGACAAAATGTTTCATTTTGAGTTCTATAAGTGGTTTGCTGAGAACGGAGTCAGTGAGAAGTTGTTGTATATCGATACCCCTTACATTTTGGAATTTTTGCAGGATAAGTCTCAAAAGGATTTAGAGATGAGTAAGTTACTGTGGATGTACTATTCGAAGAAAGGTGATTACTACGAAGCTGCAAACCAGCTCTACGAATTGGCATTATCAAGATTCGATATAAAACTTGTTGATAGAATCCAGTTCCTTTCTGTGGCTAATAGTTTTATCCAAGGTATTGAAACACAGTTCTTGAAGCATGATACCACAAACTTAGCATCTAGAATTTCGGATTTGATTTCAGTATCAAATCTTCAAGATGAGTTATTGCTTACAATTCTCCAAGACTCAAGAATTGGAGAATTAGCCAAAAATATAGCTAAACAGCAGTTAGACGGAGAAATCTTAACAATCAATGATTTATACAACGAATATATTGACCCACTAGGCTATTATGAGTTGGCATTGATTAGTTACAAGTTATCTGACTATAGAAATTTCGAAGACATTTTGAGCAAGTGGGAATCCTTATTTGATAAATGGTACATTGAGTATAAACGAAAACCAAATTATGAAAATGAACTGTTTTTCACTGATCTGAGCCACAAATTTGCCATTATTGCAGATAGACTCAAAGATGTGGATAAACTTTTTCCTATAATGAGCTTACTCAGTTTGATGTTTAAAAGTGTTTATACGCATTTGGGTGATAAGCAGAAAGTTGAACCGGGGACCGTGGTTAACTCATTTATTAAAAGCGGAATTTCTTACAGCAAATTGTACTATAACTTAAGGAATTTGATTGAAAGCACTACTTATGAACAGTTTGAAGGTTTTAGCGGTGTATTGAACTCGGAAATGATTTTTTTGCTCGAAGGATGGTACAAAAATGACAAAAGATTACGGGAAGTTATATCTGGAGAAGCAATACGTAAGTTAAGGAAATACGATATTGATAACGACCCAGTCGATAAGTATATCAAAGCTACGGGTAATCCTCTATAGTTAAAGTCTTAATTTTCCTATACAAATGCTCTGTAATAATAAAATGTAAGTAGAAACGTTTTAGTCAATGCATATAACATCACAGTTTTCCACAGTCTCTCTTTTTGCTTCGGTGGTAGGCTGGCTATCTTTCACATTATCTCCTGGTAGTTGAGAATCGCACTCTTCGTCGGAATCTAATGAAATTATATCTATGAAGTGTAGCTCTGAATCCTTAGGAACATCGTTGAGCTTTTCTTTGTGATTTTCACTGCATGTTTTGGAATCCTTCAATCGTCGCTCGGCAGCAAGGAGCATTAGGCTCCTTAAAGGTAGTCTTTCTGCAGAACCACCTAACTTTTTTCCTGTACCCAGTTTGCTCACTTTTGTAGTATACTTTTTTGTAGACATTGGCTTTAGCACCTTTGCTCCTGAGGCAGAAAAATTATTTGGATAACTGGAATTTTTCATTGACTGTGTAACCTGGAATTCGTAGTATTTATCCTTCAGTTCATCTAAAACTTTATAAAACTTAGCATCATGAGGACCATGCCAGTTATGGGTGAGTTCGTGTAACATTGTCCCCACTATTTCGTCTCTTTCTAAAAACCATTTACTATCAGTGGGAGATCGGAGTCGTAAACAAATTTTTTGACCTCTGTTAACGTTCAATCCTAGCAAGCCCTGATTCCTTGGATACATTTCACACAGAAGATTCACTTTAAAGTTATAGTGATGCATTATGGGGGAAACCAAAGTAGCAACTTCATGTAAAAGTTCAAGAGCCTTATCCGAGGCGGGTTGTTTGGTTAAAGACGCTATTTTTGTGATATTTGGAGTAGGAGAAGGAAGCTCAGGTGTTTTCTTCGGAGGAAACTTTCCCCTTCCTTTGACCACCATGTGTATGACCTAGATGAGAACGGTTAGAAGCCTAGGTTTTAATCTCCGAAACTTGATCTTATTTTAATGAAGGGTTTTAATCGTATAGCCGAATCAACACTTTAAGAAAGAAAAGCGAGAAAGCAAGCGATATCGGAGATCCGCTTTTAGCTTTTTCGCAGTGAAAAAATTATTTTTGTATTGACATGTATCAAGGTATTATTACATTGTACAAAGCTATTATCTAAAATTATATGTCTCTATAATCATGAATTATACAAAACAATGGATTCCCAGTCTGTTTTATGTTACAGAAAAAAAGGACGAGAGTATGGTTTTGCTGACTTTTCACTTGAAATCAGATACCTCTGTTGAACCAAACAGTATCGATTTCAGCTCCGTTCTTGTCTTTCAAGCCATGAAACTTCTCTTCTAAGGATGATGCATGTACAAATCTTCTTTGTGGGAAAACGGCTAAGGCAAATGGTAAGGCAACTAATGATGTAGAAAAGATCAAACCAAGATTTGCAAAAGTGAGAACTCCAAGTGATTTATTCTTGAGAACGGATTTTTGTAATTGAATCAAGATTAAGGGTGGAACAACCATGATAGGAGTGGCGTTGATGACCCTAGAAAGAGCAGTTTCTCCAACAGCTTGGAAGGCTGCCTTCTTGGAAGTACCTAATTCATTACCATCTTGGTCGAAAACAGTGATACCTTTTTTGATCTCCTGGCCTCTCATTAAGAAGACGTTGACAACACCTGCTGAGACAACAGCGGCAAAAGGCACTAATCTACCCAGGATTAATTTAGTACCGGCAGAAACGTTTTTCAGTCTTGGAACAACAGAGTTTAATCCTAGTGCTACACCACATGATGCGCCGACTGCCAGGAAATATGAAGTAGCCAGTTGCTTCGTCGTCAGAGGGTGTGATTTGTTTGCATTTGCGGTGTTAACAGCAACATTCAATGACTGGTTGGCAATTTGCCAAAATGCAGTTCCCAAATTGCCTAAACCCGGAGTTAACATACCAGCTGTAACAACCAAATTCGAAAGCACACAACATGACATTCTGAATGGTAAGAACACAGTCTCACCTGTATCTGGATGAATTGTAGAGTCGAGTATTTTCTTGGCACGCCATAGCCTTGGGCTCATTTCAGGGATAACACCATTTCTGTAGTCCCAAATAAGACGCTTTGATTCCTCGATGTCTCTTTTGGATGAAAGAAGCATGGTAGGGTCCGAAATCTCGGCACAATGTTTGACTCTGCCAATGTATGTTGACAGATCATAACGAGAGTCAGGGAGGGGCACAGGACCTGGGATTGACGATGCCATATTTGCTGCTAGATTCTATAGCTTCTGATACAAGACAAGAGAAAATATAAACAGTTAGATGAGGATAACAGTAGTGTAAAAGAAATGCATCCTACTTTTAATTAAATGCTGAGGCCCCAGCAACGTCTTCGATAAGGAAGTGAAAAGTTTTGTCTCTCGCTTCAGCTTGAAAAAAAAAAGAGTCAGATAGGTGGGAAATCTAAGCGAGTGCTTACGTAAAGTTTATCATGAAGTGGAAAAACGTGTTTGTTTACAGTTTGTGCTTGCATGAATCACGAGTTCTGATTCTCTGCGAAAGAAAGAGACACAAGCAAGTTGACTATGGATCAAGACGTTAGCCCAGAGGCAGAAAACAGTCATGGGATTGAAAAGAAGTCTTTGCAGCACCGATATTTTCGAAAGTTAGCCAGAAAACAAAATGATCACATGAATAATGGTGTGGAAGGACTCGGAAGTGGTGGAACACCAGAAACGACAGAAGATACCTTAGGATATTTTCATATTCCAAGTCGTTCTTACTCGCCAGAAAGATTGACAGCGCGTTCTAGGTCGCACTCAATATCGCCCATAAGACATCCATCTGTACTTACGTTTGGAGATGATGCATTATCTCGTTCACCTTCTCCGACACGACGATTATTGACCTCGACACATACAGTGAATGAGAACCCTTTTGTTACAAGCGATCAGCCCAAATACCCATATTTATATCCTACTGAGTTGCGACCCGTTCGAAAAAATAGTGACAATCCCTTCAGTGATATAAGCAGCAGCAGCAGTTTCCATGCAAGCAGCAATCAAAAAGTAGGAAGCGACTCAACAACAAACTCTGTCTTCGATACCTATGCGTTTGATGAAGATGGAGCGACAGATGATTTGGACAACGAATTTACTCCTTTTCCAACGCTAGAAAACTCATACTATCCAATCAACATGCCATATGATGTATATAATCCTTTCGAAGCTGAATACACATCTGATGATGGTACAAACTCTGTCGAGGAAAACAGTAACGCATCTTCGGTCAGCCTTGAAAGAAGAGATACTGCATTCAAAAACGCCAAAGCAGTTAAAGATACAGTGTTTTATTATGATAAAAAGGATAGTCAGCATCAGCCAGAAATGGCAGCAGACAATAATGGCACGAATTCCGCAACCAAGCAGGTACGTATGGTAGACGGAAATCTAGTCCTAGATTGCCCTGTCTCAGAAATTCTTCTAAGCAAATACAAAGTTCCATTGACTGAAAAAGACCGTGAGTTCTTGTTTATGAGATTTCAAGCGTGTACAGCTGAACCAGAATATTATCAGGAGGAAAAGTTTTCGTTGAGACAAAATTTCTATACAAAACCAAGAGAAACAGAATTGATGATTGTCGTCACTATGTACAATGAAGATGAATTTTTACTTGCTAGAACTTTAAAAGGTGTTTTCAAAAATATACGATATTTATACAATCTGAAGCATTCTTCAACATGGGGAACAAATGCATGGCAAAAAATTGTGGTTTGCATAGTCAGTGACGGAAGACAGAAAATTAACCCAAGATCAAAAGCTCTACTAGCAGCATTGGGAGTTTATCAGGAAGGTTTTGCCAAAAACAGAATTAACGATGATGACGTCGTTTCCCACATTTACGAATACACAACCATGGTAGGAATTTCTAAAATATACAAAGATCATATCACGTTGACTACAGATAATCAGATTCCAGTCCAGATGATATTTTGCTTGAAAGAACAAAACCAAAGGAAAATCAACTCCCACAAATGGGCCTTCAAAGCCTTTGCTCCACTTTTAAATCCTAAAGTTATAATTTTGCTGGACGTCGGTACTGCACCTGAGAGTAAGTCATTATACAAGTTATGGAAAAGTTTTAAGGATGATCCACAAGTTGCTGGCAGCTGCGGAGAAATTAAGGCAAGTCTTGGAACAGGCTGGAGACTACTTCTGAATCCTTTAGTTGCAGCCCAGAACTTTGAGTACAAAACCTCAAATATTTTGGATAAGCCGATGGAAAGCGTATTCGGTTTTGTCACGGTCTTACCCGGTGCATTCTCTGCTTATAGATATGAAGCATTAATTGGTGAACCTTTGGAGAAATACTTGAAAGGTGAAAACTTGAAGAAAAACAATGATGATGGCATTTTCAACGCAAATATGTATCTCGCAGAAGATAGAATTTTATGTTTCGAACTGATTGCCAAAAAAAATTCTAACTGGATTCTAAAATATATTAATACAGCCGGTGCATACACAGATGTCCCAGAACAATTGGATGATTTTATTTCTCAGAGAAGAAGATGGTTAAATGGTTCATTTTTTGCAGCCGTTTACTCAGTTTGCAATTTCTATAAAATTTGGCGTACAGGTCATTCAGTCGGAAGAAAATTGGCACTGCAAATTCAATTCTTTTACCAATTACTGAACTTGCTAGTGTCATGGTTTTCATTAGGATCATATTTCCTGGTCTTCAGAATTTTGAGTTGTTACTTGGCAGAATCAAGCATTGGTTTCCCGCCAGGAAATGTGCTGTCGGTATTTTTTCTTTGGCTCTATATGGCATCACTTACTACAACCTTCGTCTTGTCGTTTGGTAACAAACCTCAGGGCACCAAAATCTTCTATCTGATAATTGTTATTTTTTTTGCAGTACTAATGTGCTATATGATATTTGCAGCTATCTTGCTGTCAGTGAAGTCAATTCAACAGATTCTAGATGATAGTAAAAGTGGATTCAGTTGGAAATTTTTGTTTGTCGAAACCCAATTCCGAAATTTGATGATTGCAATATTATCAACTTATGTTTTATACTTCATAGGATTCCTCATGTTTTTACAACCTGTCCATATGTTGACTAGTTTTGTGCAGTATCTATTATTATCACCCGCATATGTCAATATTTTGAACATTTATGCATTTTGCAACATTCACGACATCTCATGGGGTACCAAAGGTCAGGATAAAATTATTGATTTGGGTATTGCAAAGAAGGGGATTTCAGGAAATCAAGATGAGCTTGAAATTGTTATTCCCACAACAAAGTATCAAATAGATGATGGCTATTCCAAAATGGTAAAAACTCTAATGACACCTGATCCTTCAAGCTCTGACGACAACTCAATAGATCCCGAGGAAAAGAATAAATTTTACTTTGCATTCTTTAGATCTATGACTGTTCTTATTTGGATGTTCAGCAACTTTATTCTGGTCGCAGTAGTAACTGAAACAGGTGGATTATCCCAATTCGATAAAAACGATAATAAAAAAGAAAGCAATGATATTTTACCTTCAAAACAAACCTTCATTTTTCTTTCCGTCATTCTATATATTGTGGCATTTATGGCATTTTTTAGGTTTGTTGGTTGTACGATATACTTGATGCAAAGAGGATTTAATAAACTTCGTGTGAGGACATGAGGTACAAAATCGTTGTTGCTGAATCTAACGTCAAGAACTCTGAAGCCTAAATATGATATATTTGACATTAAACTCTCTTTGACGCAGTCAGGCTTAGTATTTCAACCGTCAAATTATATCTATGTACATGTTTACTTATTTCAAATATAATTCAATATGCTAAAAGCCGTAAAAAGACCTACCAGAGTCCTTTACCCCACTTCTCTTCTCAGCCAACGCAAGTATCCTTTCCATTTTCTCGTTTGTAAAACCATCATTAATGTAGTATAATTTGGTACTATTCAATTTCTTGTCAACAGATAGAAGGTTAGCATATCCAAAACGGCCTCTGTAATCATTCTTATCTTTAGGAACGTAAAGACTGTCAACTCTCACTAATTCGTTGTATGTATTGAACCCGTTCCAATTCAACTTTTCTATAATAAGCTGTTCATCTTGGATTAGGTTTTCGTAGATTTGAGGTTTAGTTGTATCATAGACTCTCCATACTCGTGAAACCACAGGTTCAAATAAGTATGTAACAATTGGGAACGGTAGCAAAGAAAAAATTGCCACCAATTGTGAGATTTCAGTATACACTAACCCTGTCCTGTCCATCAAGTACCCAAACATGCATCCGATTGCGCCAAAAGCAAGAGATAATCTTTTAGAACCAATAACAAAGTTGATCAAAGGATTTTGGTAAATTGGTAGATTTCCTAATCTGTACTTTTTATCCAGTCTCAAAGAATAAAAACTCGTACCATGAGTTCTATATTTAATTGTGTAGTCTTCACCTTCATTCGGAACAAAATACTGCTTCTGATCTTCTCCCATCTTAATCTTTTCAAGGCCCTTCTCAGAAGCATGAAAATTTCGTGTGAAACGCAGCTGAGGGGTATAACGGGTGTAACCCTGCAGCGATATTGACCTTATTCTATCACACCTTTTGAGTATACTATAATGTATCTGCATTGTTGTGAACTAAGTGGATTATATGAAGTACTATGTCCTCTTTTCCCTTCCACGTTACAAGCTCTCAATTTTTCTTTCTTGAGTGATGTATCACTTATTGGGCTTTCGAATTCATGACAGCGCAAAAGTTTTTGGATCCCGTTTTGTTGTGGCAAAAAATTTGAGGACGAAAAAACTGAAACGAAAAAAAGGATAGAAGTCCTTTGCTTTGCTGCTTCTTTCAGGTTGCAGTTATTACAAGGCACAGAGAAATATCAGGACATCATACCAACAATGGAATCTGCAGACTCTTCTAGATACGTGCCAGATTACAGAAAGGCAAACTTCAAGAACAAGAACAGATTCCAGCAGGATGAAGTTAGAAGAAGGAGAGAAACACAGCAAGTTGAATTGAGAAAGCAAAAAAGAGAGGAGATGCTTTCCAAGAGAAGAAACTTTGTAGCAAGTGACGGAAACAACATGAATGCTATGCCAGAATCTGATGATGATGATGGAAATTCAACTGACGAGTACAACAATGACCAAATATTCTACACCCAGCTTCAGCAGGAATTGCCACTAATGGTAGAAAAAATCAATTCAGGCAACTTAGAGAATCAACTTGAAGCAACAATCAAGTTCAGACAAATATTATCGAAGGAGAACAACCCTCCTATTGACTTAGTTATTGAATCTGGTGTTGTGCCAAAATTTGTTGAATTTATGAAATCTGGGCCAGAGGTTTTGCAATTAGAGGCAGCTTGGGCGTTGACAAATATTGCTTCAGGTTCTAGTGAGCAAACTAAAATTGTTGTTGATCTGGGTGCCGTTCCTTTATTTGTTCAACTTTTATACTCTCCTTCACCTGAGGTTAAAGAGCAAGCTATTTGGGCTTTGGGTAATGTTGCTGGTGATTCATCTGTTTACAGAGATTATGTTTTGCAGTCAAATGCAATGGATCCAGTATTATCACTTTTCCAATCATCCAAGATGTCTCTTATCAGAACTGCAACTTGGACCTTGTCAAACTTATGCAGAGGTAAGAACCCTCAACCTGATTGGCAAATTGTCAAAAGTGCTTTACCAACTTTAGCAAAGCTTATCTTCAGTGTCGATGTCGAAACATTAATTGATGCATGTTGGGCAATCTCTTACTTGTCAGACGGTACTCAAGAAGCCATTCAAGCAGTCTGTGATGCTAGAATTCCGAAAAGATTAGTTGAGTTACTTGGACACGAATCTGCACTAGTTCAAACTCCAGCATTAAGAGCAGTCGGTAATATTGTCACAGGAACTGACTTACAGACACAAATAGTCATTAATGCAGGAGTTTTATCTGCATTGGGACCTTTGTTAAGATCGCAAAAGGAATCTATTAAAAAAGAAGCTTGTTGGACGATCTCCAACATCACTGCAGGAAACCCTGATCAAATTCAAGCTGTAATTGATGCCAATTTAATACCCCAAATTATCAAGCTATTAACTACAGGGGACTACAAAACCAAAAAGGAGGCATGTTGGGCAATCTCTAATGCATCGTCTGGTGGATTGTCGAAACCTGATCAAATCAAATATTTGGTTTCCCAAGGTTGTATCAAGCCTTTATGTGATTTACTTTCTATTGCCGATAATAAGATAATCGAAGTTACGCTAGATGCGCTAGAAAACATCCTCAAGGTTGGAGAACTTGAGAAAGAATCAAGAGGTTCTAATATCAATGAAAATGCAATTTTCATTGAAGAAGCAGGTGGAGCAGAGAAGATTTTTGAGTGTCAAAGCAATGTTAACGAGAAAATCTATGATAAAGCATTCAACATTATCGATACATACTTTGGTGATGAAGCAGAAGACGATATGCTCAACTATGATAACATGCAACCTAATATTGCAGAAAATGGTGAACAGTTTGGATTTGGTGTTGAATCGAAACTGCCAGACGGTGGATTCAACTTCAATTAATAAAATGATAGTGGTTAAACGGTTCACATTTCTTCAACAACAGCATTAACCATTTTTTCAGTGCAACAAATGTTTTTCCTTTATTTCATTTATAGTAGTTGACTATTTTCTATTTTTTAGTTACTTTCTCTTATTTTTACTTTTTGACCTCATTTCTTTTCTATCTTTTTCTGAGTTTTATTTTTACCGATAGAACTCTCTTTTTATATATATTTTAACGTTTTCCTTTCTCACTTTAGCCTTCAAACTCTTTTCTCAACTTCACATTTAATACTATAATGTTTGTTTCATTTTTATGTTTCTTTTATATTCACTAAAATTACATTAAAACTAAATTAAAACAAGAAATAGAATATCCTGTAGAGCACTGTAGAAGCAAAGCGCCTTCCTCTCCGGTATAAATAGAACGAAATTAAATTTGAAAAAGTATATAAGATATGTACTATATAAGATGTTGGGGATTAGTTAAGTTGATAAATTAATAATTAGATATTTTTATGGTAATATAGTGTAACAAATTTTTGCGTGATTAAGGAATGAAAGATGGGTAGGAAACGGTAAAAGGGTGGAATGAAGAAGCAACCATTGGTGTGATATCATCATAATAAAAGAGCAGCGGCGGCACAACCAACGGCACCAACAGACCAACCGATAACTGAGTTCTTCATTATGAAAGGACTTGCAACTGCAGGAGCAGCATCAGCTTCATAAACGGTAGTGGTTGCGACATCATGATGAGTGTTGTTGAACTTACCGAACTTGTGAGTACCAGTGGAAGTGGATTTGGTGGTTTCGTGGTGAGTGTTGTTGAATCTACCGTACTTGTGAGTACCGGTGGAAGTGGTCTTGGTAGTCTCGTGGTGAGTGTTGTTGAATCTACCGTACTTGTGAGTACCGGTGGAAGTGGTCTTGGTGGTTTCGTGGTGAGTGTTGTTGAATCTACCGTACTTGTGGGTACCGGTGGAAGTGGTCTTGGTGGTTTCGTGGTGGGTGTTGTTGAATCTACCGTACTTGTGGGTACCGGTGGAAGTGGTCTTGGTGGTTTCGTGATGGGTGTTGTTAAATCTACCGTACTTGTGTGTGGTTGGCCCGGTGTGGGTGGTGGTGACGGTGGTGGTTGGCGTTTTGGCGTCTGCCTCGGCTTCAGGAAGCGCAGCAGCGTTGCTAGCGGACACAAGCAAGGCCGTAGTCAAGACAGTGGAGAATTTCATGGCTGGTGTGGTATTTGTAAGGGGCTCCGTTTAACGAGTGATTAGGCGATGCTTGGACAGCCAATGGTGTGACTGGGAAGTGGGAATGTATACGAGTATCTCGATATAGGGTGCACCGGAGGAATCAAGTGGGTGGGGAACAAAGCAAAGAGACGCTGTGTCTGGGCTATTCTACTCTGCGGAGATGTTCTGTATGGCTTCTGCGGTCTGTAGGTCGAAGGGCTCCGTCTGTGCAAGCTTCTGCTAGATAGAGGGTTGTCGGTCTGTGTGGTCGAGTGCAAACTTCGGAAGGTGGCAAGAGAATCCGGTCCACGACGTGCACGCAAAAGCAGGAAGAGCCGGTGGTGCTTTGTCGTTGTGTGCCGGACGAGGTCGTCTAGCAGTACATCCTGCCCTTCCTGCCTCCCACCCCAGCCTTTCTCTGCACCGCACCGGCGCTGCCAATTTCCACCTACCAAACGGCCGAGCTGCGCGGCAGCGGAAGCGGCAGCAGCAGCTCCACTGCGATTTGCTGGCGGGAGAAAAAAAAAGAGAAAAGCGGCAGGAAAAAAGGGCGGCAAGGCCGGCACCATCTATTTCCGGGCAAACGTAAACAGCCGGCCCGGCCGCGGAGAAACTGCCCGATTGGGCAGGGCTGGGCCCGACGGGGCGCGCAGGCGCGAGAACGCTGAGCTGAGGACAAGAGTCGAAACGGAGACCTGTAGATGGGGGCCCGCAGGATCAGGCGAGGCGGGAGGCGGAGCGGGTGTGCGGGGACGCCGTAGCGGTGGATGTGAGAAAAGAAGCTCAGCTGGAATGAACGACGACGACGGCGGCGACGGAGAAAGGGGGATCGGGGCGGGGACGACGAAGGCCAGAGCACATCGCACACCGCACACCGCACACACGTGAAGCCATACGCAGTCGACTGCATCCCAGTTGTCCTTGGAACTGTCTGTTTGCAAGAAAGAGACAGACAGCGAGGTCGCCAGTTCAATCACACTGTATTTTTATGTAAAGTAGCTTAGCGTGTATAGCTCACCGAGTGACGACTACTATTGCTACAGCCAGGAGAACGGACGCATAGTGTGCCAGATAAACGACACGTTGGAAAAACAAAAATAGGAAATTACCGAAGCAGCAGCAGCAGCAGCAACAACAACAACAACGAAGACATGACAGCAGCGAGGCTCAAACGCGGCATCTCACACGTGAACGCGGAGGAGGACTCCCTGACAAAACGAAAGCGACTCACGAGGTCGACCTTCGGCTCTACACACGACATACCGATAGTGCTAGACTCCTCCTCGTCCGACTCGGAGTCGAGTTTGGACGAGCTGGAAAAGCTGGAACAGGTGCTGGCGCAAGGTAGAGTCGTAGCAGCAGCCGCCGCCGCAAAGAAGAAAGGTATCCGCGGGTCCGCCAAAACAGAGCCTGCGGCAGAGCGAAATGGAGCACAAGCAGACAGGAGCGACGAGGTAAAAAGCATCAGACAGCGAAAACACGAGAAACTGGCGCACGCAGCGCACACAGCGCACACAGCGCACACAAAAGATGCACCAGCAGCGCTACCGAAAAACGAAATCACAGCGAAAAAAACAACGGTCGACGCAGATGACAGGGAAAAAGGCAAAGAGAAGCAAGATCTACACGATGCGAAGACAGAGGGCGTAGTAGAAACGCTCGCCGCATCGACTCCTCCCTCATCGTCTTCACATACATCTACGCGTGCTTCCCAATCTCCGTCCTCATCCTCGACTGATCCCGCCTTGAATTTGGATTTAAGGCCGCGACTGAAACCTGCCCTGAAATCTGCGCTAAAATCACCATCTAAGCATGGTTCTCCTCAAAAGCCAGCCAAAAGAGTAACAATAGACACGACATCGACCAGAATTTCCTCCTCCATTTC
This sequence comes from Pichia membranifaciens NRRL Y-2026, assembly GCF_001661235.1. Lineage (NCBI taxonomy): Eukaryota > Fungi > Ascomycota > Pichiomycetes > Pichiales > Pichiaceae > Pichia > Pichia membranifaciens. The sequence continues at coordinate 47,719 of NW_017566987.1, forward strand.
AACCCCGATTAGGAGACTGAAAATCTCATTGCCCAATAGTTCCGGTAATAGTTCCGACAATGCTCTTGTCGCGAACACCCAGCTAAAAAACGCTAAAAATCAAGCCTCAGACAATGGCTCCACAGCCACCGCTGTCGTAGCCAAACTCGATCCGAAAAATCAAAAGCCTTACAGGGATACCTACTCAATATGCTGTATCTCATGTTCGAAAAAAAACAGAAGTGAGTATTGCAATAAGCAAAAGCCTTGTGACATATGTACGGGAAAAAAGCTGAAAAACTGTCAATACCCGACAGATGCTACGGTAGCGATTCCAGCTGTGAGAAAAAGTGCAAAGCCGCACCACGCCAGATCTCCTGCTTCGCCGGTGAAGGCTGCACAATTGAACAACGCTTCCGTTGACAAAAAGCAAATTAGTACTGTTGTGACACAACCGCTTGCTGCTTCCCAAACAAAGAAGAAAGATGTCGGAGTAGACTCCTCCCGTAACTCAAAGAGTACCGATCATGCTCTATTGCCCAAAAAAGTTGAAGTGGAAGCAAATTTTAATTTGGCACCCACAGATAGCCCAAATTCTGAATCCTCTGAGTCTTGCGTGGATGATTCCAAATCCAAGCTCAGGGTAGGAACTTCGGAACTGAAGAACTTGAAAGTCAATGTAAATTCTCCTCCAATCAGTAGACCGGGTACAGCATCGCAAGGTTCTACCGTGGAGGAAACGTCCTCCTGGAAAAGTAGTGGTGGGGATGCTAGGGCGAAGAGCCGGAAAAAGCAAAGAGTTATACCCAGCTCTGAAGATGAGGATATAGATAGTATGGCAGACTATGAGGATAACAGCTCAGCAAATCTCAGCTCCCATGACGATAGTGATGACTATAGTCGTCTGGATGATGATAGTGATGTAGATATTGATGATGATGACGATGATGATGATGATGATGACGATGATGATGATGGCAAAGCGGCAAGAAAGAAAGGAAACGTAGACGCGAAGAGAAGGAAAAGCCGAAAGAGATCCACCACCCCTCAGGATAACTTTAGCAGAGCGCAGAAAATTCTCAAAACTCTTGAGTTTGAGAAGAGAGACATTGGTGACATTTACGTTCCAACTACCAGGAGAAAAAGAAACGCTACGAAAGAGAACTACTATATTCCTAGCGACCAGGAAGACAATGGTAATGATGTTGAAGGTAACGGGTATGCCGCTGCTGAAGCAAGAAATGAACAGCTAATCCTTAGCGAGGACGAACAGGAGAGAAGAATTCTCAGAGGTGAGATTGGACTGGATTACATCAAAAGTATGCGTAACGAAAGAGAAAAGTACAATCATTATTCCAGCGATAGTCTAAGCAGCAGTGATGCAGAGTAGACCAATATTACCGGTAATCGTTTCATCAAAAATGTTTACAATTCAGGCATAAGAGTTTCTCCCAGTTTCTTGCTTTTTAGTGCCTATTCGCTATAACTACATGTGTGCATTAGGCTTTTAGAACATAAACCCAAGTCAACTCAAGCTATCGTAATCACGTGACTTGGTGTCTATTTTTGTCAACCAGTCACGAGGTTTGAAAACTACTCGCCGCACGAAACCGAATACGTAATAGTATTTCTGTATTAAGTAATAAATCTAATTAATTTCAGTGGCGACTAGATAAGGATCAGCAAAATCATAGCCGCACATATTGGCCCATTCCTTCGAGTAATTTTGATGTGACCATTCACTCTGCAAAGCGTTGACTGTCAACAACAAGCCAGCTTCAATATGCCATCCAATGTGGCAATGGAATGGAAATATTCCTGGATTGTCAATAACCACTCTAAGGACGGCAAACCCAAAAGGCGCCACGCTAACTGTATCTCTAAGTATTGGATTGGTCAAGTCCAAACGTTCTGGATGATCCTCGTAAAAACTTGGATAGAATGAGCCAGATTCTGAGCTTGCTAGAACCCAAAACTTATATCCATGTAAGTGGAAGGGATGTGAACCGTCATCAAAATTGTTAATCAACAAGTCTACTATCATACCACGCGTATCAAAGTTCAAGACATACTGGTTATTTGTAAATGTTTGTTGGTTAGACTTGTGCGCATCGTTTTGAAAGTTTTCATTAAATAAAAGCTCGTGCATCGTAGAAGAATTTGACATCGGCTTCCAAGTATATTCGTTGAAATAGCCATATGTCATCTGGTATGCCCCATTGAAGAATGTAACATCTAACTCCACATACAAATCAGGTCTGTTTGAACCGTTCTTATTCATTGGAACTTGTGCATTTAATGTTCGTAATTCTGATTGAGGAAAGTCCAAGCATTTCGGGGTTCCACCATTATAACTCCAAGTTTCTTTGCTCTCTGGGACGGAATAGGTATCATTATAGGATACAATTGCCATTACGTCGCTTGAGAAATCTGGATTATTCGAAGCTTGACAGAAGGTATTGAATCTTGCATGAATCCAATAAGCGTCACGTTCCACAGTTCTTTTGACAAAAAAAGAATATCTTTCACCCACAGAGACATCTACATATGAGGTTTCAAAAGGTTCAATCAATGTACCTTCAACTTCAACAAGGGACAAGGTATGCTCATCGATCGAGAATTCAAAAGGTAAGAAAAAACCAACATTTGCAACTCTGATTCTGTAAGTCAATTTTGGGTCATAATAAGTAGCAGTCTTGTATGCGGTTCCATTGTCTGCTAGTGTTAGATAGTTTGAAGCTTGAGAATACGTTCCCGAAATCAAGCCCGCATCAGGATTTGGTTCACTGTTCTCATTATCCGGTACTAAGTAATCATCCAATAATGTATCAGCATTCTCATAATAATAGTCATTGACAACGTATATGCGGTCAGCATCATAAGAAGTAAGATTGGCATCTTCTTTTGGAGAATGAAGGATAACAGGTCCATAAACACCATCTGCATACTGAGTGCTCCAATGTGAATGATACCAGTATGTTCCGTATTCATTTTCGCCAACTGGAATTCTATACGTGTAGTTTCCTGAAGGTGGAATAGGACACACGTTGATTGATGATGCTCCATCATCAAATGTATTGTTAGGATAGAACAAGCCATGCAAGTGGAAGCTGACTGGTTCATCTTCCATCTGGTTGAAAACGTGCAAGAAAATTGTATCACCAGAGTTTGCCTCTAACAAAGGACCTGGATATTGGCCATTTATTACCGTCAAGTTTCTAATTGCACCATTGGCATCCACTTTCAAGATATTGGTAATGTTAAAAAAGTAATGCCTTTCTTTTTGTTTATTATAGTCATTTCTCCAATAGTTCAAATCAGAGGTATAATTGTTTGCTGTATCCAATCTCCAGCTTGTTTTATCTTCCTTTTCACTTCCCTTCTGAGCTAAATTAACAATACCTTCTTCATCAAAACCTGAACTTTTTGAGCCAGCCGGCGAAAGTCGATAATTCGGTTTTTCTTGGTTTGCTGCCGTACTCGCTTCTCTCAAGTCTGTATCCTTGTTCTTCAAAAACAGTAGAAACAGCAAAAACAGTAGACAACCGCCTATTATTGACCCAAAAAGTTTCAGTTTTTTCCTCAAAGACCACTGATTTGCTTTCGGGCTTGACGACTCCACATCATCTTCATAATCTCTGGACCTGATTTCATTTGTATCCTCAAAAGGATTGAGATCATTGAGCTTTACATATTCAGGATCCATTATTGCTCGGCTTATTATTTTGAGCTGCCAGTGAGGAGACTATTATGTACCGCTAGACAATTCGTTTGGAGCGAGTCTAAAAATATTGTATAAACAGGTTTTTAATACAAGAAGAAAAATAGATGGATTGTAAAGATTAACTGAACAGTGCAGAACCAATCCAAAATCATTCTGAGGTGAAAAGTTTTGAATCAGAATATGCAAATGTTTTATTATATAATGGTGAGCACAAAGCTTACCTATTCTTCCCCTTTGATTGGATGCAGACCTCATTTCCCCCAAAAAGGATAAGCTAGTGGCATGTGGCTCGGCAATCAGACGTAAAAAAACGTTTTCAGTCTGTCTTCGCGTACACGTGGGGAAAATAATTACCGTAAAAGTAGCGAGAAAGATCAGATTAAGAAAAGCATTGCCAAAATCATAAAGCCAGGGGCGCTGGAGAGTGTGTTACCACCAGCGGTAGAAACCTTGGTAGAAGAAGAACCTGGAGCTGATGTCAGCATTTTCGATGCAGAAGTTGTTGCTGATGCTGGTGCTGAAGTAGTAAGCTTAAAGCTTTTAGTCGATACGGCAGTAGCATCCGTAGAGGCTGAAGTAGAAGTTTTGTCTGTAGTGGTAGTACCCATGTCCATACCAGACATATCACCCATTCCAGTCATACCACCCATGTCTGACATACCCCCCATACCCATATTCATGGAGGTTGTTGTAGCAGCAGAAAAATTTCCAGAAGCACCTGATGCAGTAGAGTCAATTGCCTTTGCTAAGTATGAAAAAGAAGAAATCTTATCGATTTGCTCGTTACCATTTTTAGCTTCCAATGCAGCAACTTGTGTATCTGTTGTAATCTAGCTATTCTATTATGAATATCCATTGTAAATGTTCACTTTTTCTTATGTTTGTTGCTTATTAATATATAACTAATATAACTAGCCTACAAACTAATATTCTCAAACATAAATACAAGGGACAAACCTCTTGTATTTATACACTTACACCTTCGGTTAAACTTGCCATTATTCATTTATCATGGCGGCTAACTTTCCAGTTTTAGATTACTTAAGATGCCTTATCATGATAAGACTCTTATCTCTTATCACTCAATCCTTATTGGCCTCGGCATCTTATCTCAACCCTAAGATACCTTATCATGATAAGATTCTTATCTCTTATCCCTCGATCATGATTGGCTTCGGCATCTTATCTCAACAGTATCAGCTTCAGCAAATTCCGTAGAATTAGAGCATTGCCCGTCAAAAGTTGGGCCATCATTGGAGACCACGACATCAATACAGTTGTACATGAAGTCGTACTCACCATCCTCTTTGCCAGGTGCACCATAAATTATCTGAATAACACCAGTACTGTTTATCTTGTTGTACTTCTCTGGTAATTGGACTGCTGGAATACAAAAGTTACCCTTTGTTTGGTCCACGGGTTCGTATATTAGCTCGTTAAAGTCAGCACCTGTGGTACAGTTTCCTGAGCCACAAAAGTAGATAGCACCGACACCGTACATGTGATGGTAATTTATCTCGACCGGAGAACCTTTTGGGTTCCATTCATACCTTGGAAAAACTACAGCATTGTCGCCGCCACATGGAGATATGGTTTGAGTATCCCAATTGGTTGCATTTCTTTCTCCAGGAAAAGGAACACGGAAGTGTGCTTCTGCACTAGAAGTCAACAGTGAAAGTAAGATTGTGGATCTGATATTCATTTTCACTATAAAAGATGAGAGCTATTGTTTTGTTTTTTCTTTTGTTGAGTAACAATAAAGAGCTTTGGAGCGGAAGGTTTTTCTTTTACGTTTTTACTTAGTTTTTTACTTTGAATCGTGTTTTTTAAAATTCAGAGAAATTATATTCCTCTTTATAAATGACTGCGACACACAGTGTTGGCTAAAACCATTTGGTACATTTGAAATTATACTGTTTGGATGGAAGTTTGCAACGAGCAAATACTTGAGCACAATGTTCGCAAAATGAGAATTTGCTCGAATTACCATTTCCGGTAGCGGTCCGGCGCTACTTTGACCTTATCGGTATAAACGATACAAAAATCATCCTCGGCCATAGGTCAGTTAGCCTCTTCGGAACAAGTGAAAAATTCAAGTTGTAGACACTCTTCAGCGGTAGCCCTTCCCCATTTGTTCCAAAGCATGCACATCTCTATATAAACCAAGAATCGGCTAATTTCGGCTTCTTTTTCTGCAATCGTAAAAGTGGCGGTGGTATCCCCGTAATAAGCGTGCTTTCGAAGAAAGTTTTTGATGCTCCCATGTCCCGGATTCAGTTGCTTAGTATGCCCCGTTTTGACATGCTGTATCTTGTGGTTGATATACTCAATATTCATAATGCCGTTGGAATTGAATGCTTTCCAGAGTATCGTATTACTGCAAGCTTCCTGTTGGCTGCGTTTTTCTGCACCAACAAAACCCAACGTCTCAATCTCCGCTCGTAGTTTCAAAATATATTTTCTTGAGGGGATATTCAAAAACTTCACACATAAACTGAAAAGCTCCCACTCATTTTGCGGTTGGAACAAGGGCACTCCAGCAAATATTTCAAGAGAAATTAATGCAATGGACCATATATCCATCTTAGTGTCATACCTGCCTCCCAGCAAAACCTCAGGAGCCCTATAGAATCTGGATTGTAAATAGCTATACTTCAGGCTATCAGTATGACATGAAGAGCCAAAATCAATAATCTTGATAGTACCATCACCTGAGATCATTATATTCTCAGGTTTCAAGTCGCAGTGAATTATATTGTTCGAGTGGAGGTATGCGACACCTTGCAAAATCTCCCTCGTAAATTTCTTAACTAGATTTAAGGAAAATCCTTTGTAGTTAGTCAGCTGAATTGACTCATACAGGGTTATAGCCAAAATTTCTGTCACAATGCACATATGGGTTCTAAAAGTAAAGTGTTCAACATACTTGACAATATTAGGATGGTTCAACTTCTTCAATATTTTTATTTCTTCTACTGCTTGCAAAGACCATCGAGGATCGTTTTTGATTATTTTACAAGCAAGAACTATTTTAGATTTGCTTGAATGATCCGATACTGATACTACAGAACCAAAAGCTCCATTTCCTAAAGTCGAATTGATTTCATATTTGTATCTAATGTGGTCCCCTATTGATATTATATAGTTCCCTCGTTTGTCATCAAACCCATAGTTACATTTTGGATTTTTCAAATCTGACTTGACTTTCAGGTGTTTTGGGAGGCCTGTAAAATATATTTGTGGGTACTGCATAATTCGCTCGTACATAGTTAATTTCTGGAATAAGTCAGGCCTTTTAGAGCTCAAGTCTTCGAAAGGATAAAACTTTTTTCTATCTTCTTCATCGGGAACCGAAGAAGAGGTATGCTGACACAGCTCAAATTTTGACCTCGAGGTGGGACTTTCTCGAATAATGGAAATAAGTTCCCGAACATTTTTGATTTTACCTTTGCATCCTAGGCTGATGCTTGCTCTTGAGGATGCAGCAGAAAGTCGACGTTCCTTGCTAAAATTTTGGGATATATTTGTAACAGACGAGTTACGACTAGCGTTACTGTTCAATATTTGGGAGCTTGGCAATGATTCGGAGCCAAAAGCTTTTTGATTTGACCGGGTAATGTAACTGAACTTTAGTTGGGATTTTCTAGGAGTTTGTATATTCTGATTTGACAATACAGTGTTATTTGCTCTCGCTTTAAGTGGTGTGTCTGAGCTATATTTTAGGCTAGGTGATTTGTGTAATTTTGAATCAAGCGATAAACTGGACATTTTGGGCAAATTTGAGTGATGCACCATGTTTTCTTTTGCCGGCATCAAATTCTCTGCATTCATACTGAGCCTATGATCCGATCTGGGTTTGTCCGACTGAGTATGAACCAAAGACAATCTCTTTGAACTGTATATATTTCTAGATATCTTACTCGTGGAAGCACGTGGATCATTCAAGAAGAAGTTCAGGTCGTTGCAAGAGCTAATGGGTATGGGTAGTCTTGAAGATTGCAGCGGGTATGCCATCATCGAATTCCTTTTTCGAGACGTGCTGGCTCCGTGGACGCTTTCTCTTCCAACCCGATCGCATTTTTCTGGACTACCGAAAGAAGATTCGGACCGAATTGGTATTTTGGATCTCTCGTGCAGAATTTCAGAACGTGGATTTTCCTGGTGAAAGTGATCTGACATCACACCAGCTTGATCACAAGGATAAATCAGGGTGTTTTCGCTTTGTGCGATCCTGATTACAGACAAGACTTCATGTGGCCGTGCAAAGGTGTTACTGATAATGGATAATTGCGATATAAACATTTGATTCCTTCGCGTGAAATTTTCCTATTTTCTTTTTTTTTCCAGCATCTGCACATAACAGACATTCTGAATGTATTCCACTGATTAGCACATTCGACACTTCATTTTCCTTCTTTTTCATTACCTTTTCACAGCCATCTCCAGAGCCGCAATGCCAGCCGAGCAAACTTTAAACCTGGATAAATATCCGACAGACACCAAATTGTTGCTCTGCCAGCTAGTTTATGATGCAAAAGAAGGCAATACTTGGGAGGACATCCTCGACCGCTTCATCAATCACCCCATCATAACACGACTACATGGCACCAGCATAATGGAATTTGCTAATATTAAAGCAGATGACCTTTCAACCCTCGTGATAGGCATTATCAATGACACAGTCTCAAAAGTGAAGGCTGCAGACACTTCTGGCACTACCGTAAAACAGCCGAGGGGAAGACGATCGCAAAGAAATAGTCACGATGAGAAGCTGATTGAAGAGTCAGTTGTCGGGCTTGAGTTCTTCCAGCTATGCGATCATCAGGGACGTGAACTTCTTATTTTGTGTTGTGGAAAATTACACAAATTGTGTGTTGCAGAGATCAAAAGAAAGCTCAGCAACAACCGGAAGGAGTTCAGCCAGCTGATGAGCCAGCTGACGTAATTACATTCCAATTTTTTCCCAGCTTCCGTTTTTTCCTTCCTCTGCTTGCTTCAACGTTTCATTATGGAAGAAACCCAGACTCTTGAAAGTGTGCTATATGAGTAGTGAATGCTAGAACGGCGGAGACAAACATTTAATACAGTAGCTCCATCTCTGAGGACATGATGCAGAAGCAAAAGGACAACGAGCTGTCCGCGATGGAACATGTGCAAAAACTCGAAGAGTTCATCAATTCAACAGAAATTGAGAATCTGCAATCCATGTCTCAGGCAGATAAGCTAGAATACATTCTTTCATCAAAGGATTTTATGGCCAACATGGCAGCAGGGCTACTGATGCAAAAGGACACTGCCATTTTAGGTGATGAAGATGTAAATTTTGACTCGGATATAAAGGGCGATTTTTCAAGCGCAAAAAACAGTATTAGCTCAATTGCAGACTCAAACATGAACTTTTTAACCAGGTTTTCGAAAGAAGAAAAACTGGAAATACAAAAAAAATTGTCCATCTATGATCATACACTGAAAGCCACCCTAGATGCAATAAAAAGTGGGAAGGTCAAAAATGAACAAGCTTTGCCGCCGCTGTTTCAGAATTCACCAATAGATGCAGATATGAACCAGTTATTGAAAAGCGTGAACAGCAGCAGTGTGAAGAAGTTGAAAGTCAACAATGATATATCCGTGTCTATAGAAACTACTTCTGATTCGCCGAGCAATGGGCAAAATCCAAATTCTCTCCAGTACGAAGCTAAAACGAAAGAGGCAGCCGACAAATACACAGAACAAATGATAAAAATAATAAATCACCACAAGAAATTTGATAACTTTTTTGATGGTGTTCAACAGATCGAGGATCCGAGTGATAGAAGCAAGAATTTCGAAAATAATGAAAAATATGGTTCTAGCAGTCAGGACGAGTCGTGTAAGTTGACTTTGGAGTACGATAAGAATGGGAATTTGATCCACACCGGAAGTGAAGATGCTCTAAAGACTAAAATCAATGCCCAAATTGTCAAAGCGCTGGAAACATTGAAATTAGACTACAATTTAGAGGAAGATATTGCTAGCGCAATAGCCAAATCTTTTGAAAATAATCATCATTTATTGCCTAAAGCTGAGGAATCAAATTTTGCTTCAGATGAAGAATTAGATAAAAAAGGATTATCTATTGACACGTTCACGTCCCAATTGGAGCAGTATAAAGAACGCTATATGCAACAACTTGAAGGCTTATCAAATTCTGCAGAGTTCGGATCTTACGCCTCAAAAGCCAATCAGCATTCTGTACAAAATTCATCGGAGCAATTGCAGAACCAGCAATTTGAAACTCAACACTCCAGACCACACAATGCACAACACAAAGATGAAGAAAGGGAAAGTACTAATTTGAAAGGTCAAGTCAGGCACGCTAAACAGTCGAAGATCAACAGGAGTAGACGAGAAACCCCGAAATTGGAATATTACACTGATCCCACACCTGAGCAGAAACAAAAGTTGCGAAGGGAGTGCATGGAAAAGCTACGGATTCAAGATCTCCAATTGAATGAGGAGGTTACAAAAAAATCAAAGAAAAAGAAAAACAAGAAAAAGAAGAATTCGAACAACTCTCTCGCTACAAATGGAATTGGAAACACATACATTGGCAATTCTCACAGTGATGCCTGGTTATGTGAGTTATGCGAATACAAAATTGTTTACGGAGAAATACCAGTTTTTTTGACCGAGTGGTTACAAAAAAAGGCCAATCACCACGAGAAAATGGAAACGTACCAGCGGTATTTATTGGAGCAAAGAAAAGAGAGAAAACTTCAACAGAATAGAGCCCGTCCCGATTGCCAAAATCCGAACCATCAGCACGAGCATGACGGTGGATGTAGCCATAGTCACACACACAACCACCATTTGGAGCAACATCATGGAAATTGCCATCCTCATGATGAAGTTCTTTCAGCCCATGAATCCCTTTCGTTCTCTCCACCCCCACCACCACCTCCACCACCGCCACCTTCAAGTTCAATTACTTGGTGAGGGTAACTTTGGAAAGAATTTTAGTTCTCAGGATATGTAAAAGCCCTGTTTGTTTCTATGTACTGCTCATGCTCTTAAATTTTAGAAAATGTGTAGGACTTGATTGTTTAGTGTTCGGCTCATCTCAAAGGTATCCGAGATGCCCTAATAAATAGGCATTTTCACATTTAATGCTCTAATGCGTCAAAAAGATTGTCTCACTCTTATTTTTCTCGCTTTTTTTAGAATAATTCACAATTTTTTTCTCATAAAAGAGATGAAAAGTTTTGAATTCTAATATAATCATTTTACATGAACTTGATACTTGTCCCTATCAAAACAAAAGGACAAGGGGTGGAAGTTGAAAAAAACATTTTGATTACTGTTCATTTAGCAATGTTAAACCGACCAGTCATACTTTTAGAAAGATCTGTGCTCTCTCAGGTGAGACAGCAGTCCACACAGATTAAGGCACCATTCAAGAGCAATAGAGTTGAGATGCCAAATAAACGTGTGAATTTCGACAGAAACATGCCAGCTTATGTGCCAAAAAAAGCATGGGAAAGAGATGGTCAAGATAAGGAGAAATGGTTCAAAAGAAAGCACGCCCACCACCATATCCTGGAGAAACCTCATCGTGAACAGATGGAGCAGAGATACGAGGGTATCGAAAGAAAGAAAAGAAGGGAGCGCATGGAATACGTTCGCCAAGATGAAGAAACTCGTTATTATAAAGACGTGTTAAAACAAAGAAGATCGAATGCGCTTATTGATCATTTATTTGGTACAAATGCTGTCCTCGCAGCACTAAAATCTAATAAAAGAAAAAGATTCGGTAAATTGTACCTCCACAGTCCAAAAGATACTGACAAGTTCAGCGAAATTATGGAATTAGCTAAGGAACTCAATATCAACGTTAAAGATTCCACTAAACAGGAACTTAATATTCTAACAGACAATGCAGTGCACAATGGTATAGTACTCGAAACAAGGCCTATGGAAATAGAAACCATAAAGTCAATGGGATCTGAGGTAACAGAAGATAATTTCAGTGTCAGGGTCCTGAATGACATAGTTGGGGATTCAAGCACTGAAGAGATTGCTGTCAACTCATATGGTAAGAGGTTCCCACTTGGTTTGTATTTGGATGAAATCTCAGATCCTCATAATGTTGGTGCAATTTTGAGATCAGCATATTTCTTGGGAGTAGATTTTGTGGTTTTTAGTGAAAGGAACTGTGCTCCGTTATCACCAGTGGTTGCTAAGTCAAGTTCTGGTGCAATAGAGTTCAGCAAGTTGTTCAAAGTCGGAAAGCCCCTTACTTTTTTTGATGAAAGCAAAAAGAATGGTTGGGTGTTTATTTCCACTGTTGCACCAAATGATTCAAGAAATAAGAGTAAACAAGTTGATACAGATTTCATTTCTGACATTTTACAAAAGTCGCCAGTAATTCTAGTTGTTGGATCAGAGGGTACCGGTATTCGCACCAACTTAATTAACAAATCTGAGTATTTGGTTGCTGTGACTAATGGTAGAGAAATGAACGAATGTGTCGACTCCCTGAATGTTTCAGTTGCCACTGCGTTGCTTATTTCGAAAATTTTGGTGTGACATGTTTGTCCGAAACTATACTTAAATCATGTATTTAATAATATCTGGGTTCTTGTTCAAAGCCGTGGTTAACGCGTTTAAATGTATATAGGTATAAAAACATTCTGGTCAAGTAGGGCTTTCACGTTCATTATCTATAAATGAAGTCTATATTTACACGAAATGGTGGGGAATTTATTTATCGCTAGTCTTCTCTTTATCGTTGAGCAAGTTCATCAAGCTCGAGAAAGCAAGACTTTGTTCAGCAGGGTTTCTTTTGGTTATCGTTCTCTTTCCAAAATTACTTGCTCTTTTGATAGGATTAACCGTCAAGTCCAAACTCTTGTTGTCCAACACCATAGTTGCGTTAACAACAGTTGCAGGTATTTTGAACTCTCTAGCAAATTTGTCATCTTCAATGGACCTGTTCTGTAATGCCAATGTTTCAACATAACTGTTATTAGCGGCAACGTTTCCGACGTTTCCGACGAAACCACCAACTGTACATTTTGTGTAGTTGGAGTACTTAGAAACAATTCTTCCTGGAACCACTCTGGAAGTTTTTGGCCCGTTTGGAGTTTGGAAAAGTCTTCCTTTCAAATTGTAACTCAAACCTCCAGTACCTGAAAGTTTTTCGGCATATGTGGAAGGGATGTAGTTCTTGTAGTTACCGAAAAGCTGTGGCTTCTCTAACTCGATGTATCTTTTGAACTCATCATAGAGAGACTTCTTTGAGATGCTTTCAGGGTGGTTTTTCACGAGCCACTTGTAGAAAGGTTTTCTCAAGGCCTTCAATTGCGGTTTGATGTCTTCAGCGAACTGCTTTGAATTTAGCGGTTGGTTCTTGATGTGCAACAAGCCCGCAATGTTTTGTGGGGATGAATACTCCTTAGAGCTTGCGAAAAGCGGGTTCTGGGTTGTGGTAGTTTTGTTCTGAGAGGAGTTCGAGGAGTTGATAAATTGGGTATATGTGGCATTCACAGGTATACCCAGTTCTTGGAATCTCAGCTTTTTGAAATAATCACCGTTGAGAGTTTCGAAGTTTGGCAATCCGTATTTGTTGTCTAGGTCGTTCACAATGATTCTCCGTGTTTTGATTTTCTTTGGGATTCTCATCTTCAAACCGAAGTCTCTTCTGGAGAATGATGAGGCTGGTGATTCGACAACCTGGTGAGTCGGAAATCCATTGTTGGCGTTCAGCTCACGACTACCGATCGAGGCCTGTAATTGGGCGATCTTGGTGTCTTTTAGCAGTCTACCAAAGGCAGATGGCCCATGTATACTTTTCAGCATGTTGTTTCCCTTTCTTCTTGAGGTTACACGGCAAATCCAGCTCTCAGTCGTGCTGCATGTGCCGCTGCAACGCTGTCTTCAACTGGCCAGAAGTCTCGCCTCATCTTCCGACCTCCTTCCTCCTCCTCTTTTTTCCATCCTGACGACAAGGAGGGCTGCCGTTACCCGGCTGTAGAGTAAAGAGCCCTTGCTCGCTAAGTTCTATAATCGACGCAATCGACGCAATCGACGCGTCGGACAAAAGCTCGGCTCTTGTTGGGCAGGCGTGTTGAAGATCTGCCTGGTATTTATCATGTTTCATGGTCTACCTACTACTTTTGAGGCAGAAATAGAGCCCTCTAGATGGATCTTTGGAGGCACCTGCACAGACTAAGCATTTGAGATGGTGGCAGACAAGAGACCGATTTCGCAGAAGTACAAACTTTTGGAAATAATCGGACGGGGGAAGTTCGGCACGGTTCATAAAGGTCTTGACATCGACACAAAGCAACTGATTGCCGTGAAAATCTTGAACCTGGACACAGATCATGAGGAGGTGAAAGACATACAGCAGGAGATACAATTTTTGTCAAACTTGAAGTATGTCCCAAACATCACGCACTACTATGGCTCCTACCTAAATGGGCACAAATTGTGGATTATAATGGACTACTGCGCTGGTGGCTCAGTGAGGACATTGTTGAAGCCCGGTCCATTGCAGGAAAAGTACATTGCTGTGGTAACGAGGGAGCTCTTGATAGCGTTGCAGTTTATCCACGAAAATGGCGTCATCCACCGAGATATCAAAGCGGCGAACATCTTGATTAGCAAGGACGGGAAAGTCAAGTTGTGTGATTTTGGCGTTGCTGCACAATTGACGTCCACCGCCTTGAAGAGAACAACAATGGCCGGTACACCCTACTGGATGGCACCAGAAGTGATCACAGAAGGTGCAACCTACAACTCCAAAGCAGATATTTGGTCCACGGGTGTCACTATATATGAGATGGCCACAGGGAACCCGCCTTACAGTGACAAGGATGCCTTGAGAGCTATGCAATTTATTACGCAGCACGAGCCTCCAAGATTGGAGGGCAGACAATATGGGCCACTTCTCAAGGAGATCATAGCCATTTGTTTGGAAGAAAAGCAAGATTTGAGGCCTAATGCTGAGGAGTTACTGAGATCAAAGTTCATTAAGAACACAAAAGCTTTGCCAACGGTACTCCTAAAGGAAGTTATTGGAAAATATTTGATCTGGAGAGACACCAAATCGAAGAGAGACACACTGCAAATCGAAGATGAGCCATGTGCCACGTTAAATACTAAGCAGAGCGACTTAAATCACTTCAAGCCCCATCATGCTGGCTCTTCGGCAAGCTCTCTGGCTGAAACCTCTTTGAGCCTTGAAGATGGAGAAAACTATGATATTAAATGGGACTTTGACTCTTTGAAGTCTGCGGAGTATATTGTTGAGAATGATATCAACCTAGCAACGGATGAAAATGACAAATTTGACGAGTCATTTTTTGAGACTAACACTAACTTTAGGGACTTCACAACTTCTCCCTACAACAGGACATTCACAATGGGAAACACTATGGTGAACAATATAATGGGCGAAAACAGCAAGGTAACGTTGACGGCAAACGGAACTCAGAAAGACACGATGATGAACTCGCACATGGATACACCGATCAAAAAAGAGGCTCCTAAATCTCTCTTGCAGCTTTTTTCTGATGTCACTGATGATACCAACATTGCTGAGGTCTTTAACAGCAGTAACGGAAACATCTTAGATATTGATAACGAAAAAAGAGATCTCTCAATATCAATTCCGCCTCCTAAACAGTCTCAAGATAGCGTGCCAGCACCAGTTCAGCTACGACAGCCCATCACTTCACCAATAATATCAATTGAAATACCAAATATGGACGTAATCGAAAACGAAATACAGCAAAGGGAAAAGCAGAGATCGAGAGCAGCCACAGTCACTGCTATGAACCACAACACAAAGGTGGAGGCGCTGATAAATGACCAACCTCTACCGGCTAGAAAGCCAGCTCTTTCTATTTCTCATAGAACTCCATCACCTGCTAAAGCATTAGACAATATCAATACCAATCTCCAACCTTCCCCCTCAAAACAATCTAGTCCGCTTCATATGAAACCTTTGCCTGTGGGTATCTCGCAGCCTTTACTACAGCCGCTAAATAACTCACATAAACCCAAGGCACACAGGGTTTAGCAAATATTACAACATCCCACGCATCTGCCTCTCATGGTGGACCGCAAACTGCACCAGTAGCAACTTCTTCAAATTCCGATATGCTTGATTCTTCAATCAGATCTAGAGCTCAGATGAGAATACAAATGCCAGTTCCGGTATCTGCAACAATGTCGGCTTTCCCGAGTACCTTCAACAAGGATAACAATTTTGCATCAAAACAGAACCAGGGTATACTCCCAAATCATGATAGCTCAGAGAAAAATCAGTTTGGATTTGATGTAAATGCTGTGTCCTCAATACCATTGGCGATGACTCCAGTCACCGAAAAGCCCCATACCAGTATCGTTACTCCTGAAAAAGAAAATGTAAACGATAATGGTACGGTCAATCCAGGCCCATTTGGATTTCCGAGTAGTACTAGTCTGGCTAGTCATATACAGGGCTCGCAAACTTCCATGAAGACGTATCAGCATGGATATACAACCGCTGTTTCAAATGCTGCCGCTAATAACTTTAACTTTAACGAAAGAAAGATGTCTACAGAATCGGCAACTAAATACCAGACGCACCAATCTAATAATTCTGTGCAACATGGTAGTGAAAACCAACAAAGAAATGGCTCAACCACTTCAACATCGGATGACTCGGAACAAGCAGATATCACACTGACTAACGCAAACACGACCGCTTCCAACAATACCAGTAGTTCTAACGTCGACAATATCGTGACAGGACTGGGGATGATGACAATGCATGACAATGGTAACGTATCACCTGTGAAGGCAAATGGTGCCAGTCAGTGTGTTTTTGCCGGCGAAAAGCTCCTGAAAATTATTGATCTTTCACAGCTGAGCATGAACAAAATGATGAGTTTGAGCCTAAGTATGGGAATTTCAGAACCAGAAGAGTCCAACGAGACCAATGTCTACATCGAAGAGATAGATAATCTTTTGGGTCGTGTCAATGATGTGATGGGAATTATTGTCGGGGGCTTGGAATGATAATGTATTACTACTTTGTATAGTTAGAAAGCATGTAGGCAACAAATATAGAACAACGTCAAATGTGCAAACCTTCCGCATTGGGAAATTCTGCCGACAGCCGAGAGTTCTCCGAAATGGCAGATGATTTGTAGGAGCAAAAGAAAACCATTTTTTGGTCCTCGAACAATTGCGGAGTCGATTTGAGGGCGGGCTCCGCCTTTGAAGACAAGTAGTTGGAGAAGGATACACAAAATAGCTATTTGAAAGTTACAAGAATAGTCAACAGCGCTGCTCATTCTAATGAAGGAATGAATTCAAGAGTGGTATTCACTAGAGATTTTTCCGGAGAAAGTGATTCTGAATATCAAGATAAAAGTTTAGGAACTACAACTGAATCTCGAAAGCTTTACACCAGAATCCGTATAACCAATGCAGATCCCACTTTAAAAAGAAATTTGTCAGATGAAGTTCAAGATAAAAGCGATCCTGTTCTGTCCTACATGAGGGGGGGATTGGCCAAGCACGAAGTAACCGATAATGAGAGTTTTGATAATTGGGGAAATATTATCATATGGGTTGATATCTTAGCTCCAAAAAATGAAGACTTCGTGCAATATCAAGGTCATATTGACGGCCACTTGATAAGAAAAGTAACAGAGGATGGAATAGCCAAGGGAATTGGACTTGGTCAAATGCACGTATGGATTTACGGCCTGTTGATGGATGGAAAGTACGATGGTTCAAACTACGAGTTTGGGCTTGTAAAGGTTGATGAAAGGCTTTTTTGGTCGATAAGGATTCTGCACTTAGGCTTATTCAAAATGTTGTTTAAGGTGGAATTGACAGAAAACTCAACCATAGACATTGACGAGTTTTTTGTAGAAGATTTGGAGCGTTTTTATAAGGAGAGCATTGAGCATAGGAAGAAGGAAGAGAAATGGAAATTGGAAAAGACGAGATATATGCATCAGATTAATCTGCTAAACGACAAAAAGGAAATAGGGAAGCTTGGTAACAGTGTTAGATTGATGAAAAATCGAATAACCAATTATTTTCTTCCCTTGGTAAACTCATTACTCGAAGATAAGCGGGAGTTGGTGGAAAAAATGGATGGTAAGGATGATACTTTTTTCACCAGTACAAGGAAAAGGAAAACTGACAATCTCGATAATGATATGAAAGGAGTTAAGATGGAAGAAGAAGTTCAACAGGGTAAGAAAATGAATGATGATGATGAAGACTTGGACTGGATGCAAAGAGAGAGAAATAAACGTATGAAACTTCTCAATTACACCCCTAAAATGATTGCTGAAACAAGTGAAACTCGACCGTTGGAGAATTCTCATGTCTCTTCTACCACAGATGACTCGCTGGTGTTTAATAAAAGAGGCAGGAGCTTTAGGCCTGACACGCAACAGGATACTAGCGAAGCTACTGCAAATTCAGGCAAGAAGGAGACTAGTAGGGATAGCAGTGTCATCCTTGAAGAAGAAACACAAGCTGATGAGGCGACCGACGTTTCTCAGGAAAAGAACATTGATTTGACGGACACGAGCGGAGAAGTTACAGAGATTTCAGATTCATGAAGACACACCTGACCAGCAGATGTATTCTCGTCAATTTTATTTAAGTGGTTTACATAAATTGCTTGTCTACTTGATCATTATTCACGCAAACCCAACGTTTGCTTGAACATTTTTTTGAAACATACTGAATATTTGAACCCTTCAAGAGGCCAGCAGATCGAGTAAGTCGATTGATAGCCTTTCCTGACTTCAAATCCATTATGTTTAACCAAGGTACGTGGCAAGTATCCAATGAGGCGGTAGGGTAGATATCATCAATTAGAGAACTGATGCTAGGGACGTCATCCAGACGGGGTGGTAAGGTTATGGTTGCGCATAATTTGAATCTCGCTATCGAAGCCAGCTTAAGATGGTATATGTGTTCATCGTTAACATTTTCATAATTGTTGAAAAACTGTAGTTGAGACTGGAGTTTCAAATAGAACATCTCGTCAAAAATTTGTTCATTCAAAGGAAAAGTTATGGATTCGGACAACTCTGAGTATCTCTCCAAGAGTAAATTATCGAAGATATCCAATTCTTCATTGGGAATGCAATTGAGCAATTTCTTTTCTCTAACTGAGGTATCCAATGCATACTGTAGCAAATAGTAAGGATTGACACGATGTTCCCTTATTCTCCTAGTTTTGCCACACAGCTGAAGAGGAAGAAAATTCTCTGAGTCAACCAGATTTGGATTCAGGTCAACATTCTCGTGTGCCGTAGGCAAAGCTTCAAATTTCTGCGCAAAAGTCTCCAAGGGAACCTCCTCAGTCGATCTCAAGTTTAGTTGAGCGAGCTTCAGCTCATAAAAGGAATTTGATGATCTCTGGATAGCACCATGCAGTTTTTTCAAAAAAGGTAACAACCCCTCTGTAGTTTTTTTAAGGCTTGATGGAGTTTGTTCATCAGGAGGCTTCAGTATCTCTTTTTGTGGAGTGTAGGAAGCGTAGTCTATGTTGTCACTTTCCTCGCTGGTCTTTGTAAAGAATCTGTCTTTATTACTTTCGTCGTCGTCGATGACGGACTCTGGTACCATGAGTGGGTGTGGGCCATTGCCTTCGACAGAACTTACTGATGTTATCGAAGATCTATGAGAAAAGTAAGAAAACCCGCTGCTGTCGAAAATTGTATCTTCTATCGAATTGCAAAACGATCGTTGTTTTTTGAAGGAGCCTCTTTTGATGAGATAGGCAGTTTTCAGAGAGGGAGAAAGAGTAACCAAGTTTGAGTTTGACCTAGACTTGGAATATGTTGTGGAAGCAGTTGAGATATCAGAGTCTATTGAGGATTTTGAATTCTGTCGGGTCTCTGTGCCATCCTGGTTCTGCCGGCTCTGTGTTGCAGAAAATGAGTGAGAGAAAATGCTGTTCTTGTATATATCATCCAGGTGGGACAAGTTCCTGCTGTTAACCTGGCATCTATCGGCTGAAGTTGTTGATACGGAGACCAAAGATAAGGAAGTCACAGGTGCACAAGACGGGTATATAAGACTCTCCATTGTGCCAGGCCCCCAACCTTGTTTTTCTTACCGAGTATGAGGAAACAATCACTGGGGAGAATAGCAATCTCGGGTCTGTGGCTTCACTGCTTCTTCCTGAACGGTGCTATGGCTCTTTATTCCGAGATGTATAGTGAGTGCTCTTGCGGGACAAAAGAAAAGCTTAAGAGGTGGTGCGACAGTTGCTTCGCCTGCCGATAAGAGAAATTCCGAAGACGTTGTGCCGTTGATTATTGACTGCGACTCGCCACATTCCGCAGAACTGGCTGTTGTGCAGAAACAAGGCAGCATGGGATGGGTGAGGAGTGTGTTGCAGAGGGAAAAGAAAATCAAACAGGACGATAATGTTGCTGGTCGTGGCAATCGTGAGGGTCTTTTCAACGTATACCGCAGTTTTCCGGTGAAAAAGTACGGCAAGATGAAAAGAGGTATTGGTCAGGGGATCTCGAGCAAAGTATTTCTTTATGAAAGCAATGATATGGTGTATGCCGTGAAGTGTTTTGTAAAGAAGAACTTGAAGGATGTCGACGATATGAATGCGATCGGGAAAGAGGTAGAGATCCACAAAGGAGTCGACGATGGCTATCACGTGGTAAGACTCGTGGAGTCCTTCCGGGTGAGACACGAGCAGTTCTGTGTTGTTCTGGAGTATCTCCCCTGCACGTTACAGGCACTGTACACGACGTATGGCCCCATGCTGGACCAGGCAGACCGGTTGTGCTATTTCAAACAGGTTGCCGAAGGCCTTTACTACTTGCAGTCAAACGGCATCGGACATCGAGATATCAAGCTTGAGAATTGCGGTATCGACCCTCAAGGTGACCTCAAGCTGTTCGACTTTGGATCTGCTACGATGGGGAACGTCGGTTACGGAATGGCAGGGTCGCCATCGTACGCTGCTCCGGAGATCCATGCCCAGCTCATGTACGACTCCTTCAAATGCGATGTGTGGTCTCTCGGGATCCTGCTCATCAATCTGTTCTACGTGTCGAAGCAAAAGTGGAAGAACGCCAGACACGACGACAAAGCATTTATCTCTTACAGGCGGCACCCCACTCTCGAGAACGCCGTCGTTTCGGTTCGCCGAATAGCTAACGACCAGGACCCTCAGTACGTGGCCAACAAGAGCCCCGTCGACAGTCTGATACTGCAGTTGCTCACGGTCAACGTCGACCACCGGATCGACCTTTCCGAGCTCGTAAATAATCATCTCTGGTTCCAACAGATCGATTGTTGCAGAGACCGCCGTGGAGCGGGACATGCTCATCTCAAGGCTGTCGCCAGAATGACAGCCGCAGCCTCCTCCGCCCCCTCTCTTTCCCCCTGTTCTGAAGTCTCATAGTACCTGGGTCTTTACCTATACCAACCCTAATCTTGTAGATATCATGATTCCAATAAAACACGCAAATGCATCCTCTTCGTGTAAGTGGAGCAGCACGTCCTCAACAGAACAGACCCGTGAGTCGGCCCGTCTGTCATTTTTCGTGTGGTGGTGGCCCGAGCGGGTATATTTCCAGGCGTTTGTTTGTTTGAGTGTTTGCCAGTCTTCTTGACTCTCTTGCCGTATTGCTGTCCCTGGGACCCATCTCTGCCAATCCTGTCATCAGAGAGAGCATCAGCAGCAGCAGTATCAGCAGCAGCTGGTAGTTAGTCATGAGCAACACCAACGCCCCCTCTAGCGCCGAACTACTTCAGGATGACCGAGTAAAGGCCATCCTAGCATCTGATTCGAGTTTCGACATACTATCCCAGCGTCTCAAGCAAAGTGTGAAAGCATGTGAAGAGTTCTCCTCGTATGTGACCCGAAAGTGCCATTATGAGCAGAAATATTCGAAGGAAGTTGCCCGGACCACCAACCACTGCAACCACTCGATCGTCACAAACAACTTGATTGTTCAGGGTTCGTTCATTCAGAGTCTACAGAAGGTGATCCAGTTTGATGAGAAGGTCAATGGAGTAAGG
This sequence comes from Pichia membranifaciens NRRL Y-2026, assembly GCF_001661235.1. Taxonomy (NCBI): domain Eukaryota; kingdom Fungi; phylum Ascomycota; class Pichiomycetes; order Pichiales; family Pichiaceae; genus Pichia; species Pichia membranifaciens. The sequence goes on from NW_017566987.1 coordinate 69,479, forward strand.
GATCCATACATTACTGCGTTGCAGACAATCTCAAACCAGCTGGAATCCTTAGCCCACCACTTCACCACGTTGAGAAAACAGTTGAAGGAGAAGGGAAACAGAGCAGAGAAGGAAGTAATTGATGCAATAAACTTGGCAAAGAAGGCCAGAAATAAATACTGGAATCTATGTTCGGAGCTTGAGAAGGTAAGGAATTCAGACAAGAATCAAACAAAGATTACCTTGCAAGGTAGAAAAACTAACTCTCAACAGGAGGAGGACCTCAAGTCGAAGATCAAAGACGCCGAAGACGAATATAACAAAAAGGCGAACACTTCACAAAGGTTGAAGAACGTGTTGATAAAAACCCACAGACCCAATATTGCCAACGATTTCAAGAACCTAATAGTAGAATTGGACTATGCAATGCAAATTCAGCTTCAGAAGTACTCCATTTATACAGAGAGTCTAGTTGTTGGAATGGGGAATCAGATCAATCCTATCAATGGTTCAGACTCAATGAAAAAAATAGCCACAAGCGTCGACGTTGAAAAGTGTCTCTATTACTACCTCAAAGGTTCAACAGTCAAATCAAACGAGAATCTGGAGCCTGTTGATTTCACGAGGCATCCAATCGTTGGTGGAATACTACCAAAGCCCAAATCAACAACAGCGGCAACATTATCAAACAACAGTGGAAAAGCGAATAACAATACAACTACGAACAAAGCACTTGCCACCGCTACTGGAAGTACCACCAATAATATCAACTCAAAACCTGCAACACATATGAACTCCAATCCTACCTTCAATACGTCAGTAAACTCCAACTTATCTCCACCCTTCACTTCTCCAACTAAAAATACACAAACTTCACAGTCTGAGTTCAGATCACCAGCTAGCTCAAATTCTGATGCAATAATACCTCCGATACCTTCTTTAGAAAACAAGGCTCCACCTGCTTATAGTTCATTGGATCCTGGACGCCATAGTCCATTGCTCAATGGTCCTCGACCAGTGGAATCTGAAATCAACGCCAACTCATCTACCTCTTCGTTCAATGATAACAGTATTAATTTCAATAATGGCGATAACCCGGTAGAATCTTCCCCTGCTTCCACCTCAGAGGAAGGAAAACTGTTTGGTCTACCCCTAGAAGTGTTGGATATCAATGAGGAAGCAGTTCCAATGTTTGTCACGAAATGTATTACTATGATAGAGACCTATGGCTCTAACTCGGAAGGTGTTTATCGGCTGAGTCCAAATAAGGCTAATTTGGAAGAGTTACAAGTGGCACTGGATAAGAATCCAGAGAACTTGTCTCTTCTCGAACCTCAGGATACTACCAACGTTTCTTCTGAATACGTTTACTTGATTGCATCTTTGATGAAGCGATTCTTTGCAATGTTACCTGAACCTTTACTTACTAATGAACAACGAGATGTATACCTACAAGCTGCTCAATTAAGTGATAAGACAGAAAGACAAACGAAAATGCACCAACTCGTTTTCGAGCTCCCTGACTCGAACTATTTCACGTTGAGGGACTTATTGGGGCATTTTAAACGTTTGATTCAAATGCCAAGAGTAAGGATGGATAGTAAGAATATTTCAATTGTTTGGGCAAACAATCTCCTGGGTGGAGATTTTAACTCGAAAGAAGAATTGGATGTTCAGCAAAGAGTGGTAGAGGATTTGATAGCCTTTGCTCCTTTTATTTTTACATATGAAGAAGAAGGTACTGAGCAGTAGTTAAGCCGTTGGTGCTTTGAAAATAAAGTAGTTGGTTATATCCCTTGTAAAGTTTCTTGTACTTTTTGTTTTTTCCCTCTTTGTCTTTCTCTCTTCTTATTTACTTTTACTTTCACTTTTACATTTTTTCAAACTCCATTTACTCTCTCACTATTTCTACGCTGAACTATGATAGCTTACCTTTTAAAAATATAATGTGTTCATGTTAAGCCTGTATACATTTTATACCAGTCAATCGTCAATCTTACGCTTTGCTCTCTCCCAAGCACTCACTCTCTTCCTCTTTTTGGTACTGCCATTTCCGTTGCTATTTATATCCATGTTATTATCAAACATACTCCAATCTTCACCAAAGAACTCATTGCGCATTCTCTTCGCTCTTTCTCTCTTATCTTCCTTTGTTTTGGTTGCTGGAAGTCTGGTAAAGTTCTCTTCCTCGTACCGTTGAATTTCGGCTTCTTTCTCCATTTGCTTTCTAGACTTAACATCTCTACCTTTATTAATAATCGTTGAACCAATGGACTTTTCCGTAGCTGGAGCTTCACTTATATCTTGAAGATACTCATCCATACTCTGTAAGTTTCGCTGCTTTCTATTCTTGAGCTGCTTATCTGGGTCATTGATTGCTGCAGCAGAAATCTTAGGAGGTTTATATTTTCCAACTTTTTTCTCCCCTTGATCATCATCTTCAGCAGCCTCTTCAACGATGTCATCTTTAGTCGGAGTTCGCCCTTTCTCTGCTCCGCGTGATAGTAGGGCCGATGGATTAGGCTTGAAACCAAGGCCTTCATCTTCCTCTTCTTCCTCTTCTTCTTCCTCTTCATTTTCTTCCTTCGAGCTGTCTTGCTCTTGTTGTTCTTTCACTTTATGTTCAAGATCACTCTGTTCTTTTTCTCTCCTATGGAATGCATTCACCATTTTCTCTAATTGATAATTTATTTTCTTTTCTAATGATTTAATTCCTTTCTCGAGAACAACACGGTTAGTGACAATCGAATTCAGAACGTTTTCCTCGTTATTGGAGGTGTTTTTTTCTTCTTTGATTGATTCCAAGCGAATAGCCAAAAGTAATGCCAAATCTGTCACGTATCCAAGCAAAGCCGAATTTTTCAAAGAAAGTAATGAGACAGGGTTCAAGGCATTGGATGTAGTTGAATCTCCAGATTTTATCAAGTTTCTAACTACTTCTGGATATTCATCTTTATTTTTCAGACTAAACTCTTCCTCTAACTTTTCAACAACGGTTGATGTTGAGTCGATGGAGTCAGTAATCGAGGAAAGTATTTGGTCTAGCAGCGCATCTTTCTGAGATGACATCTTTAACTAGAATGATGTATAGTGGCCACCAAACTGTGTAAGTCGAACTAATTAACTAAAAACCTGGAACTCATTATGGCTATTAGTGTAAGCTCTCTATCAGAAACATGAATAAAGGAAAAGAAAAAAATAGCGCCTGAAAAAAAATTTTCTCTCATAAAAATGATTGATTATCTTAATTTTTCTTCACAAAGGTTTCTTTCAACAGCTAGTTTGAGAGAAGCCAAAGAGAAGAGCAAGAAGCAAGCATCATTGCAGCAGTGAATCCAATATGCCTCAAAACGACTATATTGAACAGCATATCAAAAAGCATGGTAAAAGATTAGATCATGATGAAAGAAAGAGGAAGAGAGAGGCTAGAGAATCCCATAGAATTGCCAAAGATGCACAGAGTTTGAAGGGTTGGAAGGGTAAGCAGTTCGCTAAGAAGCGTTACGCTGAGAAGGTTGCTATGAAGAAGAAGATTAAGGCCCATGAAGAAAGTAAATTGAAGGGACCATCCAAGCCTAAGGAGGATGACGGTGAAGCTTTACCTACCTATTTGTTGGACAGACAGCAGCAGAATACCGCCAAGGCCATTTCATCCTCCATCAAGCAGAAGAGAATGGAAAAGGCTGATAAATATTCTGTTCCATTGCCTAAGGTAAGAGGTATCAGCGAGGAAGAGATGTTCAAGGTTATCAGGACAGGTAAGTCAAAATCCAAATCCTGGAAGAGAATGATCACGAAACATACCTTCGTTGGAGAAGGGTTCACGAGAAGACCTGTGAAGATGGAAAGAATCATCAGACCATCTGCCTTAAGACAAAAGAAAGCCAATGTGACACACCCTGAACTCGGAGTGACTGTGTTACTCCCAATCTTATCTGTCAAGAAAAATCCACAATCTCCAATGTACACTCAGATGGGTGTATTGACCAAGGGTACAATTATTGAAGTGAATGTATCAGAACTTGGATTAGTTACCGCTGGTGGTAAAGTTGTTTGGGGTAAATACGCACAAATTACAAACGAACCAGACAGAGACGGTGTCGTCAATGCTGTTTTATTAGTTTAAAGTTTCGGTCAATTTATATTTATTTTTCTTTCACTATTTTCTACGTTTTCTAAATATTCTGGATAGCTCATAAAATCAAGTTTTTTCTTAGCAAAAACAGTTTATTCTATTGTAAGCAAAAGACAGATTGATGAAACAGATGGATAAAAAAAAATAACAATCAATCTGTCAAAAACAAATTAATACAAGAGCACGGCGGGACTCGAACCCGCAACCATCTCCGCCGGAAGAAGACATGCTAACCATTGCACCACGCGCCCTCGTACACAGCCCGGCTCAATTGCGCAGTTCTAGAGGAACTTCAGTCACGTGACTCACTTTTCTTTCAATTGATATTTCAGAATTACTGCTCAAGCATAAATGAAATAAATTCTGTTTTACACATTTATGTAGATTTTATTTGTTGGTAAGTATAGTCATGTCATTAGACACTGATATAGTTTTATTACCACCGTACTATATAAAATTCAAGAATTGTGACAGGGGGCTATAATGTATTAAGCAAAAATAAGCTGCATAACTGGTTGTATAGTGTAGTGGTTATCACTTTCGGTTTTGATCCGAACAACCCCAGTTCGAATCCGGGTACGACCTTTTATTTTTTGGCATTTGTACCTTTTTCCAAGTAAAAGGCAAACCTACCATTGTTTAGTGACAGTCAAAGGGAATGTTAGCCGTAACTGCTCTATCAAACTATCTAAAGCGGAAAAGCCGTCTCCAGCGGTAGAAACACTCACTGAATGATATCTTTGAAGTAGTGTGGTACATGGAATCTGCGAAGGTGAAAAGAATAAGACGCGCTTTGTGTGGGTTGGGGGTGGTATGGCCAAAATTTGGGCTTCTCTGGTAAAATACTATTTCGTGTCACCGTGTTGGATTGAACAAGGCTGTTTCACAAGTAAAAGTTGCAATAGAATGAAGGCTCTCTTCTCTGCAAGAACAATTGATTAAACTAGCATGAAAAGGACATATGAGCCAGGAAAGGAATACCAAATTAGGCAGAAAAGCGAGAGGAGAAAGCAGCCAGAAGAGCTAGAAGATACTGAAGTGGACGAAGATGGGACAGATAAACAGCCTAGGCTCTCGTTTTATTTTGAGTCTAGCTCGATCAAGCAAAATACAGATAGAGAAAGAGTTTTGGACGAAGTAGACCGAGTGGAGCAGTTGATAACGTTAAACCTGCAGAAAATCAACGAGAATTTGATGCAGTCTAACAACATTGTGAGCAACAAGTTGATACCGTCACTTGAAGCATTCAACAAAAACTCGAATAAAATCTACAACAACATCAGCCACATCAAGGAATTTTTTGAAAATGCCGCCAATGTCAACATCCTCACCAAGAAGGATATCGGATTACAGCAGATGAATGACAGTGACAATAGCCAAGACCGGACAGGGGATTCAGATGAAAATTTAAAGAGGGCTGGAGAGTCAAGTGATTTTGAGCGTAACAGGAGTGCAAACAACATTACCTCCGAGCTTTCTGAGTTTAAGGATATCAAGGACAGGTACAAACAGAACTTGGAATCTGCCGGTGAGAAGGACGTCAGCGTAACACACACTGCCACCACACTGAAGCTAAACAAACTTCCCGATTATCTCAAAGATAATTCCAATAGCATTGGCACAGAGACTTTTTTGAGGGATTTCAGAATGAATGCGGACGATGAGTCAACGGGAAAACACCTGAAGCAGCAAAACATTGCAGCACATACGCCGGAAAGAGAGGCAGAAGGCGACAGAGAAAACACTGGACCCTCAGAAGACAATCTAGCGAACAGCTACGTGAAAGAAATCATGGCTGGCTACGAGTCGCCGCCGTGGGAGGAGCCTCCCGTGCTGCAGTCGTCCAAGTTTACCTCGGGCCATACCAAGAAGCGGAAGCGCCGGCCAAGTAGTGCCCACGGAAGAAACCAGCGTCAGAGTAGCAATGAGGTGGGAGACAGGAGCATGAGCGAGACCAACAAAGATACAAGAACCCGAGGAAAAGACGAGCAAGAGGAAGAAGAAGAAGAGGAAGAGGAGGAGGAAGTTAGTATAAGGTTTCCGTCTTCACCCAAGTATGGGGCAGGAGGAAAGCTTCTCCGTACTGACAAAGGCAGACAAAAGGCTCTTGACTTTGCTCGTTCCGAAATGATGAAGAACCATCCTATTCTCTCCCTGCAACCACAGGAGAAGCCGATGCGGAAGCCCGTCGCCAACACGCAGGACCCCTTCGACAGCACGGGCGAGAGGTATGACACCACCAACAGCACCTTGGACGATGCACCAGAGCTCATGTCTGAGCTGCTTTCCCGGAGGAGGCAGCAACGGGAAGACGCTGACTAAGGTTAAGCCCACATTGAACCGGTAGAAGATGATACACAGGATATTGCCGAATTGGAGTGCCGAATTAGAGTCTGGGTACGGCACGTGACGGTGATGTAATGTTTTTTTTCATTTTTTTCCCTTTTTCGCTCGGTTTTCTCGTTTCGGTTCCATTGTTTGTTTTTGTTTGTTTGTTTGTCAGTCAGTCGGTCTGAAAACCAGTTCCTCCGGAAGGGATAAAGTTTGGCCCCAAGGGTGCTAGGGGGATTGCGAACGGTTTTGCCTTGTGAAAGAAACAAACACAGAAAAGAGAGACAGCCGACCTCGTTGTGATCCAGTGCCTACTCGACCTTTCTTTCCACGACCAGGCAAATTTCAGCAACTACAGTGGCCCATCTTTCCTTGCCCTTCCTCCCCCACCTCATTTTCACAAACAACCACATGGAACCAAGCAAGCGACACGCAGGACCAAGCCTGGCAGTAAGAATTTCCCGCTTGCGGCACCAGCATCCAGCTCTGAAGGACAGTGTGCGGAGGTGCGCCGTCCCGCTCATCGCCGTGGTGTTTCTCCTGGTGAACTATTACTACAACAAACATGTCCAGTCGAGGGGCTACCCACAACTGGGCTACCCGCTCTCCGAACATACCGTCGATGAGTTTCACAGGGCGGTGTCAAGCAAGCAGGCGGACCGGGCGGACACACCCTTCAACGCCGCAACAGCTTCCATAATTGAGACCATCTCGACCCTGCCGCCAAAAGTGCAGAGCATTTATGGACCGCTAGAGTTCCAGCCTACTGACCTCTTTGAACCTTTCAACGCCAACTCTTTGCTTTTCGTTTCGGGCATGTTTGTGGTCTACATCAGTTGTCTGGTGCTCTAGTGCCGACAAGCTGACCGCCCAACAAACGGACACCTGTCAATCCACCGACCGCTTACGTCAGCTAGCGGCTTCTTTCTTGCCGAAGGGCCTTCCCCTTTTGGGCATGCCATGGCGCCGGTATCTATAACTGAGGCATCAGAGACAACCACAATGGCCGGTCCGGAGCTACTTCAATCATGTACGACTACATCTTTGTATTTTAAATACCCATCAACTGTATATCTACTTCTAATTTCAAGCACGACATAAACTCTGTTTCTAGCCCTGACTTTGCCTTATTTTTGATATCGCCCTAATTTTTCGTTTATATAAACTAAAGTCCTAGTTCCCGTTCTAGTTCTAAGCCTAGGTCATAATAATTCTTGATCTCGTTCTCCTTTCTGTTCTATCGTGTTTCCAAACAGTCGGTTGTGTAAACTTTCTGAAACAGTGATCAAATCAGAAGCACAGAAGCAAATAGTAGAAGAAAAATGACCCAAGACTACAAGCAGGTAGCTGCAAAAAAGGCTCAAAGCCTCCTTGACAAAATCCCCTCCGAATGGATACTAGCAAAGGTTCCATCAGCTGACGAGGAGCCCAACGCAGAGAAGTACCTCAACCGAATTCTTCCAAGTGAAGAGAACGAAATCACAAGCAAAAGTGCAGTTGAGCTGTTGCGGTTACAAGAGGTGGGCCAATTAACTGCATATGACATCGCATACGCATTCTGTCACAGATCTGCTTTGCTGCATCAACTTACAAATTGCTGCACCGAAATTTTCTATGATTTGGCATTTCAAAAAGCAAAAGAACTAGATGCTTATTTTCTCCAGAATAAAAAAATGGTTGGTAAGTTACATGGGATTCCTATCTCATTGAAAGATCAAATAAATTTACCAGGGATCACTACGGCAATTGGTTACATTGCGCCACACATCTCAGAAGAGTTTGAAAAGAAGATAACCCATAGAAGCTCCGAGAATGATATATCCTTGATTGCGAAAATCTTGCAAAACGAAGGTGCAGTTTTTTATGTCAAAACAACTGTTCCTATGGCAATGTTAGGTGGGGAGACCTCGAGTAATTTGGGCGATACCTACAATTCTTTGGACAGGCATATGGCTTGTGGTGGCTCCTCTGGAGGCGAAGGTGCATTAATTGGCGGTGGGGGATCCATCATTGGGTTGGGGACCGATATCGGAGGTTCCATTAGAATCCCAAGTTACGTCCATGGATTGTATGGTCTAAGAGCAAGCTCGAACAGATTTCCTTACCTGGATATTGCAAACTCCTATCCCAACCAAATCGGTGTTTGTTCCGTTGTCGGCCCAATTTGTAAGAATATAGACGATTTGGTTTTGGTTTCAAGCGTTATTTTAGGCCACCCTCTATGCGACGTCGATCCAAAGCACATTCCGCTCAAATGGAATAGCAGTAAACTTGAGGAACAAAGCAAGATCAAAATAGGATTCCTTAAGTGGGATGGTGAAATTTTACCACACCCGCCAATCTTGAACAACATTGAGAAGTTGAAAGAAACCTTGAGCAAATCAGATAGTAATTTCGAATGTGTTGAAATAGATGAAAAAAAAATTCCTGTCAAACTTTCGACTTTGGGTAAGCTATTATTGAGTCTTTATAGTACCGATAATTTTGAAGAAATGGAAGAATTCTGCAAGCTAAGTGGTGAGCCATTTTCTAAACTTTTTCAACAATGTTTTGCTAGACCAGGTAAGGTTGACACTGTATCAGACTTTGCAAACAAAGTAGGTCTCAAATATGAGTATCAAGTGAAGTTTGATGAAATCTTTCAAGATATCGATTGTTTCATCATGCCTACTTATTCAACAGTATGCTGGAAACAGGGCGAAAGTGACCAGATTTCCAACTTTTACACTAGATCGTTGAATGTTTTGGATTACACTGCAATGACGTTCTCCGTTGGTAAAGTTGATCAGAATGACACTGGTTTTATCAGAGATAATTTCATCAACTCGATGGATGAAAAGAATTGGAAGTATTTTAACCTTGACGACCAGTTAGGTAAACCAGTTTCATTACAACTTGTTTGCAAAAGATATCACGAAGAGCAATGCTGCGCAATTGTTCAAAAGATCAGAAATATTTTAGAAAGAGCAACTTAGGGAAAGCGGGTCAGAGTGTCAGCAAGTGTTTTTTTTTCATGAGCCCTTTTCTCGTGATTTATTTCCTAAAATATATTTTAGAGTCGTTACATAATTTTATAAGTTTAAAGAGTCAATAACACAAAAACTCTGATTAGAATTGAAATCGAAAAAAGTGGAAAGTCCTCATACTTGCCTTCTTCTTCATACTTCGATCTTTTTTTTCATACTCCAACTCCCATCATGAATCACCCAAACTAAACCAACCAGATGACCAAAGCATAAGCGTCAGATCCGTGTGAACAATTTCCACAAACTGAAATTAATGTACAAGTGTATAAGTTTTGAAAAGAAAATCAACTACTGGGTTTTCTTTGAACTTGAAGAGATGTAAACTCTATCGTCGTCCTTACCTTCCACATCTTTTCTGATTTGGTCCATCATTTTGGATTGCTTGGCCCACGTTTTCTTGTCTATTCTCTTGTTCTTGTCAAATAGCTCAGCGTCTGGCTCTCTGTAAGAACCACCTAATCTATCCCATAGAGTGGTGAACTGGCCGTAGTTGTAATTGAAATACAGGTGATGAATGGTGTGACAAGCTGCACCATTAACAACAGGATCGTTCGACAGGTATTCACCATCGTGGATCATCACGGTCCAGAAGTTGACAAAGGTGAACAAAAATAGGTAGGAAACCTTGTGCAATGGGAAGAAGAAGGGATACCAGTGGTAAGGCAGAGATTGGAAGTAGCCGTCAACAGGATGGAATGCATGGGAGGCAAAAGGGGTACAAACAATCCATTTGTGGTGTGGCTTGTGTAGCTTTTTGTACAGAGAAGGCCAGTGCAGAGCTCTGTGGATAAAATAGATACCACAGTCGGTGAACAAAATGAAGGCTGGGAATTGCATGATGATAGCCTTCCATCCACCGGTGGACTCATCTACGTTCCAGTAAAGCTTTGAGTAGCCATGAAGCTCTAGCAGGAACCAAGGAATTGTCAATAGAACCATCACAGGAATGGCAGTGGATGCCTGTTTGATCTCCATGTAAACTTGATTTTTCAGGTATCTTGGGTGGTTGAAGTTGGTCTTGTCGTAGACAAAGACGTAGGACAAGTAAGCCACAGAGAAATACAGTAGCCAGCCGAAAACAGATGTGATTAGAAATAGAGACATGATCTGTCTGATGATGTTGTATCTTGGGAGCATGGAGGCGTGGGCGTAGAGGCTTTCATCGAAGAAGTAGTACTTGGAGTTGTAGCCGTAGATCTCCTTTGTGCATTTTGGACCTAGTTTCGCCAAGTTGTTCAACGCAGGGTATTTTGTTTCGGCGAAGGAGATAGCGGCCGTTGTGCTGTTGTTGATGGTGTCCCAGGCGTTTGTGACAAATTCCGGCGTCTCAGGAATGTACACCTTGTACGCGGCAGGCAACAGCGTCGCATAGACTTTATCGAACACGTACGTGTCGAAGATTTCAAGAACAATATCCATGGTATTTTAGTTCAAGCTGGCTGAGTGAGAAGCTTGGCAGGTCCACAACAAGCAAAAAAGAAAAGACAGTCCAAGAGAGCTTTTCCAGGAACAGTAGCCACAGTGACTTGGGGGCGAACAAAGCGTCTTAAATGTGAGTGCAGGGGGAGCAGCCGACAAACAGAAAGCCAAACACAACAAAAAAAAACATGCTACAAATGGCCCAAATTGAAAAAACATGAAGACAGCTTCGTACGTTATATAGAAGTCCGTTTCGCTCGTATACGACGGGCCCTCAAATCGTGTGTTTTGGCTTTGTACGATCGTTTCGCTCGTAGCGCCGGCGAAATTGCCTGTTTGGCCCTGCGGAACGACCGTGTTCTGCTCGTTTTTACGTAATCGCCCGATTGCCGAAGCCCGGTCGTCTGATCTGGCGTTGTTGCGGCGGCAGTTGCAGGTGGTGATGTTCGGGGCGGCTGGCCACACATGGCGGGGCCACAAGTAGGCTGGGGTTGTCTGGCCTGACCTGCCAAAGTCCTCCCCCCATCCAGGAACGGGCCGAGAACCGTTCTGCCTGCCTTTTTACTAGAGCAGGTGACGGAGAAGGGGAAAAAAAGCAATTTTGGGTCGATCGACCCAAAATGCGGCTCGCCAAACATTGCAGCGGAGCACCTGAGGACTGGCATCGCTAGCCGATACCAGCATTGTTTTCGGAACCTATCTTCCGAAATGCAAAGAGGAGTAGGAGGGAGGAGGGCCGTTGGGGTTCGGCAGTGAATGCACCGAAGAGAGATTTGTACAAATTTTGACACTGTTTTGTTTTGCAGATACAGAGCTAGAAAGTCGAATCGGCAGACGATATAAGAAGAAAGGCAAATAAGGCGGCATTCTGCAGACCTGTTGACAGACATACAGACGACATACAGAGACATAGACAGGTAGATAGGCACATTTAGAAACACATAATATGCTATCCATCAATAGAGTGAAGTGTGTTGCGCACTTGGGGCTGATCCAGAAGGGCTACTTGTCTGCGGTAAGACACAACTCGACGAAAAGCGGGGCCGCTGACGCTGTCGGCGGGAAGCCGTCTTCTGTTGCGAGAAACACATATAAGGTGAACGAGAACTCGACCTACCCGGAGGACGCGGCAGACGCAACGTCCACCATTTTGGCGGATGCGATTGACTTCCAGAAGAGAATCCAGGCGAAGGACAGGGTGACCTGGTGGGAGATCTTGGAGAAGAAAAACCAGAGACAAAAAGAGGGCAAAAACATCGACTCTCTGACCATTGATGACGTGAAGACGACCAGAGTCATGGAAAAGACCAGAGGAGACTCGTTTTCTTTCATCACGTTGCCGTTCAAGGACGACTTGTTCTTGAGAGACTTTTATATCAATGCGCCGGGTAGATTGAGGTTTGGTCACCTGTTCCAAGATTTGGACGCGTTGGCCGGAAGAGTGGCTGCCAAGCACTGCAAGCCTGCAGAACCTATGAATGTCACCGCCTCCATCGACAGAATCTACGTCACAAAGAAGATCGACGAAATAGACAAGTACAACTTCTTGATTGTCGGTTTCGTCACGTACACCGGTAACTCGTCCATGGAGATCTGCATCAAGGGTTTTGCATACGAGGAGAACTTGCCAGAGAACGAGTCCATCGGCCCGTCCATTGTTGAAAAGGACTCGAAAAAATGCTTTCTTTCTGCCAACTTCACCTTTGTTGCCAGAAACCCGGCCACCCACAAAGCACACAAAATCAACAAGCTACTCCCAACCTCGGAATTGGAATGGATCGATTTCAGAAGAGCTGAATCCCACAATGCTGCCAAGAAACTGAGAGCTAAGACCTCTTCACTCGACAAGGTTCCACCAACAGCAGATGAATCCAAGATGATTCACAGTTTATACAACTCCTCCAAGCGCTTGTTTTCCATCCCTGTCAACGAGAGACCTAATAACCTATTTTTGATGGAGAACACAAGGGTCTCTGCCACCCAAGTTCAACAGCCTCAGTATAGAAATAGACATGGCATTATTTTCGGTGGATACCTTTTGAGACAGACTTTCGAATTAGCTTACTGTGCCGCAGGTGCGTTCTCTAGAAGCTATCCAAGATTCATTTCTTTGGACAACACTACTTTCAAGGCGCCAGTTCCTGTCGGTTGTGTGCTCTCAATGAATGCGGAAGTTTGTTACACAGAACATCTTCATGATGAGAACGAAGATTCGACCTCTGCCAAAGTTTTATCCGACTTACTAAAAGACTATGATACTTCTGCAAACTCTTTAAGTACAGACACGCATGAATTTTTGTCTGTGCCTGGTACTATGATTCAAGTTAAGGTTGACACCAAGGTCCGTTCTTTGAGCGACGCTTCAGCTTTCACAGAAAGCGGGACTTTTGTCTACAGTTTCTATGTTCCAAGAGACGTCGAGGGATATGACTCTCCCGGCTATTCTTCCGTCATTCCTCAATCCTATGGTGAAATGATGGATTACGTGCAAGGCAGAAGAAGGGCTTACGAAACAGCTGCGTACGCTCAGCAGTTGAAATATTCTGGTGAACTCGATTAAACTGCTGAATATATATACGTATATAATATCGATATATGTATGCATTAAAGTCTCTACATTCATAATTACAGAAATAAATTATTTAAAGTGAACTAGCAGTTTCAGGATATCTGGAAAGATAACGAACAAAAAAAGTAAACTCATGAAGTAAAGGTTAAAGATTAAATTAGGAAGTAAAAAAGTAAGGAATGTAATCAAAAATTAGCAGAAAAAATAGAGTAAAGCAATAGAAAAAAAATCGTTTTCAAAATAGTACAAATGTTAACCGTCATCACTTATCAGTTGCTGATGTTATCTCCAAAATCATCATCATCACCTATATTATACAATTCACCCTGACATGATTTCTTCTCTCTCTGAATTTTTCTAGCCACTGATCCACTGTCGTTAAAACCAACCAATTGAGCTTCGGATGACGAAATCGTTTGCGATGATCCGTCTCTAGAGATAGGATTTTTATTCACCTCTTCTCTTAGAGTGGCTAAACTATTGTTGGCTGCAAGAAGATCAGTGCCTTCACCATTAAACATTGAATCAGTACTATTGTTTATATTTCGTAGTTTTGACATTTTTGGATATATCATTTGACTTTTTCGTAGTTTGGCTTCATTTATCATATTGACGGTCAACAATTCGTTAGTTGCAACAGTGGCCAAAGAGCCTAAAGAGTCTCTTGTTTTCAGGTTGCCATTTGACGATCTTCTCCACGAATTGAATATCCCACTGTTGTTATTACTAGTAGAGCTATTTGGATCCGTCAAAAGTTGATCTGTACTAGCTTGTTGTTTTGCAGCTTGATATAAGTTATGGTTAGAGCCATCTGTTAATGTTGACTGTGCCACTGAGTAATACGAAGATGCATCGCTATCCTTTTCAAGGTTGGTCAAATTCTTTTCTGCTAGAACACGGGCAGAGGTTACTGTAGCATTGGATGATCCTTGCTCTTTCATCAAATACAGAGCTCCAGAACCTGATGGCTTATCGTTGTCACCACCTTCCTCTCCTTGATTTTTCTTTCTATTCTTAGCACAACAGCAAAAGAAGAGTAACAATGCTGAAAGAATTGCGACAATAGGAATAGCTACTCCTAATCCAATTGCTAGTTTCTTTTTCGTGTCAGCGTCAGAATTCTTGTTCTGATTTAAAAAAGGGGATAATGACGAGGTTGCCGAGGCAGCGGAATAAGATGAAGAAAAAGCAGCGGTAGCCGAACTGGAAGCTGATCTATAACTGCTCATAGTGCTGGAGGAAGATAGAGTGGAAGAGGAGTACCTAGACGATGAAATCTTTGAGGAAGAAGGTATTTTCGAAGACGAAGAATTTCTCGAAGAGGAAGACATTTTGGAAGAGGACATTCTTGATGAAGAAGAAGATGAAATTTTGGGCTTCCCTGTAAGGTAGAATTTTTTCACTTGCTTCATGCTATTCATAGATGCATCGAGTTCAATTACTGTGGACTTGAAATCATCTGGAACTTTCCCAACGAAGGTGTTGTTTGAGTGGTAAAAGGTCAACCAGGTATCACTGAATACGGCATCGAGGTCAGTGGCAGTTTTATTTTTGAAGTAAGAGTCGGGTAAAGTGTACTGGAATAGAGACCCATCAGACACAGTGACATTTGAAAGTGAATCGACCGCAAAAATCTCATGGACAACATTAATGTCAAAATCCATGAATAGGGAATCACCGTAGGTGTCGAATAGGGTAACATTGACAACAACGTTGGAAGTTTGATCTGAGGGAACTGTACCAGTGAGCTGTGTGTTGTTTTCCACATGGACCCACGAAGGACCATTGTAAACGACAACGTTAGATATTTGGTTTGTTTCGATTTGCTTATCATCCAAATACACGTCTTCAATGGGTAACTCGGCCGAGAATGTATCGCCAGGGTTGGTGTTGACAATGTTATCGAACCCGCCTGAAGCGTTGAGAAACAACTCGTGACCCCCAACAACGATGTTGAAATCGGAGTAGGCTGCAGAATAGCCTGCGTAGTCAGTTGCAATCAGCGTCAAGTCGAATTGCAAACTAGGTGCGTTCACGGAGTTGACAAATGGTGCTGTGCCCGAGAAAGTTAGCGTATCTGCGTCAAAGAAACACCAACTTGGTAGGGATGTTCTGTTGGCACTTTTACCGTAGTAGGCCACGATTTTGTTACTGGAGCTTGAGGGGAGTTGGAAGGTATCGCTGTCAAACTTGAAACTGAATGTGTCCTGGGCCTTTAGGATGATACCTTTGTAGCCGTTTGTGGTCCCCATTTTTTGCAGCTGGTCAATGATGGTTTCATTTGCGTTTATGACCGGAGCCGGCTGGTCGGAAAGATAGATGGAGCATGATTTGTTGAGACTCCCCTCGCTGTCTGTGCCCTCCAGGACGAAGTCCACCTGTCCTGTTGTGTCATTGCCGGTGGGAGAGCCAGACAGCTTGAGGGAGGACGAGTCGAAGCTCAACCAGTCGGGTAGGCCGTGGGCCTGGTATTGGATTGCCTCGCCCTTGTCCGACTCGAAGGTTTGCGAGTTGATGACGAACTGGTAGTTTTCGCCTATTCTGGCGATATCCGGGAGCTGTTCGTTGAGCGGGAACCCCACGGAAGGGTGTGCCTGTGTCGCCGATAGCCTCAGCAGCAAGAGAAAGAGAATTCCAATGCTCATTGCACACAGCTTCTCGATCGACAGGAGTAAGGGTTAGCCAACTGACTCGATATTCGTATACTTTGGTTCTTCTGGCAGTGGTCCAGCGGGTATGTGATGTCCTGTTCGTGCTCTCGTGCTTGTTCCGAGTGCTGGAGAGGATACTCCTTGTGTCTTCAACTAGTTTGATGCTGTGCTCAAATCCGCCAGACAGCCTGGATCTACACGGAAAACGAAAGAAAAGAAACACCAAGGAAAGAAGCAACAAGACGCCATGTATTCGTCCTCTGCTGCACTACGTTACGGTTCACCAGGCAATGCAGAGCACTCTAACTGCCCAGCGTTGCACGGTCATAACCCGGGCCAACCTGCTCTCCGACACCGTCGTTTGCACTAATGCAGCCCACGACAACAAAGGAAACACGGTTTCACAATTCAGGGGGCCGACATTCATATTCGCGGACAGCATCAAAAGCGTGTTTTCTTTTTTTAGTTGTCCCTGCGGCGGGAGCCGGGAGAAATGTGACGCGTCGCGTTTACGACATAATCCGTGTCGCAGATGACTGCGCCACACACACACTTGTGGCGGTGCAGAAGGCAGGGCAAAAAACGGTTTGGGACGATCGGCCCAGAATTGCCCCGAAAAAAAACAGAGGGCCGGAAGCGTAGGTGACGGGAGTCCAAGAGACGAGCCAATGGCAGGGGGTATGCTACATATGCAAGAGAGGAGAGGACCAGACAGCAAAGAGGCGGGCCGGTGCAGAGAGCAAGGTGAAATAATGGGAAATCTTATGTCGACGTCTTTTGCGCCAGAGTGTAACGACTTGAAACAGAAGTACGACAGCTGTTTCAACTCGTGGTATTCGGAGAAGTTCTTGAAAGGAGAGGGCCTGCACAACGAGTGCGAGGACTTCTGGGTGCAGTACAAGGAGTGCATCGACGTGCACCTGGCGAAGCAGGGCATCAAGCCTCTGCTAGACGAGGCCCGGAAGGAGTTGCCGTTCGAGAACGACGGGAAGCCCGCGGAGGAGCCGGTGCAGGAGCGCAACTGAGCGCCCGGGGGCCTGCAACACACGTCTGTAGATAGAGAGCTCGAGCACGCTATATAGTCTGACTTTACCTGAATATACGTATACAAAACTAATGGAACTCGTCGAAATCGTCCCTGAAGCCGGCTGGAAGGGCGCCCTGGTCGGCGTCGTCGGCGCTCTGGTCGTCGGCGTCGCTGTCGTCGCTGTCGTCGCCGTCGGGCTGCGCAAGCCCCGGGGTGAGCCCCCCGACGGCAACAACCCCCCGGGAAACCTTGTCCTCGAACCGGGCCCTTTCGGCAGTCCGTCTCTTTCTCTCCAAGAACTGCTTGTCTCTCAGGTTTTTGAGCATGCTCTTGGTGCTCTCGCCGCCCGTCAGAGTCAAAATGTCGTTCTGTAGTTCCAGCAGATCCTCATCTCTGCTCACCAGGTCGATCTTCTTCAAGTCCGCCAACTTGGCGCTCACTATCTCGTCTATCACCTCGCGGTCTCCTCTCTCGAGCTTGCTCTGTCGCACAATCTTCTCGTTGATCTTCTCTATTCCCTTCATCTTCTTGTTTCTCATCTTCCTCTCCTTGTCCTTGTGCTTCCGCAGCCCTTCTCTGGTTTTCTTGAAGTTCCCTAGCTTCGAATTCAGCTCAAGGATCTTGCTGGCAGCATGTCCTTTTTGTCCCTTCTCTTTGCTTTTCAAGATCTTCTTGTCTGACACCTGCAAGTAGTTCGACAGAAGGTTGTCAACCACATTGAGAGACTGCTGCTTTGTTTTCTTACTCTTAAACATGGCTCCTTTCTTCTTTGCTGCCGCTACTGGGATCTCCGGTATCACAACTTTGCGTGTTCTAGTAGTAGATAATAAAGGTGATAGAAAAAATATTTTTTTAGAACCCGGTTTTTCTTTTTTCATGTAGCGACACCGCCACACGCCACGCGCCACACGCCACGCGCCACACACAACTCCCTACGTTCGTCAAGCAATAGGCTAATGAGCATTTGTTATTATGTCTACGTATGTCATAACCGTCGGTCGTCAAAGAGGGAGGAAAAAATTAAAACACTAAAACGAATCGAAGAAGGGTAATATATATAAAGTGAAAAAAAAGAAGGAGAACCAGAAAGAATTAGAGTTTGGCCTTGACGGTTTCCTTTCTGAGTGCTTCTGCCAATTCTTGAACACTCAAAGTTAAGAAGTATGCCATTTCATCAACCTTCAAACCAAATGGATTTTCCTTGTAGTTTGTAATGTTGATATGCAACCACTTTCTGTTGATCATGTAGGCCAATCCGAGCCCTTCCGGAACAACAGGCGACCATCCATACCCGTTGAAATTTTCAGAACTCAACTGGGAGGTCGACAAGTACCAATATTGGGAGTAGCTGAAAATCGGGTTGTCGAAAAACTGCTTGATCACCTCAGAGTCCTCGTCCGACTCACCGATCATCTGTTTCAAACCAAACAAATGGCGGTCAACACCGAGTCCTGAGCTAGCTAGCTTGATATAGTTGCCGTGGGACTTCAAGGCGGCTCTGAATGATTTCAACTTCTCTTGCACAGGCACGGAGGGGTTTTCCCAGTCCTTGACAAACTGCAATGCTTCGGATGAAACAGATCTGTTGGTTTCTGTCCGGCCTCTGAAGTATTTCCTTGTTGAGGCCGACTCGTATGTTGGTCTCAAGGTACCCGTATATTTGTAGTACGCCAATTGGATCAACATCTGGACAAAGCTGTCCGGAGAGCAGTTGAACGCTTTGATATCATCTTTACCCAATCCAAAGTACTGCCAGGTCTTGATGTCCAAGCTGTTCACCGTTTCATTGAAAGTTTCAGTCTCGGTCTTGATGGCTTCTGAGATTTCGTTGTTGATTTCAAAATTTATCTGCCTGATGGCCGGAACAGTAGTCGGCTTTGCGACATTGCCGTCGATGTCAAGCTTGTACATCTCTCCAACCAACCAGTCGTTCATCCTCAAAGTGGGTGTGCCGTCCATCTTGGAATGCTCACCCAAGAAGCCGGAGCTTCCGTTTCTGGCAACAAAAAACTGGAGCGGCTTGTCAAACCACCTGTTGAGACCATTGCCGTGCCAGCAGTTTCTAGACTTAGCTTCGATAGTGTTGGGTAGACAGTCGTCCAAGCAGAGGACAAAGGAGCTTTTGAAGATATCTTCGAAGTTGACCTTGTTGACGATGGAGATTTCGTTCAACTTCTGGTAGTTGCTGAACCATTCATCTCTGTTGGAGGAGGTCAAGACCCCCACCGGGGTTTCATTTGGCCCTCTAGCTTCGGAGTCTTTCAAGACCTCGGCCAAGCCGTAGTAGAGCGCGTTGAACGGCAAGATGCTGTCGGTTGCGTCGTCGTGCGTCTGCAGCTTGTAGATGTGGCCGTTGGAGATGACAATCATAAACCTGTTTTTACTTCCGTCGTACACTAGGTTGTAATCGCGGGACTCGCCCGGGACCCTGCAGTTGCTGAACATCCACTTGAAGCTCTCCATGCAAAAGGGCGCTCCCTTGATGAGCTCGGGTTCCAAAGTCTCGTGCTCGACCGTTTCCATGAACTCGAGAACCTTGCGGGTCAAGCTCGCCGACTTGAGAAGCTGGTCCTTCCCGACGGCGGTGTTGGCATCCCTGTGGCTGAAGAAGTACGATACAAATGGCGACACCGGGTCTCTGTAGTCGAGGTAGGCGTAGTTGTCCCAGAACGCTGCGAGCCAGTTCCGTTTGTCGGCGGCAAAGCGTTCGAGCTTCGACTGTAGGCCGCTGCCCTGTGTCCCGGTCGCAAACTCGTCGATGATCTTGGCGTACTTGATAAACTCCTCGTCCTTTTCCCCGTACGGATACAAGGGCTTGATCGACTCCTTGTAGAGGTCCAGCGTGTGGGCGAGCTTTGGGACAGGGAGAGGGGGCAAGTCGTTCTGGTGCTTGTAAAGGTCGCCCTGGGGCGTGGTCGTGGTGCGTCTCATCGCCGATGTGGAGAGAAGTCTTTTCGCTGTGGCGTGAAGCGGGTTTGAGTGGCTGCACTTGATGCTGCGGCAGATATTCATAGGGAAGAGAGAGAGAGACAGAGAGAGAAAGGGAAGGAGGGTGATTGATCAGGCTGTGGTTATGTTTCTTCCCGCTGTTGCCTGTTTTAGCTGGTGGTTTTCTTTCCAGTATGAGCGCCAGGGGAGCTAACACTTGGCGACGACCGAGGGGTGCACTTGACACAAGAACCAATCTCCTGCTGTGTATTTATACACACCGCCTGTCTGCTGCAACCGTCTCCGTCTCCGTCTCCGTCCCCCGCCCGGCCAGTTTCAGCGCCAGCCGATCATCCCCGGCTTCGGAGTGTCGGAGTAAATGCCCTCGAGCCTCCCCCGCCCCGCCGCGGTTCCCGCGGTTCTCCGCCCCACGCGGGGTAGTCGCGAGGCCGGTGACGGCGGTGACGGGGTGACGGTCCGACGGCGTGGACGGCCACGAAGGCCATGGGCCATGGGCACTGGGCCCTGAAGCTTGGGGCCTCACATGAACTCGTAGATGAAGACGTAGTCGCTGGGCTTCCCCTGCCAGCCACGGTTGCCGCTGGCGGAAACCATGAAACGGCACGTCGGGTCTACGTAGAGGTCGCTGAGGATGCCGCCGTTGTGGCCGGGGACAATGGTGAAGGGGATCCGGGAGACCTTCCTCGAGGAGGGGGCGGAGGCGGTTGGGGCTGTCGCCGGGGCGTCGTGCAGACGCAGGTCGTAGAGCCGGATGTTGTCCTGGCAGCCGCAGAGAAGGTAGTTCCTGTTGGGCAGGGTGCGGACACAGCTGATGCTGCCGGAAGCGCTCGGGAACTTGAGCAGCGAGCTGACCTTGGTCGGGAAGCGGACGTCGTACTGCTCGACGGTGGAGTTTCTGCGGCCGACGAAGACGGAGTCGCCGTCGACGGACCAGGTTGCCGACATGCACCACGGCGGGGTGCTGGCCGGAACGGGGATCTTTTCGACGTTGTTGGCCCGTGGGGCGATCCTCGCGTCCCAGATGTTGATGGAGCCGTCGATGGAGGAGGAAAGGAAGATGTCGTCGGAGACCCGCTGGCCCTCGTAGGTGCCTGTTTGGAGCGACTCCCGCTGCAGCTTGAGGATGTCTCTGCGGACCTCAGGTTCCTGCGAGGCGGCCTTCTCTTTTGGCTCGAGGCCGGGCTCGTCGGCAGCCTCCTTCTTTGCCGCGTCGCTTTTGTCCCTCCGGTCCTCGTTTGCGCCGTCGTTGTCGTCGTCATCGTCAAAAAGCGAACCCATGTCATCGTCGTCGTTGTTGTTGTTGTTGTCATCATCGTCGTCGTCGTCGTTTGTCGCCTCCCAGTGCAGGTCGGTGCCGATCGAGGGCCGGTACTGCAGCGCAGAGACCTGCCCCGTGGAGCGGTTGAAGCAGTTCATGTTCTTACCCGTGTTGAGGTCCCACTTGAGGATCTTCCTGTCCCACGAGCCGCTGAGGAAGTTCGTCTGCTCTGTGTTGGTGACGATGCACGAGACCGAGTTCGAGTGGTGGTACTGCTTGTCCTCGCTCGAGACGGTCTTGTCGTTGGCGTTCTTGAAGTACCACTGGATGGTCCCCTCCGAGGAGCGCACCGACTGGAGCGTGATGGCGCCGTTCTGTAGACCGCTCAACAACCAGAACCCGTTCTGGTCGCTGCACAAGGAGTACACGGGGCTGAGGTTCGGCTCGAAGAACGAGTTCATGTCCGTGGACGAGTTCTTTTTCTTCGCTGCCGCCGCGTTGCCCGAGGAGAGTGACGACGAGCCGGCCTTGTTGCCCGACAGGTCCGACTTGTAGTAGGGGATCTCGTTTTCCCAGTACGAGCATATCATCCCGTTGAAGAGAATCGAGTCGATCAATTGGTGTCTCTGCGAGACCGTCAACAGCGACTTGCCCTCCACCGACTTGAAGAAGTCAAACTTCCGGATCAAGCCATCCTCTCCGCCCGTGAAGAGCCACTTGGGGCCCCTTGTCAACGATATCGAGTACACCGACGTAGCATACGGAATGGCCACCACAGGGTTGACCCCTGCAATCTCCCGTGTCACCGACTCCTCAATAAGCTTCTTTCTTTCCATTTGCTGTGAGCTGTGTAGCACGCCAAAACAGTGGATGCCAGGGGCAGGATGGACAAGTGTGGAGCGCAGAAGTCGGACTCAATTAGGTGTTGCTTCGAAGACGAGTGAAACATTATCTTGATCGAAGACGGATGGATAGAGGTAGAAAACGGAAAAAAAAAATGCGAAAATGCGAAAATGCGAAAAAAAGTAAGCAGTGGCAGCGAGAGACAGACAGACGGGCCCTACATGAAAGAGCACAGAGAGAGGCTGTGTGGGGGAGCCAGTGCCGGGGCTGGTCCGCTGCGGCGGAGCTGGGCGCAGCCAGCACACCACAACATGTCGGACGAGTACGTTGTTTTCACCGACAAGCTCACGTTCCAGTACCCCGACGAGAAGCGGCTCGGGTTGAGCAACATCGATGTGCAGCTGAAGAAGGGCGACAAGCTGCTTCTTGTCGGGCCCAACGGCGCAGGCAAGTCGACGCTGTTGAAGATCCTCGCCGGCAAGAAGCTGGTCAGACGCGGCCGCATCGAGCTCTTCGGCGTCAACCCCTTCGACCTGCGCAGCAACTTCATGTTGAACGACAAGACCATTGTCTACCTCGGCACCGAGTGGGCCAACAACGAGATCACCAAGCGGGACATCCGCGTCGACGAGTTGATCCGCAGCGTCGGCGGCGACGTCTACAGCAAAAGGAGGGACCAGCTTGTCGACCTCTTGGAGATCGACACCCGCTGGCGCATGAACCGCTGCTCCGACGGCGAGAGAAGACGCGTGCAGTTGTGCATGGGTCTCCTCAAGCCCTTCGACCTCCTGCTTCTCGACGAGGTCACCATCGACCTCGACGTCTTGGTCAGACAGAGGCTCCTCCAGTTCTTGTACGACGAGACCGACCGCCGCGGCTGCTGCATCATCTATGCCACACACATCTTCGATGGCCTTGGCCGCTGGGCCGACCGTGTTGTGCATCTCAGCGGCGGCGAGTTCGTCGAGGCCTACGACAGGGACAATGTTGTGTTTGTGGACACCGACGCCGACGCCGCTGCCCGCCGCGCCCAACCCGCCGACGCGTCGGTGGCGCAGCTTTTTGTGGCCAAGGTGGCCAGTCTCTACCCGGTGGCGTTGCAGTGGCTCAGCCGCGACCACGTTACGCGGGCTGCCCAGTGAGAAGGGTGAGAGGGCGGAGCGGAAGCAGGATGAGTCACGGAGGACCGCTTTCCGGACCGAAGTGAATCATGCTGGTGGCGAGGCTGCCATGTCCGGGGCTGGTGGAACAGGGCGCATTGTCCTGTCGGAGGGGGGGGGGGGGGGGGGGAGGAGGAGGGGATGGTGTGTTTGTTTCAGACAGAGGGACACGGGAGGTGGTATAAGGGAGGTGGTATAAGGGGAGTGGTACGGGAAGCGGCGGAAAGCGGCGGGAAGCGGCCCCTCCGGAAAGCAGAGCAGAGTCGGGGCGGCGCTGACTCACCCTGAGGGGATCTGGGGAGAGTCGGGCTGTAGCTGCCATGCCACACACCCCCAGCCGCAGCAGCAACGCGTTGTAAACCTCCGGGGCACGAGCGTTTCATCGGTTTTGACAGCTCCGGTGCACAGTCCTCCCACGCCGCAGCAGCAGGGGCCGCTTTTGGCAAGAGGCCGCTGCTGTGTCTGCACCTGTGGGAGCACACACACATGTGAGACCCGCCAGCCGGGACAACATGATTCCATTCGGAACGTCGTTGGTTGGGCGATGCGGTCTTTTTGGGGTCCAGCCCCGGTGTCAGACAGTTGATTGGCTCCTGCTGCGTCCTTTCCCGTCTCTGCGGGTAGCGTGTAGTTGTCAGACGGGTCCGAGCTGGCTCTGCGTCCCGTGGCCGGGGTCCTGGGTTGCCGTGCTATAAAGCACGGTCCCTCCGTCGCTCTGCTGCTGGCTCCAATCCGGTTGTAGCTCGACTGGCTTGGGTTTTGCAAGTTCCTGCTCTCCTCGCATCGACAGAAAAGCACTCAGCTTCAGCAAGACACCAGCAAGACACCACCACCATGTACGTGCGACCACGCTATCACCCGCTGCTTCCATTGCTCGACACTAACATCCGCTTCTCTTTTCTCACCACAGGGCCTCCACCACTGCTACCAGCACCATCACTCGGGAAACCGCCCCAATCTCCTTGAAGACGTTCAACGTGCCCAACACAGACTCCAAGGTCGCCAAGGCCACCGCAGCCGTCTACGACTGGGACACGTTCAAGTTCGAGCCCATCAGAGAGTCCCAGGTCTCGCGGGCCATGACCCGCAGATACTTCAAGGACCTCGACACGTACGCCGAGTCCGACATTGTCATTGTGGGCGCCGGCTCGTCCGGCCTCACGGCAGCATACATCCTCGCCAGGGCCAGACCGGACCTCAAGATCGCCATCATCGAGGCCAACGTGGCCGTCGGCGGTGGCTGCTTCCTTGGCGGCCAGTTGTTCTCGTCCATGGTGTTGAGAAAGCCGGCCGACCAGTTCATCCGGGAGCTCGGCATCGAGTACGAGGAGGAAGACAACTTCATTGTCGTCAAGCACGCAGCGCTCTTCATCACCAAGCTGTGCTCCAAGGTGCTCGAGCTCCCCAACGTCAAGCTCTTCAACGCCACCTGTGTGGAGGACCTGATCACCCGCCCAACGGACGACGGCAAGGTCAGAGTGGCCGGGGTCGTGACCAACTGGACCTTGGTGTCCATGCACCACGACGACCAGTCGTGCATGGACCCCAACACCATCAACGCCAAGATCATCATCTCCTGCACGGGCCACGACGGCCCAATGGGCGCTTTCTGCGTCAAGAGACTTGTCAGCCAGGGCTACATCCAGAGAAACCAGATGGGCTGCTTGGACATGAACCGGGCCGAGGACGCCATCGTCAAGGGCACCCGGGAGGTCTTCCCCGGCTTGATTGTTGCCGGCATGGAGCTCAGCGAGTGCGACTCGTCCAACAGAATGGGTCCTACCTTCGGCGCTATGGTCCTCTCCGGCGTCAAGGCTGCCGAGGAAGCTTTGAACATCTACGAGACCAGAGCAAAGCAGGACGCCGACAGCTACTAGCCGGCCTCTGCCCCCTCTTCCTCTATTTACTTATCTAACAAGAACTGTTTATTTTGAAATACTCTTTGAAACCGCCTCCGAGACTCCGTGTCTCCATCTAGTCTCTCCAGCTCTCGAGCTCTCCGGCTCTCCGGCTTCTGTTGAACTTCGTCCAGACAGCTAGGTACCCCGAGCTCTGCTCCTCGGGCAGGATCGACGCGTCGCTTTTGCCACAACACCCTGCTAACGTAAGCGGTGCGGAGAAGTTGCGCCGTTTCCCTGGAAGCATTGTCGCCCCGTCAGCGGTGCGGGGTTAGCGGCGAAGGCCCGGGCGAAGAGGGGGTGAGAAGATAACGCAGGCGGCAGAGGGTGTGGTGGGTGTGTGAGGCAGGAGAGTGCCGGACGGATGGTAGGCCAGCGAGCCACCAGGATGGAGCCAGGACGGGGGAAGGAGCAGGGTTGGGGGTGACGGACGGGGTCGCCAGGATGGAGTTCCGCCATCGGCTCTGCGGCGGTGGCGGGGCAGGATGGGGGGAGGATGGTTGCAGAGAAACGGAGAGAGGTACGGACAGGGAGAAGGGCGTGAGCATCGAGAGGCACGGCTCCAGATATGGGCTGAAAAGACACGACAACGTAGCCAGGACGACGAGACAAAGGCCAGCACGGGAGAGTCCAAGCGGATCCAACGACACCTGAGGAGAAACACACAGTGCAGCCATGTCGAACACCGTGACCGTGGTGAACAACGGCGAAGGAGGAAGAAGCGGCGGGTTCGAGAGTTCGATCCAGACGCCGGCGACAGAGTCGGGGTTGCTGAACAGGGCTTCCGACAGGGACGCCGTGGCATCGTCGCAGACATCTGCGACGTCTGCGACGACGCTGCTGTCGTCGGACGCAGACGACGGCAAGAAGCAGAGCAGCAGCAGCAAGGTCAAGGCGAACAGCAAGAGCAGCAGTAGCAACAACGAGATCAGCGTCGGTGAGATGAACTATCCCAACAGCGGTGGGAGTGCGGCAGACGAACCGCACGAACACGGGGAGGGTAGCGGAGACGCCAGCGGAGTGAGCGTGGGCATCAAGCAGGAAGACGTGCCCGACAACGACAAGATCAAGGACAAGAAGGGCCGGTCGACGTCGTGCTTTCTGTGCCAGAAGCGGAAGCAGAAGTGTGACCAGCGGTTCCCGAGCTGCACCAATTGCTTGAAATCGAAGTTCCAGTGCATCCAGCCGCCCCGGTACGGAGAAAACAACAATACCTCGGGCAAGAGCAACGACTACACGAAGTTCTTGGAGAAAAAAATCAAGCAGTTGGAGAAGCTGCTGGACCTGAAGGCCAAGAACAAGCTCAACGACATGAAGAACAACAGGACAAAACGCATCACCCTCAACGACGAAAAGATCCTCAAGTACAAGAAGATCTCGCCCTACATCGACGGCGAGGAGGGCGGCAGCTGCGACGCCGGCGCCGGCGGGAGAGGCAGATCGAATTCGTCCTCGGTTTCCTCAACCTCGGACACGGACGACTACAACAGCGACGTCTCCCTCATCAACCAGCCCTACGCGACCTTCATGAGCATTAACGCTTCCGCGTTCAAAAACTCGGTGCTCAAGAACTACAACTTGAACGACTTCATCAAATTCGACCCCATCCTCAACATCGACCAGAAGTTCTCGAAGAACTTGATCGGCCTATACTTCAGGATGCTCCAGTACAAATTCCCGCTCCTAAACGAACGTGAGATCTTTGAGTTCAGCGAGTCCTACTACGAAAACAAAAAACAACAGCAACCCCTTTCTGACGAGGAGTTCAACGTCTACCACTTCAAGTGTTCAAGAATGTTCTTTATCTACGCAATATCAGCTTTACTATATAAATCAACGGGTAAGTATAAAGGTCCAAACCCTTTCAATTTTTTCTCCACGGCCTTGAGACACCTCATCCTACTATCGAATAACGTCGAGGCGTTCAACAAGATCGAGTTGTTGATCTTGATCAGCTTCTTCCTCATCAGAGCAGACAAAAACTCCAACAACTTGTATTTGATCATCTCCGACGCAATGCAATGCTGCATGCACCTTTCCTTGCACAAATCGAAATCTTACGAGAACATAGACTCTAACTTGAAAGACTTGAAAATGAGGAAGTTCTGGTGCTGCTACATCTTGGAGAGGTCGATCTTAATCTCTATCTCGAAACCGTTTATCTTACATGAACGACGGGTGGACTCGAAGATCCCCCTTTTTAATTATGAACCTTCTCAGGCTTTCAATCCGAATAACGGCAAGATTTTCTTCATCAACCAGTCGATCAAAATCAAAAGGTTGGAATCGAGATTTATTGAAGAACTTTCGATCGTAACTGCCAGCTCAAAATCGATCAACAAAAACCAGTTGGTCAAGGTGGAGAGATTCTTCCAGGAATTGCAGAATTGGAGAAATGAATGTCAAGGTTTCAACAACAATGGTATTGAAAATCAAACTCTATTGTTCTACTACTATAAATCTATCAGACATTTGATTCAGCCCTATTTGGAACTACTAGATCCAAATGATAAGCTCTTCAAGGAGTGTCAGGCGGCTGCAGGGCAAATTTGCCAATCGATTAAAAATTACCACGCTAAAACCTTTTATGGATTTTCCATTTTGAATATTCATTTGGTTTTCATTGCAGGAATTACTCTAATTTATTGTTTATGGCTTCAGAGAAATAGAGATGACATGAGAAGGAAACTACTGGGTGATGACAAAAAGCATACCCGGCCAACAGTTTCCGAAGATTTGTTCAGAGGGTTGGATGATTTGCGTGCTTGCTCGATCTCCCTCTATGTCATGAGCGAAAGAACAAAGTTTGCACTAAGTTTTAGAGACACTTTTGAAGAAATCATGAACGCAACAATTGGAAACTTAATCTTAAGATGTGGTCCAGACTCTTCAGAGATTCTATACCGTGGTATAGGGTTACCACCTGCAATTTTCCGTAAACCTTTAAAGCATTTCCAGATTGAATCCAACTACATTGAAAAATCAGATGCTGATAAATTAGAAGATGAGGAACGACAAAAAAGAAAGGGCCACTTGACCAGATCCGCCATACCCAAGGGGTTGAGTCATTTACTCTTGCACCCTCCTGGACTTGAGGATTATGACCAAAAGGATAATGAGAAAGACAGGGAGAGAGAAAATCAAATGCGAAAGGTACAGCAAGATTTAGAAAAAGAGAGAAAGAGAGAAAGTGAATCCAAGGAGCGGGAACAGGAAAGATTAAGGCAAGGAGAAACTCAACGTGAACAAGAAAAGGAAAAGGAGAATGAAAAAGAACAGGAACGAGAATTTTTTAGAGCAGAGCAAGATAGAAGTGACCTTAATAATAGAATCTTACCCCTTCCTATCAAACTGCCCCAGCTCCAGCCTCAAACAAGACTGACCTCTTCTTTAAATTCAAAATCTTTCGACAATGAAATCAGATTAGCTAGTGGTAATCCTTATGCAATGAACAATTTATCACTGAAAAGAAAGTATTCTAAATGTGACTCCGAAACAGACTCTGTTGTATCTTCCCTGCCTTCTAATGTTTTGTCACCACTTGTGGGCTCAACTTTCAAGTCTAGTCTGAATACGCCGGCACTGATGAGTTCTTCTTTGAATACCGCTGTGTCGAATTCGGCAACTGCCCCAAATAACGAGTTATCTTCTACCAGCACAATGTCAGATAAGTTCAGATACCTGAGGTCTCCTCTGAACCCAAATTCTCCAAACATTGTCAACAACACGGCCGCCGCTACTATAACTTCTTCTTCTTCACCCGACACCAGTTCTCCGATGAGTACAAATGTCATGAGCGATAACCTTGTGATGCAGAACACGATTCCTGATCTGATTCCATTTGTGGGAGGCACAACAAACATGATTAGTAACATTTCTACGTGGACGGAACAAAGTGGACAACAGGTACCCCAAACGGGATTGACAATGCTCCAGTATGACAGCCATCCAAACCCGAATGAAATGAGCTTTAGTCATAACATGTCCCCAGCAAATCTGGGGCAAAATCACAATAACCATTCTCACAACCTGGCTCATCCTCACCATCTCAACAACAATAATAATTACCCTCAGAGTCATCTTCCTAACAGTACAAATAGTATGAGTGGCTATCAGAGCATGGGAGTACATCTGGATGGTAGCCATAACGGCAATGGCTACGGGGTGTACAATAATACAAATAATAACAATAACAGCAACGGTGATACTTATAATCAAAATACCGCTAACGGTAGTGCCGCAAATAGAAATAATGGAAACGGTATGGACAGCAACAAGTCTTATCCACCACAGTATCCATCTCAACCGAATAATGGCATGACGGAAACCTTCAACAGCTTGTTTGATGTAGTAGGGAATGACGATTTTTGGGGACTTAATAATGATTTAGGGTTTTTACCATGACCTGGTGTAGTCATATATATACGCGTGTGTTAAATATTTAGATACAGAAATGCAAACTTGCGTACAGGACATATAGACTCCATAATTCTTGCTGAGTCCTAATCATTTTCACCAGCTATTGACCTCCTTGACAATCCATTTGACTCCCTCCACAATTACAGAATCATCAACTTTCAAACCTCGCTTGAGGTCTAAAAGTTTGGGAAATTTGTCTATTTGACCACCGTAAGTGATAAGGGGATGTGTCTCGTCGCAAAAGCGTACAACACCTAAAGAGTCTGTCTTGTTTGTGACGCTTTTATCCCAGATCACACCTTGTACCCACTTATCCAACACAATGAAGCGGCCGATGACCGCATCCGTTTTGAGTTCATTATCAGTAATTCCACCGTCTTTTGTATCTAGCACTATGCATCTCAACTTCGATTTATAGTCACCAATAAATTTGAGCTCTGGTGTATGTTCTGAGTTACAGGTGACCCATTTCTCCACGTACGGCTCGACATTTCCCGTCTTCGGGTTGCAAAGAACACCCGTTTCTACTCTGATGCCCCTCTTAACTTCATCAGGATTTTTCGAGTCTGAAAAGTCGCCGAGGTCTGTTCCAATAGTGAACCCTTTTCCAGAAAATCCAGTCTTATAATAGTGGTTGATATATGCTGAGTCGAAGAATTCATGATTAAATTCCACCTTGGAGCTATCAGCAAATGGAATTTCAAAACCTGCAAAAAACCAGTCAAACCCACCATTTTCCTCCGTAGACTCTTCTGATTCTTGAGTGAATGGTCTGATATCTACATAAAGTCCATTAGGTGAGGAAACAACAAGTGTGGAGGTTGGTTCAGATTCTTTATCTTCGGATTCGGTCCAGAAGAGTGAATGTCTCTTTGAGAGACTCATTTTGATGTTAACTGATTTAGGAATTGGCTAGCTTCTGCAAAACGATAATACTTACTATCTACAAAAAAATGGTCCCTTGAAATATGCCCTTGGAAGCAACTGCAAGTCAAGTTAGATTTGTATACCTCAAGTTCTTCAAGAGCTGCACACGCTAATCAGAGATAAGGCATGCATTTCCCGCGCAATTCGACAGAATTGTGCCGAAAATAGGTCGGCGGTAGATGCAACCTATTGGAGAGTTCAGAAATGGATTTGTTTCTATTTGTAAGTCTGTATATAGATCCGGGAGAAGGAAAGGGAGGTACAAGGTGATTAAAAGAGGAGAAAAAAATTATGGAACAAGTGGAAACATAACAGTAAGAGAAGAGAAGAAAAGGGACAAAAACTAGAGAAACGCAAAAAAAAACAAATTAAAGATGATAGGAGGGAACATGATGCAAATGGAAGAAATGTTGAAGAAACAATTAGAAATAAAGATAAAAAGAAACTATATAGATTTGAACAGATGAGGTATATCGATTCCAACATCAAGACACGAGGAATATGGATAAATGAATAAATAATTAGATAATAAGTGATGATGACGTAGATGATATTATACTATAGTATGATGATGACTTGGATCGTTGATGGTTTTGCCATCTTCGTCGATGGTGCAGTATTTGATTTCTTTGAACCATTCATCATCCAAGATGTCTTTCATTGTAGCTCTATCTTCGATCTTCACAGCAAGCATCTTGGAAATTACAGGCCTTGCCGCATGTGGTAGTAACCTCATCAATCTATATGGACCGTGTATTTGTTTTTGAGATTTGGTTGCACCAGCTGTACGGCGTTCAGGCACTTCGTTACCCTTATCATCAAATTTAGCCACAGGTTTATCTGATGTTGTGGGTTCTTCCTGATGATGATGATGATGATGATGATGCTCATTCTCTTTTTCCTTTTTATCGATTGATTCATTGCAAATCTTATTTTCAGCAGGTTTGGTTACCTCATCCATTTGTGAGCCTACCTTTGGTTTAACAGCGACCTGATCTGGGTCACCTAATAATATTTCGTCTTGCAAAGTCATAGGGTTCTCTTGTTGTGTACTCTGCTGTGCAGGGGGAGCGGGTTGTGTTTCGACGTTCAAATCGTTGACCTTTTCAGTCACGCTTTGCACAGGATCTTCAGTTTGTGGAGGAGCTTGTGGTTGCGTTCCCTTTTCTTCCTTCTCCTTCTGTAGCTGTACTATTTTCTTTTTTCTTTCTATCAACAATTCTTTATGTTTCCTTGCGCTCTCGACGTAATCATGAGGTTGATCATCCTCCATACAATAGAGACTGAAACTTGGATCGTCTTTCTTCGGAGCTTTCCAGGGAAATCTCCTTAGAGTCATACAACAATAGATGACGGCAACAGACCAGATATCCACGTATTGGGGGTCATAATTGTCTGTTGAGGTTAACACCTCTGGAGCTAAATAAGGATCGGAACCAACGATACCATGTGCTTTAACCGTTTCTTCTTCAAAAGGATATTTAAAGACGACTGCAGAACCAAAATCAATCAATTTAACAATCCCGTCCTTGGTGACGACACAGTTGTCCAATTTAAGATCTCTATGAGCCAAACCTACAGAGTGTAAATAGCTGACACCCAAGGTGATTTGCTTCAAGCAGCAGTTGATTTCGGATCTGGTCATTTGGCCCGACATCACGACGGCGAAAAAATCTATTGGTGCGTATTCCATGACCTCATAGAAATGGTTATTTTCATTGATAATATCTAATGTTTGGATAATGTTCGGGTGGTGTAATGTTGAACCGATACAAAACTCTGCAGTACATTTTTTGGCGTACTCCTTTACCGATTCGTTTGGTCTTCTAGGGACGAATTCTTTCACGGCGAAGGTAACACCATCACTTTCTCTGACGATCAATCTAACAGAACCTCCGGCTCCTGAACCCAAAACTTTTCCTAGTTTCCCGTACTTCTTAGTGACAGATCCTTCCAAGTCATCCCAAAACTTTTGGTCTGTCTTCACAATCATGTTATTATTTGCGTCATGGGTGAAGGTTGGTGTCGAGGGTGTCTGCGGAGCGGGGCTGCTGTTTTGACTTTGACTCAAGGATTTCAAGTTCGAGTTGGAGTGTCCGTGGGGCGACCTCCTGTTGTTGAGGCCGGAGTTGGAGTGGTTCAATGGGGAGTGAATATGGTCATTTGAGTTTTTTCTTGCAGGCCTGAAGAACTTTTTCAACTGCACCATTGAGCTTGAGCCGTTTCTCTGGATAGGGGGTGCAGCGACGTGGCTGGAGGAGGCGGTGGAGGTGAGGTTGGAAGAGCTGTTGTTGTTGTGGTGGTTGGCGGGGGCGGCACTGGTCTGGTTGTTATGCACATGATGATTGTCGTCGGACATGATGGAGTACTGGGACTCGTTGGAGGGCGACTTGCCCAAGTTGAGGCCGAAGAAGGATCTCCTCGAGGAGGGGGCGTGGTTCATGGGGGAGCTGGAGGCGTTGTGGATGTGGTGGATGTTCTCTGAGGAAGGAGAGGAGAAGTTGAGCAAGTTGTGATGGGCGTCGTGGGAGACGTTTGAGGACGAGGCGTGGCTGGTGATGCTGTTGCTGCTATGGCTGTTATTTATGTTGCCGGGGTTGTGGTTGCTGGCTCCGTGGTGTTCGTCGTGGAACTTGTGGGTTAGGCTGGAGAACCCTAATCTTGGCATTGTGTGGGAGAAGGGGGAGGAGGGGGGAGAGGGGGTACGGTGTGTTCAGTATGCGTGTGTGGCTGGAGTAGTACCTGAGCTATATGGACATATAGGGAATGTGCGGTGCTGGCTATTGTGTCGGTGTGTGGTAGTGCAAGGCGGAGGGTAACGTGACGTGGCGAACTGGCGGGGATGCAAGTCTAAGGCGTAGCGGAGGCCGTGTGTGTTCCCTTGGCGATGGGTCTGTGTGTATAAGGTATAATTGGAAGTGTGCAGAACGGGTGCGAGGGTGTCCTGGAAGAATGTGTATGATGTATGTGAGTATGTATGTGAGTATGTATGTGAGTATGTATGTACAAAAGTATCTGTGTGAGAAGCGGGGTCGGGACAGCTAGGGGACGCACTGGGGCAGCCGACGAGAGAAGTGCACACGGAACGATCCAGCAGCAACGGCAGACAAACAGCGTGTCTGCCTCCCCCAGCAGGCACACAGAGCAACAACAATGCCATCCAACAGCCAACACCCAACTTCTACCACCACTCTGCCACAGCGCCCGACCCAACCACCTCTCCCTCCCTCTCCTCTCCCTCTCCCTCTCTCCCCTCACACCCGAGAAAAACGAGCCGCGGACTTTTTCCTGACTTCTCTGCCCTATCTCGCTATCTTCTGCCGCCGCCCC
Source organism: Pichia membranifaciens NRRL Y-2026 (assembly GCF_001661235.1). Lineage (NCBI taxonomy): Eukaryota > Fungi > Ascomycota > Pichiomycetes > Pichiales > Pichiaceae > Pichia > Pichia membranifaciens. The sequence goes on from NW_017566987.1 coordinate 103,400, forward strand.
CGGCCCGTCGGCCCGGCACGCGCAGCGGCGTCACCTGCGACACGCGGCCTGTCGCACTCACGTCGCGCGCTGCACAAAACGCACGTCGAGCCAGCGTCCCAGCTGCTGACGTAAGCCGGCCACCGCGTCGGCGTCCGCGCCGCCGGCGCCCACGGCCGCGCCGCCCACAGCCTGTCCCGCGGCAAGCCCGCGCACAACGCACCCGTGCACCACCTCTGCGTCGCTCAGCCGCCCCACCCCGCCGCCGGCCACCACGAGGTAGTCGTCTGCAAGAAGGATCTTCTGGTGCTGCTGCAACGCCGCCGCCGTCGTGCCGCGACAGTGCAGCACGTGGCAGACGTCGCGCCGCGTCCTCGCGTCCGCCAGCTCGTGGTGCGCCGCGCTCACCCGGCCCATCGCCACCGCCTGCACAAAGTCCCGGCACTCGCTCTCACTTCTGGAGTGCTGCGCCACCAGCCGGCCAAACGCCCGCGCGCTGCGCGCGTAGTACCGCCGCTCCAGCGCCCCGGGCAGCACACACGTCCCGGGCAACATCTGGGGGAAGAGGAAGATGAGCGGGAGGCTCAACTCCTCCAGCACCACAAATAGCGCCCCGAACAGCGGCAACTTCACGAAGTTCGCCCGGTCCCGCACCATCTCCACAAACTCGCGCCGGCTCAACAGAAGCTCCGGCCGCGGCCGCCCCAGAAAACCGGCCGCGGTCCGCCGCCCGGCGTCGTACTCGATCTTTAGGAGCGCCACGCGCCCGCTGAGCTCGTCCACCACCCGCCCAAAGTCGCCCCGCTGCACCGCGACCCGCCCGCCGCCCGCCTCGGAGTAGTCCACCACGTACCGGCGGCCGCTGAAAAGCCCGCGCCGCAACGCCCGGTGCACCCGCCACACGTTCAGAAGTCCCTCCTTGAAGAAGCGGAACACGTTTCTCGCCCGGCGGTACTGCACCACCAGGCCGTCGTAGGCGCGGGCGGGCGAGGGGCCCGGGCGGCCGGCAAGCAGCTCGCGGCGGATCTGGCCCACGGTCTTGAGCAAGTCGTAGCGGGGAAGCGTGGTCGGGCTGTTGAGAAGATCGTCTCGGTCCGGCGCCCTGGCGGCAGCGTCGCCCCGTATGGCCTGCAGCAGCAAGTAGTCGTTGTCCGCTTTGCTGTGGACGTTGTCGGCGCTGTAGCAGCGCCTGGCCCACACGGCGGCCCTGGGGGCCGGGCGTTGCGCAGACCTCACGCCCACGCCCACGCCCACGCCCACGTTTCTTGTAGCTGTGTGCACTGGAAAAATCATGTCCCTGCTAGTGGATCTGGGTCTGGATCCTGCGCCTGTGCTTGTTCTTGTGTTTGTAATTGTATTTGACCAGCCTACACTCACACATACACACCTACACGGGTACATATGCACACATGCAACTGGGTCGACGGATATATATATATATAAATGCGTCAAGCGAGGTTGGGGCGGAATCTCCACTGAAAAAAAAAGATCTCCTCGGCCTTTGTCCGCCCCACCCCTCGCCCCGCGAATTGTGGGGTCTAGCTCGGAACGGCCCGGTCTGCAGGATCCTTGCCGTACCACACGTACCACCCGTTGTACTTGCGTCTCAGCTCGAGGTCCTGGTCATTGAGCTCGTCGCCGTCCAGCCCGTGCCCGCCCCGCTGGATGACGTTCTTCACCCGGATGGCAGACCGCACGTCGTAGTACTGCACCCCGAAACAGAGCTTCCTCGAAACAACGGGCAATATCTCAACCAACTTGCCGTAGTCCCCAAAGTCCTTTTTGATCTCCTCGATGTCGAAGTCCTCGCTGTAGTTGATCGTCGGGTCCGGGTACCCAGGCTTCTTCTTCTCCAGCTTCGACTTCTTGTCGAAGATTGGCCGCTTGAACACCAACACTCGTCTCGCCTTCTCCTCCCCCGTCATCAAGCTGGACACTAAAAGACTCTCCTCGCGGCTTTGGGTCTCGTCCTCATCGTCCTCATACAGCCTCTCTTCGCCCAAGTTCGGGATCCAAACCGTCTTTAGATGGACATCGTTCACCCGGAATAGGCCGGACTTGGAGTACTGGTAGAAGCTTTTTGCGTCTTCGTTTTTGTTGAAATGGAGAAAGATGGACACCTCACTCCAGTTCACCGGTTGGTTCAATTTGTACAAGCTCTCGTCATTGTAGAATTGGTAATTGTCTTTCCTCACCAAGTCGATCTTCTCCAATGGGCCTCCGTAGATCTGTGTGAGGAGGGCAGAAACACTCATCTTCTTGGGGATGCTCGTGATGGCAACAATTTTGAAATCCTGATTGTTGTCTGCTATCTTAGCGGCTACTTCACTACCATTGACTATACTCTCGTTTTTCTGTAATGCTTTACTGTTCACATGGTTCGTATACTCCCGGTCACGGGATACCGGCTGTACATAATTGTTGGCCACTCTGGAAGTGTAATCTTCTGCCAGTATTTTCTGATTCACATTGTCTTCATATTCATCGTTATAACCTTGATTTTTCCAATGCATACCGTCTAAGTGCACCTTGCCATAGTTGTGGTGAGTATCATAGGGATAGCTCCCATTGTTGAACTGGTATTCTGCCGCATCGTACCCATAACCATCTTTGAATTCTTGGGCCTGTTCGGTATTGAAGAGTAAGTTTCTGGCGAGTTTCCTCAAACTGTATCTCTCTTCCTTCTGAGCCTTTGGATTCGAATTGGTCGTGTTGTCTGTTGGAATCAAATTAGTATCACACAACGCCCCACCAACAGCAGTTCGCTGAGATTTGATGTTGGGTTGGCGTCCACGAATGGAATACGCCCGTTCTTCGTCATTCCTGGGCTTTGGAACTCCCAAAGTATGATGGAACATGATATCGTGTGTATGTTTCTTTTCTAATTTATTTCTTCTCTTTACAGCAATGTGTACTGTGAACCCCCGGCTTTTGAACAAGGTATGTTTTTATTTGTTGAAGCAAAGAATCGTCCGAGAACTGGACTTAAAGAGCAATCGCAATATAATGGACCGTAAACTTTTATATATCTCTATATATATACCAACCTAAATGGAGAGTCGAAAAGACACCGTTTCAGTTTGTGAAGTTACTACTATACATGGGGAACATCAGCAATGTCCGAAAACGGAAATAAATAACATTCCACGTTGGTAATTTTCATGTGCCCACTTCCCTCAAAAGGGGCCAATGGGCCGATAGACCCGTCTAGTTCTGTTTCTTTTGCAAATTAACAATTCCTCCAAAACGAGAAGTGTCACCTTGTAGAATCTCTCTAAGAGCCATAGTAGCATAGGTAGATACACCTAGTTGCATCTTCAAGATGACAGCGATTTTTTCACCATCAGGAACACCATCTAGAATCTGCTTGATTACGGCATCCTTGTTTTCTGCCTCCTCCTTTAGGGTCAAGATCTCCTTATCTGTACGTACTAGTTGATCGGAAACTTCGTTGTACTTTCTAAAATGGTACTCGAGGTTATCAATTTTGGAGATCAGCTGTCTGTATGAACCTGCCAGGGAAAACTCCCTAACCTTACGTGTCATACCAAAAGGATCCAATCCATCCCTAGCCATGACCTCAACATAAACATTTTTCAACGCCTCCTCTTGAGGATAAATTACATCGTATCCTGGAGTTGGTAAAACAACATCATAGATATCAAATTTCTTTGCGTCGACTTCGGCTTGCGTTATTGGTCTAGCCTTCAATCCATGACTTTCTTTCAAATCCTGTATGACACTATCGTCGTTATCAACAAACTTATTCTCTAGCTCTTTGTTGAATTCATCCATAATCTTCTCATTGCTGCATAGCACCAAGTCTCCTGCAACAACGTTCAACCCATAAAGCTGTATTCTCTTCGATGCAACACAATTCCAAACAAAAGACTGATACGCATGACCATACATGATTCTCAAATTTCTAGGTATACCCATGATGGCATTAAAATAAGCGTTTTCATCAAACTCTCCATTCTCGTCTTTCTGACTTCTTTCAAGTCTACTCAAAATGGAGTATTCGGCACTACATTTTCTTGGCATCTTCTTCAACGCAGATGAAGCATCTCTTGTTTCTGCCCAGATCTTTCTTGCTTCAATGGAACCCGGAATTACTACCTTTTGCTCTCCTAAAATCAATTCTCCTGCATTTTTCCAATTCCCTTTCAAGATTTCCTTACCGATCTCATGCGTGGAAATTGAGAATGTTCCGAATCTTTGCATACCAAAGTAGTTGATGAATCCAATTTCTTTTAATGAATTCAAGATTGGGATCAAGGCATCCTCAACAGAAATATTAGGATCAACGCTCTCAACATCTTTGATTGTGATGATAAACTCGTTACCTTTCAAATCACCCAATTTCATTGGAGAGTCCTTATATTCAAAACACCCCAACTTACAGCCTTTTAGTGCTTTATTCAATGTTGTCACTCTCTCGACCGAGAATTTTTCAATCGACATCTTTTGCACCGTGACACCTCTTCTATCCTTTGTACCAGCATACTTAACACTTTTGACCTGTGTTTTCAAGAATTTTGCCAAGATACTTGCGACTTCCATGGTCTCCTTATTTTCTTTGTACAAAGCAAAATGTAAAAAGTCTTTACGTTCACCTAGATCATGGTGAATAGTGTTATTTATTTGCTTGTTCTTTCTTCTACGGTTTTTGTTTGCATTGTGTCCAAATATGAAAGTATTACTCGAAGTGGTAACAGATTCAATACGATTGTTGAATATCTCGCGGATCAACCTATGTACCTTGGTTCTTTCTTCTTTGTCGTCAAAAACTTTGCTAACTTCAACAGTTTTGGCACTGTCTGCCATCAAGCCGACGATTGCGTTTATGTCAGCTTCGGCAAAATATTCGCTTAATTTGACCCGGTCATCGTCAGGGATGGTGCATGATCTTTCTTTTTCGGCTAATCTACGCTGTTGCTCCTCTAAAATCTTCTTCTCTTCTTCAGTTAGTTCCTTCGCTTTGAATCCAAGGTCAGTTAAATGGACCACGTTACCATCCACATCAATTTCGTTAACCAAGAAATCAGTATATCTTTGCTTTAGTGTTCCATTAATTCTAGTACTGGAGTTTTTATGGCAAAGGAACTCGGTGATACCAACATCTTCTTCTGTGATTCCAATCTTGCATTCATCTAGTAGATCATCAGGATAAAAAATCTTTTGTTTTTTCGCAGCCTCTTGCTTCACAGATTCTTCATCAAAAGCTCTTTTGCTTCCTTCAACCGTATCTGACATATTGAACGATGTATGACTTTATGGCTTTGCGTTCTGCAATTCTACTGATCTTCTTTATCTGGTTCCTTTTTTACTTTCTCTTTTAAGCAAAGAATGAATTTTTTGGAAAATTTCCGATTTTTTTTTTCATCTCCAAGATAATGCGCCACAAGTAAAAGTATCTTACTGCGCCATTAGGTGACACGCGTAATGAAGAAAAAAAAGGGGAAAACCAAGTACATCGGAATTCTCGAGAAGGCCTAAAAAGAAAATTAAATGGAAATGTGATCTGACCGTTTTTAAAAGCAGTGAAAATCTCTTTTGAGCCCAGGAATGGCTGAGAGACCTGGATACAGAACAAACATAATATCTGCGCCTTTGAAAGAAATCCGAAATTCTGTTTTCGGACAAGAAAGCTTTATTCAAAATCAAGAAGAATTCATGAACAAAGTTAAACCGCCAAATCAGCCGAATAATGAAACAGAAACCAAAAAATTGCCCGACACAACCACTCAGCCTACGCAACCTAGTAGCTACAATCCTTTAACCGATCCCTTGGGTCATGAATTGGTGAGACAAGGGGTGCTATGCCGTCTAATTGGACGTACCTTTGATGAAACTTTCCACATCGACGTAAAGAGTAAAGACGGTAATAAAATACGCGTCAGTACTGACAATAATAATACCAGCAATCATAATAATAATGAAGTGATATCGAACCTTAAGCAAGAATGGATTTTTGGAAGAAATTCTCATACATGTACATATCTTTTACCCGTACAAAGTACCAGGATTAGTAATAAACATTTTAAGCTTTGGATGAATATAGATAACGATAACAACCAAAATAACGGTACCGGATCGAGCAGGCAAGAAAATAATTTGATGATTCAAGATCTGTCAACTAATGGAACCTGGCTGAATAACTCGAAGCTAGTCCAAGGACGAAATTACATTCTTACTCAAGGTGACGAAATTGCCATTGGCATTGGCATTGAAAAGGATGTTGCAAGATTTGTAGTCCATTTGCCGAATGTGATGTTAACAAAAATGATGGACGAGAACGGCTCATTGAAGGCACTATCATTAGAAGATAAAGGTGTCCATAAAGATTTCATAATAAGAGATGAGATAGTGGGTTCAGGTGCATTTGCTACCGTGAAGAAAGCCATAGAAAGATCAACTGGAATTACATTTGCAGCTAAAATAATATCCAAGAAAAAAGCGCTTGGAGGAATGGATGGAGTTTCAAGGGAACTTCAGATTCTTAAAAAGCTAGATCATCCGGGAATTGTCAGGCTGAAAGCTTTCTACGAAGACGATGACAATTATTATCTTGTGATGGAATATATTTCAGGAGGAGACTTGATGGATTTTGTAGCATGCAATGGAGCAATCGATGAGAGTGCAAGTCGTGAGATTGCTAGACAAATCATGGAGGCTATACTTTACGTTCATTCAAAGGGAATATCACATCGTGATTTGAAACCTGATAATATTATGATTGCTCAGGATGATCCTGTTGTTGTGAAGATAACTGATTTCGGTTTAGCTAAGAGTCAGGAGCAAGAGAGCAGAATGAAAACCTTTTGTGGTACATTAGCATATCTTGCCCCGGAAGTGATTTCCAATAAGAAGAAGCAATCGAATAACCGAAAGAGATACCTTGGAAATGGCCGTATTACCGAAGATTTGTATTCAAATAAAGTGGATATGTGGTCCATCGGATGCTTGCTGTTTGTTATCATGACGGCACATTTACCTTTCAGTGGGTCAACACAAGATATTTTATTCAAGCATATAACAAACGGGGATTATCATGACAAGCTTTTGAGAAGTATGGACATTTCAATTGAAGGTTGTGATTTCATCAGCAGGCTTCTTGAAGTTGATGTTGCCCTTAGACTAAATGCAGCACAAGCTCTACAACACCCCTGGTTCAACGAAACCATTGATTTTCCGTCCCAAGTCAGTCTTTCCCAGCATCTTTCACAAAGCCAAAGAAATGTAGGTAAGCAAATACCCAAAAAATTAGAACAAAACGATACTGATAACAAAAAGAGCAACAATACACGAGGGAAGTTCATGAAGGATTTTAAGATTCCGCAAATACCTAAGGACAGAAATATGCATGAAGACTCCATGAATTTTATGGGGGCCTCTACAAGCCAGATTGAGAACTCCCATGCACTATCGTCATTAACGGAACGTCAGGACATGGACTATAAAAACTTTGAGGACGAGGCTTCTTCCAAGCCGAATACCCCACAACAAAAAGGAACTTCTTCACCATCTAGCCAATCCATGCTACTCCAGGCACGATCTAAGTCACAATCACAATCACATTCCCAATCGAAAATAAAGTCGCAGCCGAAACCGCCTCCAGCAACATTTATGTCACTTTCGATTATCCAGCCTGGGTCTCTCAAGACAAAGCTATCAACCATATACATACCACAAGGGACGCCTGCATTTTATATCGGTCGATTGGACAATTTAAACGTCCAGATGAACGATGAACGTATTTCCAAGATCCATTGCATGATTGTTAAGCGTAGACACCCAACAAAGGATACCAGCAGTGGCACCTCGTCGAATTCAATTGTCAATACGCCCTACAACCTAGAGAACAATGGCTTTGACGAAAACGGAATTTACTCGTCGCCGGCAATGGGTCTCGACGATGTATGGTTGCTAGACTTCAGCACGAATACCTGCTATGTCAATGGCATGAAGATAGGAAAGGGGAAGAAGATTAAGCTACGGGACTGTGATGTTCTGTCGTTGTTCGTCGACAAGAAACACGACTCCGAGTTGAAGTATCTTATACGGATCGTTGACACGACTGGGTTGTATATCGACGATGTTACTTCGAATTTGGAGAGGAAGCGTGTGACGATTGATGAGAGCGACAGGAAACTGTTTGAGACGAAACTGAAAGAGGGGCTCAAACAAGTTGAGGTGCATGTCATGCAAAGGAAACGTAAGCCAGTGGAGTCGATTGCGGAGCATCCAAACAAGCGAGTCAATGTATGACGTTCATGATAACGGGGTGAGTGATTAGTGTGCGGAAAGTGTAGTGTTGTTTAAATAACATAAAAATTTTAATGTATAGACTTAGATAAATATATACACATAATTAGTAATAACAATAACCCATGAGTAAGATGAAGGTAAGATAAGATAAGATGACCCTCTCTACTCTTAATTTTTTTTTTGATTTCTTCATCTATTCATATTAATTTTTCCCTTTTTGTGTTAATTGAACAAAATTGCTTGACCGTATGCGCTAGGCACCTTTAAAAATATAGATAGATCTATGTGAGTTGTTTTGAGTAAGAGATTAGCCCTATATTTTTTTTTTTACTTTATTGTGTGCGAAAATCTCTGAATCTTTCTTTGATAAAACGAAAGTCCTTCATGGAGTTGCCATGATAAACGATTAGATTGTCTTTGCCAATCCAACTGCGTCCTTTCCTAGGTCGTAGATGGAGTAGTACTTTCTGAGGAAAGCGTCACCGATAATGGCCAAAGGCCCGATTGGGTCTGGGAAGTCCATTGGGGTGAAGGCAGAGATACAGCTACCGGAGACTTCCAAAGTGTAGTCGTAAGGAGTTATGGTGAAGTTGTATCCGTCAAAGGTGAAGGTCAAATCTGGCAAATTTTCTCTAGCAGCACAGTCGATGGTGTACTGGCCGTTCCAAGACTTTTCTGCGCCGATTTGGGCGTTCAAGATTTCGGCCAATTGGGAAGGAAGGGCAATCAAGGAAGTACCCGTGTCGATGGCTGCGCCGTGGCCTTCCAAGACGGCGTATTCGTCACCCAAACCGATACCGTCGAACTTGACTTCCCAGTAGGCCTTTCTTCTGACAGGCAACCAGGTGATTTCGCCGTGGAACTTGGTCTTGTCGTAACCTCCGATGGAGCAAACACCGCCATCCTCCTCGGACTTGGCGGTGTCGCCGAGGTAGAAGGAGAACTGTGGAGCGTCCAACAAGCCCTGGCTTATGGCGTTGTAGATTGGGGGAACAATCTTGTCGACGGAGATGGTGTCGTAGGCCAAGCCCAAGATACCGTCGAACTTGCCGAAGGCGAACGCCAAGCCCGGCTCGCTGGTGGCCTCGGCGAAGTCCTGCTTGGGGATGACCAAATCGCCGAAGGTGAGCAAGTCCTGGGAGACAAAGCCCTCGAGGGAGCCTGAGCCGTATCTGATGGCAAACTCGGTGCCGTTCTTCTTGTACGTGGAGGACGAGTCGTGGTCGTACTTCTCGTGGAGGTAGCACGCCAACGACGAGCACTCTGCGCTAGGCACCCACAAGTTCGACGAGCCGGTGTCCAAGATCACCTTGAACGTCTGGCCCGGGGTCCCGATCTGGATCTCCGTGAAGTACTGTGCGTTCAAGTAGTTGGTCAAGGGAAGGTCGTGCGTCTTCTCGATGTGCTCGAGTTCCTCGTCCATGATGGTTTCGACAAAGGGGACGTAGGGTGCGTTCACGCTGCTCACAAAGTTCTTCATGTACTTGCCCTTGATGGAGTCGACGTAGTCCACGAACGACACGTCCTTCAAGCTCTCCTCGAGCGGGTGCTTGTGGATCTTGGCGCTGTGCACCTTGGCGTCTGCGCCCTGCAAGGACGCAAGCATCAAGACCAACGAGGTCAGGACCGACGATTTAAAGTTCATGGCGGGCGAATTGGGCTGGGGGTGGGTTGCGGGTTGCTGCTGCTGTTGCTATTACCGTGCTGTGGGGCTGCAGTAGGGTAGAGAAGGGTTGTGTAAGAGCAGAGACACCACAAGCCAGGAGAAGCACCGGAGGCAAAAGAAGTCTGAGAGCTGCTGAGCAAGGCAACTCCAGATAAGCTCAGCGCTTGAGCTGAGCAGAGCACGCTGCGCACCCACTCACCCAGCCAAGGCAGACCCGGGCCGGGGAGGCTTGACAGCTTCAGGCGCTGCTCCGCCCGCATTGGGCCAAAATGGGCCACCCGGCTGTCCCAGCCACAGAGCCGCCTCCTCGATAAGGCCGGAGGGCAAACGGGGCAGGCAGCGAGAGAGGCGGGTAAGCGCTGAGCATTTCTGGCGTGGCGGTGCACGTGGCGGTGGCGGTGCCGGAAACGGTGCACGGGTGTAAAAAGAGAAAACAAGTCGATCGACCCAGAACGCACCGCCACGGGCACCGCCACGGGCACCGCCACGGGCACCGCCACACAGGGCTCTGCGAGGTTTTCGCCACGGGGTTTTTGCCCCCAGCGTGGTTTTCGCCTGGGCTAAAACCCCGGGGAAAGACCGTTGGCGGAGAACCGTGACGCGCTGCGTCCTTTTTGCGTTGTGGGGTGGATCTGAGCGTTGACGTATTTGACACATTATAAAAGGAGCCCCGTGCCCGTTGTCTGGGGCTGTTCTGTCTGGTCGTTCTGTGTAGTCTCGGAGTGTTCTCGGAGTGTTCTCGCTAGACTCACTAGACAAGAAACACTTCAGACAAACAAAGATATATTCACACACACAAGAAAAAATGGCTTGCGGATGCTCCTCTACCAAAAACGTTGTTGAACCACAATCCCCACAGACAGACTCGTGCGGCTGCTCGCAGCCTGCCAAGGAGATCTCGCAGTGCTCGTGCGCCAAGAAGTGCCAGTGCGAGAACGGGTGCAAGTGCAGCTCGTGCGCCGACGACAAGTCGGTGTGCGTGTGTCCCACACCGAAGTGCGTGTGTCCAGGCGCCTGCGGCTGCGGCCACTGTGCAGACGTCGCCTCCTCCGCGAGACAGACCGCATGCGCATGTTGATGGCGAGCCCGGCGTCGGCACACCGTCCCCCCTCTATAGGCTTATGTAACTGAGATACAGATAGGAAAAAAAATGGTATATTTACTGGTTAATCGATCTAGGGAGTGAAAAAATTATGCTACTCTACTCCGCGTCCTCCTCGTCCATGGACATGTTGAGGTCCTCGTCGGCGTTTGGCACAGGTCGCTGCTGGTCGGCACCGCCGCTGGTGTCGCTGCCCGGGGCGCCGCCCTTGTCGCTGCCCTTCGGCTTCTTCGCCGGCGCAAGCGCCGTGTGGATGCTCGACCGGGCGCTCTTCTTCGTCTGGCTCAGCACGTTCTCCGTCTGGCTCGGCGTCCGGCTCGGAGTGTGGCCCGCCGCCTTGTTCGCCGTCTGGCTCGCCATGTAGTCGTCGAGAAGAAAGTCCATTGGCGACAACGGCGTGAACTCGCTGATCTTCTTCATGTGGCTCGGCGACAACGTCGACTTGACGCTGGCGCTCACGCTGATCGGGTCCGTCGTCGACCGTCTGCCGTTGATCGAAATCATCTTCGCCGCATTCGCCGCATCCTGGCCGCCGTTTTCTAAGCTGTGCATGTGCCGCTGGTGGCCGGCGTCCAGTGTGGGCGAGATCAGCCGCAACTTGCCGCTCTTCGTCCTGCGGTAGCTGCTGCGGAAGTCGTAGAAGTACCACTGGACAAGCACCGAGCAGTCGAAAACCACCGTGCCAACCGCCCCAATCAAGTAGCTGAGCTCGGCCTTCCAGAACTCCCGGGACACATCGCCGCCGACGGTCGAGTTCTCGCTCAGAAGAAGAGACGCCGAGTAGAAGAAGTTCCCGCAGAGCGCAAAGCAGATCAACTTCAACGAGATGCCCCTCGTCGACTGCAGCTTGTAGTTTGTGTAGATCTGCGGTATCCTTGAGACCAAGTAGAGCGCCGTGCACGCCCAAGCGAGAATCTTCCCCAGCTTGTAGCTGTCCATGGTCAGGAGGTACTGGACTATTCTATAGATGACAGAGTTGTTTTCCTTCCCACCGTCCAAAATTCCCGGCGATTGTTGCTGCCGTACCAGCTCTGTGTCTATGTATTGCTGTACTATGGGCAGTCCCTGCACTTTAGTGAACCCGCTGATGAGCGCAGACGTCACCAGCTTCGATATTCCGGCATTTTGTTTCTTGAATACACCCTTCACGTGGTTTCGTGGGGTAGCTTTGAGTCCTGGCGATGCCAACGTCCGTACAGTCCGCTGTCCTTGTGGCTGCTGTTGCTGCAGCATCCGCTGGTCGATCATCATCTCTGTGTCGATGGATCCGTATGTCTCGAGGTTGTCTCTCAAGCTCGTCCGCGGACTGCGGGCGTGTTTGCCTCTTCTGCGCGGCGGGTGGTACCATCTTGACTCCGGGTTGTGGTACATCCGCTTGTAGTAGTAGTATTGGAACGCAAGCACAAGGTCGATGGCGCAGTAGTACCCGCTCAACAAGATCTGGAACGCCATGGCGTCGTTGAGCAGGCAGCTCACCAGGTTGAGAAAGTCACCGGCAAACCAGCACAACAGGAAGCCAAGGGAGAACCCGTCCACGGACTTGTCTGTGTGGTTCTTGATCACCTGTGGGATCTGTGCAAAGAGCCAGAACGATATCGACAGGTAGCCGCTCAGCCCGGACAGCTGGGAAAACAGCTGCACTGTCTCCTTCCGTAGCGCCAACCCACGCATCAGAGTGTCCATCGCAACACCAGCTCCGTTCCTTGCTTGTCGAGTGCTTCTTGGACCTTTGGACTGCCCCTACAACCTCCACCACGGAAGACGTCTTCTCTTCCTCATCCCTGTGTCAAATCCAGCTGCCAGGCCTCCCTCTCTCCCACCCCCCGTCGATAGTGAGCGAAGATCGCCAAGATCGCCCGATAGCGAGATAGCGAGCGATAGCGATAGCGGCTGATAGCGAATGACATGGGAGGGGCCGAAGAGGTCTTCGTCCTCGACTTCCTGGACATCCTCGGGCTAGGCAGAAAGCCCGGAGAGGGCCCAGCAGGACCCGGTAGGACTGCAGGCGGCATGGTGTAGAAGATGCGGTTTCTGTGTTTGTCTTTTCGGCCGGTGGCCGGGGAACGGGCCGACGAACGGTCGCCGTCTATCTATAGTAATTCGTATACAGTGGATGTTGCGCAGCGTTGGGCCGGGTGCGCCAGCTGTGCTGTCTACACTCACAGCTCCACGTCCTGCAAGTCGAAGTCGACAAAAGCCGGCCCCCAGCAGCAGAGCAGGCCCTTCTGTCGGCCGTGGACACTCATGCGCAGCACTCGCACGTACTTCTCGTCGTGGAAGAGGGTCTGGGTGATCTTCTGGATCTGCACGAGGTTGGAGTTCTTCGGGAGGAAGAGACACACATTGTCGGTGTAGCGCAGGAAAATGGAGAGCAGCTTCTCGAGCGGGTAGGGAAGGATGTTGTTGAGGTTGTAGTACTTGTCTCGGATGTACTCGGGCCCGCCCCACGGCGGCGAGCCAAAGATGCAGTCCAAGCGCACGTCCTTGAGGATGTCGAGGCTCTCCTGCGACTCCTCCTTGTTGGCGTAGACATGGTCGACCAGCTCGCTCGTCTCCTGCACGGACTCGAAGTGCTCGTCCACGTAATGCTCGGCGAGCGTCTCGTCCGCGTACACCCAGTTCAGCGGAAGCAGCTTCAACTGCGTGCACAGCTTCTCCGCCGGGAAGTAGACCGCTGCGTTGTTCTTCGTGCAGTGGAGGTGGATGTGGTTGATGTCCACGGCAAACACCACGTCGAAGTACTCGAGAAACAGGTTTACGTTGCCCCCGCCCCCGGCAAACGCGTCCATCACAAAGATCGGCTCGTTCTTGCTCTCGAACACATGCTGCACCACCCTCGCGGTGAACCTCGAGATCACCTCCGGCGTCACGCTGAACCACAACTCCTTCGTCAACAACACCCCGTCGTCGTACCTGCTGAACAAGTCATGTCGCTGGTTCCAGTACTTCTTCATGATGCCGTGGAACTGCTTCTCCTCGCTGAATATCGTGTTCATGTCCTCCGTATCGTACGCGTTGTCATACAACGTCTTCTTCTTGCCGTTCTCCGCCTCTCTCCCCGCCCCTCTCTCCGTCTCTGTGTGTGTCTGTCTTGTTCCCTCTTCTACTGCGCCAGGCTCTTTGTCCCGGAGACCCTGTTCGCCATCTCCCTCCGTGCTTTCTGTCTCAGCCGCCACGCTCATTATCTGCCTTCAGTGTCCGCTCTGTTGTCCGTGTCCTGTCTTCGCAACACTCAACTCGTGCTACGCCGGGGAGCCATCCAGCCAAGTTGGCTCATACCTCCCACATGCCTGTGTCACGCAGATTCTATAAACAGAGAAAAGTTAACGACGTTTTTCCCGCACGTGACAGGGCGACGTCCATGCTTTCTTTGCCGTATTGTTTTTGCGGGCGGCTTCTACTGGGACAGAGACAGGTCGGAGTAAGCTGTAGGGTGTCAGCACGGTGGGTACACAACAGGTCAGCAAAGCCCCCGGCCAGGTTTCCGCCCAGAAGTCTTGCATTCCCCCCAAACCAGAGGGAAGAAGCTTATCAAGCCTGTCCATTTTCTCATTTTCTCGAATTTTTCTACTTGATGATTATTTTCAGAAATATTTTCTTTCAACTAGAAGGTTTCTAGGGCTGTTTGTTACCGGTTTTCGGGGCTCTGACGGGCCACAGCAGCCAGCTCTCCAGCCAACAGGAAATAGAATATGGCCAGATATGTGCGTGGCCAGGTGTGTGGGGTGGACAACTGTCCGTCGCGGCTGTGGAAGCGAGTGAACGGCCAGAACGTGTGCCAGTACGGCCATGTGAACCAGTTCGACATCGAGATCGACGACGACGACGAGATGATGAACGTCGGAGGAGGTGCCGGCGGGGCCGGAGGAGGCGGCGGACCAGATTTCAGCCGGCGGTTGGTGAACGTGGCGGGGCTGACGTCGTCGCAGGCGATGCGGAACCGGGTGAACCGGTTGTCGTCCGACAAGGTGGAGACCCGCAAGTACGGAGACGACTTCAAGCGGCTTCAGGCACGGTGTTTCCAGATGATCCTAGCGAAGAACACGAGGTTTCTGGCGCAGCAGCTGGCGCTGAACAGCGAGCAGCGGCGGCTGTACACATCCGTGGTGAAGTTGATCTGGGTGCAGCTGCTCGACAGCTCGCTGAACCGACGGCTGGACACGAAACACAGGGCGTACGACATCGGGCACCTCAGCGTCGTCAACTACCTTGCCGCCCTGCAGCTGAACGTGCCGCTCTACCTCTGCGACTACATCGCTGCGACGTTCGACAAGAGCTTCCACCTCGAGCGGGCCGAGTACTGCCTCCCGCGTGACCTGCGCATCCAGATCCCCATCTCGCAGGTGAGCACCTTCCACGGCCACACGCTCTACAACTACCTCAAGCGGCTCAACGGGCGCTTTGCGTCGCAGTACATCGCAGCCCACGTCACCGAGTCCCGTCTGAACTACTTCCCGCTCTTGGTCCGCGTCGTCCTCAATCTCTTCCTCCCGCTCGGCGTCGTCAAGCTTGTCAAGAACTGCGTGGACCTTCTTGGCCTCGACTTTGCCTTCCACCGCCTGCCCGAGACCCGCATACACCCCGAGCTGCAGTTGATGGCCCTGCTCATCATCTTCGCCGACGTCTACTTCGCCAACAACCCCGAGAACGAGTACGCCGACTGGTACCTGCGTCTCGCCAAGAACACTGCCAGCGGTGCACGGAGCCCCAGTTTTGTCGACTTCAAGAAGAAGCTCTTCTTCAACTCCTCCTTCGAAGACCTCTATCGGTGGAGCGACGCCCAGGTCGACGAGTTCGTCGACTTCTACGACACCAACGTGCTTCCGAGCATCAGCTCCTCCAACGTCGCCTCCAACAACGAGTACAAGGACCGGAACAAGCTCCAGATCGTCAAGTCGACCCAGGAACTCTTCGACAAGGAGCTTGTTGCCGCACACGACGACTACGCCCACACCCCGCTGCCGCCCGCTCAGCAGTTCGAGCAACACACAGCCATGCTCCTCGACACCTACAGAGAGAGGCACGGCCACGGCCACGGCCACAATCATACCCCTCCTCCTAAAGATCCTTTCCTCCTCGAGACCCTCTTTCGACATATCACCTCCATGTACAATTGTTCGGACCTCCAGCTCAAGGACGCTCTGAGGAAAGTGTGGCGCCAGGTGAGGCCCGCCGGCGAGGGACAAGGCCCGGCGCTGTAGGCCTGCCGCCGTCCCCAGGAAGGTTTCTGGAACTTCTTCCTTTTCTCGTAACAGCTTCAATTAACACTCTATAGGCATTGCATTAGTATAAACTAGATCAAACAGACAGATACATCGCGTAACAACATGGCAGCAGCAGCAAAAATGTACGTACCGTGCAGAAGAGTCAGGGAATGCCCCCGCGTGTCGGCGAGATAAGAGACCGAAGGCGATAGATACTAACAGACAGACGTGTTTTCTTATTGCAGCTCCACTAAGACCTTGAAGCTCAACACAGGCGCAACAATCCCAGTAATTGGGTTGGGCACCTGGCAATCTCCAGATGAGGAGTGCTACAGCGCCGTTCTTTCTGCGTTGCACGCAGGGTACAGACACATCGACACTGCGAGAATCTATCAGAACGAGGAGGCCGTGGGCAAAGCCGTTGCACAGTACTTGAAGGAGTCCGGCACTTCCAGAGACAAGCTGTTCATCACCACGAAGCTTTGGTGCTCCGAGGTCCAGGACCCGGAGAAGGCACTCAAAGAGTCGTTGGAGAGATTGAATCTCGAATACGTGGACTTATACTTGATGCACTGGCCTGTCTCTATGGTGAACAGAGGCGATCTCTTCCCAAAGACCGCCAGCGGCACTACCGAGATCATCCCTTTTGACAAATGGAACTACGTCGAGACTTACAAGATCATGCAGAAGTTGTACAAGGCGGGTTTGACTAAGGCCATTGGTATCTCCAACTTCAACATCCCAAAGATCGACTACCTCTTGGCTCAGTCCGGCGTCGACGTCGTCCCAGCATGCCTCCAGGTCGAGATCCACCCTTACCTCCCACAGTTCGACTTGGTCGACTACTGCACCAAGAAGGGGATCTTGGTCGAGTGCTACTCCCCGCTCGGCTCCACCGGCGCCCCACTATTGAAGGACCCTGCCTTGATTAAACTCGGCGAAAAGTACGGCGTTTCTCCAGCATGCATCGCCATCTCTTGGGCTGTTGCCAGAGACACCATCCCGCTACCTAAGTCTGTCCACGAGGAGAGAATTGTGTCCAACCTCAAGGTTGTTGACTTGGCTGACGAGGACATCTCCCTCGTCGACGCCGTCTCCAAGACCACCGCAAAGCGTCTCGTCAAGCCAGAATGGGGTGTCGACATCTTTGGCGACAGTGCCAAGCTTTAGATCTATATAGTTTCTATAGGACACTTGTAATGCAGTTCAACATTGAAGATTATTGATACAGAGACCCACAAGAGAACTGGTCCGACTTACGTAAAACTGTGCCCGCCTCTCTGCTGACAAACGTCGGACACCTTATTCTCCGGGAGTGTGTCGTCGTCCTAGGACTCCGACTCCAGGTGAAGGTGTCCATTAGCACAGCTGTATGCCTCTGGGAGGCCATGTGAGTTAGAAAGAAGTATCAAAACTATAAACGGCTGTACGGAACGCTTGCTTCCGGTAGCGCTGTTGTAGCCGCTGGAAGTCGAGAGGAGTGCAAGGTATTGTGCTATGTTCGCCGGGTACGATATACGACACTCAGCTATTTCAGCCGGATAATCTGGGAACGGGTCGGAGAAATATCAGTACCATTTTACCATTTCCTCTGGCATCTTTCTCGAAGCAGCCCTCCATTAATTGGTTTTGCTTTGTTGTACTTGTATATTCTGTGCTGGATCCTCTGCTGTACTTCAAAGAACAATCCACGCATCCTGCAATGCTGAAGCAGACACATATCAGGCTTTTTTCCTTCACTACGAGAAGACCATCGTGCACGAAAAAGCATGAGGTGGTCGTTATTGGTGGGGGACCCGGAGGATACTTTGCTGCCATCAGGGCTGCCCAACTGGGTCTTGACACCGCATGCATCGAGAAGAGGGGCAGTCTCGGAGGCACTTGTCTCAACGTCGGATGCATTCCATCTAAGGCTTTGTTGAACAACTCTCACCTGTACCACCAAGTAAAAACCGAGTCTGCTAAACGAGGCATTGACATCCAAGGCAAGGTGAAGCCAAACTTGGTTAACTTGATGAAAGCCAAGGATGCTATCGTGAAGCAATTGACTGGGGGTGTTGAGATCTTATTCAGGAAATACGGTGTCACTTATTATAAGGGAAACGGTTCATTTGTTGATGAACACAATGTGAAAGTGGACCCCATTGACGGCGGTGAAGAAACCGTAATTGAAGCAAAGAACATCATAATTGCAACAGGCTCCGAGCCTTCTCCATTCCCGGGAGTCGATATCGACCAGGAGAGAATCGTTGACTCTACAGGCGTGCTTTCACTAACAGAGACCCCTAAAAGATTGGCTATTATTGGAGGCGGGATAATCGGCTTGGAAATGGGTTCTGTTTGGTCGAGGTTAGGGTCGCAAGTTACGATCGTAGAATTTCAAGCCGCCATCGGTGGTGCCGGAATGGATGCGGAAGTGGCAACGGCTACACAGAAATTCCTCAAAAGGCAAGGCTTGAACTTTCAGTTAGGTGCTCAGGTCCGAAAGGCCACCAGAAATGGTGACGAAGTTGACATTGAGTTTGAAGACGTGGAAACAGGAAAAGTCCAAAACATCCAGTCGGACGTCCTACTAGTCGCTGTTGGCAGAAGACCATATTCTTTGGGCTTGAATGCAGAAGCAATTGGTTTGGAGTTTGACAGAAAAAAGAGAGTAGTCATAGATCCCGAGTACCGGACAAAATACTCCCACATCCGGTGTATCGGGGATGTTACTTTCGGTGCTATGTTGGCCCACAAGGCTGAAGATGAAGGAATTGCCGCCGCAGAATACATAAAACTAGGAACAGGCCACGTAAACTATGAAAATATTCCTGCTGTCATGTACAGTCATCCTGAAGTTGCGTGGACCGGTAAAAACGAACAAGAACTAAAAGCTGCAGGAGTTAAATACAAAACCGGTAAGTTTCCGTTTGTTGCAAATTCTCGAGCAAAGACCAACATGGACACCGAAGGCTTTGTTAAGTTTATTGCTGATGCTGAAACTCAAAAGGTTTTGGGTGTCCATATTATAGGCCCCAATGCGGGCGAGATGATTGCAGAAGCAGGATTGGCGATCGAATACGGAGCATCATGTGAGGACATTTACAGAGTCTGCCATGCTCATCCTACATTATCGGAGGCTTTCAAAGAAGCCGCAATGTCTGTTTTTGATAAGCCAATCAATTACTAGGTTTAATTGCCAGTTGTTGTCTCTTCTCCTTTAACTATTTCTTCTTGACTCAGTCCATTACGAATGACTATTTATATCGTAGGTATGATAATGATTTTTTTCTTCAAATAATTGAGCCCTGAAAAAACTCTTTGCATTTTTTAGCTGCAATACTATTGCTTGTACCAAAGAGACTTCATTGTAGGCATCATGTCTTCAATTTTGGTTGATCATCGTCTTCTCGCATAGATTGGTTAATTATCGATTCGTTATTTCCACAAATGGTAATTTGCGCAGCACAGCCCACATATGTAACCTCACCGGTCTCCGGGAGGTGAGATAAATCGCAACCGATCATACATTCCGAGAAGGCATACAAACGCTTATAAATGGAAAGGAAGCCCCTTAAAGGTTTACAAGGTATCGGATAATTTAAACCCGGAATTATCAAAAGCTTTCTTTAGCCCCACGAAAAAAATGTCTGCTCCAAAGATGTAAGTTCAAAGAAATTAAATCCGGCGACGATAACTTCTCCGACAATGATACTAACATGATTCAAACAGTTGTTCCAAAACTCTTAAGCTTAACACCGGAGCTCAAATCCCAGCTGTCGGGTTGGGAACCTGGAAGAGTACAGATGAAGAGTGCTACGATGCCGTCATGGCGGCATTGAAGTCTGGTTACACACACATCGATACTGCTAGGATTTACGGCAACGAAGCAGCAGTAGGTAAGGCCATCAACGATTTTCTCAAGGAAACAGGAACCCCAAGAGAAAAGCTATTTATCACCACTAAATTGTGGTGCATTGATTGCAAGCATCCAGAAAAAGCCTTGAAGGAATCTTTGGCAAGGTTAAACCTGAACTACGTCGATCTCTATCTTCAGCACTGGCCAGTTGCAATACCACCTGGTGATGAATTGATGCCCACTGATGAGAATGGTTTCCGCAAAGTTTTACCCTTTGAGGAGTGGAACTACATTGACACATACAAAGGCATGCAACCGCTAATAGAATTGGGTTTAACCAAAGCCATTGGCATTTCAAACTACACTATCCCTAAGATTGAAAAGTTGCTAAACGATCCCGAGATTACTATTGTCCCAGCATGCAACCAAGTTGAAATGCATCCTTGCTTGCCCCAGGACGATCTTCTCACGTATTGCACCGAGAAAAACATTGTTGTCCAGTGCTACTCCCCATTGGGATCCACAGGTGCCCCAGTTTTAGAAAACGAAACACTCAAGTCCATCGCTGAGAAAAAAGGTGTTGCACCTGCATGTATCGCTCTTTCCTGGGGAGTTGCCAGGAACACGGTGGTCTTACCAAAATCAGTCAATCCGAAGAGAATTGCCTCAAACGTAGAAGTCATTGACCTCTCCGCCGAAGAGGTTAAAGCCATCGAAAAGATTGGCGTTGAATCTCCAAGAAGAGTCTGCGATCCAAAATGGGGTACAAAAATTAACGTTTTCGCAGATAGTGACCGCTATTAAAAAGCTCAAAAGTAAATCTGGTATACAAGTTTTCATTATAATTACATTATTGTTGTTTAATAACTTGACTCTAATTTTTCCTGTAAAAATCTTCTCGACTCAGATCTTTTACCTAAGAAGTTGTCCAGCTGATTCATTTTCACGTCAATATTATCAAGTAAGTTTTGATAAAAATCCTTTCCCTGAATGAGGTTGCCTACGATTTCGAAAAAACCTTGATATGTGGAGTCTAACACATGTAATGCTTCTTTCCTTTTGATTGAAATTTTCAGTTGATCTTTGAGATTGATGAAATCCAAGTTGCATGCGCTGAATTTCGACACCAAATCGTCTTGAGCAACTCTCGTACCTCCTAAATATTCCACTTCATCATTGAATTTTAGTATTTCATCCTTTAAAATTTCTCCTAATAAATTCTGCAAATCATCAGTGTGTGTGGATGTATTTTGTAGTCTATGTTTACAACTTTTTTGTCGGTATTGGTCAATTATCCTAACCCCTGAAGCCTTTTTCTTTACCTTCTTCAAAAAGTTAACTCTTTCTCCTTCTAATCTCTGTAATAACATTGACACTTCTCTTAAATTATCGATCATCGGTTGAAGCGAAGGGTTTAGTACTAATACGTTGGTTTCTGGGACATACGATTTCAATAACTTTTCATCATCGTAGATTTCTAAAAAGGGTTTGAGCTCCTCTATTTGGGTGCATATAAGTCTGTCACCCTCTTCACTTTGCTTCATATAATTTTCATATATCTTGAACGAGTTTATCAGTATTGCACCCACCTTATCATCCTCGAGCACTCCAAGTTTCCATTTATCGTATCCATAATACTTTGCCAGAGCTTCCTCTTCAACCGTTTGATCTTTCAAAAGCTGCCAAATTTTGTCCAGTTTGAAACGACATTTCAACTTCAGCTCTTGGAGAATGCTGATTAGGTTGGCTATCTTCTCCAAATTTCCATTTCTCATAAGTTTTTCTCTTGATTGAATGAGTGCAGGTGGAAGATCAGAATTCGATGTGAGCTTTGAAATTTCGGTCTCAACGTTTAAATTGGTGAATAATTCATGAATGTTTTGGTTCAACTTCTCGATAGGGGTAACTAGCTCACAATTGATGAAGTCCTTAAACCTGTTTTGATACTCGCATACTTGGATAACTACCTGAAGAGGGATTAGACCTATGAAAAGATTGTTTGTGCTACTATTCTCAGACAGCTCCATGTCTTTTGGAGCCAAACATTTGACCAATTCCGCTCGTGGTAACGGTTTTAAGGTGTCAAATGGCGGAATCTTTTGTAGGTGTAACATTTCATTTTCGTGCTTCACTGTTTCAATTTTGCTCAATATTTGCATTCGAAGATTCTCTGCATCTTGTAGCAGTTTGGAGTACTGCGTTTCTTCAGCCTCTGACACTTGCATCAATAGATACAAGGACTGATTTAGGTAGGATATTTCTTCACCGTACTTTTTCTTTCTATTGCAGTAGGCAGAATATGAGTTAAACGAGAAACACGTGTAGTATAAACCTTTCAATTGAAAGAAGCTTATGGGTAGATTTGACTGCTCCACCTCTTGGCCAATAAGTTGTATCGCATCGTTATAAAAATCTGAAATACGAATTGCCAGTTTTAGCAATATCGAGCCTTTCAATTGATTGATCTTGGCCTTTTGCAGATATATTTCCTGTGATTGTGCAAGCATTACTGTTTTCAAAGCTTCAATTTTGTTTGAATTGAGTGGGAAGGATTGTACAGAAGTGTGGTGGAGAAGTTGTTGCACGATTTCGAGACAACCTGCGCTGTATTGAAAATAAATACCCGATTTCTTCAGTCCTTCCTCGTCTCTTTTGCTTTCGTTGACTGCCAGAATAGAATAGTAAGAAGCCAGTTGGTATACAATGTACAATTTTTCTTCATTCAAAGATTTGATGACGCAGTTTGACCAATGAAATTGCACAACCTCATCGGGAAAAATTGTGATCAAGGCTGTCACAGAGTCACAGTACTTTTTCAATTTGGTGATGACTTCCAAATTGATATCTTCGATCATGGAGGGAAACGACTCGGATCTCAAGTTGGTGATTAGTTGGATATCTTGCTTGAAAAGTTCATTTGGTTGATGGAACTGGTTATCTATGACGTCTCCGAGGATAGGACCAAAGTCGACACTGGAGGTTACATTGGGCGTGAGGTATAGCAGGTCATTTTCTCTGTCGAGTGAAGTCATCAAGACGGCTGCCTCGTATGGTATAATATTATCGAGTCTCTAGGGGAAAAAGTATTTTTGACTTTCAAAGTTATCATGTGTGTTATAAGGAAAACGTAAATACAGACACAAATTTGGGGACTACACGCGTTTAGGGAGGAAATGAGGCTGTTTTAATTATAGAGGTATATTACAGATGCTTAGTAAAGAGAAGAGGCAGAGGGCAGGTATATACAGGGCTCTCTCACTCCTGGGAATCTGGGATCTCCAGATCAAAGTTGCCATCGGCGTCGACGTTGACGGCGGTGTGGGCGATGTCTATCACCTGGAAGTTGTTGTCAACGAGGAAAAAGCCTGTGAGTTTGGCCGGATCGCGTAGATGACTTGGGCTGGAAGTGACGCAGAGGAAATGTGGGAGACACTTCATCTTGCCGCTTGCCATGAGGGCCAGCGAGTTTTCGAAAACAGACTGGTTCTTGTTGTCAAGCCCCGAGACGAGCTCGTTGTTGGCGTTTTCGAGCACCCAGTCCCTGTAGACTATGATTCTGCCGTTGTAGTAGGAGTTGAGGTCGGACTTGAGTGAGATGGTGGGCACAAAGATCTGCTGGTTGATGTATGCAGGCCGTTTCGGGGCTGCGTCCATGTCGGGCGGGTCCGAGTCGGTAGAGTCGTAGTCGGAGTCCTCGACGGCGTGGATGAGCACCTTCTGGTTGAAGATGTCCATGGGTCCGACGGTGAAGATCATCGTCCCGTGCTGCGAGTTCGTGCACACCTGCTGCATCAGGTGGAAGAGCTTGCGGGCGGACTGGTAGAACTTGATCACGGGCTCGCTGTAGTCGCCGTTGGCCGACGGTCCGATCAGCGCCTTCATGTTTCTGATCGACTCGGCGTACATGCCCGGGAACGAGTCGAGGATGATCATACTGTAGGGGTCAAAGAAGCGTTTGCTCTTGAAGAGCACGATTACGTCCACGAGGTTGCCGACGTCGATGCAGTCGATCTGGTCGCCGTACTCGGGTCTGAACCTCCTGTTTTTCTGCAGCTTCAGCCACGGGAACTTGTTAGTCGTCTGTACGCACAGCACCCTGCCCTTGCTTGCAAGCACGCCCAGAACGACGTTGAAGAGGATTTCGTAGGCCCCGAGCCCGACGTAGCCCACCGTGCCGGAGATGTCGTAGATGCCTGTCCTGAAGCCGTTCTTCCCCGGCAAGGCGGCATCCAACTTGCTGATGCCGCTAGAAAACCTCCTTTCCGGGGCGGAGGTCTCAAGCAACTGGCCCAACGTCTGTGGCTGCATCTGCTGTGTGCCTGTTCTCGTGCTGAGACAGAGACGCCCTGGTCTGTGTGCCCCGAGCTTGCGTGGCACCGTCGTTCCTCTTCCCGCTCATTTGTAGCGGCTTTGTCATAACGCGAGACAATTTCCGCTTCTGTCTGATCTGCGTGATGTGCAGGCCTTGTGAAAGCTTATTCCGGAAAGGGAGCATGGGAGCAAGTGTGGTCGGAGACGGGACTTGTTGACGGAAAGAAGAAGGCCAACACACCGGGTGTGTTGTCCGCAGAAAGCGGGCTTCGCCGGTGGGTCCGGCGGGCCCGCCGGCGGCAGAAAGCGGCCGTTCGGCACGAAGCCTGCGTTGCGCTGGTCGGTGCTTTGACGGGCCTTTTCCGGCAGACAACAGCTGGACACGGCACTGCAGAGCCGGGCTGGCTGGGCCAGGCCCAAACACTTGTCTGCAACAGAACGGAAAGAAGCACCAGGACCAGGACAGAGCAGAACACGGGCACTTTGCCAAGACACCGACAGGTTACCGAATACAGCGGGCACGCTTACGTAAGAGGAGGCCCGGGGAGGGCCTTATAATAAGATGGGGGATTAGTATTAGGTAGATTAGATGATTATACAAGATAACAGTGAACGAGAGAAACGGGCAGCAGCCGGACGGCAGGACGGAGTG
This sequence comes from Pichia membranifaciens NRRL Y-2026, assembly GCF_001661235.1. Lineage (NCBI taxonomy): Eukaryota > Fungi > Ascomycota > Pichiomycetes > Pichiales > Pichiaceae > Pichia > Pichia membranifaciens. Next base: position 128,426 of record NW_017566987.1, read on the forward strand.
ATGGTGAAACAGGTATAGATGAGGGACGGACGTGGGTGCCGGACACAGGCGTGTTTACGCGTGTGTGGTGGTGGTTTCCCGGCGGCTGGCTGCTGCTCTGTAGGGTCATTTTAATAGTATTAGTCTGATTAGTCTTGGAGATATGGTTCGTTTGCATCGTGAAATACAGGGGCAGTGGGCAAAGCAGCAGGATTACTCGGCTTCCTCGCTGGCCTCCTGGTAGTTGAGGAGGGTCCAGAAGTACCAGATACCTGCGGCGATGATGGAGCCGATCATAGGGCCGATCCAGTAGATCCAGTGGTAGACAGGGAAGGAACGGGCGGCGACGGCGGCACCCAAGCTTCTTGCCGGGTTCAAGCCAGCGCCGGTGTAGTAGATGCAGATCAAGTGGCCGATGAAGAGGGAGATACCGATACAGACGGGAGCAAAGTCGTTCAAGGAGGACTTTTCGACAACGGTCATCAAGACGGTGATGCACAAGACACAGGTGCCGAAGGCCTCAATCATCAAGCCTCTACCCTTGGAGCAGCCGCCTCCCAAGGTGTTGGCAAACAAGACCGGGCCCGGGGTCATGGCGCTGGCGGCACCGCCGGCAGCCATGCCGGCCACGAGCTGGGAGATCATCATGCAGAGACCCTTGACCGGGTCCACGGCTCTGGCGAAGACGAGCGAGAGGGTGACGGCTGGGTTCAAGTTACCGCCGGACACTCTGGCGGTCAAGAAGATACCCACCATGACGCCGAAGCCGAAGCCGAAGGCAATCATGATGATTTTGGCCGGGTTGGCGGAGTCTGCGTCGTAGAACGAGTCGTGGTTGGCGGCGCTGGCAATCATGTATGCGCACCAGAGGAACACAAACGTGCCGATGAACTCACCGGAGACAACCACCAACAAGTTTTTGAGCGAGCCCTGGAGCGCAAAGCTGAACTTCTTGTTTCCTTGCGCAGCAGCGTCTAGCCGAGGCCTTGTTCTGGGTCCATTGTGATTTGCTGAGTGTGTGTCGGGGACGGAGATGCACAAGAGTGAGTAGCAGAACAACCACCACAGCCACCGGGGACAGCACAAGCGGAAGAAGAAGCGCAGGAGAAGAGAAGAACAGCAACAGACAGCGGAATAAAAACCTGGCACCCGGACCCTGGGGAGCAGGGGCAGCACCGCAAACCAGGGCAGCAAGAGCAAAAAAAAAAGGGTATTGCAACAGCAACAGGGCAGAAACCCCAACCCGGCAACACCACACCTGCCAAAAGTGCCAAAAGTGCCAGACTGCTGCAAAACGCAATCAATGCCTGACATCTGTAAACACAACAATACCACCCATCCAGACAGCTCGACCGAAACGGTGAATTAATTGCTGCCAACACTCCCATTGTCCCCGCAAGTGCCAGCTGCTGCCCGGGCGCCAGCCCCGAACAGAGGCACCGCTGGCCCAGACAATGGCGGAGCCCCGAGCGAAGGATCCGTCTTGGGCAAACCCAAACACGCCCGATGCGGCAGGCGCGCGCGTCTGCGGCTGCGCGGCTGCGCGGCCTGTGCGGCTGCAAAAAGCCGCTCCGCCCGTGCATGCGCGCGCACGCGCGCACGCGCATGCACACGCATAGAGCACTGACGCTTTCCTTCGCTTGCTCGGGCCGACACGCACTAGTGGCGCAGTGGGGTGGCGAACGATCTGCGCGATCCGCAGACGAGGAAAATTTTCGCTCGGCCGCGCGCAGTTGCCGCAAACAATGCGGGCGCGCGCGCACCAGTGCTAGACACGGCTGCAACTCGACGCTATTGAACATAAATACTATTAAACACTGGCACCGGATGAATAAACACCCTGCAGAAAAGCACCTGGAGACGCAGGGTGCCGCAGCGCGGCAGGGCTGGGGCCAAACCCTCACAGACGCTCGAAGTTCTTGCGCATGGAGCCGTCTTCGTCCGGCGCAGGACCGGGCTCTTCGGCATCTGCGTCGGCGTCGGCGGAGCCGCTGGCGCTGGCGCCGCTGTCCTCGCAGTCGCTGTCGCGGCCGCCCTTCTCGCCACGGCCAGACTCCAGGTGGCGCTCGTAGCTGTCCAGCGACAGCACAGGAGGGTCGCCGCGGAAAACAATCTTGCCCTTGGAGTCGAACTCCGCGTTGTCGTCAGACATGGGGACGATGCCGCGAAAGTCGTCGATCTGGACCTTGCTCAGACCCATGGGGTCTCGGGGAATCCACACGGTGGGGCAGGTGGCAGAGAGGTCGGGGCAGTCGTAGTCGTGGGCATGGCGCAGACCGTCGTCGCCGTCGTCCTGGGCGTCCGGGTAGTCGTAGTAGGAGGAGGGAACGTAGTCCTGGAGGTCGTGGTAGGTCAAGTACTTCCAGGGCTGGAGGTAGCGCCAGAAAAAGTTGGGCTTGGAGAGGTCTGCGCGGTCGCCGTCGATGAGCAGCGGCTCGTTGATCACGTCCTGGATGTCTGTGGCGGTGCGGTGGTCGTGCAACGCGTAGTGGTCGTTGAAGGGCGAGTCGGCAACGTTCTCCTGGAAGGTGTCGCCGTCGGCGCCGCCCGTGTCCTTGTTGGCCTTGTCGATCCAGTACTGGTCGTCGTAGCGCGGGATGAGGCGCGGGTCCTTCCAGGAAAGGGTCTCGGACTTGCCGTCCAAGGGCCGCATGCAGGTGTTGGGCAAGACGTTGGTGAGGTTGTCGAAGGCTATGTTCATCTGCACGTGGAAAAACACGGTGGCGGCGAGGAAGATGGCCTCGAGCACAATGCAGCCCCAGCTCTTGGACACGACAAACAGGCCAATCAGACACACCTCGCCCAGGTAGATGCCCACCATCAAGTGGAACATGGCGCGCGGGTAGTTTTTTCCGACAGAGTCGGAGCCGATGCCCACGATGTAGTTGAGCGTGTACATGTAGGTCATGGTCAACAAGCCGAAGGCCACGAAGGTGAACAAGGAGATGATGGGCGAGATGATGGCGTACACGAGCGAGATGACGGCCAAGCACGAGTAGATCGGGTAGGTGGTGCCCCACGCGTAGGTGGAGAGCGTGGTGTATCTGTCGTACTTCTTTCTCACCGTGTTGTCGAGCGCGAAGCTCATCACGTAGAACAACACCAAGGTGACGATCTGGAAGAGGGTGCCTCCAGACACGGCGAAGCCGTTCAAGATGATGTAGGAGATGAAGAAGTTGGACGACTTGGGCAAGTCTGCGGACAAGAGCGACAAGGCCGACGTGGGGTTCTCGACAATCTGCGTCGCCACGGCGGACACGGACGACGCAATCGTCACCACAAGGAAGGTCTGGACAACCTGGAACGCGAAGTACGCGTTCTGCGTGTAGTACTCGATGGCCTGGGTGGTCAAGCAGCCCGAGAGCTTGGCCATCGACCGGATGAAGATCGGAAGCAACATCATCAAGACGGCCAAGAGAATCGTAGGCAACAGCGACGTGATCAACCCAAGCAACACCTTTGGGAGGTGGTAGATGAACCTGAGCCACTTCATCTTGTTAGTCAAGTAGGTCAAGTTCGAGATGAAACCGACAAACGCCACGGGAATGGCCCAGATGATGATGACAAAGATCACGAGCGCCACGGACCCGGACAGGCGGCCCAACTGCTCCCACCAGAACATGCGCATGTTGGGCCAGAAGATGTCCTCGGGCGCAACGCCAATGTGCTTTGGCTGGAAGTGCAAGGGCTGGTCATGGACGACGGTCTGGTAGGCCAACTGCGCGTAGTACTGGGACTCGAACTCCACGGCTATGGAGTTGAGCGGCTTGATCTTGACGTTGTTCTCGCTTTCCTGGAGCTTGGCGATCTCGATGTTCAACTCGGGAAGCCTCTCCTTGCAGTACTCGAGGAGATCGACCTTCTTGCCGATGTACTTGGTGAGGCGCATCGTGGGCATCTTCTTCTGCGGGATGTAGCACACGAGCTCGTTGGCGGGCTCGATCGGCTCGCCCTTCTTGTCCGCCTTCATCTTCTTCTTCACCGCCTTGGCCAAGAGCTTGTTGAGCTGGATCTCCAAGTTCGCCACCAAGCCGGCCCGCTCCTGCACCTTCTTGCTCAACTTCTTGCTCACCTTGGCGACCCAGATGCGGCGCACGCCGCCAAAGAGCTTGTAGAACTCGTGCTCGTCCAAGTACTGGTCCGGAACCGTCTGGAAAACCACGACTCTGGACGACAACTTCTTGGCGTAGAACGGCGTCGCCATGAGCAGGTAGCGCAAGTTCGTGTAGAAGTACAACTCCCGGTAGATGGTGAACATGACGCACGAGTAGTAGATCCACGACATGAAGACGTGTGCGTAGTAGCGCCCGACAGAGCCCACGTTGGAGATCCCCAACTGGTTGAGGCCCGTCTCGCCCTTGCCGTTTGTGGCGTTCACAGGGAGGAGGATCACCCACAAGCAGATGCCTCCGAGGCCGAACGTGGTGATGATGAAGAGGTACCGGATGAAGAGGTAGCCGTCGATCCCGCAGTGCTTGATGATGAACGCGGGCTTCTTTGCCACGAGTGCCCGCAGCCAGAAGAGCGGTGTCCGAGGAAGCCGCTCCGGTCTCTGGTCTGCCGGCAAGAAGTCTGTGCACGCCTTCGGGTCGTACACCCTCGTGAACTTCATCCGCAGAGCGAAGAAGCCCACGATGAAGACGGCGCACACAACGCCGTTGGCGATGACGGCCGTGATGACCGACTGCGTGGACGTCGAGGTGGCTGTCGAACTCATACTGTCTAGTGCTTTCTAGTGCTGTCTGGTGGTCTGGATGTATTCTATCCTGTTTCTATGCGCTTTTCTATGCGCTTTTCTTTGCTTTTTCGACTTTTCTCAGCTTCTTCTACTTGCCTCAACTTTCTGCTTTCCTCAACTTCCTGTCTTGTTTCAGCTTGTTTTCACTTTTCGTGCCAGATCGACCGCTCGTGTTTTTCGTTCGTTCGATCCAAAATCGTTCTGACGCCCGCTGTCCTCCTTCTGCTTTCTGCGGCTTCTGTTCCACCCATACCTACTTCTTGTCGTCATCGCCACCCCCACCCCCAGAAGAGCAACGGGGGAACAGGGGGGTGTTGCAAACCCGCCAGCACCCAGGGCCGCCAGCAGCCCGCCAGCAACAACAACAACACGCACGGTCGAGACCCGCCAGCCGCGCTCCCGGGCTGCGTTTTTCGCTAGCGAACAATGGCCGCCGCTGCCGTCACAGGCACGTAAGGGGACTTCGGGGACGGCGGCCAGGGTTGGAGGATGGGGGTTGGGGGTGGACAGGTGGAGGGGTGTTCAGGACAGGGTCAGAGAAAGTAGTCCACGACGGGGCGCTTGCTGGGGAGCTCGCCGACGGCAGCAGTGTTGGTGGCGGCGGAGGGCCCGGCGGCAAGCGGCTGGTCGGCGGTGTAGCTGCTCTCGAAGGTGGTGTACTCGCGGGAGAGGGCGTCGTCGAGGCGCAGAATGACGGCGACGTTGCCGCAGCGGTAGCAGTAGTTCGGAGCAGACCACACGGTGACCAAGCCGCCGGCAAACAGCTCGCGGTAGCCCTCCATGACCAACTGGTGGGCCCGGGCGACGAGCGAGAGGCCGTTGACGTGGAGGAAGCGGCGGGTCTCGGTCTCGCCAAAGAGGTAGCCGGCCCCCCGCGGAGACAGGGCCCAGCCCTGGATGTCCTTCTCCGGGTCGGACCAGAGCAGGTCGCACATGCTGCCGTCGTGCGGAACCTCCTGCTTGCGGTCGATGAGGCGGATCTCGTCCAGACACTCGAGGCTCGGGCTCAAGCCGCCGTGGACGCAGAAGACGCCGTCCCGGCCGCCGCGGCTGCCCACGACGTACGCCCCCAACGAGAGGTAGTCGAACAGCTCGCAGCAGTAGCGCCAGACGTTGGCGCTGCTGTACTTGCGCACACACTCGTCGTAGAAGCCGTACACCGACGTGATCTGCCTCGACTCGTGGTTCCCGCGGATCAGAAACACCCGGCTCGGGTACTTGAGCTTGTACGCCAGCAGCAGCAGAAACGTCTCCAGCGAGTAGAACCCCCGGTCGACAAAGTCCCCCAGAAAGAGGTACTTGCTCGCCGGCGGCTCCTGCCCGATCTTGAACAGCGTCACCAGGTCGTGCAGCTGCCCGTGGATGTCCCCGCACACCACCACCGGCGCCTCGATCACATGGATGTTTGCCTCCTGTATGAGCAGCTCCTGTCCGAGCAGACACATCTCCTGCACGTCCTGCTCCGGCACCGTCCGGCACTCCTTCACGTCCTCCAGTATCCGGTCCAAGTCCAACATCGCTGTGTCGCTGTCTTGCTCTTTCTGTCGGTCGCAGCGCTTGTCTCTGCAATGCCTGCCTGCCTTCTTGCCTCCTCTTGCCGCCTTCTTCTCTTCTTTCCTCCCTCCTCCCTCCCGGGCCAAAGCTCACCACCTCCGCTGCTTTTCATGTTCGCCGTCCTTCGCGCATATTCTGCCTTCCCTGTCCGCTGACCTTACAAGGACGCTGGCGATGGCCACGGCGATGGCCACGGCGGCACGGGCGCCAGCACCACCCGGAATCACGCTGCACACCGACGCCATGACCATCCCGGAGAGGAGAAAGGTTCCCCCGCTCGTGCCAAAGAAGAAGCCCAGCCTGGCCAGCCTCAGAAACGAACCCGCAGTCCACGCAGAGGCTCTTGCGGACACAGACAACACGATTGTCTTGCCCAGGTTGCGGGCCAGGGAGGAACCGGTGGCGCCAGCCAGTTCCACGCAGACACCGCCGCCAGCAGAACCGTCGCTGGAGAAGCTCGTCGAAGAGCTCCGGCTCGACACCGAGCACGTCGTGGCCCGGCCCCGCAGGAACGAGCCGCAGGCCGTCACCTTCGACTCTCTCATGCAGCCCGCCGTCCGCAGCGACATCTGCATCGGCGGCCGCCGCCACCAGCTGAAGGCCTACGAGACGCCGCTTGAACGCAGGCTGCGTCTGCAGCAGCAGCAGAAAGAGCAGGAGACGTCGACACCGCCCGTGGCGCACTCCGGACCCCACCGGCCGCCGCTGCCGCTGAAGCCCAAGCCGCAGGTCGCCCAGGCCCAGCACACCCGCAGCAAGCCTGCGGTCAAGCCGAAGCCGGCTCTGCTGGCCAAGACGACGGCGACGACGTCGTCACCGCCGCCAGCGACCGACAACACGCCGGCCTTCCTTCGAGAGGCGATCCAGAAACGGCTCCAGATGGCCCAAGGCGTCCCGCTGCCAGGCATGGTCCGGCTCTTGGGAAAGTCTCCATCCTACGGATCCCCACCACGCTCGTTCCGCAAAACGGCCACCAACACCCTCTCGTCGACACTGCACCCCGCAGCCGGGGACCCGGGCTTTCCGTCGCCCAACAGGTCCCACACCATCGACAACGCCAGCCTTGAGAAACGGGGCCGGCTGCTCGTGCATCCGAACAAACGCCGGGCCAAGGGCCCCAGGAGACGTCTTCCAACTACACTCTCCGGCCCTGCTTCCGGCTCCGGCCCCGCTTCCGGCCCTGCCCCTGTTTCGACGTCGCCGCCTCCGCTCCGGGCCAAACACAAAAGCCCCCCTCCCATCCGCAAGCCCTCCAGGGCCATCGCCATCCATTCATAGCCATGTATACACTCCACCCCTTTGTATCTGTCCCTCCTTCTCCGGTAAGAACGTTTCAACACCACATCCAGCCTGTCCGAAAAGGGACGAGTCCCGATCCCAGAGCCTCGCTGCCTCCTTTTCCTCCTCCAAAGACGTTTCTGCTGACCAGGCCGACTGGCCAGAGAGCTGCAGAAGACACGTCGGAGCGTGTTCTTGGACCGGCCCCTTGCACAGCTCCCTAGCGGCGTAGAGACACTCTCCTGGCCACAGCAGCACCAGCACGCGGTCGTACCCCTTCTCTCCATTGACCCCCCTACAGGAACGACAACGTACAGAATGCCTCCAGAAGGGTATGTGGACTACACGACGTCTCCGTTGATCCTCCCCCGTTTATGCGTCTTCATGTATACTAACCAGCATTGCTGCACCACTTCTTGCTCTACAGTCTCATTCTGAAACACACAAGTTTCTCCTTGAAATCGGCATTCTCGATCATCCTCACGTTCTTCGCATGCTCCTACCTGCTCTACTCGTGGAAGGGCTACCTGGAGCTGAAGGGGAACTCCCTAGGGGACCCCACAGAAAGAGAACGGGAGCTCTACCGACCCGTTCTCACGGAGTTCCCGCACGAGGAGGTGTCATACATAGACCTGAAGCAGGACGTGCAGGCGACTGCCTATGGCTGGCAGAACAACGAACGTGTTCTCTTCCTCGTGCCCTTGAGAGACGCGGCAGCACATCTGCCAATGTTCTTCAGCCACATGTCAAACATGACTTACCCCCACGGCCTAATCGACTTGGCTTTCCTGGTATCCGACTCCAAGGACAAGACCTTGGAGGTGTTAAACGAGTCTTTGAAGGCCATCCAGGAAAGCTCCAACCCGGACATGCCCTTCGGAGAGATCGAGATCTTCGAGAAGGACTTTGGCCAGGCCGTGGGCCAGGGTTTTAGCGATAGACACGGCTTTGAGGCACAGGGACCTCGCCGCAAAAACATGGCCAAGGCCAGAAACTGGTTGACAGCCGTCAGCTTGAAGCCACACCACTCCTGGGTGTATTGGAGAGACGTGGACGTGGAAACCATTCCGCCTACCATCATTGAAGACCTCATGTCCCATGATAAAGATGTAATTGTGCCAAACGTGTGGAGACCGCTACCCGACTGGCTTGGCCAACAACAGCCTTACGATTTGAATTCGTGGCAAGAAAGTGACGGCGGTCTCCAGCTTGCAGAGTCCTTGGATGAAGACGCGGTCATAGTTGAAGGTTATCCAGCGTTCGCCACGTGGAGACCCCATCTCGCATACCTCAGAGATCCATACGGTGACCCTAGAACAGAGCTTCAGCTGGACGGAATAGGAGGCGTCTCTATCTTAGCTAAAGCCTCCGTGTTCAGGAAGGGAGCTCACTTCCCTGCTTTCTCATTTGAAAAACATGCAGAAACCGAAGGCTTGGGCAAGATGTGCAAAAAGATGGGTCTCGAGGTTGTTGGACTTCCTCACTATGTCATCTGGCACATATACGAGCCTTCGGATGATGACTTGAGACACATGGAATGGATGGCACAGGAAGAGGTTAGAAAGGAGAAGGAAGGTGAGGTCAGAGAAATCTACGACAAAAACTTTAAGGTGGGTTTCGAACTCATTGGCGATGTTTGGGAAAACGAAAAGAAACGGATCTTGAAAAACTCCGATCCTTTCGAACTACAAAGACCTGTCTTTGTCGATTGGTCGGAGTAATCCTTACTCTCTTTATTTTCTGTTCATATCAAATCTGCCAGCCTTGACAGTTCTTGGCCTTTTTTTACTTGGCCATCGTCAGGGCTATCGCCTCAGCACAGTAAGAGGGACGGGGCATGGTGCATTTCGCCAAAGAGGGATATCTCCCCTTTTTCTCACATCCAACATTTTGAAACTCATATCGTATATATTAGCGTACCGTAATCTTTTTTTTCTTGTATTTCTTGATTACTTTCTTTTCTAAAAGCAAAATATAAAATTCCCTTTTACTATTTTCTACGAGTACGAATGACTGTGCTAATGACAGAATTTCCAGACAACTTGTATGGTGTCCAACGCCCGAAAAAAATTTCTATGGAGTCCTTTTTGGACTACAAACACGAGATTGAACTAAAGATTATCGAAAGAGAATCCAAGTTCAAAGAACGGCGGCGGCTGTTCAACGAAATGTTGGATGAAGAAGAATGTTCTCTCAAACTCAGAGCCTCGACCAATCTGGCATCTTTGGAGAAGTTCAAGCATCAAATCGAAAGCGAAATAAAGACTCGCCATGAATTTTATTGAAACTCGGTTCCTTCTGAGTCAAGCCAATTAGTAACATATATGTGGATGTTTTTTATAGCCATCAGTTGTATAGAAAGAGTTTTTTTTATAAATAATGAAGAATAGATAGAAGAATGAACTCGCAGCTTACTCCTTTTCCTTCTCACGGTCTTTATCCCGTTTGAAAGCAAAACTTAGCTTACGTCCCATAAACCCGCCACCAGAGTTACCTGAGTTCAATGCACCATTGGCGTTGGAGGTCGGCTCCTCCTCCACGAGAAGCGCACTACTAACACCCAACCCGTTGCTATTAATACCAGAGCCATTTGTGCCCACAGAATGTTGAGATGCAGAAATCAAAGAATTTTTCCTGGATAGTTTAAAAAATCTGGAAGAGCCTAAACTGGAGCTCTTTTGATGTGTTCCAGAACTGGTGGTATTGCTATTAGAACTTACACTATTAGTGCGTTTGCTTAGTTTGTCTTCAACAATGTCGTCAAGATCTTCAAGAGCATTTTCCATGGTTTTGTTGGAAATGGTTTTTGTTGGACTCGATCCAAACTTTTCCATCATAGATTTAAGAAATGATGGCGAGGTTGGTTGATAAGATTGTTCACCATTGTGGTACTCGTCGTTATCATCGCTGTTAGAGTCGTTATGCAATGAAGACAAATCATCCTTCACCTGCAGTCTTTCCTTCTCATTGGTCTCATCATTTTTCAAAGACGACATAATCGTATGATTTTTAGAGTATCCCAGTCCTGACTGGGAACCTCCGGCAGATGTTGACGACATCGTAATAGGAGCACCTAAAAATGAGAAGCCCTTAGCCTTATTTTTCGAGCCCCAAGTTCCTGTACCATTATTACTGGCATTACCACTATTTCCGTTACTCCAAATGCTAGAGCCAAAACTTGTACTTCTTGCTCTCGACAGGGAAAAATCCAGGTTTGCGTTTCCGTTATCATTCAAAGTGGCATTACTTGGTCCATTTAGGGACCCAAAAATCTTGGAGTAATGATTGTTGGACTCGCCAATATTAGAGCCCAAGTTAAATGCAACGTTTGATGGATCCATATCAGAACCATTGGCTGTATTGCCATTCAAACCCAAATTCATTGCGGCGTTAGAGCTGAATGGGGAAGTTGTTGCTGCTTGTCCTAAGTCTAGCAAATTAGAAGAAAGTCCATTATCCGAATTTGCAAGATAAGCGTTCAAGGACTGAGGCGAACCAATCATATTAAGCGGAGCAGAGTTACCCATCATACTATTTTGGTTGTTCCCGCTAGCAATAGCACTTAAAGAAGTTACCTTATTAGCCTGAGGGGTAGAATTCAGCACCAGGCCATTAAGACTACCACCCTGGTATACGTCAAAATTATTCAATTGTGAAATATTAGGAGAAACAGAATTCGTGCTATTGCCCAAAGCAGAAGATGCGGGCAGTTTATTCAGACCTCTCACCGATAATGAAGGAGACATAATCGGATCTTCATTATTAGGTTGGTGTTTCGATTGTGTTTCAAAAAGCTGATCAAAATCTTCGCCATCAATCAGATTTTGAGGAAGAAGCATGTCAACAGTTGTAGTATCGAGTGAATCGGTTGTAGGGTTGATCATATTCCGACCACTGGAATCTAACGATAAATTCAGCGGCCATATGTTGGCATTGTTGGATGAATTAAAGGTATTGTTGCCAGAATCATTTGGCAAACTAGGCTTCTCAGGTAGCCCCTCGGTTCCATGGAAAGAGCCACTTGAACTTACACCGGGACGTATCATACTACGCATAGAATTAGAGTTGAACGCCAAATTATTGTAACTATTGACAGTATTGTTGCTTGAAGAGGGCATTGAATTATAGAGGTAGCCATTCACGTTTGTAGTATTTGTAGCCGTAGTTGCATTCCCATTCCCTTCAAGTCCATTTGATGAGATCCCAGCAGAAACACCATTCACGCCCAAAGAGGTATTTGGTGCTCCCTTCAAAAGTGAGAGTTTATTTTGTTCATCAATTTCATTTTTCATATTGTTGAAGTTTATCCACTCTTTTTGCTGCAAAGCTTTCCAATCAGATTCTGCCTTTTCATCTATTTCAACTACTTCCCGTAATAGCTCCTCTTTCCATTCTGGTTTCAATTCCATTAATCTGTTTAAACTTTCCATTCCTTCAGCACTCAACAACCCAGTAACATCGTTAATATTTTTATTGATCTCTTCGAATAATTGTATCACTGTAACCTTTTGATTCTCTAACAGTTTACGCTGAGCAATTTCATCGCGTAATTCATCTTCTGCTTCATGAACCTCAGTCTGAGAGGAAAATATTTCCTTGTTTAACGTCACAATATCTTGTTCTAATTTTTTGAGAACTTCTGGATTTTCTTTAAAAAGGTATTCTCTTTTCTTTTTCATATGTTCAATTTCTAATCTCCACTTCTCTATCTGAGAATTGTAATTTTCTATTTTCTTCAGTCGTTCCTTGATTTTCTTTTCATCAGCAGATATTCTACCTGTACCCTTCACACGTTGTTCCTCCAACAGTTTGATTTCTTGACGTAAATTCATTCTATTATTATCCTCGTACTTTCGTCTTTCTCTAGCTTCATTGCGTGCAGAAATCAAATTAATTTCTTCCTCTTCAAATTCTTGTTCTGCTTCTTTGTAGGATTTCATTAAAGATTGCACCTCCTCTAAACCACTTTCGAGAATCCATTTTAGTTCATTTATATCATCGATCAAATGAGGATGCTTCGTCTTTGGAGAGTTTGTGTTCTCATTGTGATGATGGCTACCATTGCTATTGTGGTTGCTATTCTGATGTGCGCCTTCAATTGTTCCGCTTCTTGATCTTCCATTCGTTATAGATGCCTTGAAGGGGTCATTTCTAATCAGTGATGCTCTTTCTTGTTCATGTAGAAGACATTTGATGACATTGTCTGGATTTTCTAAGCTCTGCATATTAGAGTCTTTAATCGGTTTGGCAGATGTTTTCACATAGATAGGGGAACTGCGTGATCTGAAACCAGCCATATTGAAGGCAACTAGATCAATTTGATAATTGGTTCCCGGTTGTAAACCATCTAAGGTACATTTGTGTTGCTGGCCATTGATTGCAACTGTTTCAATTCCATTTATATACAGGATGTAATGAGAAATGGCACTTGAGCCAAAGTTAAAGCTTGAATCTGGTGTTTCTTTAGATTCTTTGGAATCTTTAGAATCTTTGAAATCTTTCGAGTCTTTGCGATCTTGTTTCATATCCGAAGATCCATAACCACTAGCATCTGGAGTTGCATGGGAGTTGCAGGCAGAGGAAACATCATTCCAATGAAAAACCATTGTTGTATCTGCCACCTTGTCAACAGAGATCAACGGTATTTTCGGAATGGGTATTGAAAGACTCTTAACCGATGTTTCTATGGGCAGAGAGAGTAGAAGTGAAAAACGGTGGGCAAGCCAAAGCATGCCACAGCAGGCCAAAAGGAATATTATGAGCATTTCCTGTGGTTCTTATGGACCTGTAGTGACTGTTGGCTTTTGCTGTATATCTGTACCTGGGTGACCAATCGATGAATCCGAAGTAGGTTACTACAAGCTATTTTCGTTCTGGTGGTTCCTGGGGGTGACAAACAACAAAAGCCAAAAAAATCATTTTTCTCGTTTTTATTTTTCGTGCTATGCGAGCAACGAAGGAGAAGACATAATGAATAATCAGTATGCAACATATACATTTAGGTCAGAATCTTGTTATATTTTTACATAATGTATAGATAAAAAGGGAAATATAATCCCGTAGCGTAGTTCTAATTTTAGGATGCTTAGTAAAGTTTTTTGTGCGATAGTTGTTTCAGTTTCTGGCCTTCCGTTCAGCAATAGCATTCATTTCCACTAGAGTATGATCGGAGCCAGAAGAACTTGAACGGTACAATTTGGAAGCCCCCTTGGTGTAGTATGGATTAACGAGAGAATCCTTGTAAGCTTCAAGAAGTGCCAGTTTGAGGTTTTCTATCGATTCTGGGCTGTTTTGGTAATGGAAAGCAACTCTGTTACCCATTGTCTTGACGTTGTACTTCTTTGATGCTAACTCGTAAACATGAGGATTTATCTTCACTTTCTTGTAGTCCAAGAAAACAAAACTAGAGTCCACTGGGGACTCTAAAGGAATTCCTTGTTCTTGACAGAACCGTCCAAAGTCCTTAGCATAGCTGTGGGAGATCTGAAGCTTGGAAAAGTTATCATCGATAGCAATCGATGCCATTCTTGCCAACATACCTGCTTGTCTAATACCACCACCATTCTGTTTCTTGAAGTGGTTACACTTCTCGATGAATTTACGACTACCGACTAAGATTGACCCGTAAGGAGCACCAATGGATTTGGACAAGCAGAGTGAAACCGAGTCGAAGAGCGTGCAGTAGTCAAACATTGAAATTCCGGTTTCGGCGGCTGCATTCCAAAGTCTTGCTCCATCGCAATGGAACTTGATGTCGTTTTCCTGACACCAGGCAGAAATTTTCTTGATTTCTTCGTAGGGAGTGATGATACCATGTAGGGTGTTCTCGAGGGAAATCACTTTAGTTGGTGCCATGTGAATGTCACCATCGTCAGGAATATAATTGTCCAAGATGTCATCCAGGGTGAGGTAGTCGCCATTGGCGGGAATGACTGGGGTCACCATCGCCTGTGACAAAGTTGCCAAACCACCTGCTTCGTGGGTGTATACGTGGGCTCTGTAGTCACACAAAATGCTGTGTGGTGGTTGAAAAAGGTTTGCTCTTAAACCAATCTGGTTAGACATGGTACCGGAAGAGCAGAATAGCGCAGCTTCTTTTCCGCAAAGCCTCGCCACCTTATCCTCGAGATCAAGGCAGTCTTGGTCCTCCTTATAGACGGAGTCACCGGTAGTGCACGTAAGAACGGACTCGAGCATCTTTCTGGTTGGAACAGTGAAGGTATCACTTCTGAATTCGTTATGAGTTGCGTAAAGTGGTTCGGTATTGGTCATTTTCTGTGTGGATTGGCTATGGTAGCACAGTTATTAAGAGATTGCTCTGATAGAGGAAGATCGAAGTGTTTAGAGTTAAGAATAGGGATTTACAAAGCCACAAGCCAAGAAAGGGGGGAGGTAACTATCCTACAAGCACCTCAAGGATCTGGGGGGAAAACGGGAGAGAGGGATATTTATAAGCAGTGTATGGCCCGTTCCAAAGAGATAACAAGGAGTGAAAAATGTAAGGAGCACGGGCAGTGGAGAGAAAAAAACAGGCCCCCGAGGGCACAGAGCGGGAATCCCGACCGCACGGCGGTTCTGGGCGGACTTTTGTCCCAGCTCGCCGCAACAACCAACAACCCGAATCCGGGGGCGATTTTCGTGCTGGAAAAGCCCCCACTATACAAACACGGGCCGACAGTTCCGTTTCAACGATCGAAAGTAGAGAAAGAAGGCTCCTTCCCTGCCCTCGAGGGCTTTTCTGCGTTTGACGCATGTGTTAGTCACCGTGGCTAGGGCTGTCTGCGGGAAACTACAATTTTTCCGGATTTTCCAGAAAAAAATAAAAAAATTCCAAGCGCCGCCACATTATTGGCCAGCGGTGAGTGTTGCGTGAGGGAGGGCTGGAGGGTTTGGCGAAGGGTGTTTGGAGGGTTTCGGAGGACGGAGGGGGGAAGCTGGAGTGAGCATACGCCTGAAAAGGAGGACCAAAGGAAGTGTTGATGATAGATAACCGTTTACATGTCAAGATAAGAACAAGAAAGACGGTTTACGCATAACAAAGGGCAGCCCGGGAGGACAAAGACCCGATTGGGACAGCCAACGTTGACTCTGCTCTGGTGGCGGGGTGGAGTCAGCACGGCCGTGCACAAAAGGGCGCAGAGTCAGGCTGAAGTCAACTTTTGGCTGCGCGCGCAGGTGACTCGGGTCAACTCCGGCCACGACTCCGGTCTCTGGCGCTGACTTGGGGCCGCAACGGCTCTGGCAGTGCGACACAGCCCGGATGCTTACGAAAGAGGCAATGGGTCTGGTGGAGACATGAATCGGAAAGCGGGCAGAGCAGTGGAGAATCAACCGGGTTCCAGATGGGTGTGGGTGCTTGTGTGCAGAATAAATAATATAGATCGACATATGAGGTGTATAAATATGTAAATAAATAAATAAGAGGGTAGGGGATACTGAATGGATAGGTGGTAGCAGATAGATATATAGGGTAGGTTACAGATCTAAATCTACGTATGTGTGTGGCAGAAGGAGACAAGAGGGAGAGGGGGAGAAGGAGGGGTGGGGCAGACAGACAGACAGAGGCAGGCGCCTCGTCCGGGAAGCAGTCCAGACCCGTCAAGGTGTGGTTTGGGGGGCTCCTGTTCGCGTCCCACCGTCGGTCCCTGCTCCGGCCCCAGCCCGGCTCCCATGTTCCTGTTTTTCGATATTCATTTTTATAGTTGCATTAGTTGCTTTTGGGGGTAAGTGTGTCATAACACGTTATGTTGATTTCCTGGAGAGGCTCTATGCGTGAATTATGTGGTGGAAGGGGGGGAATAGAGTGGTGCATTGCGAGACCGTGGAGCGACGGGGCAGACAGCCGCCCGCAGCAGCCGCTGCGGCTGCTGCGCCGGCGCCCCGCGGGCGCAGGCCCGCTCAAGCGTCCACCTTTCTCAGGCCCGCCTGTCTGAAGACGGAGTCTGCCTCCGCGTAGGATCTGCCGAGCCCGAAGCCGACGCCCAGCCAGACAGGGAACGCTCTTCTCTTGAACAGGAGCACGGAGACGACGACACCGGCCCCGAACCCGAGCCCGGTCTTCACAATGGCGTTGGACAACGCTGTGTCCCACGCCGAGTCCACGATGGTTGCCGAAGGCTGTGGCTTGTTGGATTGTTCAATGGCTACTGCAGACATGCTGTGCGTGTGTGTGTGTGTGCTGGAGGGGGTGTGCTGCGCAGAATCACTCTACCGGGGTTCTGTGCCTGTCCGCAGCCTGCTCCTGTCTCTTCTCTTGTGCTCATCTTCTGTGTCCTTCCTTCCTTCTTCCTCTCTCCTCCTGTCCTCCCGCTCCTCACCTTCTCCCGCGCTTCGACACCCAAACAGAGCAAACACCGCACTCTCTCCCTCCAGCGGTGCACGGGTGTTTACCCCCGTTCTACGCCGATCGACCGCCGTTGCTGTGGCTGACACGGCCGCGCGGCCGGCCAATCAGGAGCCGCGCTGCCTCGGCGATGGAGAGGGGGGCGGTGGGCGTCCTGTGGCGGGCGGACGCTGGCAACGGCCCTACAAACAAGAACAGCTAAGATGTCTGCAGTGGGCTGGCCATCCGGCAGTCGCCTGTATCTAAAGCACCAGCAGAACTCCCGTGTTGCTGCCCGCCCCAGAACCATCGCCAGGGCCATCGCCGGCACCGACGCTATGACGCTGCGTTGCCTGCGCAACCGCGTTCTGAGGCAAAAAAAAAGAGTCCTCAGGCGTCCCGCACTTTTCAGCACCCTGTTTCCGGCGATTGGATCGTCGAACGTGGGAGAGAGGGGTGAAAAAAAAGCTTGCAGCAGAGGGACTGTTGTTCCCGTGGCTCGTGGTCTCTCCTTCCCCTCTATTTGCAACGTCTGTTCTTCCTTGTTTCTGGCTCTGGTACTGCTTTGAGGCGGTCTGGGGGCTCCTGGTTGGGTTCTTTGTGTAGATTTTTACTCTCTCGTAACAGCGTCCCCTTAGCAACACCGCAAAACATGTCTACTGCTCCAGTTATCCCAAACTTCACTGTTACTGACTACTCCAAGTTCGCCTTGGCCGGTGCCATCGGTTGTGGTATCACCCACGGTTCCATGACCCCTGTCGATGTGGTCAAGACCAGAATCCAGTTGGAACCAACGGTCTACAACAGCGGTATGTTTGGCTCCTTCAAGAAGATCATCTCTGAAGAAGGTGCCGGCGCCTTGTTGACCGGTTTGGGTCCTACCGTCCTGGGTTACTCCATCCAGGGTGCCTTCAAGTTCGGTGGTTACGAGTTGTTCAAGAAGGTCTTCATTGACAGCTTGGGTTACGAAACCGCCTCCAACTACAAGGACGCTGTCTACATCGGTTCCGCTGCTATTGCCGAATTCTTTGCTGATATCGCCTTGTGCCCATTAGAGGCCACCAGAATCAGATTGGTCTCCCAGCCAACCTTCGCCAACGGTTTGATCGGCGGTTTCTCCAGAATCCTCAAGGAGGAAGGTGTCGGCTCCTTCTACGCCGGTTTCACCCCAATCTTGTTCAAGCAAATTCCTTACAACATCGCCAAGTTCTTGACCTACGAAAGAGCCGCAGAAAAGATCTACGACCTCGTTGCCACTCCAAAGGACCAATTGTCTTCTCTTGCTGTCACCAGTATTAACTTAGGAGCCGGTGTCATTGCCGGTTGTATGGCTGCCTTTGTCTCCCAACCTGCCGACACCTTGTTGTCCAAGGTCAACAAGACCAAGAAGGCTCCTGGTCAATCCACCGTCGGTTTGTTGTTCCAATTGGCTAAGGAATTGGGTGTCCTCGGCTCCTTCGCTGGTTTGCCAACAAGATTGGTCATGGTTGGTACTCTTACCTCCTTGCAATTCGCCTTGTACGGTTCCATCAAGGGTTACTTGGGCTGTCCTCCAGTCGTCTCCTTAGGCGGTGCTTCCCATTAAGCAGCCTCTGACACATAATGACTATTATGACTCTTAGCTGAAGAAGCGGATTGGTCGGAGAGACACGAAGTATGATGGAAGACTGCGGAGAGGGAAAGAATGGATCCCGGTGCTGCATTCTGTGAGTTTGGCCCCGTTCCCTGTTCCTCCCTCTTTTCTCCCCTGCTCTCTGTGCTCTCGTCCCTCCACTTTCTTTGTTTTTTAACTGATTCTTTTATTATGTCCAACCCTATTATATTATTATATCATATTATACTATTATTACCATTTATTTATTCACGAACTCTATCCTTATTCCCCTCCACCTTATACTCTTCCATACTCTAAGATTACATCCGTATCTTTCCGTTGGATACTATTCTCGACTACTACCTCTTCTCTTTAGTCCTTCTTCAGAACACTTTTTTCTTTCACCCTCCTCTCTCCTTTTTGTGTGTAATTGTTATTGGGTAATATAAAAACTATTTTAGACTATAATAAACAAAAGTGAAACAGACCGGGGCCTTCGGTCGCTATTTATTATTAATACATCATTATCGTTTCACTGTTTCTTTTACTTTTTCTCCTCCTCGATCACTCCATGGCGACATCATTACCGGCTGGTTCAACACCGTTCTCAACAGGGGCGGACTCCTGTGCTGGCACTTGTGCTGCTTCAGATTCTTGAGCAGGAACTAGCACCGTTGCAGACGCTTGTTCAGCATCCTGCTGAGGCAAGTGTGTTGACTGCTCCTCGGACTGTACCTCTCCAGCCTCTCCGTTCATGTACATGTTGAGCTCGTTATCCAAGTCTTCCAGGGTCTTCCGTTCTTTCCTCTTTGGCTTTGGATTGCCGTCGGGTTTCGCATTGCCGTTACCGTTACCTTCGACGGTCACAGGCTTCGGGTTTCTCCGTCTCGGACGCGGTTCGGCCCTTCCACCAATTCTGTCGATCAAAGGCATCGTGCTGGACACGCTTATGATCTGGCCGGCTGCTAGTCGCCCGTCAAATCTCTTGATGGCCTCCATCGCATCCCTACCGAACTCGTATTCAACAAAGGCAACCCCAATGGACTTACCATGCGTGTTGTACTTGATTTCCACGCGTGTGGTCGGACCAACAGTCTCCATGAGCTGGGTGAGGTCCTCGGTTGTCAACTCAGGGTGCAAGTTGACGATTTTGATCTCGTTAGGGCTGCCATTGTGCACTGATCCACGAAAGCTTCTCGCTGCGGGTGGTCCACGTCTGCCTGGCTTCGAAACCCTCGAGTTTCTTCCTCTGGTACTTGAACGTTTCTGTGGTAATCGGCTGTTAGTAATGAGTTCAATGCAATGGCAGGATTGTCCATTTCAGGTTGTCTGATGTCCAGATTATTATCTATCTGTCCATGTTTTCTTGCATACTCTACTCCGTTCTGGGCGACCGGATCCAGACCCGATGATTTCATCCAACGACTTCTCTAACAGGGACGACATGCTGTTGGTTCTGTGCTTAATTCCTTTTGCAGCGAACCTCTCATGCCTTCAGAGAGCCCAACCACGGCGGTGCTCCCTAATCATGTCTGTACGGACGTTGCTGATATTGACCGACTCAGCCAGTCGGCCGTCACCCTCGTCGCCCTCTGCACCATTCCGATTGCAAATTTTGCGCCGATCGGCCCAAACATGTTTTTGAAGGCTTGACCCGGTAGGGTATTGAAACATCAACTTCTAGCACTTAGTTCTGTTGATTACTACACAAACATACATATAGGCGGCTTGCACAGAGGAGTGTGCTCAGCATGGTGAGGGTCGGCTAAGCACGTTCCAAGCGGTCGTCCTGCTCCTCCTCCGGGTACTCGTTGTGCAAGTACTCGGTAGCCAAACGACCAAGGGTGTCGAGCATGTTGAAGTTTGTCGGAGAGTTGATCTGCTGTCTGATGTGATAGGGCGGGTCAACGTCCTCTTCTCGGTATGCCATGGGATACTGCATCGAGGTTCCGCCTGGAACGGGAATGGGAGGGACTGGACTGGTGATCGAATTCATAGGAGACGTGATAGAGGAGTACCTTTGCGGGTGGTTTATTCTGAGAGCATTCATATTGTGAGAAGATTCCTGTTCCAGTCGCTCGATGTGCTCCTTGAGTCTTCGGTTTTCGGCAATATACAGTTTGAGTTTTTCGTTTTTCAGTGTTCGGATGTACTTGATAAGTTTCAAGTTTCTGGAGTTCACCGCGTTGTTCTCGTCCTGGATTATTCGCAGCGCCTTCTCGAGGTTCTCAATCCTGTTCACAAGCATGCAGCGCTCCATGGTGTAGTCGTCTTTCACCGAGAGAAGCTGGTTTTTGACGAGCGTGTTCTTGAGGTTGAGCCTGAGTATGGTCGACTTGAAGTTGTCTATCAGGTTGTGTATTTCCTTCAGGCCGGCATTTGTTGTCACTGGACTACGCTGCTGCTGCTGCTGATGCTGCTGCTCGGTATTGGTGCGCTTGATACCGAAGTCGGAGCTCGCAAACTTCTGCTCAATCTGCTCTAGCTGGGTGAGCATCTTGCTCACTTCTTGGTCGATCTGGTTGATGTCGACTTTCCAAGAGTCAGACCCTGACGCAGCCTCGCCCGCTTTGTTCGATATCGTCTGCGGACTGTCGCCTTTTGAACTCTCTGTGCCTGTAGTAGACAATGTGTCGCCTGAAACCGGTGTGATGATTGCATTCGGTGCCCTCGAATCTATCTGACCATTATGGTAATTACTATTCGTGCTGTTGTTTTTACCAGTACCAATGTTTTGGACATTTTCCTTCACCGCTTTGTCTATACTGGCCCCTTCGTTCTCTCTTCTAGCGTCACTGGTGCTTGTTTCGTTTAGATTACTGGGCACACGGTCTTTCTGCATCTGTCCAGGTGTGACTTCATATTGCTTGTATTCCTCCATCGGGGATAGCGGTGCCTGGCCAGTAGAAACCTGTAAGTTCATGGGCTGGTGGATATGTGTTGATCTTTATGGGCTATATGTGACTCTGCCTGCTGTTCACTTGTGACTCCCTTCTTACTCTTTCCCCATACATTCAGCCCTTCCTAAGGTTGTCTGTAGTGGGGAGGCACGCCTGTTTGTTGTTGGCGCAAACGCGTAACGCAGTGAGATCCTGTAGGGGCAACCGTCACATTCCACGCGTCCTCATGTGCACTATGGGTTCTGTGTATACTTCCCACTGGTGGGGCAACAAGGGGCTTGTTCTAGAGCCAGCGAGTTCGGCGGGGATACTAGCACATACATAATACGTAGGTAGATAAAACGATAAGACAGAGACTAGTGTCCCGACATGAACGAACAGATAGTGCTTGCGGAGAGATACGTCAACGCATGCGATGCAACACACATACAGACCATCCACTTGTTGTTGTGGATGGTGCTGCTTTGTTTCACACTGAACGTTCTCTTTTTTATCTTCTTAATGTAACTATTCCGACCAGTATATCTAGATTTTTCCAGAAGGGAAAAGCACACAATGGCGTAGATTACTAACCAAAAGTGGAGACAGTGTAACGGCGCTGTTCTCCCTTTCCTTGTGCTTCAGCATCGACCACGTTGCCTTTGCATCTAGAATTTTCAACCATGTCAGGAAACTGATCAACTGAGGGTGACAGTAGGAGGTATTGAAGGGGGTAAAGTACAAAAAGAGACGCCGAGTCAGTGGTGCTTTCTGCAAAATTCAAGCCAACATGGGGGATACGTTTTCAGCCCTATTTTCCAATCTACAATGAACTGGCACAGTTTTGCAATTGCACATTAGCATAGCATTACAAAGTTACGGTGGTGACACAAAAGTTAAGTCCATATTTAGGCGCAAGGAATCGAAACTAAAGATGTTATCGGTGTTGGGCGTTTACCACTGTCAAATCCCACAAAGGAACCTAAATTTAATGCACTATCGGTCAGCCCTCTTTCTAGCATCACTATCTCAAGGTTCCCTTCTTCTCTGGCTCTAAGCTCAACTGCTCGTCTATATTGCCCTGAGTTCAGACCACTCCGATCTGCATGTACAGGGTAACTGGCCATTGTAAAGAAGTAGGGTGTTTCCTTCATCGTATTGTATGCCTGATTCAGTGTGTGAGCAACCAATAATGTCGGAATCTTTCCCCTTTTAAGTAGCGGAGCTCTTTTCTCGCTAACTGCTCCTTTAGGAAATCCCACATCCTTAACTGCTTCGACGATAAGCGGTCCGAGACCAGAGAGGATGGCATTTCAACGGTTAAGGCCTGTCTCTTGGACAGGATTAAACAGCAGGGAAAAGATTTATCTACTCACATTTAGTCGTGTATACTGGGAAACCAAAATTTTATATTAAGCTGTTCTTCCTCTGTATCCGCTTGCAAAAACGTCATAATCAGCCTCTTATCGCATAAATTCTATAAAACCAATGAGATTGGGCCATCTACTGAAAGGTGTGAGAAGCTCTAAGCTGAGAGGCGTAATTCCAAGATATGGATTGACTAGCTGGAATAGCCACCAATGTTTTTCTGCCGTTTCGGCAGCATCGCAGCACAAAAAACAGCGTTCTTCTTACCTCCCATACATAATACTGAGTGTCTCGGCCTTTGTGGTGGCATCTCACCATACTGTGAAGAATGATACGAAAAGAAAGAGTAATCGCAGAATTATCGTGATAGAAGATGACGTTGATGATGAAGACGAAGAAGATGAAGACGAAGAAGAAACAAGCGAAGAAAGAGAGGAAAGACTAGAGAAGGAAAGACAAGACAGAATCAAAAACAAACCCCCTCTTAGTCAAATTTTCAATATCTCTGATTTCGAGTTTGTGGCTAAGCAGGTTTTGCCACTAGGTACTTGGGGTTACTACTCGACTGGATCTGATGACGAGTTTTCCCTCAGAGAAAATCACTATGCTTTTGGCAGGATTTTTTTCCGGCCAAAATGCTTGGTCGATGTCACCAAGGCTTCGACTGAAAGCGGTGAAATCTTTGGTGCCACCTTCGATGCTCCTTTCTATTGTACAGCATTTGCAGGATCTCCAATGGCACATCCAGATGCCGAAAAGAATCTAATTCTTGCTGCGGGTAACGAAAAGATCCCTTATTTGGTGCCAATTCAGTGCTCTTACCCGTTGGACACTTTCATGTCGTTTGCAAAACCCGGCCAGGAGAATTTCCATCAAGTCCATTTTTACACTGAGGAACAACTTAAAAATGCTCCTGAATATTTCAAAAACATTGAAGACAATTATCCAAACATAAAAGCTTTTTTCATTAACGTCGATTTACCATGTTTAGGTAACAGAGAAAAAGATTCCAAGATAAGGGCTGCCCTGGATCCATCTGTCAATGACGGTTTATCACTCTTTGCAGCCCCAACAATCAAATACTTGAATCTAACATGGAATGATATGGAAAAGTTGAAAAATTCGACTAAGATTCCTATTGTTTTGAAGGGTGTTCTTCGTAAAGAAGATGTTTTAAAAGCTGCCGAGCTTGGATTAGGCGGGTGCTTGTTATCGAATCACGGTGGCCGTCAATTGGATTTTGCAATGCCCCCAATCGAAATTCTTGCTCAATCACGTAAATTGTTGCGTGAAAATGGAATCAAGGATGAAGATTTCAAAATGTTCATCGATGGTGGTATTCGTCGTGGTTCAGACATCATCAAAGCATTGTGTCTAGGAGCTGATGCCGTTGGTTTAGGTAGACCGTTCCTATATGCAATGGCCTCTTATGGTCAGCCGGGGGTGGAAAGAGCAATGCAATTGTTGAAAGAAGAAATGTTGAGAGATATGAAATTACTCGGTGTTAATAGTGTAAAGGAATTGAACGAAGATATGGTGGATATTGAATCATTGAAATTCAAAGGTATCTCTTCTTCTGACATCTTGTATAACTCCAACTACACTAATATGCCTCCTCCTCCATTCACAAAATAGACAATTTTAGAGACTACCTTAGACTTCTTTTTTTATATTTGTTCTAATCTTCATTATATTCATCTTGTTGTTATTAGTTATTTATGAGTTTAATTCTACAAATGAAAAGTTTATTTAATCTCTAGCTGTGATTCTCTTTATAAATCGGCTGCGTCATCTTTGGGCTCTGTTGAGGTATTCACAGTGGTCTTATCCCATCCCAATCTCTTGTTTAGCTTCTCGTATTTCATGCGATCTCTGTCACTAACAGATGGTTTCGTTGTATCAAGAGCTTTGTCGAAATCCTCGGCTGTAACTTCCACGTCCATTATCTCCTCATGATCTTCCACGCTTTCATCTAAATCTTTAATTCCGATGAATATCTTTCTCTTCAAAGCAATAACACTCGCCTCTCTCACTAAGGACGATAAATCAGCACCACTAAAATTACGACATCGTTCATCGTGTGAGATTTTGCAAAGGTCAACATTATTTGAGACAGGGGTACCATTCGATTTGATCAAAGTTTTCAAAATGTCATGTCTTTCATTGGAGTCTGGAAGCTCGATGTACAAGGTCTTGTCTAATCTTCCTGGTCTCAACATAGCAGGATCAATCATATCAGGTCTATTTGTGGCACCAATGACAAATATACCTCTTCTGTTGTTAAGTCCGTCTAACTCGGTCAACAATGTGTTGACCACGCGTGAACTACTTTCGCTCAAACTGCTGTCTCTGCGTGGTACCAAGGCATCTAACTCATCAAAAAAGATAATGCACGGAACACTTGCACGAGCACGAGAGAATACCTGTCTCACGGATCGTTCACTCTCACCCACGTATTTATTCAATAATTCTGGACCTTTGACAGATATGAAATTAGCCTTAGATTCGTTGGCAACAGCCTTTGCAAGTAAAGTCTTACCACACCCCGGGGGTCCCCACATGAGAACTCCTGCAGGTGCAGTAATACCCACACGTAAATAAATTTCAGGGCGTTTTATAGGTTGAACAATAGCCATATGTAGCTCGATTCTGATATTACTCAAAGCACCAACATTAGCCCATGAGACATCCGGCACAGTTGCAAAACCCTCACGCTTGGCTGTGGGCTGAATTGTTGGCAATGCAGTCAAAAAGTCTTCCCTAGTAATGGATAGAGGTTCTAACTGTTTTGCTGTTAAAGGATCAGGATGTTTAGCAAGGAATTTTTGTATAGTTGAGCTTTCCTTATCAGAATCGCTTGATGGAAGTAAAGGATTTTTTGTAACTACCGGTGACTGTGATTCAAGTGATGCGAGGGAATTTGCATTTGATGGTGTTAGTGGAGTGGTCAACGGAGTAACAAACTCATCGTTATCTATGTCCATTTGGTCATTGTTGTCATTACCATCAATATCGTTGTCGAGCCCTCCAACTAATTTTCCATTTTCATCGGAAAGATTACTAAAAATTCTTTTGATAGCGGCAACACCGGCAGATGTAACCAATGCCTTCAAATCGGCACCAACAAAACCAGGCGTTAATTTAGCAAGTTCGCTTAATCCTAATTCGCCAGAAACTTTCAAGTTCTCCGTCATGTGTTGCAAAATGTTCAATCTTGCCGGTTCACTCGGAACGTTAATACTTATTTCTCTGTCAAACCTTCCAGCACGTCTAAGTGCTGCATCTAAACTATCTGGCCGGTTCGTTGCACCAATGACAATGACTGGTTTTCCTCCGGTTTTCTCCAGTGTCAATTCGTCCATGCACGTTAGTAATTGTGCCACTATTCTACGCTCCATCTCTCTTTGCGCACCACCATCACGCTTAGGGGTGATCGCATCAATTTCATCAATAAAGACAATACACGGAGCAAGTCCTCTTGCCTCTTCAAACAATTCACGTACTTTCTTCTCACTCTCACCAGACATTCCACTGACGACACTCGGTGCACTGATATTGATGAACGAGACACCGAGGTCACCAGCTAAAGCATTTGCAATTGTTGTTTTACCACAACCTGGTGGTCCATGGAGGAGCACACCTCTTGGTGGCTGAATACCTGTAGAGATGTAAATTTCAGGATGTAATACTGGCATCCCCACCACTTCCATCAATTCTGCGAAAACATCATCGAGACCACCGAGAGACTTCAGCGACATATTTGGGGGTGATCTATCCACTTTGACTCTCTTTGTTTTTGACTCTTTGTCCTTTACCTTTCTTTTCTTATTACCATTCAAATTATTTTCAGTATTGGAGGTTACATTCAGTGGATCATTCGAGTCAATGTTATCTTTGTTTGCTGGACTGCTCTCTTGCGCTTTCCATAAATTAACTATATTTTTGTTGGCCAAATTCAAGTCCTTGACCTCCATGAGTTCAGCTGCTGGATCCTCCTCTCCATCGATAAAGTTTGGATCGTCATTACCGGTACTAGCGAGATCTATGCCAAGGGTTGAAATCTCTTCTGCTTCTTCATCTCTAATTTCTGTCCAAGTTCTTTCAATACTTTTGCGCAGTATATCCATCTTCATACGGCCCAAACTCTTGTCCTTTAACCTGATGTATTGTACAATTTCATCGAACTGTAAATCTTTAGCTAACGCCATGGTGAATACACCGTTGCTGGCTAGACTACCTTTCTCCTGAGCCATTTCGTCACCAACATCGTGAGCTATAGCATCTGCAATCGTAGCACCACTATTATCACCTTCGCCATCTCCGAGACCACCTTCATCTTTGGATAGAGCAGACGATTTCAATGTATCCGTTTTATCATCTAGTAATTGGAGAATGTGATTGTACACTTTGTTATCAAGATCCCGTTGGATCACTCCTGGTTTAGACTTCTGCTTTGTCATCACGGAATGTGTCAATACTAAGCTGTTCAACCGGATCAACAAATGTTGGCAAAGTCAAAACAGTCAGACTTCAGACTCTAAGAAGTGATGGATATCATTTCATATTTAACACTAAAGAACATGAAACATGAGGAAAGAAAAAAAAATAAAGAAAAATGTTACCGCGCCTGGAAATTAGAATAAATAATCGGCTACAACTAATACGAGGATTTTTAACAAAGTAGCTGCTGTGTAAAAGACAGACTAATTAGTCGTTGCAAGAGAAGAAGGATGCGCCCAAGGATCATCTTCAGCAGGGCAAAAGTCTGTGACATCGATGAATGTTGTATTGTCACGCTGCATGGCAGCAACGCAGCGACGATAGTCAAAGGCCACTTGCCAGACAGCGCCGTCTACATCATTTGCTAGATCACGGACAAAGGCACCTGTTTGAACATCCCATAGCTTCAACATCCCTTGGCTACCAGACAAGACTTTGTAATCGTCGCTTGCGACACAAGTAATAGGAGAGCGATGGCCACGGAACACTTTTTTTGTCTGCCCTGTATCCGGATCCCACAGTCTCACAGTTGAGTCTGCAGCAGCCGATACCAACACATTATCAGAAGAGGTTATCAAACCGACAAGACTCTGGTGGCCTTCCAAAATTGCTATCGTTTCGCCTGTATTTAAATCCCAAACTCTTAAGGTATTATCATCACAACCAGTGTAGCAACGGTTCCGTTTCACGTCGTACACGCAGCTGTAAATGTTTCCTGTATGGCCTTTCAAGATCCACTTACACTCTCCTGTCCGTAGATCCCAAACTCTTGCAGTGGAGTCATAACTTCCGCTGATGACAATGTTTGCATAACCCGTAACTGCACGAACCGCCGCAGTATGACCTCTCAATACGGTGACAAAGTTAGGGTTATTGGAAGCGTGCAAATCGATTGGAACATCTGATACTTTATCGTTCTTACCATCATTGATTGGTAATTTCCATACGTATAAGGCATTATCTCGGGCGCCTGTGATCAACAGAGGGGCTTCAGGATAAATAATTGGGTTACCCTCATCGTCGGTACCAATTTGTCTTGGTTCTATGATCTCAAGACATCTAACTGTTGCAGTGTGACCTCTAAAAATATGAGTACAAACCCCCCTTTCAATGTCCCAGATTCTCACAGATCGATCTGTTGCGCCTGACGCCAAGGTGTTCTTATAAAACTTCATTGCCCATACACCACCGTTATGTCCACGCAAAGTTTTCAACAGTTTCCCAGATTCTGTGTCACAGATTATTATATGATTTGCGTCAGACCCTACTGCAATTTTGTCCTTATCGAACTGTAAACAGGTGACAATATCTAATGATTCTTCGGGAATAATAAGCCTCTTGGGTTTGTAGTTAGTGTTCATCCACCTTTTTTGGATTAGGAGGCGTCTTTGGTAAATCAGCTGTGGGATTTTGTCGACAGATAAATCTGGTCTGTTGTTTTTGATAAGTTCGTAGTCTTCGAGATAGTCGTCCTCCGTAGTGATCAACTTTTCCTTAAATATCAAGTTCTTCCACAGTTCCGGGAAGTGGGAGATAACGTTTGACCATTTTTTAGAAACTTGGAAACAGTTTAACAAATTGGTGTGATCGAGATTCTGCAAAATGTTACTTATGATTTCGGTAGGTAATGTTGTGATCAAGTCTTTCTTCAACACCTTAAAGAGCGTAGAATGTAAAAAGGATAGTGCCTTTTTATCCGTCTTCTGTAGTAGCTGGAATAGCAAAGCGTTTACCTCTGGAGATGCGTTGTTCAAGTTCGAAACTAGTGATGTAAGGAGAGAGAACTTATCTGCCTGCGAGGTGGGGTAGGATTGTGTAAGACTTGTGTTGCTGTTGGCGATATCTGTGTTTGAGTTAGATAATGTGATGGTGGTATCGGAAACCGGGGAGTTGTTGTTCTCCATGGAGGGAGACAGGGCTGTCTCAGAAGGTCCGTTGGTATCGTCGGAAGGGCCGCCCAGGTTTTCGGCAGAGGAGTGTATCGGGGAGGCGCTGGGCGACGGCAAGGGGAGAGACGTGCGGTGGTCTTCAAGATAGGAGGTGAGGTTGAGGTTCGACTGGGAGGAGGCGCTGAGTTCGATCGCATTGGAGCTGTGTATTAGGGAGTTTTCAATGTGACGCTTTTTGTTTGGGTGGGCAAAATCCATGAAGTAGGAGTTTGCGGCCGACGACGACGACGACGATGACGACGACGACGGGGAAGATG
The DNA here is from genome assembly GCF_001661235.1 of Pichia membranifaciens NRRL Y-2026. Taxonomy (NCBI): domain Eukaryota; kingdom Fungi; phylum Ascomycota; class Pichiomycetes; order Pichiales; family Pichiaceae; genus Pichia; species Pichia membranifaciens. Next base: position 157,844 of record NW_017566987.1, read on the forward strand.
AGTTCACGGAGAGGGCCGAAGGGGGCTGCTGCTGCTGCTGCTGCTGCTGCTGCTGCTGTTTCAGCGAGGCAGGCGACGATAAGGACGAGTGTGGCGACGTGGAAGACGACGTCTGCGCCTGGCTGGGCGCCTGCGGGTTGGCTCTCTTCCTCGATTTTGCCGTGCTGCTGGCACCCGGCGTGGACTCTGAGCTGACGGGTCGTGGCACCGACCCCGGGGTGTTCTGCGACCCCGTGTTGCGGGTGTGGTTCTCTGGCTGCATCCCTGCGTGGCGTGTGTCAGTGAGCGTGTGGGCAGGACGTGTGTGCACAGCTGGAGGGAGTCACGACGGCAGCGAGTAGACACAGAAGTGCAGTCTGTGGGGCAACAGAGACAGGGACAGAGGCAGCAAAACCAGCTAGGGCAAGATGGCGTCTTTGCGTCCTACTCCTGCTCCTGCTCCTGGCCGAGGCCCTGGGGGTGTATCATCTGCCGAGAATGGAAACATGTAGCCGTCGCCGGTGCGAGGCCCTTGGTTACGTTACTGGGGGGTCTACAAACAGGGACGATCGAGCGCCGGCGGTTTCGCGAGCGCATTGCGCCGTCCGGGCGGCGTCTGCTCAGAGGCCGAGCCGGCTGGAGCTGGCGGCGGCGTCGGCGGTCTGACCGACCGGGTGGTCTTCACGGCGGGCGGCGGACTCGTAGAGCAGCGCCACGGGCGCGCGCGTGGCCGGGCCGGCCCAGTCGCCGCGGAGCTCGAGCGCGTAGAGCTCGAGTGCCGGGCCGGCGTCGGGGTCGGCGGCGGGGCCCGGGTCGAAGAAGATGGTGAGGGTGGATGTGCCGGCGAACTTGCGGCGCGGGAGGTGGTGCTCGACAAAGCCGGCGGTGTCAGCAGCGGAATCGGCGGCGCTGGCGGCGGCGCTGGCGGCCGCCGGGTGCTCGCACACATAGGTGGGGCGGGCGGCGCGGACGGAGTCAAGGGAGAGCTGCGGGGCGTTGCGGTAGAGCCGGAGGGTGTGCGGGGCGTGGGGGGCGTCTGGGGCGGCGCGCACGAGGAGGGAGAAGAGCTTGACGGGGCCCGTGAAGGGGATGGTGATGAGGAGCTCTGGGCCGAAGTGGGAGCGGAAGACGGGGGTGGTCTCGAGGCGGGCGGCCTGGGTCTTGAAGAGGCGCGGGAGCTCGTGCTGGGGGTTGCGGAGGTTGTAGGCGGCGAGGCGGGGGGTGTCGATGCGGTGGTTGAGGGACTGGGCGACGGTGGTGGCGACGGGGGGGTCGCCGTGCGGATGTGTGTGTGAATGGGAGTGGGAGTGGGTGTGGTGGTCGTCTTCGGAGGCTTCGTCTGCGCAGTTCATGGCGTGGTGGGTGTGGGGGAGAGGGAGGGAGTAGCGGCGGTGCAGCAGGGACGAGACAGCAGACGGGAAGAAGGAGAGGTCGGGGGGAGGGGGGGAAAGAAGTACCGGGGTAGTCGGCGGGAACGGGGGCGGCGCGGCCGTTGGCCGCCGGCGGGAAGTCCGGAGGGTAGCAGTTTTTCAAAATATAAGATAGTATACGGCTCTACACGGGCTATAGCGACTCGAGCTTGACAACGACGTCGTTTTTGACAACGACATCGGCGTCGGCGGAAGAGCGGTCGGGCGCCGAGGCCCGGGACCGCAGGGTCTGGACACGGGAAAGCGTGTCGTCGCTGTACATCTGCGGGGTGGTTTCGCCGTGGATGATCTTGCGGAAAAGATTGGCGATCCCCCGGCGGGACTCCCACACGGGGTAGACGGTGACAACGCCGGCGGAGAAAAACACCCACAGGAAGGTCACAACAATGTAGCCGCGGAAAAACGTCTTGGAGAAGATGTACTTGGTGCCGTAGAGCGGGATCGGGAAGAGAATGAGGAAGAAGAGCACAAACACCACGACAATGACGTAGCCGAGGTTACGGCGGCGGATCATGAGGGCGTCCTCCGCCCGCTCCTTCTCGAGCACCAGCTCCGTCAGCTCCTCGCCGCTGAGGACGTTGGTGAGCCCGTGGGCCCGGTCGAACTCGGAGTTGTCGTCCTGGTGGATGTCGGTTTTCCACTTGTTCCAGTCGAAGTTGGCGGGCTTGAAGTACACGACAATGGGCACCACGATGGCCGGAACACCGACAGCAACGGTGTTGCCCGCCGCCAACGCCTCGTACGTGGACAACGCCGCCAACGTCACCGTGCCCGACTGCGCCTTGGCGTACCCGATCCACACGGCAATGGAGATCCCCGTCGACACCGTCGTCCCGAGAATCATCCCCAGCGCAGACATCCGCCGCCAGAACAACGTGCACCCCATCGGGATGATGCACACGTTGACGATGATCCCGATGCACGTCGTGATGAACGACACGTCGAAGTTCGCCTGGCCCAACCCGATCGCAAGCACAATCGCACATACACTGAACACCACCACCGCGGCGTGCGTGACCATCACCAACCGCTTCCCTGTCGCCTGCGGGTTGATGTACGCCTTGTAGATGTCATACGTCCACAACGACGACACCGCCACCGTCTCCGACGAGTACGCCGCAGTGCACGCCATGAACACCATCACCAGCACTGCTGCGGTCCCGCCCTTGCCCATCAACGTGTACGCCGAGATCGGCAACACCAACCCGGAGTTCAACTGCTCCGCCGATAGCCGGTTCGGGTACGTTGGGAACTCGGGCGTGATCTCCAACGCCCGACACGCAAGCCCCATCGTCGTGGCTAGGGCATAAGGAAGCGTAAACCAGCAGAGCCCGCCCAAAGTGTAACCTGTGAGAGCAGCAGCGGGGTTGGCGGCAATCGCCTTCTGGAACAACTGCGAGTCCACCGCAGCGGCCCACCCAGCCCCAAAGAGAATCAATCCAAACAAACCCCCATTGATCGACCGGAACGTGAGCAACGACCCTTGCCAGTTGCCCATAACAGGGTACTTCTGCCCGGCTTCGACCAACAAATCGTACATCTTGTCTGGAGAGCCAATCAAAGGCGACGTCGTGTATGCCTTAAACAAAAACATGAGCATGATCACGTAGATGATCACCACGTGTGTCCAGTCAGTCAAAAAGGTCGCCTTGATACCTCCGATCAACGTGTAGATGATAACAAACAAGGGCAGCAACACCGTCGAGCCCTCCTTGCTTACCCCGGTGATATTCGAGAAAACAGAGGCACCGTTCACTAAGAGGTTGGCAGTGTAGAACAATTGCTGGCCAAATGAATATGCACACATGGTCAGATGGGCTGCCTTGCCGTAACGAACCCGGACAATCTCCTGGAATGTGTGTGCGTTCGGCGCCTTCCGCTTGAGCTCAATTGCTGCCACAGCGAAAATAATGATTTGCACACAGGCACCTGCACCGTACCACCAAGCAGCAGAATGACCAAGCAAGTACGTGTCTGTACAGGAGAGCAAGAGCGTTGAACCAATGGTCCACGAAGAAACGACTGCACTTGCAATTAATCCCGTCTTTATGGAACGCTTTGCCGTGGAAAGCATCTCCGAATCCTGAATCTCATTGTTGTATTTGGCGAGTAACCACGAAAGCGTAAGCATGCCTAGCGCAAAGGCTGCTCCGACACCGATGATAATCCCCCACCCAACACTTGGACTGAAAAATTGTGTTTGGCTGTCAATCGCCATGTTTCTTTTCTTCTTGTTTTTTCTGTCAAAGAGAACCAAGAACAACTCTACTATATATACAACGGGTTCGGAAAAAAATTATGAGACTACAGACATGAGGCGATAAGTGGATAGTGGTGAAAGATGCAGGCTTCAGAAACTGCCACAGCGTGTGTCCGTGAAGAGGCTGCTGCGCTGCAGCCTGCTGGCCGATAAGAACCACAGAAGCAAACCAAACAGCAATGGCAGACAATCTACATCACTTCTTCGGGCCGAGCGGTTGCTGTGAACGGTAACCCGCTATCTGTTTCTTATCGACACTACTGGTTTCTCACACCGGATGCACCTTAGCGGGTCTGGCCCTTGGCCCCACCGTTGTCCTCCTCACCCCATCCGCATTGTTACTGCTTTTGAGGCGTCACAAAAAAGCCACCTACCCCAGGTACTCGACAGATAAGTCCCGCGAAAATTCCTGCTACCACAGGTTTTGTTGGCGTCTAATTTGAATCGGGTAGAGCCGATGTCAGGCAGATGGTCTGCAGAACATAGGCCGATGATGGTCTTCGTCGATAGCCATTGTTACAATTGGAAAGTAGTCAGGTGGGAAGGCAAGAGGTCTGGGGGGGGAGGGGGGGAACAACCGTGTTGGGGTACTGTGGTCTTGATTTAAAGGGTTTTTTAGCGGGAACACTGGCGGGTTCGGGAGCTTGTGAAGAAAACGGGACGCCGGATCGGAGACAGGTCGGTAAAACTGTTCGATAACGGACTTCCGGCTGTGGCGGGTATTCCCTACACCTTATCGCTAGCGGTAAATGTTTCACTTCAAGTTCAATACAAGTCGGTCAGCTTTCTACTGTTTCCCATTTTTTGGTTCTTTGATTTATTTCAACTAGCTTTATGGTAGAATGTTTCTTCTGACGGGAAAGGAAACGGAACGCTGCTCAGTTACCTAGTGTTGTTTCCCTTGAAATCCACAAACCATTACATACAAACCCTTGAAAGAATGAGCTTTCAGAATATCAAGCGTGTGCTAATTGCCAACAGAGGTGAGATCGCCTCGAGGATCATCAAAACGTGCAAAGAGTATGGTCTCACATCAATTGCGATATACCCAAAGGAGGACATTGAATCTCTGCATGTTTCACAGGCTGATGTTGCAGTATTGCTATCTGGAATTGGTGCAAATGCGTATGTTGACATTGAGCAGATTGTGCAAGTGGCCATTGACAACGAGGCTGACGTGGTTATTCCAGGGTATGGGTTCTTGTCGGAAAACTCCAACTTTGCTGAAAAATTAGCTGAAGCCGGTATTGCCTTTGCTGGGCCTTCAGCTGATTCTGTTGAGAAGTTTGGTTTAAAGCATTTGGCAAGAGAGATAGCAGTTAATTCAGGAGTTCCAATTGTACCAGGTACGGAGTTAATCAATGATGTACAAGAGTTGGTTAGTGCTTGCAACGATATTGGCTACCCGGTTATTCTCAAGGCCACTGCAGGTGGTGGTGGTATGGGACTAAAGGTTTGTAATTCTGCCAGCGAAGTGGAGACAAACTTTGCAGAAGTTCAGTCGAGAGGTGCTTCCCTTTTTTCTAACACTGGTGTGTTTGTTGAGAAGTATATCCAAAATGGTCGTCATATCGAGGTCCAAATTTTCGGTAATGGTCTTGGCAACATTGTTACATTTGGTGAAAGAGAGTGTTCGATCCAGCGTCGTCACCAGAAGGTTATTGAAGAAACACCCAGCCCTTTTGTTGAGACGTTAGGAAAGCAGTACAACTTGAGAAAACACCTTACTGAGTGTTCAAAAAACCTAGCCTCTTCAATCAACTACAAGTCTGCAGGGACTGTTGAGTTTCTTGTAGATGACGAGACTGGAAATTTTTATTTCTTAGAAATGAATACCAGATTACAAGTTGAACATGGTATCTCTGAGATGGTCTACGGTATGGACCTTGTCTATTTTATGCTTGCCCAGGCTGATTGTGAGCTCTCGAACTCCGGTATTGACGTTGCTCTTTTGAAGAAAAGCTTGAAGTATGATGAGCAAGGAGTTGAAATCCCCAGTGGACATGCAATCGAAGTCCGTGTGTATGCTGAAAATCCAATCAAAGACTTTGCTCCTTCTCCTGGTATTCTCCACTATGTTGAATTTCCGGATCAAGGTCCTTCAAGTAAAGGGAACTACATTGTCAGAGTTGATCACTGGATTGAGACAGGAGGAAAGGTCTCACCCTATTTTGATCCTTTATTAGCCAAGGTTATGGTTTGGTCTCCTGAGAGAACTGCTGCCAACATCATTCAAGTTTTGAAAGATACCAAAATACAAGGCCCAATAAACAATGTTAAATATTGTATAGCCATCCTCGAAAGTGAAAGTTTCAGAAAAGGTTATACATTAACCAATTTTTTGAGCTCTTTTCTATTCGTTCCAAATTTAATCGAATTTGAAGAGTCAGGAAACTACACCACCGTCCAAGATTTACCTGGTCGTCCAGAATTAAGACATGGCATTCCTAGATCAGGTCCAACAGACGACTTATCTCTGCAACTTGCTAACATTATTGTAAGCAACAATGCTAACACTGAGGGTCTTGAATTTACAGTAAGAGGTCCGGTTTTAAAATTTCACTCAAATGCAATCATTGCATTTGGTGGTGCTAAATTTAATATTATGCTGAATGAAAAGGTGGAGGTTCCAATGTTTACGGAGCTTTTTGTTCCTAAAGGTTCAGTAATTGATGTTGGTGAAACTCAAGATAAATCGTCAAAATGTTACATGGCTGTAAGAGGTGGTTTAACCGGGGTTGCTGACTATTTGGGTTCTAAAAGTTGTACGCCAGCTTTAAATTTGGGTGGGCACCAAGGTCGTACTTTCTTGCCAGGTGACTGTCTAGAAATTGAAATATGTGATATAGATATTGACGGTTTTAAAACAGGATATGAGCTACCTACTGGATTGATTCCAAAGTTTGATAATGAAGAAGTTGTTGTCCGTATGATCAGTGGCCCCCATGATACAACAGACATTGCATCTGAAAAAGGTTTGGAGACTGTTTATTCCCACGCCTACAAAGTCAACTTCAATTCTAACAGAGGAGCAATAAGATTAGATGGTCCTGCATTTGATTTTAGCAGACAAGACGGTGGTGATGGTGGTGGTCATCCAAGTAATACACTCGAATATCCTTATCCTTGTTGTGGTTTGAGTACTGTTGGTTCTATTTTGGTTTTGTCTGGTGTCGACGGTGCCACCCTCTCAGGTTTTACATGTATCTCTGTTCCATGTGAAGTTGACTTCAGAAGATTCGGACAAGCTTCTGTCAATGGTACTATCAAGTTCAAACTCATATCTTACGATGATGCTATCAGATTGTTGAAGCTGAGACTAAAATTTTTAGAGATTGCCTCAACACGTCCAACTAAAGTTAATGATGACCTTTTCAGCAAATATGACGAGCTTGATTCTTACGAACCTATAAATTCCAAATTAGGCAGCTTTTTATATCGGCGTGAAGAGACAGAGGAATTGCCGCAAGTCACTTTTAGGCAAGGAGGTGAGCGTATGATTCTTATTGATTTTGGGATCACAAAGTTCAGCCTGTTCAATAACGGTCGTCAACATGTGTTTTCCATGGAAATTGAGAAGCAGCTTAAGGGCCAGTTTAATTCGATTGAATGCTCATCTGGTGCCATGTGTGTGACCTTCAATCCTCTAAAAATCGAAAAAGCAAAGTTGTTGAAGAAGCTAATTGACATTGAAGCCAACATATCGGCTATTGAAAAGTTAAAAGTTCCTTCACATGTTTTCAAACTACCTGTTTGCTTCAATCATAGTGCATTGGATCATTGTATCAAAAGATACACACATTCTCAAAGACCACATGCCCCATACTTGCCAAGCAATGCTGAGTATTTGATGAGAGCAAACTGCATTGAAACTTTTGATGAGTTCAAAAGTTACATCGTTGGAAAGCCAGAAGTTGTTGTTGCTGTTTCTTTTCTATGTGCTAATCCGTTGCTGGTGAACACAGATCCAAGGTCAAGGTTTTTGACTTCGAAATATAACCCTGCTCGAACCTCGACCCCCCAAGGTGCCATTGGCTCTGGTTCAGTCTCGCAATCAATATATTCCGTTGAATCTCCTGGTGGGTATATGATTTGGGGTATGACACTTCCAAGTTGGTATTGGGATACTTTCTGCCGTATCCATAAGAATCCATGGCCTCTAGAGAACTTTGATCAAGTTATATATTATGAAGTTGAGGAAGAAGAGTTGACAAATTTGAATACTCAATTCCTAACCAAAAGGTTAACTTACAAAGCAGAAGAAACAGAATTTGATTTCTCGGAATACTCTAAATTCTTGAAATCTATTGAGAAGGAAACCGAGGAACTTCAAAACAGAAAGAGAGAGGCCTTTGATGTTTTGGTAAAGGAAGAAGTTGAAGATCAAAAACTTTGGGCTGAGGAAAAGGAAGCGGCAAAAGCATCCAAATCTGCTGCTGGAGATTTGTTAAATAATTCAAATGCTATCAAACTGATTTCTACCATGCCTGCAAATGTTTTCAAGTTCAACTTTGAAAAGGGTGATACAGTTTCCCTAACTGATGTGTACGTCATATTAGAGGCCATGAAAATGGAAATACCACTCAAAGTTCTCGATAAGAAGGCACCAGCTGATAGTATGTATCGTGTTTTAGAGAATATTGTAGAAGAGGGGGACGTGGTCAATCCAGGTGACACCATTTCCATTTTGTTGAGAATTTAGTTTTTTTACATAAATTATTAATTCCATGTTTAACTATAATTATTAAATAATAAATAGACAACTCGCTACTTGAATAGTTATTGAAGGGAGAAGCACCGCAAACAGTTACCTAGAAGTAAAATAATTGAAAAGTTGTTTAAATGTCGCAAATGCTGTCTATAAGAGATAATTACTTAAGTATAGATCTAAGATCTCTTGGAATTTAGCAAGTCAATTGCCTTTCTTGCCGCTTTTATGTTCCCAAGAGCAGTTGGCATATCAGAGTGCAAACACAACATAAAAGGATTTTCACCGAAGTTCAAAGGGACATCCTTTTCATCAAAAGAGATAACCCTGTCATTAGTGCCAGCCTCGATTACAGAATCATAAATTATTTCAGGATTTTTAGGCCTAGACTTTTGAACAGAAACCAACTTGCCTTCAACACACCAGTCGATGTCGACATATAATTCCTGAATCAAATCGACGCCCATTTCCTTTGCGATTTTTTCGTATGTAAAGCTTTTGGCTCCAATTACAGGAACGCCAAAATCTTTAGCAGCTCTAAGAACTGCCTTCATTACTTCGACATCCCTTTCCATGTAGAAATAAAGCTCACCGTGTGGTTTGATGTGGTTTAACGGCATACCCTCGGCGTCCAAGAAGGCCTTCAAAGCCCCTGTTTGATACATAACCATGTTGTATATTTCTTCGGGAGAAATTTCCCATCTCCTTCTGCCAAAACCCATCATGTCAGGTAGTCCTGGGTGTGAGCCTACCTTCACATTGTGCTGTTTGGCCAATGTCACCATCTGTTTCATAATGTTATAGTCGCCCGCATGGAAACCACACGCAACATTGGCAACATCAATAAGAGGCATGATTTCAGTATCCGGGCCCATTTTGTATTTCCCAAAACCTTCACCCATATCACACACTATCTCATACTTGGACATGTATTTGGAGTTCAGGTCTGCCGAACCGACCAATTGAGACTCCACTGTAACTGTCATTATCGTTTTTTGTTGTTCGTTGGCTAGTTTGTTCCTTGTGTTTGTTCAGACTGTAGAATTAAAACTATTTCTTCGTCAAGCCACAATTGTACCTAGTAAGAATGCTACAGGGTATTCAGCAAATAGTCCACACGAAACAGCTCTACTGCCAATCGGTGCTATGGGACCGTGACATATCTATATGCTGACTATCAGGCGAACCTATTTGCTCCTTATCTGCTGGTCCCATTATCTTGACTTTTGGATATTTTTCTTATCTGCTAGCGGCTTCATCTTGTTCTCAGCACACAGATCTCTCTAGTGTTTGGTAAAGCAGCTGGGTGCCGAGGTCCAATAAGAATGCTTGAAGTACAGATAGCAGTAGCCAATATAACGTCCCGATTACGCAGGTGTCACCTCTGCCGGGAAACCCAGTGAATTTCCCGGCGGGAACGTCTGTGATAAAAAGCGGCCTATCAGTTACTATATAATTTCTGCCACTTAGCACAGACGGCCCTGCAGTCTACGGCAGAGGCGTACGGCTGCGCCCACAAACCACAGAGAACTTGTTCTGGCCGCTTAGGCTAGGCGTGGGAAGTTCTTAGACAGAATGCCAGACAGCATTCTTTCTCTAGGCGGAGGTCACAGTATCCCCGATTGGCGGCCGACTAGCGGCCCCCAAACAAGTAGATAGAGAGGTAAAGCCACTTATTTAGGAAAATAGGCAGCCAGAGTTGTAAACTTCAAACGCTGCGTTGCCGAGACTTATCCGCTAAATTATTTTCGAAAAAGGAAACTTGATACACTCATCATACTCCGTACATCCTTGTGCTTGTTTCAGCGCTTATGAAACTCCCAATATACTGGATCAAAAGCTATGATTGTAAGGCTATTCTACTTACTCGTACATAGTCTTTAAGTCCACGCAGCCTTGTGAACTGACCAGTAGGAACAGAACTGTTTGCAACAAGACTGTTGTCGCGGCACAACACAGTGTTCTGTCGTGCGTCTTTGCCTAATAAATCTTAGTCTAAGGCAAGGACTATTTCTTACTCTTTCTTCTCTTCCTTTTTCTCTGCTGCTCCTCCTCTTCATACTTGGCTGCAATAGCTCCAAAGGCTGCGCGGTGGCGGTTGGCATTGCCAGCTATGAGCGCCTGCAAGTTTGCTAGACTGCCGTCCGGCTCCCCAGTCTCCTTCCTCTTCTTCTCAACCTTCTCTGCTGCTTTCTCCTCCCGACAACGCTTCCTCTCCATCTTTTTCACATTTTGATCTCTCTTTAAAACATATGTGTTCCATTTTGGAATGCTTTTGTCTGATATTTCTCCCTCGTCAATCAGCTCTTGGCAGATTTCAAACACCCTTTTCTCTTGCTCGATTGTAAACTCTAGATGTATCACTACCTCAAATAACTTTGACATGTCTCCCTTCAGGGCAACAAGTTCTTTCTTGATGTCTTCTCTTTCCTCTGCACTTCCCTGATATTCCTCTCTGTCTTTGTCTATCATTTCTTTACTGATCGCATCGAATTGAGTTCTGAAGTAGTCTGTCCAGTCGAAATCTTCTGCTTCTGCATCGTCTGCTCCAGAGCCTAGGTTGATCACACCAGTCCGGTCATATCTCGCTTTCTTTTTGGAATCACTGAGTACCATGTAAGATACCTGGACACGATCGAACTCTTTCCGGAACCCTGTGTTTTTGTCAGGGTGGTACTTCAAACATAGCTTGTGATATGCTCGCCTAATATCTTTCCCTTCACATGCCGGATCAACACCTAAAACCTCATACGGGTTGATCCCTTCCATATCGTCGTCGACTGTCATATGCTTGAAGCTTTGTTAGCTGAGAGGGCCTTTGTTCTCGACAACAAGGGAGAGAGAAAGACGCCAAATAGTCGGATTTTTAGGACCATCACTAGCATGGTCCGTTTTTCATTCCGCGTTTTACACTTGTGACACAAAACCGTCGTATTCTCCTTATCGATTACTCTCCAGTTAGTGTTTCCTTAACTTTGTCAGGATTAACATGTTTATTTCTATATATTTACATCGTTCTACATTTGTTTGCGAATCGCACGAATAAACCCATCCAATAAGGAAATCACTTTGAGCCTAGATTCTTGCAACTGGTCCACCAGGAGATGATGCAGTTCTTGCAGTCAATACCTCGACACCGTCTTCAGTAACAAGTAATGTGTGTTCGAATTGGGCACTCGCCTTACCATCTGCAGTAGTAGATGTCCATCCGTCAGGCCACATCACATCACGGTAAGAGCCTAGATTAAGCATAGGCTCGATAGTGAAGCAGATACCAGGTTTACAGGTTCCAATTGCCTTGTTTTTAGCATAATGTGGAATGTCTGGCTGACAGTGGAATAACTCTCCAACACCATGGCCACAGTATGTTCTAACAACGGAAACGTTGTTGGCGTCAGCATGCTTTTGAATGATGTTTCCAAATTCACGGACAGGAGTACCTGGTTTGACAGCTGCGATGGCATTGTTTAGGGATTCACGGGTGGTTTCAACAAGACGAACAAGATCTGGGTTTGTTCTGGCTTTCTGCCCAACATAGTATGTTTCATTCAAATCCGCATGGAATCCGTCCTTGTATAGAGACACATCAATATTGACAATGTCTCCATCTTCTAATTTTCTTTTATCTGGAATACCGTGACAAATGACTTCGTTAACCGAAGTACAAACTGCCTTAGGGTAGTTGAAATAGTTTAAGGGCGAAGGATACGCTCCACGCTCGATTGTTGCTTCGTGAACGATTCTGTCGATCTCATCGGTAGTAACTCCAGGTTTCACAGCAGCACCTGCCAAATCCAGAACTTCTCTACCGAGCTTACAAGCATGACGCATCTTTTCAATTTCGTCTGCATTTAAAACTCTAATCTTGTTGGTACGATCGTTTTTCAGCTCCGAAATAGGCTCACCATTCAAAGCGTAGTCTGGCCTTTTGATACTTTCCGGAACCGCACGTGTTGGGGTGAGTGGGTATGCTGGCTTGACAGTACCACGGTAGTCGTATTCAGGGAATGGGTTATAAGAGTCAACACCTGCCTTTGCATGGATAGCTTTATGCTGGGAAAAACTTCCACGGAAACATGTGGAATTGCAAAAGTATTCATGCAGCCCCGCCTTTAAGCAAATTGGGCATTTCAGGTTTGAGGTGGTAACTTTACCGCAGTTTGGGGCAGCACAATGTCTTTGAGTAGCTGGAGCAGACATCGTCTTTCTTAGTGTATTTTCTTATCCGGCCTATGCACCTTAACGCTGCCTTACTGTTCGAAACGGTTGAACGGGCCAAAAAGACTCTAATCTTACGAAGATGTGTGTATAGTAAAACAAGTAAGGAAAAGAAGGCGATTTCAAAATAGACCGCCGTGAAAAAAAAATGTGTTTTTTTTGTTTTTTTCTCTTCATCATACTCTATTCCACCATGTTTAGCCCTTGGATCGACCCGATTCATTCGCAAAAAGCATACTTTAAGACCACGTGTATAGTGAAGACGAGCTCAAACGAGAAGTAAACGCTATGCCAGTTGATTTGACGCCGATAAAGGGCTTTCTGCCGTTGCCTATAGCGATTCCAGCTGTGGCAAATCTCCCACCTTCAACACATCTCTGTTACATCAAGCCACATATGAGTAAGGACCCTAGCGAACAGGCCGATACAACTAAGTCTTTGTTCCTCATCAACCCACTTCCTTTGTGGACGTTGGATAATGTCAAGAAGTTGTTCCGCCAGGTTAATAATGCCTCACATATAGAGAAAATACTTATTCGTGAAGCTATAGATACTTCTCGGGTTTCCTCCAACGGGTCTGGAGTAAATTACGATTTGCACATCAATCTGAGCAAACTTACGAATGAAGACTACGGATGCGAGCTAGAAGAGAGCGAAAGGTTACCATTTGGAAGCAGTGTCATTACATTTTTGGATCGTGATGGATTGGAGTTGTTTTTGTCAAGCGTGAAAAAGATAAAAAAAGCTTTGGAATGGGATGTGACAAACTCCAGCAGCGAAACAGGATTACAGAGATACACAAGGATACCATATGTAATAGACAGGAAAGTCGCAGAGAAAGAAGTGGCGAAGACACTGATCGATTTCCAGCAACGCGAAAAGAAAGCGGAAGTAGAGGTCCAAAATATGAGAGAGATTGTCGACGAAGATGGTTTCACGTTGGTGGTGGGTTCACAAAAGAAAACAAAAAGTGACATACTTGGTTCCATGAAAAAACTTTCTGATTTAGAGAAAGACGAAGCACATGTCAAGAAGAATAAGAAAAAGGAGAAGAAGGACTTTTACAGATTTCAAATAAGAGAACGTAAGAAGCAGGAAATGAATCAACTTCTATCTAAGTTTAAAGAGGATCAAGAAAGGGTGAAACAAATGAGACAAAAGAGGCGCTTCAGACCATATTAGGTGACGTAGCACGAAAGTTTTTAACGTACAGAATATCTTGATATAGTAAACAACATGGATTACTGTATAAAAGTTTATAATCTTCCGCCAGGAGTTTCGTAGTCTTCAGAATTCACATATCCCGTGTCATCAGTATCTTCCACTTGACGAAGCATCATGGAGGGAGACAGTCCAAGTTCGCTAAGTTCTTTGAAAACAACGACTGGTTTTTCATCGTACCTTAGAACACGTTCTTTGTCACCACCGTAGCAAATAATGAGAACGTAGTTGCGCCACTCACTTTTGTCAAGTTTATGGCTTCGCATAGCTGCTTGCAAAATCTTGTAGCATGGGTCCTCAGTTTTAGCCCGTAGTTGTTTTAAAGTATCTGTGGAAGCGGGTGTTGCAGGTGGAATGCTGCTACTTGGATTGGCTACCTCCGATTGTTGTGACGACATACGTTTGAAAGAACGGGAAGGAACCAGATTCGGTGATGACGAGTGTCCATGCAATTGGGCGAGATGAGATGAGCTTCTATGCGGTAAGGGGGTTGGCTGAGTCGATGCTTTCTGTGGGATTGCGCTCGAAGACATAGATTTGGGGTATAGTGGTAACGGAACCTGCTCGGAAGACATTGAGGAAATTGTCTCCGACGAACTGGCTCTTCTGTTTGCGATAAACATGCTTCTCGAAGGTGATGCTGATGGAAGTGCCGTACTTTCATACTTGACGGATTGAGTGTGGAGCGGATTCGGAGAATGTCTACCAATTGGAGCAGGTAATGGCTTCTTATCCTGTATCTCTTTCAAAACAGGTAGCATTTCTTCTCTCAACTTGTTGATCCTCGTCAAAAGTGTTCTGTACTCCTTGTTGTTCATTCTCTCCTTGTCGGTGCTGTCTTCTCTATCGCTCTCACTATAATCTCGCTCTCGTCCTGACATTTTATCAATCAATTGAGAAGACGTCTCCTCTACAATACCCTTCGATACATTTTTGATAAGAGATGTCGATACTACAGCTGCCTGAAGTTCGGCTAGAAGCGGATGCTCATTGTTCAGATTCAAAGAGCTTAAGTGTGGAGTTTTCTCGATCAACAACGTGCTGATGTCGTTGAGGAGTTGTAGCCGTTGTCGCAAGTTCGATATCCCCATATCCTTCAATTCTTCTGAATTGAGCAGCGGGAGCGTCAATCCAGTGATGTTGTGTACACGGAATGTCTCCAATACATCCTCCGGTTGCTGTGAGTTTTTCAACCACAACAAAACCTGATCATTTTTCCAGGACAACATGAATCTCTTGTGCTGATGCGCTGGGTTCGTTCAAAAAAGGGTTGCAAGTCCAATTGTTCCCGTAAAGAAGCTCTTAATTATATACTTTACTTGCAACCAGTTGCCCGTCCGTTACTTTGACCAACTGGATGCGATCAATTTTCTTGGTCAGGCACAATCAGTCTTGTCATCTCCTTCTCCATCGCTAAATTTAGACCGATCCCCAGCCTTTTGGGTCTAGACCCGCTCCTGCACGGGACCACGACAAAGTTTTGTGTCGTGCAACATGATGCACAATTTAATCGGTTTCCTAATAGGGTAACTACATTGTCTGTGTTGACATTTATCTGCTTCGGGTAACCTAATTGAGCAGTTGATTCTCCGTCAACAGATTTTCGTTTGATCTTCTACTGGGCCCCAACTACAAGTGCAGCCAAGTTGGCACCTGCTGTCAAAAACACTCGTTTCAGGATTACTTCCCCAGTTATTTGTGTATTTTGTTCCCTACGTGTTGACCTCGTTCTTTTAGTTCTTTTAGTTCTTTTGTCTTGTCCGGCAGCTACTTAACAACCAATGCTCACCGACATTTCCAACCTAAAGGTGCACAATAGTGCCAGCACAAGATCAGGAGAAGAGCTGCATCAGCATATTCACCCAGCTGCCTTGAGACCGTTAAGGATTGTCAACCGGAGAGCTTCAGGGAATTCCACTAACGAAAACATGATGTCCATGGGCAGGGGATATCCAAAAGCGGTCGGTTCATATGGCAGTGGCAGCGGCAGCAACAACTGTGCTAGAAACACAGGTTGCTCTTCTTACACTAGCAGCAACAAAATGCTTGAAACACCAAACTATAAGTTTCCTAGAATCTACGAGCATGAGACAGATATTCTATTTCCATTTTACACTTGCAGATTTGACACAGATCAGAGAACCATGAAGATGAACGAGATGAAAGTTGACTTCACCGCCGATGTTAGCATTCATAAAAACATTACGAAGAAGTACTCCAAGCCAATAGAAGTTAACACCCTTGAGCCTAAAAGGTTGTTTATGAAGAATGCCACGCAACAAACTGCAGCAAGCTCTAATATATTCTTCCGCTGCAACACCACCACCAGCAACGACGACCCTATAATGAATTGCTTCGTCCATATGAAAAGGGAGAATCAGCTAAGGTTTGGCGATTTTGTTCTAACTATCGGAAAAGATGGTTCTGTTAGCAGCATACAAACACCGGAAGAGAAAGAAGGCGATGCATTTTTGCTTGGCAGAGGATCTGCAAAGGAACAAGACTTCAACGATGAAGTTTTGTATGCAAGCGACGAAGGAGAGGGCAGCAGATTGGAAAACTCCGATCTTGATCTCACCGAAAGCGAAGAGTCGGATGTCGAGCTTGACTTGGAACTGGAATTGAGGGAGGGGGCAGATGATGGGGATGAAGAATTGATGGAGGGAAACTCGTCTATCATCAATAGCTCGTTAATTTCCCAAGGCGTTCCTCCGTGCTCTATGAACAATATGCCGAACGGGTTGCTGACCAACAACAAAAAGCACATGCCGGCTACGGCGCACATAACGCTATCTCCCGTGAAAAGAGTCATGGCGAACCACCCGCATAACGTCGTCTCCCCATCGTCCCCACAGAAGCAGGATCTTCTTTTTAGAACATTGAAGAACAAGAACTCTCCAGTTAAAGCCCTGAAAAGCCAACGTTCGGGAGTCAACCTCACACAGGTGAGCAAGCCAAAGAAGAACAAGCACACAAATTACGCAAAGTGGGACAACTCCATGACCATTAGTGCCAAGGCAATCATGAAGATGGTCGACGACAGCTTGGTTTCGAGTGACACCGAGCTGTACAACCATTCGCACAGCTTTGTGGCAATGAGGAGCTTCAGCAAAGGCAACCAGGCGCATGCGAAGGAAGATGGTCTCAACATCAACGCGGCAGACCTCATCGGTGCGCTAAGTGGAGAGATGGACAGCCCCCTCACGCGCAGAATGAAGGAGTTGAAACTGCAGTAGACGGCAGGTCTAATGCAAAATGCCAGTGATTCCCCCTAATAGGTTACTTTCTTATTTTTGATCCTTGAGTTATTTATCGGATATTCGTGTAATTTTATAAAATTTTAGTACTGCAAACAACAATGCATATTATGTTACAAAGAAGAAAACGTCCCCTTGCCCGGGCCTCAGCGGACGGAGCAGTGCTCGACTATAGACAGAGATGGTGGTAGTGGCGGCGGTGCGGTAGACAAGTCCGTCCGAGCTGGTCTGACTTCACGACAGGCGACATTTCTAGTGCTGTCTCTTCCCGACAACAACAAAACCAGGTTCTGACTTCCTCTCCTCCCTCATTTGCACCTTGTCCTTGTACACAGGCGAGAGCTCGACCTTGACAAGCTCCTTCACGCGTGCAATCTGACCCGCCTGCTGTGGCGAGATCTTATGGTACACAGTCTGATTTCTTCTCCGTAGCCCAAGCGATTGAAGGGTCTCCTTGTATAGCTTTGGCAGCCCGATGGTCGATCTGAGCTGGGTGACCTTGAAAAACTTTGGTGCGGCAGACATGGATTATGTTTCTAATGACCTTGGTGTCTCTGGCTATGCTCTGTTGCAATAACTGGCGCTTCTTTCTTTCTCCGGACTCCAACCAGTCTATCTTCAACACCTTTTCCTATGGTTCATGAAGCCGTTTCCTCGGTGGGGTGAAAAAATAAGAGACCTGCCTCGGCACCACGCGCACACAGGGTACCCGGCAGATGTGCTGCTAACGTAAGCACACATTTACCGGCTCGGCAAAAACTGGGAGGAAAAAGAAGGATTGAGAGCTCAGCGGTTGTAGGAGCAGAGAGGCATTATTTACATGTTGAGGACGCCCTGACAAATAACAAGCCGGATTGTTCTGCTGATTAGAGGACTCTTTGAGGTTTCTTTTGTGGTACTGACAAACAACCACTACCAGCTCCAGACACAGCATACCACAACCGACACGCTCACATCTCTTGGTTCGTCGAACGCCCTCCTCCAGGGGTCAATTATCTATCAGTCACCATACATACAAACACAGTGGTAGTGTGTGTTTTTCGTCAGCTACGACACAACATCTGCATACCATACAAGGACCGCTCTTTGTTTGCCATTGTCGTTGACATTGTCACGGACGGCTCGTACTTCTCCATCCAAAAACTCAAGGCTTCTGATTTTTCATTTTTCCTTGCCGTTTTCTGCATAGCATTCTATTGTCTGATATTCTTTTTGTTCTTTCTTCATAACACATATTTACAGTACACTCTTCCTTTATTTCATTTCACTTTATTTCATTTCAATTCTTCCCAGCATTACAACTGTATTTACATTTTCCCAATTTACTACTCTGCATTTACATTTCCTTTATACTATTACTATTTTACCACTATTACTACTACTTATCAACTGCCTATTGATCCATTATCACATATTTTGCATACAGCAGGACACACTTCTCGCATATGATGCTTGATCTTTTTAAAAATATTATCAACAGGAAGACAAAGGAGCAGAAGGACCTGAAGGAGGTTAAAAACAACAACAGTCAGAACGGCGACACCACTTCTTGTCCTGACTCAGGCCCTTCCATCTCTCCTCCTACTGAAACACATTACGAACGGTCTCACCATAATCCGGACTCAATCAATGTGCTACTTGAAATTCACCCAGAATTGGCAGACTACTACACCGAACTCCATACTCGTTATCTTCTCTCCGATAAAATAGGCGAAGGGGCGTTTTCTTATGTCTACAAAGCGTACGATTCCAAAGATTCCCGTTACCTAGCCATCAAAATCATTGATAAGTCTAACATGAAGCCAGACCAGATCAGCTCAACATTAAAGGAGGTTGCAATCATGAGACATTTGAACCACCCAAACATTGTGAAGCTGTATAACTATCAGAATTCTTCAGACTCGAAATACTGCTTTCTATTTTTGGAGTACGTTGCCGGTGGTGAAATCTTCAATCAAATCATTAAGTACACATACTTTTCCGAAAACTTGACTCGCCACATCATAAGACAGGTTGCTTTTTCTGTGAAATATTTGCATGATAACGGCATAGTCCATCGCGATATTAAGCCTGAAAACTTACTCTTTGAGCCTTCGACGTTTGTGCCGAGGTCGAAAGAAGACCAACTAAAAGCACGGAGGAAGTCAGATGATGACAACAAAGTCGATGAAGGGAAATTCACCATTCAAAATGGAGCCGCAGGAATAGGTATTGTCAAATTAGCTGACTTTGGTCTTTCGACATTGTTGCAAACATCTAACTCTTTGGCCAAGACTCCATGTGGAACTGTGGGATATACTTCCCCTGAACAACACATGAATGTAGGATATGACAAGAAGGTCGATATGTGGGCGCTTGGGTGTGTACTGTACACAATGGTGGTTGGTTTTCCTCCGTTCTACTCCAACACTCAAGACTCAAATGATATAACCGAAAAAGTCATGAAAGGTGACTACCAGTTTTTAAAGCCTTGGTTCGATGAGGTTTCAGACGGTTGCACAAACTTGATCTCGAACCTTTTAACAGTTGACCCTGCCAAACGTTATTCAATCGAAGAACTGCTTTCGGATCCTTGGATAAACATTGGTTATGAAAGTGAGAAAGGGGTAGATTTGACAAGGTTGTCATCACCGGCTGACGATGCTCCCAAATCAACTTATGATAACGAACTATACAAGGCATTCAGTGAAGATTTGATCAACAATTCTAACGTTGATGATTATTTTGCAGGCCAT
The DNA here is from genome assembly GCF_001661235.1 of Pichia membranifaciens NRRL Y-2026. Taxonomy (NCBI): domain Eukaryota; kingdom Fungi; phylum Ascomycota; class Pichiomycetes; order Pichiales; family Pichiaceae; genus Pichia; species Pichia membranifaciens. Next base: position 177,652 of record NW_017566987.1, read on the forward strand.
AAAATTACCTCTGATGAAGGTCAGATTATGACTCCTAGAGCCGAAGCTATAAAGCTTGTTTTTGATACCGCTAAAGATGTCCAGAAAACTGTGATACCTTTGACTGGCTCGAGTAGAAATGCTGATGTGATCGATACAATGTGTTTGAGCAAACCTACAAGATATATTTCCAACACCGAGAGTATAAGTGATCTGGAAACTGAATCAGATGACGATTCTAGCTTCAATGACTCACAGGCTGAAAATTTGAGATGTCATAGATTCAGTGCACCAGTCAACAACAAATCTAATCATAGGAGCGAATATGATGAAAATGATTCTTTAGACTCTGAAGAGATAGATGAAGATACAGACGATTATCCGATAACTTTGACTTCACTTACCAAAATTAAAAGTCCGATGATGGTGAGACGAGTAAATGCTGTTGAGTTGTCCACCTCCTCATGTCTCTCTCCTGTTCATAGTCATGGTACAACGCTGACACTGACAACCCAAGCTAGTACCAGAGCCCCTTCTATCAAGTCACTCAAATCTTTCAAATCTTTCAAATCTACCCAATCTACCCAATCAGCTACTGAAAAGGAGAGAGGAAATGATAAGAACTCAAAAGGTAGTCCAGAAGTTGAGACAGATTCTAGCAATGTTTTGCATACTAGAAATGGCAGAAAAACCTCTATTTCATTCAACGTGAATCCAAGCATTCGGTCTGGTTCGATTACCTCCAATTCTTCTCACCTTTCAGACCTTTCGAACTCAAGTGTGACAAGTGCAACAAGTGGTTCTTCTGGACACCTATCTAAGATTGGGTATGCTACCCAGCTAAACGAAGTGAATGAAATTGCAGATGCGAATAACAGTGACATTGGTCCCAGTGACGATGAAGGTGAAGAGTATGGCGAAGAGGAGTATAACGATGATGATGATGATGATGATGAGACAAATGTTGATATTGATAGCCACAACGAAACCGAAAACGAGTGGGAGGACAAGACCCCGTTAGCTGGCTATGGGGCAGGTGCTGCTCACTACTTGCACAAGTTGAGTCACTCAGAATTTAGGTCCAAGTGCCAAGCACATACTCCTTACGTTTTCAAATGCAAGAAAAAGTACGAACCTGAAGACGGTTATGCTGGAGAAACAGAATCTCCGGAGGATGCACCTAAGGGTAGCCCTTCAGGTGATCACTTCGAAAATCAATCTTTGGAGCAAAGGATGCTGGAGCATGGTGTGGTTAATCTTAAACTCAATTCTTCTACTATATTAAGTAGAAGAAAACTGAAAACCGAAAGAATCGAATAAGATATATATAAAGCAACTATGGGCAAATACTTTTCTGGTTTTCTATTTATAAAATTTATTTATTTTTATTAGGGTATTAAAAATCTATAGTTAGGGTAAAGCCAATCTAATAGAATTGTTTATGATCATATCATCAAAAATTGTGACACTCCGATTTTCAACTATTTTGGCATTAGCCAGATCGTTCTCAAAGTATCGTTTCCGTCCTTCGTCGTAGGAGACAACCAAGCCAGACTGCAAATGTCTCAAGGCTATCCTATGTGCAGTTTCAATTTCATTTCCGCCACGTATGTGGGCAACCAAAACGGTGTTTTTACTTCCATTTTTGTTTTCTGTTGAATCTTTCACCATCTTAGAGATTTGGGACCACGGATCAATGTCGAGCATCAAATATAAGCCTTCAAAAACCACCACTTTGGTTTTCTTCGAAACATAAATACCTGGATTGACTGGGTCCTTTGTTGCATGGTCAAAGTCCGGTATGCTTAGAGCGGACCAGGTGTCATCAATAAGCAATAGTTCCACAAGTCTGACAACTAAGGAGGCATCAAATGACTCTTGACATCCTCTTCGACGTTTAAGTTCTTCATCTAAGACACAAAGAGGCAAATGAAACCCATCCATTTTGAGGTGGGTGGCAAACGGTATCTCCTCGCTCTTTGAGCCAATACTTGACTCTTCGTTGTACTGGAATATTTGTGTCTTTGCTTTCCCTTTGCCTTGATGTATTACTGAGGGTTGCGAGGGCACCGAAAATCTTTGTTGACTGCTGCAATTCTTCCTTTTAAACTTTGCATTCAAATCCTTGGTCAACAACTCTGCGGAGGTGCTTTTCCCAGATCCTGGTGCTCCGTACATGAGTACTATAATCCTGGATTCCTGTTGTGACTTATCCTCTTCCAATTTCTCCAATATTCGGCTGCTGAGAGCAGTAACATCACTAGACTCAAGCGGCATTCTCGGAGCCTAAATGGACAGCTGCTCTACTGGATGCACAGCTTGCCTTAGCCAGAGTCGATTGCTATGCAATTGTCGAAGGAAGGTGCCAAACACCAGTAAAAACCGCCTGATTGATAACCGTTCTGAATTATAGGTCCCGGCTCTCTGTACAGCGAGCGACTCAGCCGCAATGGGAAGCATGAAGGCAACGCATAATAGTTGCCTATTCGGGTATACCACGGATTCTTTAATATATTGCGGGATTAATCTACATAAATTATGTTCAGAAGTAGAAGAAGAAAAGACTAATTAAGTTATCGTTGAGTTTTCAGGGAAATCAAATATCAAGCAATTTCCAGAGTCTAATCTTCCCCTGCTCATTACCGGTGGCAAGAAAACCGCCACTTGGAGCAAAGGCAACAGAAGTGACTTTTCCAAGTGGAGTCACACTGGTAGGCCAGTTCTTGAAAACGTTACAAGATGGCAAATGCACCAATCTCAATGCATCTCTCTTTGCTCTCGATGCAATACAAAGGACCTGCGAGTCGTGGCTAAATTCCAAACTCGAGATAGTCGTCGTAAGGTTGTCTATTGACTTTAACAGTCTGTTGTCTTTCAATCTGTCGTATACGTTGACGAACCCTGTATTACTTCCCACAGCCAAAAACCTGTTGTTTGGAGAAACCCTTATTCTTGTGATACCTATACCTGTCACATCTGTCCAACGAGTGACAATGTTGTAATTGGACATGTTGAACTCCCAGATTTCACCAGTCTGATTGACTACTATGAGTCTGTCGGATGTGAATTCAAAGTCCATGAGGGTGCCTTCCACCTTGAAGCCATGCACCCATTGTGCAGTCGCCACTGAGAGAATGTTCACCCATCCTCCGTTACCGGCCAAGGCGATGAATCTGCCATCCCTTGACGCTTTGAAGTGTTCGAAAGAACGCTGTCTAATTTCGTGTCCGTACATTCTTGTGACCTTTTCAATCACCCCCAAATCAATGCTCCATTTGAACATGTATTTACGTCTACCGCCAGACAAAATCGTCGTTAATCCAGAATCTGGGTTCTTCAAAAAGACACAATTCTGGACAGGAGATTGTCTAAGATGTAGTGATGTGATCAGGCTGTTGTTTTTCCCATCTATGTGGTACACTCGCAAGGTTCTGTCAAAACCACCGGTGAGCAATAGCGGCTGTGTTGGATGAAAGCTCATTGACTGAATGGAAGATTTGGAGAGTTTAGAAATATTTGCGTCGACAAGACGGTCGATGTTGAGGTGTTCGGGATTGAGCAGCTTGGACTTCTCATTGGTTATGTTGTATGTCTGGTTCTGGGCAAGGAAGTCCATAAGAGGGTTGGAAGATGCCGATATCACCTGACTCTTCGAGGTCTTCACATCATCGTATAGGCCCTTGCCGGTGCCGTCTTCCTCATCATCGTCCTCATTCTCCACCTTGTCATCTTCGTACTCATGGGTTGCCCATTCGGGGACCTGGTAGATGTTTTTGTACTGGACCTTCAAACGGTCGATATACTCCAAACCGGGTATGAATCTTTCCTCTTCCGTCTCTCTTAATTTCTTGAGTCTGTCGACGGAGGTCACGTCGATGACAATCCTTTCATCGTCTGAATCTTCCCACAAATCTTCATCCGACGATTCTTCCGATTCCTCGGCATTTCCATCGCCCGTCTCTCGATCCACATCCATCTGGTCCGAGTCCGCCTCCGAGTCATTGAAGAAGAGCTCGTCGTCTTCTAGCTTCCCCATTTGTTCATCATCCTGCTCGAGGTCTTCGTCCTCACCATCGTCTATCTCATCGAATCCATATTCCTGTTTGTTTGCCAATGTGTCTAAAAACTCGTCAGGCTCAGAATCTGAGTAATTGAACGGGTTGATGTCATTCGTGTTGAAATCTTCTTCTTCTTCATCCATGTACAAGTTGTCGACGTTCTTGAGGTTATTGGCAAACCCGTCAGCGTCACCGAACACTAACTTCTCAAGATATAGCTCTTCCTCGTCTGGGGCTGACACCTCCACCGGCTTGTTGTTCACCATCACAGTGACTAGCTTTGCACCTTCTTCGGTAGTCATTCTTGTAGGGCTGCTGGTAGGTGATATCTGCTTCTGGTTGATGTGTTGGCTCTGATCTCCCCCGTTTCTTTGTTTAACATGCAACATATCTATCTAGTTGAGTGAAAAATTTATTGGAAACAAAAAAAAATAAAAAAATTCTGGAAAATGAAAAAAAATAAAAAAAACCCTATCTTCCGTCGGTCGACGTAAAATGGGCTATACACGTTGTGCTATTCAACAACATAGAAGAGGGGCTAGGTGTGTACAGTGTCTACGGTCCAGAGCCAGCACAAGAGTTGTGCAGTAGATGCACTCCTTCACAGCAGTTGTGCTCGGAAATCTGGTGCATCTCCCGGCAGAAGCAAACGAGCCGACTTTTCCTCTAAGAAAATAGTGCTGTGAGAAAAAAACCTGACGCTTAGCGACAAAGGAACATCATAATAATAATCATGATACACCCACTTCAGCTGAGGTCGATGGAAGGAACGGGGCGGTGAGAGGTCTGCTTGTGAGACCGAGAAAGAACGCCAACACCCACCCACTGATCCACGCCCAACTATGCATTTCACATCTATCGCACGCAACATGTTGAGCAACAACGGCTACTACGAGCCCCACACATACAGAATGTCGCCTGCGCTACTACGTGCACGTCAGCCATACTTTGTCAAGAACATGATTGGCCTTGCCATTCTCATTGCGGTTCCGGTTGGAATTTACACCTACACGTACAACTTCTTGAACCAGGACGACTTTGACGACATTCCTATCCCGCCATTAGACGAAGACACGATCCACCAATTGCAGAAGGAATACGAGGAAGAAAAGAAAAGCGCTCTATGAGGAGACCCGTTTACGTATATAACCTACTATCTGACGTGTACATATATAGTTTTAATAGCGAGTTGAGCTACTTGACTTCCAGAGAGCTGCGACACGTGCGGAAGCTATCCACGCCCTGCGTTGGCCTTCTCCCTCGCAATCGCCATCTCCTTGGCGATCCTTTCCTTGTTCTGGTACATGATTTTCTCCTCGTTGTTGAGGTTGAATTGGATGACCCGGTCCAACCTTCCCGCGTTGGAGTGGCCCGCCTCCCGGTGATAGACAATATCGCCTATTTTCGCTTGCCGTTCTGCATTTAGCCGTCCTGACTCCAACTCCTCCTGGTTATGTTTGTAGAAGTCACTCATATCGAGCTCCGCAACTACAGCATCCTTGGGTATCCCCAGCTTGTCCTTCACCCCCTTTTTTCCCGCCGATTCAGACTCACCACCATCAAGCTCACCATCATCACCTGTAGTCGAATCTATTTCGACTTTGTCGTTCAAAACCTTGCTGATGGCCCGGCTAATTTTACCGCTTCGGTCATCAAGTTTGCGCCTTTTCGACTGCTCCGTGCTGTGCAGATGAAACACCTTCCGTATGTCAATGTCAATACTTGTCACCTCTTCTTCCTTTTTGTTTCCGCCATCTATAGCGTCTTCATCATGACGTCTCTTCTTTGCATTCTCATCGTCGGTATCTGAGTCCGAGGAAGAATACCCTAAATCCATGCCCTTCCTAGAATCCAAGTATAGTCCTCGACAATGCAATATTTCTGCAATTAATTGCTTGGAGGTCCAGTAGGTGGTGCAAAGCTGGGTTACAAAAGATGAAAAAACATGTCGGACGGATTTGTGTCACGTGACTTTCCATCATTACATATCTGCTGCTGTACGCTACGCTGTACAACACGGTTAAACAGAAGCCCTGGAGATCTTGTAGAAAATCTCTCTTAGAATGTTTCTAGACTCGTCTACTTCGTCATCATGAACTTGCTGGAGTAAATCTATGCGATTTTTCGGGGCATACTTGTAGAGTTCTCTGGCGAAAGGCTGGAACTGGTGCTCGTCCAACATCTGAAGTCCGTCAGCTTGGCATTCAAGTTTCTGGTCACACCAAAACTTTTGCTCAGTCAGCGAAGGTAGGTGCTTGCCACCGGACCAAACTCCAGCTACTGCGATGGCACTGGCTTCCGCCGTGAGGAAGAGAAGTGGGTTATGGGCAATACCAATGTAGCATAGGGTAGGCTCACCAACCGTAAAGGTGTACAGATAAGCGTTGTCGGCCTTTGTGAGTGCATAGTTTGACTGGCCCTTCTTGCCGGAATAGACACGAATGTAGTTGCTGTCTCTGTTCTCGGGTATATCGAGAAATGGATAGAACAAATGGTATCCTGTAGCAAAGAGGATTTTGTCAAATCCATGGACAACTTGGCCATCTTCAAACTCCACACCATCATCTTTGGTGAAGCGTTTGATACGGGCACATCTGTGGAAACCAGCACTCTCATCGTTCAAAATATCACGCATCCACTGGCCAGGAGCGGCTTCCCTTGCGGGCTGCACTGTGACCTTTGGGGAGTTGAATGATAGCCAGACCTCCTTGCACTTCGGAATCATGTACTGAAGCAAATCTACAGCACTTATGCTCGACCCCACCAGCAGAACCTTTTTGTTCTCGTACGCGTCGGTATTCCTGTAGGCTTTGGTATGCGAAACACAGTCAGGGTGGTTCACAATAAATCTATCCATGTTCTCGACATACGGAATGAACGGGATGTTGAACCGCCCAGTGGCAATGAGAACTGCATCAAATTGCTCCGTATACCATTTCTCTATACCATTTGCGGTGTCGAGCTGAACTACTACCAAAGTCCACTTGTTACCCTTCTTGTAAACTTTTTCAACGCTCGTGTGCAGCCTGACGTGCCTTTGCAGGTCATTCGCATCTGCAAACTTACCGAGATAGTTTAGGACATCTTTATGTGTGATGAAAGGAGCATAAGGGTTTGCACTCATATCGGCACCACTGTCGATGTCGTACCCCGACGAAAACCGCATTAACCTATCAGAGACATTGGTAAAGAGGTCATCATACACACCACTCTTGTTCCATAGTGCTCTGCTTTTCATCACTCCAGGGGCAATGGAGCGAAGAAGTGGCTCTTCCACAGAGGTATGCAGCAGTTCCTTCTCAAAAGGAGGATCCAAACTCGGTCTAAGATTTTCAGGTGTAGAGTAGCTCTCCAGATCAGCAGGAAAAGCGGGGTCGGTACTTTCCGAGTAGTTCCACGTTCCACCAATGCTGCCGTTCTGCTCAAACACAACAATCTCCCGAAAAGCTGGATCCACAGGAATCTTGTTCTCACTTGTCCGAAAGCTGTTGATCGAGGAACTTCCATCTTTCGCTGTGTGTAAGAACTCGTTCAACACTACCAGTCCACTGGGACCGCTACCAATGATGGCAATTTTGTCAACATTCATCTCCGACTAATGCAGCTGCAAAACTTCTCTTCCTTTTCCTCTAGTTCTAGCCCCTGTGGGGTTCTCCACAACTCGTGTATACAGGCATCATCACCCGAAGAACAGGTTCCGCCGCACGTGACAAGAGGAATGTTGATAATTTATATTTTTTTCTCCGTATCTATAATTTTTCATCTCTCCATGACTTACAAGCATCTTGTGTATGCCCTCATTAAAGTGTTGTAGGCAAGCAAAGAGGTCTCATTGAAGCTCCGCCATGCTCTGTGATATTTGTTTGAAAACGGAGGCCAAATACACGTGCCCGAAGTGTTCAAGCAGGTATTGTTCGTTGGCCTGTTTCAAGACAGCAGCACATGTGGAAAAGGATGATATAGCTCTTAAGAAGCGGGCGGAAACCAGCGCCAAACCAGCTGAAGGAGATGCAGAAGTCGTTGTGAAATCAGAAACGGAACAAACCGATCAGATCGAGGATCCAATGCTTGCGATGCTAGTGAAAGACCCTCAATTTCAAGAATATATTTCGTCACCGGTATTACAATTTCACATCTTGTCTTTAATTGAGATTTTGAATGATGTTGGTCTTACCAATGAATACTCCAAGGATGGACGTGTTGAGATAGCAAGCCGGAAACTCAACGGCTTGCGAGAAGGAGGAATAGAAGAGAACGAGTATGTGGAGGAGTTCATTGGCTGGCTGCTGAACTGGATGGACGAATATAAGGGAAAGATCGCTTCAGGCTGATTAAATAACTAGGGCTTTGAGAAGCATACACAGAGGAGTTACACAATAAACTTGTTTTTTGGCACACCTTGGATGTTCAGATCCCCAAGCTCGATCCTGTACACAGCTGCGCCGTTGTCGTTAGCGTCGGGCTCGTCGCCCTCACCTAAATCGGCACTCGTGACGTATAGAGTCTTGAAGTCCTTGTCACCAAAGGCACAGCACGTCATGTTTTTGGACGGAAACTTCCACTCCATGTCAATCTTGCATTCGGGGGTCACTCTAACTACCTTGTTGCTGCCCCAGAGTGCCACATAAAGGTTCCCGTCCTTGTCGATGCAGGACCCGTCTGGGGTGCTAACACCGGAAAACCATGATTCTTTAGAGTCAAGATCGATTTCAGCTGTCTCAGGATCATAATTGTACTTGTAAATAGTCTCCTTTAATGAATCGGTCCAGTACACGATTTTTCTTGACGAATCCCAGTTGATGCCGTTAGGAATGCCAGCGCCGGACCAGAGCTCCTTGAGCTCAGAATCTTTGTTCTTCAACAGCCACATGCTTCCCAAGCTTTTTTCTTCGGTGTCGTCCATCGTGCCGACCCAGAAAGACCCGTCCGGCCCAACAGATCCATCGTTTGATCTCAACTGTGTGCCCTCAGCAATATTCCCATTGGGAAACGCCTTGACGTTTTCCACTTCACCCATCGCAAGGTCGAGGATGGATACCCCGTCTTCCACTCCGCAGATGAGCTTATTTGGATCAGACGTCAACCCAATCACACCAACAGAAGCGCTCACGACGTAGCTGTTTGGAACCCCAAGAGGTGTATTGGCCGCATTTGGGGACACAAACACCGAACCAGCTGGTATGTCGATATAGTAAAGGGTGTCTGTTCTCTCGTCATAGGTGATTCCTTCCAAGAGCTTGCCGTGGGGAATTATATGAGACAAATTAACTGCAAAGCTTTGTTCCACCATTGTTATCGTAATCGTTATCAGGTATCACACGTATTTTCTCTCTTTGTACGTTTTAAATCGAGCAATCTGAAGGACAGTTCTGGCACAATGCTATTGAGGGTTTGGATTGGTGTAGGACATACGAACCATTCGACACCTGTCACCTGCAAACAGCTATTAGAGCCGTCTCCTTCTCTAGACTGTCTGCATCTTCCGGGTCGCATGAATTTTTCCGGCAGCGGGGCAGCTCCAAAACGCCTGGAACTGCTGAATACGGATATTTGGTTAGACTGTTTGCTGGCATGATCTTTGGGAGTCTATTGAGAGGAGAGTAGACTCTCAACATAGAGAATACATCAACATGGAGACGTACCACCGCTCACTGACATCCGTTCCTGCGCCTTTGGTGGTTTTCCAGGGGATTTCAAGCGAATTGAGACCACAGCCGCCGAAACGACGTATTAGAACGCTTAAAGAGCAAGCATATGCGGGGCCGGGGAAGAAACAGAACTACGGGTTACAACTACAGATAGACAGGGAATTGGACGAGGTGAAAAACGGATGCGTTGAACGTCTGGTTAGTTTGATTGAGAAATGCAACGTGAACGATCGATTGTGGTGGCCTAACCAGGATAGCAGTGGACAGACATCACAGAAGCAACAGCAGTCACAGAAGCTGGAAAAAAGCTCTTTGAAACAAAAGCAGCAGCTGCATCAATCAAGACAGCGCCTGATGTCTTCTCTCAGTAGTGGAAGTGTGAACTCGAAAGGTTTATGGTTCAACATAAAGTACGCCGACAGCAAATACGAGATTGTGGTGAACGGAACAAAATCTCCATTGTCCCCATACAACAAAGAAGGTGACTTCTACGGATCACTGTTGCCACTGCAATGGTCAGAGAAGTATTACAGCTATATACCATCGGTGTTTATAGCCTTCTACGAGATTGGCGCAGACAAGAGGTGGGACGATTTATTGGTCAACGAAGTCAACAGAGTGAAGCTCAAATTCTCCAACACAATGATTAAGTTTGTATGCATCCTCATAAACGTGCATGCAAACACCACAGACAGCGATCGAATACAGAGCATTGTGTCACGGATCAACATGAATCCAAACTCACTTTTTGTCATCAACGGTTTATCTGATGAGATATCCAAACGAGAGCAAACGGTATTTATTAGGAAGCTAATGATAGGGTTGAGGCAGTATTCTAACGACTTTTTTAACGTACAGATTCAGAAACTTAAGAGGAGAGAAATCAAGAACGATCAGTACTCAGAGAAATTTTTTTCAGCAAGAAATTTGATAAAGATGGCATTGTTTGAACAGGTGAAGGGAATTACTGACTATTCAACAAAGCTATTGGAATATGCATACGACAGACTATTGCAATCCTTACGATCGATTGACCATGTATCTCAGCGAAGTCAGCATGCTGAGGCACGTGCTTGGCTAGACGTGATGTGCATGCATATCGTCAGGTCTTGCATAGTTTTGGGAGACGCCAATATCGCATATAGGAAGTTCACTTTCCACGTTCAACAGATAAGAGAGTTAGACCCCAGAAACTTTACATTTGAATGGCTGTCTACTCAGTATACCTGGTTGGGAGAACTATTAGAAAACATAAACGAAGACGTAATACCAATTGACCCGATCATGATGCCAACTCTTGGACTGAAAGAAATTAGATACAATAGTTACAATATGCCACAAAATGGGTTCAACTTTTTGCAAGCAGCAGAATATCGGGGCTTAGCCCTTCAACATGAAGAAACGGGTGGATCGGATAATAGGGTAATGCTATTAACTGCCGCCCTTGATTCCTTCAACCTGGCAAAATCTGGGAAATTCTCAAGAATTGAGTCGAGAGTTTATATTTTGTTAGGTGACGTTTATTATTCGAAGAAAAATTACAGTATGGCAGTGAACAATTACTTTGCTGGTCTTTCAAATTATAAACAAGAATCGTGCATTTTTATTGTGGGTTGTGTGCTTCAGAAGATTCTTCACTGTTATGTTGGCTTGTCCCAAGTTCGAGAAGCATGGGCAGTCTACATAGAACTATGCTCTATCAATGATTCTGTTTGGAAAAAAGCAAAGGCTTTGGATAGTACGAAGATTTTCCTTGATCTCATGAAGGAAAAAATAATCAGCTTAGATCTCGTTAATGATGATTCACAATCCATCTTGATGGATGAATTAAGAAACTCAGATGATGCTGATGCTGAAGTTTTGGCTGCCAACACCAACAGTGGTGTACCTTTTGTAAAGGAGGGCGTTTTTGACTTTGACGTAGGTATCAAAGAGTATACGAATATGATGAACGAAGGGGTTGACTTGCAAGTTCTGATACGACATAAGGGCGACAATATGATTTCTAGTCTGGAGATAAATAAATTGGAGATTGATTTGGGTGAAAACTCAGAGTTCAAAATAATCAGAGTTACCAATGATGGAGAAAATTATGATGCAAATAATGTTCTTGAGAATGAGGAAAACTCGAAATCGGTTGTGCTATATGAATTGACTTGTGATTCCAAAGATATCAGCGAGAGTATAACGTGTCCTTTAGCTTTCAAAACTATCGATGGACGAATCAACCGCAAGTGCATCATTCTGCAGATACACGTCTGTTCTAGCGTTGTTGGAAAGTTTTACGTTCCACGGGTTCGGGTCAATGGAACATTGAATGACGTTCAGTTCAGCACAGTGATTAATATCGCAGGTCTTGACAGCACATCCCGACCATTTTTGAAGTGGTTCGTAAAAGATGGAAAAGATCAGGTCTTGAACAACCATTATCCAACAAACTCATTCGAGGTTCTCCCTAAAATCCCCAAAATAAAATGCAATCTCAAATATGACAGAGTTGGATTCAATGGCAGGGTGTTTCCCGTGTTTCTCAAGTTCGTCAATGAAGACACTGACAGCCCTGTGAAGGTCCATATTAAAGGCGATGGAGTTTTGAACAAGAAATATGATGTTGCTGTGAAATGGGGTGAGGACCACACTGATAAAAGTTTTGACAGTCAAGCTATCATGAAACCAGGGGAAAGTGTTACCACTTCGTGTGTGCTTGAGATGCCACAGATCAGTGGGCTACCGATGAGTACGATCGAAGGGGAGAGTGATGATAATGAAGTTTTCAACTGCAACATCAAATTCCATATTGAGTACGAACTTCTGAACGAGGGAGTCAGTATTGAAGTGAAAAAAGAGGCTAGAGTGAAAATAGTAGAAATGATTGAATGGCATACAGAATTAAGAGCTGATCAGCATGGTGAATTTCCCAACCTGTTCATCATTGACGAAAAGAAGATGCTCGACGTTGGAGCCAACATGAACATCCCTGTGCATACCAGGAAATGGCTATTTACGTTAAACCTGCGCAACGTTTCGTTTGAGCAGATGAATATCACCTCGTGCAAATTTGTAGTTCGTGGGCCGAAGGATGTGACGTTGACACTAACGCCCGAGGTAGAGGACAACGAAGACGACGGCACGATTTTAAAAAGCATGGGGGAAAAGAAATTGAAAGTTTGGCTTGATGTTGTGTGTTACGAGCGAATCATACGATCTGTGCCCGTGGACGTTCAGTGTGTGATTGATTACTATATTGAAGAGATGAAGGATGTTGTGCAACACTACCGATTGGAAATGTACAAGGCGAACCTCCCGCACGTGGATCCACGGATGTTGGTGGTAGTGAACGAAGGCGGATCCAAGGAAGAGCTGGTGGTTACGTACATCATGGAAAACCCGACAGACCGGATCTTCCAGTACCAGACGAACTTGAACCCCGTGAGTGGGGTGGAAATTGTCGACTATGTGAAGAGCATGCAGTTGAGTGTTATGCCATTCATGCAGGAAAAAATTGAGCTTGTATACCGGGTGGACCGACAATACCAGGAGGGACGGGCTGAGATAGCTTTGCCTGAATTCACGCTGTACGACCGGCAGTTCCAGGTGTTTGTGAAGCCCAATGTTGCCGATGACCGGTTGCGGTTTGTCGACGGGCATCTATTTCTACGTGAATGAGAGTTGGGGCCAACGTGGCTGGTTTTTCTTCACTTTTTTCTTAGTTCATTCAAAACTCATATACATATATTCGATGCCGCACGAGCGGCATCTGTTATAAATCGTTTGATTGCAGTAAAGGGCAGATTGATAGCCAAGCGGCGGCGGTAGCAGCGCTCAGTTGATCTTCAACAACTCAACGTCGAAGATAAGTGGAGACATTGGAGGAATCAAGCCTGGGAAGCCTCTTTCACCGTATGCCATAAGAGGAGGAACAGTTAATCTGGCCTTTTCGCCGAGCGACAACTTGGCAAAGCCTTGTTCCCAGCCCTGGATGACCATACCTTGGCCAATTCTGAATTGGAAAGGTCTGTTTCTGTCGACGGAGGAGTCGAACTTCTTGCCGTTGGTCAACGTGCCCGTGTAGTGCACGGTGAGAAGGTCTCCCGTCTTAGGGAAAGTCTTTCCGTCACCTGGGGAGATGATTTCAATATCGAGCTTGTCTGGGGTGGCAGAGGACATGTTTCTTGCGTAGTTCAACAGTGGAGAAAGGGTGGTTTGACGTCTGTACAGGGGAGAAAGGTTCCTGGAGAGAAAGGAAACAGACATGAGGTGGCTGGCACCGAGAGACCTTCTCTTTTCCCCACAGGCCTCCTGCTGGCGCCGTCCAGCAATGGCCGTTCTGGTTGCCAAGGCAGTCGGGGAGAGTTACAGGCGACGGACAGCCAGCGAATCTGTCTCGCTCGCGGCCGCCCTCTCTTACCAGAGGGTGCGGGGCAGCTAGCGGAGACGGGTTGCCGCCGGTGGCAAAAGAGACGACTGAAGGCTTAACAGAGTTGGTGAACGGAGTAGATTGGGAGGCAAAGACCATTGATACGGCACGGAGAACGACAGACAAGAGACAGCAATGACAAACTTACATCCAAGATTCTTGGCGTCGCACGTGGTGAAATACTCGCCAAGGGCCAACACGGTGGAGCTGTTTCTGGATTACAACTGCAAGTTTTCGGCAAAGATGTTCAAGAAGGTGCAGGACGAGTTGGTGCCATTGTTGCAGGAGCGCCAGCTTGACGAGAAGTACAACCTTGTGTTTGTGAACGTGATCCAACCGTGGCACGGGTTGCAGTCGAGCGTGCTACACGAGGTGTCGTTAGCGGTGGCCCGTGTGCACCCGGAGGCGTTCTGGACGGTGAGCCGGGTGCTATTTGACCACGGGACCGAGTTCTTCGACACGGAGGTGTACCGCAAGAGCCGGGCGGATTTGACGACTGAGGTGTTGGCGTTGCTCCGGAGCGAGGCTGGGGCTGCTATCGGTGCCAGCGGCGCCGAGCAGGAGGACCGATGGCAGGCAGTAGAGCAACTGCTCCAGGTTGTCGGTGTCGACGAGCAGGGCCCGCCACGGAACGACGGCACCGGCGTCATCAAGGACAGCAAGTACTTCACACGGTACCAGCGGACAATCGGGGTGCACGTTACGCCGAGCGTGGTGGTGAACGGGGTGCTTGTGCCTCAGATCGAGAGCAGCACCGAGGCTACGGCGATTGTGGATATCCTCGAAAAAGTGTGCAACTGGTGAGCTCTGGCGAGCTCTGGCGAGCTCTGGCGACGTCCCTGCAGGGTATATAGTATATGTACATGTATATGCATATATCTCGTTTTTATTGTTATTGGTGCTATACAACGGCTAGATATACAGCGTCCTTAGATCAACAAGGTCTCGATCTTGTCCTTGACGGCGTAGATTTGGTTCTTGATGGCGGAGGCGTCGTTAGTGGTGATGGAGGCGGCGATGACCGGTCTCGAGACACCGCACGCTCTGCCAAGAGCGGTCTTGGAAGGAACAAAGACGTAGGGGACGTTTTTGTCCTCGCACAAGAGTGGCAAGTGGAGCAAGATCTCGATTGGCTCCGTGTCGGCAGCCATGATGATGAACTCAGAGATACCTCTGTTCAACGTCTTCGTGGTCTCGTTGGCACCCTTCTTGAGTTGTCTCAAGTTCTGGGCCTGTTGGACCAAGTCGAGGATCTGTTGGCTCAAGCCGGAGTCGGCAAGAGGGAACGCCTTAGGGTTTGGTGCGGACATTGTTCTGCTGGGTGGTAGTGCTTGCGTGTGTGTCTAGGTTCCTTGCTGTAGCTCGCCTTGGAGAACGGAAGGGAACAAGAAAACGGAGCAGTAGAAGAAGAGGTGGTGGTGAAGGACATGAAGGAAAAAAAAAGTGAAAAAACATGAAAAAAAACTGTGAAAAAATAAAAAAAATTAAAAAATTCGAAAAAAGATTTGAAAAAGCAAAAATAGAGAAAAAAATAGCTTACGTAACCGCTTACGTAACCAGGCCGATCGACGCAATTTGAAAAACTGCTTACGTCAGCTGCGCCGATCGGCCCGTTTTTTCCTTTATTGCGCCGATCGGCTCCATTTTTGGCAGACCGCTGCTGCTTTTCGCCCGCCCTGCAAAATGGCTGCCTAAATTCCTCTCCAGGAGCCAGCAAAGAAGCCAGCCAGCCAGCTGCCTGCCTTGGACACACGGTTGCCGTTATTCTGAAGAGCCTGTTCTCCGTCGCCACCACCCAACTTGTTCGTCTCCGATCCACACCCGGTAACTGTCTTACACATATACACACACACACAATGTCTGATCTTTGGTATGTACCGTTTGCTGCTGAGTTTAGCCGGGTCAGTTGAACAGGCTCAGCCCGGCTCGATAATAATCGACACACATACTAACATGGCGCCATCGGAATTGTCCGTGTGGCATACTTGTCTGTTTGCAGTCCAGTCTACGCCCCATTCTTCGGTTCAATTGGTTGTGCTGCCGCCATCATCTTCACCTGTTTCGGTGCCTCTTACGGTACCGCCAAGTCGGGTGTCGGTATCTGTGCAACCTGTGTCCTCAGACCAGACTTGCTCATTAAGAACACCGTTCCAGTCATTATGGCCGGTATCATTGCCATTTACGGGTTGGTTGTGTCTGTGTTGATCTCGTCGTCGTTGAAGCAGCAACAGGCGTTGTACACAGGTTTCATCCAATTGGGTGCAGGCTTGTCCGTCGGCTTGGCAGGGTTGGCTGCCGGCTTCGCCATCGGCATTGTCGGTGACGCCGGTGTCAGAGGTACCGCCCAGCAGCCAAGATTGTTTGTCGGTATGATCTTGATCTTGATTTTTGCAGAAGTCTTGGGTTTGTACGGCTTGATTGTCGCCTTGTTGATGAACTCCAGAGCAACACAAGACGTTATTTGTTAGGTCTGCGCACGGCCGCCGCCGCCGCCGCCGCCGCCGCCCGAGCACGCCCTCACTCACACACCCTGTACTAAAAAAGATGTTCAATACACTACTACTACTACCTCCACCAACTCTAAAAAAGAAATTTCTATATTTTACATAAAACAACACATAATATCTATCAACATCTCGTCAATCACTCGATTGACGTGCAAGGACTATTAATATAAAGTACCCATTTGTTTGCATACCCGTTGGAAAACGTCCATTATTCGCTCCGTAGATTGAGGTACTGGCTGCCCCTGCCTTCGGTGTCCCCCGGTCTCTCCCGGTCCCAGAACTTTAGAATCCGCCACGCCGCCGTGTACACCGTCCAGAGCTTCTGAAACAGCACTACGTCGTTCCCGTTCACAAAAACGTCCCCGTGCTCCTTGTAGTGGATGTAGTTCTCGTAGCGGATCAGGTCCTTCCGGCTCACTATCCCAACGACGTTGCGGCGGTCGTACACAAACACAATTCGAGACCCAACCTCAACAAAGAGATCGAAAAGAGTGTACACCGAGGTGTTCATGTTGATGCTTAACACCTCGAACCCAACATACTCCTCGAAATCCCACTCTCCGTCTCCACTACCACCATCGTTGTCTGTTCCACGGCCAAAGTGCTGGTTGTACTGTCCATACTCTATCTCCTCGCCTACAACTTGGCTCAACTCTCTCATCTTCTTCTTGCTGATGAAGCGCACAAACTGGTTCCCGAGATCAAACGCCTCCTGACCATCCTCAACGATTCCGTCGATCGGTTTTTCTCTTCGGAGACATTCAAAGATTTCTAATAGATCCGCATGACTAATCACTCCGACAACACAGCGCCGCTTGTACAACAACGGATACTCCCGCTTCTCAAACTCCATGATCTTCAAGATGTCTCTCTCGTACATTCCCTCGCAGTCCAAACCAACCACCTTCGGCACCATCACATCTCCAACAGTAACAGCCTCACCTAGCTCATGCTCCTCCTTGGTGTCAATGAAGGGGAGACCATTGAACTTGATCATTTGATCAGCAATCCCACCAAACCCAATTCCACCAAGTTCACTAACAATTCTAACGCTGACAATTGTGATCATTGTAGGGATGATGTATTTGATTGCCCCGGTCAATTCATACATTATGACGACAACAGTGAATGTCAAACCAGTTATGCCGCTCAACGCAGCACCTGCACCGAGAAAAGCATATGTCCCGGACGGCACACCGATTACATTGCCATCTCCATCAACAGTCTTGCCCAAAATCTCCTCAACCAATAGGCCAAGCATTTTACCAAACGTCGCACCAACAGCCATGCTGGGCACAAATATTCCACAAGGAACCTTACTCCCATAACTGATGCACACCAAGATCATACGTACTATCGTTGCATAGAACAACGTGAACAAGGTCCACAACCATTTCGCTATAGTCGTATCCGACCCGTTTTGAGAAATGAGGCAAATGGCATTATCGGTTTTACCCTCGTTCCCACGACATGAATCAAACAACATTTCCATTACCTTCGTCATATCCAACCTCATGTAAATGTTCCAGTACCCAACAATTGCTGAAAAGAGACAAAGCCAGAATACTTCAAAAGGACCACTAAATTTCCAATTGGACAAATATCTCTGTCTGAACGCAACGTATTTTATATTCCATTTTGAAATAACAATTCCGTATAAACCCCCAAATATTCCGAGTATTATGAACCACACGATCTCACTCCAGATCCAATCAGAATCATATCGAACCTCGAACATGACAATCTGCCCAGTTCCAAATGGGTTCCATATTTGTAGCGTTGTAATGGCCACTAATGATGTGTAAAATATCTTCCATAGAGTGTTTAACCTCAATCCACTACTAATTTCTTCAATAGAAAAAAGCACACCTCCAATCGGACTTCCAAACGCAACAGCAACTCCTGATCCTGCCCCGGCAGTGATAATATCCGACAACTGTAGTGGAGATTCGTTGAACCACGGCACAACCCACCTGGCAACGACATTACCAACACATGACGCATAATGGACACTGGGTCCTTCCTTACCTACCGCTAATCCACTGGCAATGGTAAACGGAAGTGCTAGTGCTTTGATTATCAAAGTACTTGGCGACAAAAAGTCTGGACGGTTAAAGCCGGCAACAATGCACTTGACTTCGCTTATTCCACTTCCAGCAGCATTTGGTGCTACATACAGACATTGGAAAGCCGCAAAAACGCCGTACAAAACCGAGAGCACTGTGAATATTATGAAGGATACAAACCCAAAGCTTGACCAATGCCTCCAATCTTCGTTCAAGCACGATTTCTCATCAAGAAAGAAGTTGCTCGCACAGTACCCCATTTTGAAGCTATTGAGCCATTCGGTCAAGACACTGAGAAATGCAGCAATTGAGCCGATTACAATCCCGGTGATGGTCAAAACGAGCCATATCTGTACAGTAGTCCATATTCTCGATTTGATAAGCTGCAAGTTGGATATTTCGCTGATTATTGACATTGCAGAGTACGCTGCTGTGTTCAAGGAATGCAATGTGCCCATTGATGTAGAACCATTTGTGACAGCAGTGCCTGGTCTGTCACTTTCAAGAAGACCCTCCTCGACGTTAAGATCAATGGCATCCGCTGGACCGGAAACCGTCCTTCGTTTCAAAGCCTCGTAGTATTTCCGATTTTCGGTCAACCTTTCCAGCGGCCAGTCAATTGTTGTAAACTTGTCGAAGCTTTTGCTCAACTTCTGAACTTCGGGGTTCGAGTTGTACTCCTGTTGCCATACTGCCATGCTCTCGATGCCTTTGTGCTTTGCCTGGTCACAATATCTCGAAGTTGAGCTGTTTCTTCCATTCCCATAGGTTTAGATCCGATACGTGTTTTTCCGAGGCTTGCAACTATTTTCTCCAACTGCGATGCCAATCCATGATGTGCGAAAAAAGTATATGCGTTTGACGCTTACCAGCTTCAATTGGTGTTTAATTCGTTACTTGATATATTTAAAGAATAAATAAGAAGTTATATATATATATATTACTATAGGGAGATAATAGATAAATAAGCATGTAGAACAGTGTCAGCAAAATCTTCGAAAAAGACTTCGAGGCATTGTCGAAATACAGAAAGCTTGATAGGAGATGTTGCTATTGCAAAACAAGCTCCTACGTGTATTTGTTTTTTGAAGTGAAATGAATGAAGAATATGAGTGATGTTTTAATTCGGATTCTTTTGTTGTGGATGGTATGATCTGGGATGATCTTGATTTCATGGGTTTATATTATACTAAATTAGATGGATCTTTTGTGTTGTTGATGCCTTATGACTCTTTGATTTTAGCGAGAGGTTCGACTCTGTTTAACCAACAACCAAAGTTTCTGGATCTGCGAATTCGTATTGTGGGACTTCCAGGTTCAATGGAGCAGGGCCCTTTCTAATTCTACCTGAGATATCGTAGTGGGAACCGTGACAAGGACAGAACCAACCGTCGAAATCACCGGCCTCACCGATAGGGACACAACCCAAGTGGGTACAGATACCCAACATGACCAACCATTCTGGGTTCTTGACTCTGTCGGAGTCGGCTTGTGGGTCTCTCAACTTGGAGATGTCGACTTCGTTGGCCTCTTCGATTTCACCTGGAGTTCTGTGTCTGATGAAAACTGGCTTACCTTGCCACTTGACGACGACGTTCTTACCTAATGGGATAGCGCCCAACTTGACTTCGACCTTAGCCATGGCCAAAACATCTGCAGAGGCGGACATGGTAGTCAAAAAAGCTTCAACGGTGGACTTGGCTGCGGCAGCACCCAACACACCATAGGAACCAACCATGAAATAGGTGAAGTCTCTGGACTTGTCGGAAGAGCCCTTAGAGTTGTTCAAGTAGTGGGTGAAATCTGGAGAATCATATGTGGACTTGAAAGCTGGAACGGTGGCAGAGATAGGTCTGGTAGCTTGTGCTAGATTATGAAGACGAGAGGAAAAAAAATGTTAGTATCCGGTGAACCAATTAAATTACGACAATTTCTGCTTATGTTTCCTGATCAACTGATTCTCCGCCCCTGTGCTCCACCGAGTGACACGAAGCCGACCGAGTGGAGAAAACAGAAAGGCGTTTCCAACGAAGTGAGAGAAGCGGTCCCCTGGATATCGTATCATCAGCCCCTGACAAATTTGCGACATGTATGTGTGGATGATACAAAATACAGACGGAAGACAACACAGGCGACGGCGTGCTTATGCTATTTATTATATGGACGTGAAGCGTAGAAGGCGGTTCTCTTCTCCGCTGCTGGGTCTGCTCTTCGTCAACGTGGTTCTTCTCCTTCTCTTTCTCTTTCTCTTTTTCTCTCTGATGCAGGAAACAAAAGCCGGGTGAAACGCTAGCTGGACATACCTAAACCAAGACTTCTTGCACTTCTAATTGACAATCTGGACAACATGGCGTGTGTGTATACTTTGTGCTGATGGGGAGTAAAGCAAAGGCAACACCAGAACCAGGGGAGCACAGCAGCAGCAGCAAACAGCAGGTCCTTCTGTGCACTTCTTTCACCTCGATTCCTCAACACACTCCAGGCCGGATGCGTCCCATAGTGAGGCCCTCTGCCGCTCTCACCCTCTGCGACCTCACCCTTCCTCACCCTCACTCCCGCAAACCGCCTTGCCACGCTCTCTCTCGCCTACGCTCCCTCTCTTCCTCTGCCGTAGTGGGGAATAATGCCATAATACTCGTTTCTCATTGGCCAGTCGCCCATCCGTGCACCGCCTGCTACTGGTGGCCTCTGATGGCCGTGGCGCGTGCCCTGCTGACGTAATCCGGTGGAGAAGAAGTCCTTGTTGATTTCCCGCGCAATTTCGATGCGGGCATCGGTCTTGAGCTTTTCGTAATGGAGTTGCACGTCTCTCAGGACAGCCTCGTGTTCGGCGTCAAGCTCTCTCTCCATGGCGGCGACCCGTGCCTCTGTCTCGTGGACAATGCGGGCAAGAACGCTTTTTATAGGGTCGTCGGCGGTGTCGAAGCTGTTGAAGACGAGCGTTCTGTTGAGCTTGCCGAGGTCGGGGGGTCCGTGGTCGGCGTGCTCTGCGTGTTGAGGGTCGTTGCCGGGCTCCTCGATCTTAGTGGCCTCGTCCGAGAACGAGGGCTCTGGGCCAGCGTTATCCTCATCGGGCTCGACCACAGCGCTTGAGGAGAGGATGCAGGCAACGTTGTGCTGAAACTGCCCGGGCTTCGGGGTCCGGACATCGTGGGCGACGTCTCTGTCGTCCATGGGGGAATCGATGTTTGGAGAGGACCGGGCGACTTGCACTTCGGCGAGCTCCTCTCGGATTCTCTGTTCCTGTCTGGAGACCGGGTACATCTGGGCCGGGGGCTGGTTGTGTAGGGGCGGCAGCTGCTGCTGCTGCTCGGGCGTTCTGAACTCCGAGTCGACCGTTTCCTCTGCCTCTTCCTCCACCTCCGCCTCCGCCTCCTCCTCTTCGACGGGCTGAGCCCCGGCCTCTTTCGCCAGGTCGATCTGCTTCTGCACGTAGCGGGGCGGCTTGTGCACGTAAGCTTTGAAGCTGAAGTTGTTGTTCTTCCGTTTCCCGTACGTTGTAGCAGGCTTCTTCTTCACGATCGAGGCGGAAGAGCCCGTGTTCTGCTTGGACTTGTTGTTGATCATCTGCGAAACACGTACTGGGACTCTTTTCTCTTCCGATTCGGATTCCTTCTCCTTTTTCTTGCTCTTGGCCTTGGTATTTGAGTTGCCGTTGGCCTCTCTTGTCCTGCCCTTGCCTTTTGCCGTCCCTTTCGGTTTCCCCTTTATCGGGTCTTGCTCTTCCTGTGGCTCTGGTTGCGGCTCTGCTCCTTCCTCTATGGGCAATTCCCAAAATGACGGGTTGATCGAATTAACTAACTCGTTTGCTTCCACATTGTGCATGTACTCGTCAACTTCACCTTCTTCTGCTTCCTCCTCAATGTCATCCATTTGCTCTGGTGCCCCTTCCTCTTCCGTTTTCTCTTCCATGTTATCTTCCTCCTCGTGCTCATCTTGAAACCCGCCAACACGAATCAAACAGGATTTGTAAATTCTAGGTCTTGTATCCGGTTCCATCACGACGCTCATATTTCTTCTCTATTGGTCACGCTATGTGCTCTGCTAATTGATAGGAAGAAAGCTTTCAACCGATGAGTTGTTTGAGCCTTCAAGATAAAGCAAAACGAAGTCCGAAACGAAATGTCGTGTTATCTCGCTGAGCATTGAACTTTATTTTTCCAGACTCTCACTACGCTCGGACTTTGATTTACTTTCAAACATTAGGGAGATGTGGGGGGAAGGGGGTACGTATTACGGGCAACTCTCAATCTGCGTAAGTAGGTGTATGCATTTAACTATCTATGCTTATATATCAGTATAGTTAGGTAAGTGGTAAATTTGTAAACATTGTGAAAAAAAATCTAGAAGAAAAAGAACCGATATACAAATTGCGATTTTTTGCAACAGTTGTTGTTGCTGAAAAGGAAGGGGTGTAAAAGTAGTTGCAAACTTCAGGTAAAAAGGAACGTGGAGTAGTTAGAAAGTTAAAGTTTGAGATTTTGGAATCGAAAAAGAAGGTGGTGTTCATCATGGATCAAGGAAGGCCAATCGAACAAGAAATTGTGGAACATTAGGGGGAAACTAATTGTACAAGACGAACTTGGCCTTACCTGAGGTAACAGATACGGTACAACCGTCGGCACCGTTACCGTTGTAAGAACCGTTTTCGTAAACACATTCACCGTTAACGGAACTGGAATCATCGTAGGCAACAATCTTAACGTTGAAGTTAGCAGCTTGTTTGTTGTTAGGGTTTGGAATCAAAGATAAGTAAGCAATACCATTAGTGTAACCAGCACCGAAGTTCAATGGGGCCCAGTTACCAACACCGGAACCTGCAGTACCCCAAACACAACCGTCAGTCTGAGAAACACCTGCATTGTTGACGTAATATTGAGCAGATGTCTTCAAACCTCTCCAGGTGAAGTAGCTGTCTTCATCAACAGTAGTCAGGTAGTTTTCGGAACCACCGTCAACAATGGTTGGAAGAACCATGTTTTCGGTACCTGGGTAATCAGTTCTGCAGATGGCGACAGTCTGGTCAAGCTCGGAAACAACTCTGGCGGAATCAATACCCCACTCACATAGGTAGCTAGTGTCGGTGTTGGTTCTATAGAGGTAACCGTTCTTACAGTATAGACCACCAACAGAAACACCGTTAGCGGGTTGGTTGGAAGGCCATTGTGTTTTCGACATACCTGCCTGACAAGAGTAAGAGCAGTAGGTGCCGTCTTCACATGAACCGCCGGTGGAGGTATCATCGTGATACAAGCCCGACCAACCGCCGAAGCCCAGGTAGTCTAATGCCAAAACACCTTGACCACCAGGGAAGGTGGAGCAAGGAACGACACCGTCTTGGAACTCTTCCGTTGGGTTGGAGTATGGAGACAAGTCGCCTGTCATGGAGGACGAGTACGAAGGAGTGGAGGAGGCGCTCGAGCCTGAGGAGGATGCAGAAGAGGAGGATGGGGCTTCCTGGGAAGATGAGGCTGATGGGAGTGCTTCTGAGGACGAAGCGTATTCGGCAGAGGAGGAAGAGGCGGTGGCGGCTGCGGAAGAGGAAGAGGCGGTCCATTGGGAGTCTGCTGAGGAAGCTGAAAGACTTGGGGTGACAGCCTGTTGGGAAACGGTTGGAATTGGCACGTGGGAGGTCACGGACTCTTGGTAGGTGTTGCCATCGCCATCGACGGTGACGGTGACATAGAGGTAGTCATAGGCAAGAGCTCTTTTGTGCTGGTGGTGCATGTGGTAGTTGACCGTTGTGGAGCAGTCCTCGTCATTGTCGGACGCGTGGACGCTGACCAACAACGAAGCGATTGAGAGCAGGGATGTGTAAGACAGTTTCATGGCTGCTGGCAATTGAGGGGCACAAAGGGCAGAGGGGGGAAGCAAGAAAAAGGGTTGATGTTAGTACGGGTTTGTGTGGAACAGAAGAGCCATCTTTCGGCGTCGCTGTCTCCGTCGTGTCTCTGTGTCGAGCCAGCTGGCTACCTCATCGACTGCTAGCCCCGGTCGGCAGCATTCGTTACGTAGGCCGCTCCTGGAGGAGTGGAAAAACACGCTTTTTTTTTCTCTCCTCGCGGGTTCCCATGGCAACGCACGCCTGGGAAAATAAACGAGGGGGCGGCGGTGCGGAAAAAGGGCGTGTTATTTTTGTTTCCATTTTTGGATGCAGGAATGCGGGTGCCGAGGCTTGCGGTACTGGAAAAGTGTTTGAGAAGTGTTTGACGAAGACAGAGAAACAGAAGGAGGCCACGACGGCCACGGCCACGGGGGCAGACGGCCCCGGGGGCGGGCAGAGGCACATACCTAGAGTGTCGGGAGCACAAGTGTGTTAATAGTAAGGAATGTAAGTAGTTGGAACGTGTGTGAGAGCGCCGAACAGTGGTATCTTTGGCAGTAGTGTAGTGCTTGCTGTGTCGTGTTGATGCTTGGAGGGACGCTGTGCTAGTGCTTCTTCTTGTACTTGGGGTGCTGTGTAGTTGTAAAGGAGTGACTGAGTTGGAAGGAGTACGAGCTGACGAGTGGAGAGAGGGCCAAAGAGGGGGCGTGAGCACGTCCATAGCCGAAGCCAACGGCGGCAGAAGAGAAGCAGGCAGAGAAGAAGAAGGACAGGGAGGAAACGAGCCTGCGGGCAACGGGCCCTCTGCCAGACGAGCCAGACACACGGGCAGCCGCAGCCGCTGCACGAGCGGCTCCAGATCAACAACGCTCCGCCACGCCCCCACCCCGTCGCACCAGCCACCCCCGAAACGGGCCCCGCGCCTCGGGGGCCGATCGTCGCAAAGTCGCTTACGTAACCGCTTACGCAAGCGCCTCGCCGCCCCCGGGCCTTTGCCCACCCACACCGCCTCCGCAAGTCACGGCCGGGGCCGGCGAGACGGCCCCGGAGATTGGAGGATGACGTAAGCGACCGGGGCAGTCTTCTCCACGGGCACCGCCTTGTTTCTCGCCCGCCCCCCGTTGCGGAAGGCGCCCGAGTCAGGCAGGGAGAGAGGAAGGGAGGCCTGTTGAGCGGAACGGGCGATTGCTGGGCAGATTAGTAGCGGCAGACGGTCTGGCAGGGAGCCGGATTACCACATTGTGCTGGTGGACGGTGTGCATGCAGACGGCCCGTGGCACGCTCTCCTGTGGTGTCGTTTCTCTCTGGTTGCTGCACTGTACGTTGTCCGTCTCTCCGGCCTGCTCATCTGGCGTCGTCGGTCTCTGTGTGTCTCTGTGTGCCCTTCCTGAGCCCCCCATAAACACGCCCGGCAGCACCAGCACACTCCACTGGGTATAGGATAATTCTCTGACAGCTGCACCCCTAAACGCTGCACCGCTACCAGCGCCCCCACCTATCACTGCACACACACCCGTCTTGCACGCCAGCTGCCACCGCCTGCCGCCTGCCAAACCGCTACTTTTTCTGTTCCGTGGCACCGTCTCTTCCGGCTGCATCTCCAGGCGTCCGCCCGCTGTCTACACCACCGTGCATCGGCACTGAAAAGAAGGGCAACCGCACCAACAAGTGCTCCTCTGCGCAGCTTCCGCCGCCACCCAGACTCAACACACAGCACCATGTCCAAAGAGGTCTTCAACGAGGGCCCAACCACGTCGCAGCACGTGGAGTCCGTCGACGACAACCACTTCCAGAACACAACGTTCAAGCTGAAGCGGACCCGTTCGATGGGCTTGCTCGACAACTTCATCGTCGACCCCGCCGCTGCCGGCTCCGCAAACTCCTCCGGCTCGTCCTCCTCGTCCTCCTCCGGAGCCTCCTCCGGCTCTTTGCCCTCCTCCGCCAACACCAACCGATCCACGCTCGGACGCATCCAGCCCTCCAAGTTGACGGCGGGGACCTACATACCCGAGGAGACGCTGACGAGGTTGAATCTCAAGTCGCCCGCCTCCTCCACCAGCTGCTCCTCCCATGCAGCTGGTAGTGGCAGCAACGCGGGCAACCTGTTCCGCTCCAGCATCATCAACAAGAAACTGGAAAACTCGCCACAGAGCTTCCAGAGCGATGACTTCTCCGACGACCTCTACACCTCTGAAGACTCGCTATCCTCGCCAGGATCCTCTGTCCACAACCTAAACTCGACGTCCAATATCTGTTTGATACCCAAGCACCAACAAAAGAGATATAACCAGCTCCACAGCCACGACTCTGAAGAAAACGGCTACTACTCCTCTGTAACGGACAGCCACAACAGCAATAGCCAGCCTATTTCTTCGAACCCAACTTCTTCCTCCCAGGACTTCACCGATGTGTCCAACCTGTCAAATATGCTCCACGACGATATAGACGTCAAAGATGCTCCTAATGAACATGTCGACTACTTAACTCACAAATGGGCAGAAGACGAGATATCCAAGTCTTGGAAGTACGTCATTTTAAGGAGGAAAAATGTCGCAGACTCCGCAAGGTTAGAAAATGCATCATGGAGAACATGGGCTCAAACCAGGTTGGGCTTGAAAACCATTTCCCCCGAAGACCTTAATTGGTCAAAAGACTCAGATGTTACCTGGCTATATGGGCCGGTCATCAAATCTTCAAATTCAAACTCGAACTCCAATATTGAAGGCAACGAAAACGTTAAAAGTGGCTCCAACTCCACCACTCCTCTTTCTCCTCCTTCTTCTTCTAACTTTGCATCTTCTTCTTCGAATGAGAACCCTTCCATGAGCTCGGTTACCTTGTTACGCAACCATTCAATGGATAATGAATCTCCACTTATCATAAACAACAATACCAATAAAAGTTACGATAATACCAGCAATGATAATACCAGCCAGAATAATAATAATAATAATAAAAAGAACGCTAATAATAATAATGGAGATAACGAAAGTACTTTACTAAGCATAGATGGCAATGACGCACATCACAAATCAGGTAATCAAGCATTGTTCAAAACAGGCAACAACTCCTGCGAACATCTCAAGTCCATATTGAAGAAGAAGACTAAAGTCGAGAAGATGATCAGTGATGCAAGTTATTGTAGACTTCAACACTTGTTGGAAAACAGAGAACAAAAACTGAAGAGTCAACACGAATCATCAGTCTCTCCAGTGCTGGAGCCATCCACTTCAAATTCGTTAAATTCAATTCCTTCAACCTCAACAATCACTATGTCGAATATGAACTTATTGAACAATTCTAGCAACCTCAACTCGAGATCGAATTCAACATTAGCTTCTAGTAAAACCCTTCACTCTAAAAAAAAGTCTTCTCTTAAAAATTCACAACTACATATTCAGCAAAACTCTTCTGAAGTACGTTCAGACTCCAATACTAAGAAGGAGAAACACATACACTTCAACATGAGAGTGGACCAATGTATTGCACTTGCGAAACCAAACAAGGGAGGGAACAATAAAAAAGACGACAAAGAACGCGCTGATAATGTTCAAGATGATACTATGGGTTATGCCAATTCATCTGATGAATCTGACGACTACCCTGTTTCCAAAATGGTTTCTTCATCCTATAAAGAAGACCATGATCATTATGCAGATGATGAAAGTGACCATCAATTCAACTCAAATGCTGCGATGGATGATTCGGATTCGGATTCTGACTCAGATGAAGGCGGATTTGTTTTGAGACCCTCTGTCAATAAACCAAACATTTCTCATAACCCTCACGAAAACAATTATGAGAGAAATGGCAAATTAAGTGGTTCGAGGGAAAACTCTCAAAATTCCATTATTGTAGTGAGTACCATTGCTCCACTACCTGCGACAACTTTGAAATTTGGTTCCGACGATGAGTATGACAATGATGATTATGGTAATGATGGGACTGCCAGTGATGGTTCAAAGTACCCACACAATAAAATGTACACTGTTTCCCATAATACGAAAACCAATCGTGGTTACGACTACTACTATGACTACAATACCGTCTATAGTAATACATCTAACCCAATGTTCTACTCCGCTAACAACAATGCAAATGCTGACGTGGAAATGTACGATGTTCCCGAAAGTTGCCAAATTGAAGATACAATGGATCTTGATGATAATCAGTCACACACATCTCCAAACATAGCCGATTCGCCTTTAATAAGTCATATGGGTTATTCCTTACCAAATGTTCACAGTGTCACTGCTTCTCCTTTGATGTTACCTTCAAGCGTTTCAGATAACACTATGGTGGATGTCCCTGCTTCCTTTATGAACGATATACCACAATTTGAAGATGATAATAATAAACATGACAGTGATATCGACAACACCGACACCACCGGTCAATCTATGCACATCGAGAGAAGTGATATGGATGGACCGACTAATGATGGCCTTAAGCGGACCCGTAGTATTGGCTCTTCAAGCTCAAGAAATGCATCTTCTCAATCACTTTCTTCAATCAAGATGGGCTTGAGTGGGCTAGACTTGAACACGTCAGGTTTGCGTCGAAGTTCAGCAACAGATTCAAAACCGCAGTTGTTTCAACTGTCAAACGATGAAAGCGAAAAGAGCAATTTGTCAACAGCTGGTAAAAGTGGCAAATCTTTTATCAGTAACGATTCGAGTAAAAATAATTCTGCCCGTTCAGATGGAGGAAGTGGAAGGAACAAATTTATGTTTGCGGAATCTGAATCTGAGACTGAAGCGGGAACGGATGACCAAATGGATGCAGAAGACAACTATGATAATGGAAATGATTATGATCAAGATTACGATGAAGATTATAACGGATACAGTGATCACGACGATGATGATCACGAAATGATTGACGACCGATCAATAGAAAATGTCAAAAGATCGCAGACTAACCTAATTAATGCCGTGAAATCGGCATCCTCATTTGGTTCGTTGGCGGAAATCAACAGGAAATTCGGTGGTATTGGTGCCACTAGCAATCCTGCCACAACCAATTCGAAAGGGAAGCCTAGAACCGCTTTCAGTTTTCAAAACGACAGTGAGAGCGAAAGTGAATAGACGAGTTAATTATGGAATTGACGAGTCTAGTGTAGTTATGTGTTTTTTGCGAATAAATAAGAAAAAAAAAAGTTATTTTGTTCATTTTTTCAATTATGTTAACTATTGATGTTTATCTTTTCAAAACATTCGGAACGAACGTTTCAAAAAACATGTTCTGAGATTATATACATAGAGCTATGTATATTACGAATTATATTCCTAGTTTAATTATTCTTGTATATAAAAAGATATTGATTAGATATTTTCAGAGAAAGCGATCCTGCGGTCATTTCTATGCAATCTTTTTGTTTCTGTGTTTCTCAGCCAATGCCTTCCATACGTCCGTCAAGTAAAATTTCAATCTGAAGAAATACAAAATCACAGACCTTGGGAAAATGGCAACCAGGTGTGGCAAAATAGACCACGTTCCCAAATAGACGTCTACGGTTGACTTTTTGCCATATTCAATTGCATCAATCGCCTTCTTGGCGTAAATTGAAGGCTCCATTGGGTTATTACGTTCTGACATCTTCTGTCTCTGCTCGAACGCATGTTTCATTGGTTCAATATTGTAAATACTATCAGCCGGTAATGGTCTCTTGTCTGCGATGTCGGTGTGCACACCGCCGGTAATGAAATTCTTCACTGCCACGTTGAAAGGCTCGAGTTCAAAGGCTAGAATGCTAGCATATTGGCCAATCGCAGCCTTGCTAGCACCATACACCGACCCCCATGGGAAGGGGCAGTACCCGGAACAAGATCCGGTGAAAGCAAACGTTCCTTCTTTCGCAATAACCAATCTGGAAAACTCGTGAACAACTCTTACGGGCCCGATGAAATTCGTATCCATGCACTGCACCAATGCTGCATCTGGGACATCAACTCCGGGAAAGGTACATGAAGATCCGGCATTATTGTAGACAACGTCTAAGCCTGCAATGTTCAAATCTTTCAACTTCTCTGAAACAAACTTATATCCAGCCTTGATTGACTCCAAAGACGATACATCCATGCTGAAGGCAAAGATTTGGCCTGGATATTCAGCGCAAATATCCGCCATGGATTCAGCCTTTCTTGAGCATGCGAAGACAAAATACCCCCTTTTCGCAAATTCCAAAGCCAAATAATGACCAATACCAGACGAGGTACCGGTGATAAGAGCCGTCTTCTTAGATTCAGACATTGTTGTTTGCGGACTCATCAGTGAGCTACGCTACTGCATGCAGCTGACTGCTATCGCCTGAACCATATCAGCGGCATCCACTGATCTCAGCTGCAGAAAAGGCAGCTGCATCCTCAACATTTTTAGGCTAGAGCGAGAACTGGGGAGGGCCAGAGAGGACCAGAAAGAGAGAGAACTTTAAAACACATCTATACCACGGGTACGATTGGCAGCTGCTGTGGGTAAGCCACTCTAAGCGTTAGATAAATTGATCATCTTTGTAAGTGTGCAATTTGAGTGACAATGAGCTCCAAATCAAAGTACCAGAAGGTGGACACGACGGACAACTTCCATGTGGGCCCCGATCTAATGGACGACGACGACGACGATATATTCATCACGCCGGACATTGAGGCGCCAAAGTCACACCTACCACCTAAAGCACAGAAGACAGAGGCACCGAAGCCACAACCCGCTGTTAACACAGCAAGACCCGCTGTTGGGACGTCAGCGAATGCCAATGCTTCTCAAGGGGGGTCTTTCTTCAACCTGTCATCATTCATTACACCACAGCTACCCTCGTTTGTGCAGATCGAAACAAGGGAGAGACCTTTCAGCGGGGGAAACACGCTTGACGAATCGGTACTTACCACTTTGCACAGGGACCTTATGACCATTGGTGATAAGCTTTTGTCCATCTTGTGGCCATTGCGCCTCCGCCAGTCGTTGATTGCCGTCAAGAAGATAAGCAACAGATTTTCTCCGGGAAGTGGAGACGTGGAGGATTCGATAGGAGGCAGCGGTGGTGTGGGTGACAGCTCGACATCCTTGGGTTCCGGCGGTGAGGAATACACGTCCGAGACTATGGGGAAGATTAGGGATTGGGACCTTTGGGGGCCCTTGGTTATTAACCTTGGATTCAGTTTGATCATTACATATCTACAGACTAGAAGTTTGAACACCGGCGGAGAAAACTCCCGTGGAAAAGATGCATCTAGTCAGACATTCAGTGCCGCCTTTACGCTCATATGGGCTTCGCTTGCAGTACTTTCAATCAACATCCAACTCTTAAGCCCTGTGCAACAAAAACTTGAGAACGGAGGCATGACAAACGGAGTGGTCGGCCTCAGCTTTTTCCAGTGTATTAGTTTACTCAGCTATGCGCTCTTTCCTATTGCCTTGGGTGGAATGTCCTCCATATTTATTCCATTCAAGTTTGTCAGACTCATCATCAACGTCGTTATGTTATTCTGGGCGTTGCTCTGCACATGGTTGATCATGGCCATTGCCAGCAACTGCAAAAGAAAGGGGAGTTTGACCTTGGTGGCCAACGACGACGACAACCAGGGTGACCAAAGGATATTTTTGATGGTGTATCCGGTCTTCTTAGTCTTCGGTTTGTTCTCATGGTTCTGTGTTATTGTGTGAACCAAGGGCGTAGCTCCATTTACAATTCTGACTTTGACTATATCAAATATAGATCTATATAGGTACTCTTCCATAAGCAGAAAGATCACCCAGATGGGTCGTCCGTTAATCCTCCTCAGGCACCCCGAAGTACTCTCGGATGCTGGCCTTGGTCATGCCTGCTGGATTCGAATCCGCAATGAAGTTGACTAACAAATCAATGTTGTCCATTAGAACATCAATGGCTTCCTGCAACTTTTTGATATTTTCCAGACGAGCATTCACCTTCTCTGGCGTATTGGCAAGAAGAGAGTCGAGTTGGGCTTCCAAAGCTGTCTTCTCCGATTGCAATTTTGAGGCTTTATCAATCATGGTTGTCCTCTCTTTCTTAGAAAGACCTGTTCTCTCGGCAGTCAACTGTTTAATTTCTACTTTATGCTGGTCAATGCTGTTCAAAACGCCAGTTTTCCTAACAAGAAGTCTATCATACTCCTTGGTCATCTTTATAATACTAGTGTATTGGAAAGACCAGTAGATGTTCGATATGCCGCATTTCTCACAGTTGACCAACCCCTCGTCGACGAGCAGCTTGAGAATGTCTTTGATTTGCATGGAACTGATGCCCGTCTTCTTACTAGCGATAGTCTCTACCTCTTTGATGTTGTACATTGTATGCGACTGCTGAAACCAGGCAAGAAGTTTCACCTGTTTCTCCTCTAACGAGAGTCCTTTTTTCACCGCCTGTGAAACATTGGGTGTTAGTATAAGTAACGTGGGTAACGGAGAACGACTAGCGTTTGGGACATTACCATTTGCAACTATGCTTGATTGCTACTGCTCAGAGCCAGAATAAGAGACCAAAGCATCATTGGAAGTCCCAGAAGGTAGAAAAGAAAAGTGACTGCTTCTAATACTATAAACAAAAAATGTGCCAGCTGAGCCGAGACAGGTTGGGACAAAATAAGTTGCGCTGAGCACAAACCATGCCTCCGTGGTCGCCACTTAGAGCCTGCACGACGACGACAACGAATGGGGAACAGGGCCTCCCATCAGACCAAGAAGCTCTTCGCCAGAGCACCTTTGGCCTTGAGAGTGCTCCAACGACTTCATCTCATTGACAACGGTACACATTTGCTTGTACGCCTTTTTGTCTTTGATCTTGTTGATTTTGAGTATCTTGTTTGAAATAATGAGCTTGCTTCCGCTGGCCATGTGGTAGCTTCCCACTGCCTGCAGCAAACAGGAGACGTATTCCAGCCACTTGTCCGACTGGGTGAAGAGCTTGCTTGCCTCCAAGTGCGGGTTCGTCGAGAGCAGCAACGAGCCGGCACGGATGTGGTATCGCAAGGGGTCCGTTTCGATGTCTTTGCATAACAGCAGGAACTGGTCAACGTCGAGCTCCTTTGGCAGCGGAACCAGCTGGCCGTAGACGGAGTGGGAGAGAATGACAAGGGCCTTCTTCACCAGCGCTATTTTGGAGCACCCGGCGGGGTATCTTCCATAGACAGAATCCTTGATCCAGGAGGGTATCTGGGGGAACGACTTGAACCGGTGGATGAGCAGGTCGTGGATCTGGAGGTTCGGGATGTCCAGCTTGTGGAAGATCCCGCGGACCGAGCACCAATGGCTGAAGGCCCGCAGCGCGTTGTACACGTCGACCGAGGTCAAGGCGGCCTCGCCGCAGTTCTCCGCTATGATCCGCCGAAGCGCATACCCCTCCAAGGTCGGAGACGTCACGTTGTGGTCGGTCTGGAAGAAGTTGATCTTCGTGGCGGTGAGAATCATGCACCCGAGGAACACCAGCTGCGACCGCGTGTCCGGGTCGATGTTCGAGATGTACGCCAGAGCCTCATCCTCCACCGCCAGCGGGTCATACGACGAGTTCTCAATGAAGCACGTTTTCGAGCTCTCGTCGTACCACTTGTTGAGCTCGATCTCCCTCGACGTGAAGATGATCGCCAGCGACAGCTGCCGGTACTCCGAGAGAACGTCGCCGCAGTTCTGCAGAATGCGGAACGACGCCAGAATCGAGTAGTTGCACTTGAAGTCGCCATACGACTCCGCCACAATCAGATGCTTGTCCTCCCCCTGCACACGGATGAAGTTCCCCTCCGACGTCAGCTTGTACTTCTTCCCATTCTTGGAGTACTCGTTCACACTCGACTTCTGCACCGTCTGCTGGTCCGCGATGATCGCCTCACACACCGACACAAGGTTGTTTGAGATGTCTTTCAGCATTCTCCGTCTCGGTTCTCGCTGTCTTCTTCCCGCTGGCTTCTGCTGCCCCACCCTTCCGTCCCATTCCACCGTCTCCACCCGTCATCTCCGTCTCCGTCTCCGTCTCCAACTCCATTTTCTTCACCCCCATCCGGCACACAAACAAAAATACCCTGCACAGCCCGATTCCGTCGATCGGCCCAGCGCGCTCCGCGAAAACAAGAAACGAGTCCAACAGTGCAGAAATAGATGGAAAAGAATCGAAAAAAGAAGCAAAAAAGAAGCAAAAAAGAAGGCGCTATGCACGACGCGCTTTTTGTACGTTAACGCCCTCGGTGGGTTCTCGGCGGAAGACGCATTCTGTACGCGATTGTTGTTGTTGTTGTTATTGTTGTTGTTGTGGACAAGATCTCTGCGCCCCATCGAGGCGTGTGCTGTTTTTGGGTGCTCCGGTGTTCTGACGTGGGCAACGGGGCTGCTGACGTCGACAGGAGGCGTCCGAGGCGACAGAAGACGGCGCACGCGAGGGGCAGACGGGCACGGAGACGGAAAAACTACGCGCAACAATGCGGTGGGTGTAGGGATGGACGCAGCGCAGATCTGCAGAAGCGTTGAAACCTCGTGGCAGAGCGCAGAAAGAGTGGGTGGACGTGTTTGTTGTGTGTGTTCTGTGGTATCTGTGCTCCGTTGCTCGACGAGCAGCCTGTTTTCTCTCGTTGGTGCTGTGCCGAGGTTCCGCCGGGCTGTTCTGAGTGCGTTTCTCCTGTGCTGTCCGCCACGCCTGTGTGTTTGCACTTCTCTTCCTGCGATTCCTCTGCTCCTCCCTTGCACGAACAGGCGTCCCACTTCTTCAGCACGGTCTTCTGCCATAGCCGCCAGCTCGCTACACCTCACCATTCATCACACAGCGCTCCAGCCCTCTCTGGCCTCTCCAACAAGCATTACTTCGGTCCGGTTGCTTTCGATTTCGAACAGTTTCCTCAAGTTCCCGTTGCGTCTATATATAGAAAGAAAACCGATACACGGTGAACAGCACCCGCACACAGACTAAGACATTTGGACACCGCAGCGTTGTATTCAAAACACAGAGTCCTTTGAAAAGCACAGAAACACAAAAGCTATTTGCATTTTCCAACTTCCATAGCACATCCTGATATATAGCTTTACAAAAGGAACATCAAGAAGACTGTCTACTTGTTTTTCTACTGTCATTATTATTATTGTTCAAGCTTCAGTCGATCGTTTTTTTAATTTCTTCTTCGTTCCTTCGCTTGGCACCGTCACACACAGCTAATCTACATTCCTATACGTTGCTGGACTAGAAAATGAAACTCTCGTTCCTGATTTACTTTATTCTCCTTGCATTTGCCGAGGCAGCGGTCATCGACACAAGCATCGTCGGTGCTGCCGTCACGGTAACGACAGATATTGCTGCTACTCCGACTGCTCCAGCTACCGTTGCGGCGGCCGTCACGGCCGCCACCCCAGCTGCAACAGCAGCTACCACTAATCCGGCCGCAGTTGTCCCTACGACCGCTACTCCCGTTGCAGCAGCAGCTACTACTGCCACTACTCCGGCAGCAGCTGCTGCTGTCACCACAGCTACCCCAGCTCCACCTGCCGCCACAACCCCAACTACCCTTCCACCTGCTGCAGCAACTACTCCTACAACCCCTCCACCTGCTGCAACTACTCCTACAACCCCTCCACCTGCTGCAACTACTCCTACAACCCCTCCACCTGCTGCAACTACCCCTACAACCCCTCCACCTGCTGCAGCAACTACCCCTGCAACCGCTACAACGCCTCATGCCGCAGCAACTACCCCTACAACCGCTACAAACCCTGCAGCTGCAACAACTACCCCCACAGCTGCTGCAACACCTACAACTACAACGCGGGTAGGTGCAGCCGCAATAACAACTGCTACCGGAACAACAACAGGCACAACAGGAACAACAGGAACAGGGACTACCACGCCCCTTACCACAGGTACAACAACAGCCACTCCAACACACAAAACCACGTCTTCTGCTGCCCCGACTATTGTTTGGATGACGACAACAATAAATAGCGTACCAAGCGTATACTCTATCAGTTGGACTCAAACTTTTACATCCATGTATTCTTCTGTGGCAGCAGTTCCAAAGGGAGCTATAGGTTTGGGATCTATAAAAGGTAGTGTTGGAACTACAAGAACGTACAGAACACTGTGAACACTAGTTCTCTCTTGTTTTTTCTATTTCCTGTCTTGTCTTTATTTTTCTTTGTTAATTTCTGTTCAATCCGGGTTTCACATTTTTACTGTCTTTCTCTTTCCCCCTCCTCTGATCCATCTATAAATCATTGGCAAATTGCATCACTTTTTTCACTCTGCTGAGTAGAGTGGATATGAGCCACTTTATTCTTTATCCCTGCTTTAATACATCTACACTTATATAAAACTCTTCAAAACTTCATTAAACATTTACCTTCAAACTTTACATTTCATAAGTGATTAGGAGCTGTTAAAAGGTTGTACAAAAAACCGTTACATAGCCACTATATTATTCATCTGTACCAAACTCCATTGGATCGTAAGCGCTTCTTGAAATATCCCTGTTTTCGATTTCAGAGTTTGTCGGCTCTCTAATGAACATATGAATCTGGTCGTACGTCATTTCCTTGATCTTTGGAACCAAATATGGATCAATTCTACACTTCTTCAACTCTAGTTTTCCTGAAACAGGTACATAGTAAGCATTGTTCGACTTCTCATCAAATGTAATAACAAGTTGGCGTAGTGGTTCAATAGGCTTAGTAGTGCCATCGTAATCCCTTTGCTTTTTATACACAGAACTATTGGATGGGTCTTTCAATATCTCATCAAGTTCATTGTCATCGATAGGAGCATTCTCCGTTTCATCGTCGATCTTCTGTTTAACAATTTCAGCGTCTGCATTATCAGTGAGATAAAATGAGACTAACTTTGTAGTTTTGTTCAACTCAATTTCTCTTAAAAGGGATGTCAACAATCTAGGATCATTCATAGACTTGATTGAATCTTTTGACTTGTCTTTATTCTTGGATATCGACGCCGAGCTCATAAACTTAACATCGTAGTATGTTTGGTCAAGCATAGAGGTATCTGGTAAGAAATTCCATACTTTTTTGGCCTTCAAGTGTTTCTTTGTTGGGTGTCTTATGGACGAAAGGCCTGTTGCTGGAGCTTCAAACATGTCCTCAATAGTTTTCAACTGTGTCTTAGGATCCAACCAATCATCTTTTTTCACATTCATTTTGGACATGTTGTTTGCCTTCTGACTGTTCTGTATATCCGATGATATATATTGGGTTCTTCTTAAGAAACTGACCGAATCTGACTTGGTCTTGATAGTCTTGCTTGGATCTCCAAGTATCAGTTGATCACTTGGATGTAATGGAATATTCATTCCATTATGTTTCAACCCGTTGACGGTATCCTTATGTGGTAAATTTATCAGGTTCAAAGGCATTCCCAAATCGTCATTCAATCTGATTAAATTCTTGAAATTTTCTTTTCTGAAAAATGAGGTCACAAGTGTATTTAAGTTATCGTCCTTAGATTCATTTTCATCGTCCTTCAAGATCTTGGCTGGGCATGCTGGTGGAGGTAAGTTGTTTGAATACCTCACTTTCGCAACATACTGTATATTGGATTTGTGGCTGTGGTGTCCATGTGGTCTTTGACCATGTGAAGATCTGTCTGCACCCGACATTTTTCTTCACCTAATTTATGTAGACCTGTTTGATAACGTTCTTCCTTGCAGGCCTTCTTAATACCTTCTGAATTAATACCATCTATTGCCTCAGTTGCACACTCATAGTCTTTCGGAAACACTGTTCGTCCAACACCAAGCGCTGCTTCCTTTTTTTTTCTCACTGCTTCCTTTCCACTTCGTGATTTCACTGTTATCTCAATACTGCTGGAAAGAAAACAAGAAGACTAGCCAATCATTTATAATATAAGAACCTTATTTGGTGTGAAAAAATTGGGTTTTCGAATGAATGGAACTACTTAAAGGGGTTCCCGGTTTGAATGAGAGTTCTAGGAGCAACACTCTCTTTGGGGGAGTGACCTTCACAACAACGGATCTATCCTCGAAAGAAAAGGCACAGGTTGCCAGCGTGGTGGCCGTGATGGGTGGAAATGTTAAGAATGATCTTACAGCAGATACCAATGTTTTAATAGTTGGTAATATAAATACGGCGAAATCAAAGTATTGCCTAAAAAACCGGACAGATGTCACTTTACTTTATCCTGATGATTTGTTTGATATATACAAACGTTTCCAGCACAGCAAGAGCAGTGGTCCCAAGCTTACAATTCAAGTTCTGGATGACTATCCATGGCCTATTTTTAACTCTTGCTTATTCTGCTTGTCCCGTTTGCGTGAGGTCGGTAATCCATGTTATGCAAAAAATTACATCACGAAACTAATCGACCATTTTGGCGGAAAATCAATCGCTTCTTTGACTCCCAAAGTAACTTATCTAATCACTGATAAACGAGAAGGTAAACGATATGAAAGTGCACTTGACTGGAAAATTAATGCCATCCACCCGAAATGGATTATTGACTGTTGTAACTGCCAAAGAATTTTAGACCCTTCCTTGTATGACATATCAAAGATTCACAATCCAGCAGCAATTGGAAAGAACTCGCACAAAAAGTACAGAAAGGTTGTTGATTATGCATCTGTAGAGCACAACCCAATTTATGGGTCACTTGAAATGGGAAACGCTCTAATAGAACGGTCAAACGAAATCACTAAAAGTAGCTCAATTGAAGATTGCAAAGGTCTCTTTAAAGGGTTGATCTTTTCTTGTTTTGGTTTCACTGCTTCTCATGCAACCAAGCTATCTGCTGTTTTGAAAAATAACGGTGCAGAAATACAAGAAGAATATGATCTGAGTGTTACACACGTAATAATACCGTCCAGCTTTACCTTCGATGAAGTCCCCCCAAAGGTTTTGGCATTACAAAGCATTTCGGACTCAAAAGTGGTCAATGAATGGTTCATTGAACGATGTTTACATTATGAGAGACTATGTAACGATTCATGGTCAATCCCTGCAAGGAAGTTGCGGTTAGATTACAAGTTGAAAATACACATCACCGGGTTCGCTGAAATGGAGCATTTACATATTTCAAAATTAATCAAGAACTTAAACTTGACGCTGCAGACTAAATTAACAGATGAATGCGATTTTTTAGTGGCTAACCTTTCTTCATTGGGTTTAAGCAATGTTAACTCCCCTCAATTATTTACTTACAGATTCCATGACATTCTAAATTCTAGAACTGATATGAAAACGGCATCTGTGAGCTTAACGAAAAAGAAAATCAATTCTGCAAAAAAATGGAATATTCCAGTGGTGAGCTTAGCTTTTATTTGGGAGCTGGCACAAACGGGAGTGCTTCCTCACGTTCTTGACACACAGTGGTGTATATTTGCACCTCGGAGCTTAAGACCTGCTGGTAACTTTCTTGAATATGCAAGGTCCGTCTCGGGAGGACTTTTCCACAAAGCAGAGGAACCTGTAAATGACGAAGCCGATCAATCAGGGAGATACAGCTTTGATTTGAATAATAGCGATGTTGATGATGTTGATGATGATGATAAGAACAATAATTCTGATAGGCGCATATACTTAGGCACAGAAGGCTCCCCTACAAAACTGCCCGTGCAACTGCCATCACCACGAAAAAATACTGCTAAGAAATGGCCTAAACTGATTGGTACAGCGTCTGAGTCCCAGTTGAAATCTGCAGCCGCCGCCGCTGCCGCCGCTGCAGATATTGATGACGAGGAGGACGAAAACTACAACTTCAAAGGTAAAAGACGATTGGTGTTTGCAACTGACCAAGGAAACAACGCAAATGATCCACAAAGCTATGTCGAGTTTGAAGATGATTTTGGACTAGAGGATATACCAATGTTTAAAAAGAGGAAAAAATAGTCTTTCGGTATAAGCTCTATATGTATTTGACTGTAGATAGAGGACATTAAGAATAAAAATTATGAACTAACTATTTGATACAAATCATCTCAATAGCAGTTCTATTGAAGGTATCCAAGCCATCTGACATAGAAGTTGTATTCTTTTTTGGCATGAGAAACATGATACTAAATCTTCACAGGGGCCTCACTGATTTCCAGGTCCCAAAAGACCATGTTTTTCCAAGTATTCTATAGATGTATCGATGGCGCTCAGGAAGTCTGAATCGGTTGACTTAACAGGGATCCATCCAAGAAGTCTCCCTGCTTCAGCTTTAGTTCTGGCGTTTGCACCCCAGAATAAAGGTGGCAAGTGAAAGATCTCGTCTACTTCTTTTGGGCTCAATTCCCGGATCTCCTTGCTTTTAATTAATTTTCTCGAATACAAGGCTTCCACAACTCTAGTGGTAATTTCTTTCCACGTGAAGTCTGTGCCGTCGTTGGTGAAGTAATATCCAAAGTGCCCGCTTCTAAAATCTTCTTTCTCAATGAACTTCTTGATGATACTCACGTAAAGGGAACCGACGTCGTAAATATGCACGTGACTCCAACGTGTGTCTCCTTTAAAAACGGTGAAGCTATAGCCGACCTTTACTGTCTCTATTGCCAAAAGTGGGACTTGAATAGAATATTTTCTGTCGTATCCGTTGCTGATGCCAAAGATTGTAGGCGGAGATACAATTGCCGTCTTGACAAATTGGGGGTTTGTCTCCTCTATTGATAGAGTCAATTTGTCAGCCTGCCGGTGTGGCTGAGAGTCATCTAATGAGTTGATTTCCTCAATGTCTTTGACGTCGTCATACACCTTGTCTGGGGTATACTTCTCAGGGTCCATCGAGTCGGTTATTACTCCTGTACCAGAGATTTGTATGAATAATGTTTCGCTTGTTTTCTTTGAGAGTACGCTTTTGATGACCTCCAATGAGGCCAGATGGTTGTTTGAAGCAGTGTTAATGACAACATCTGACAACTCTGTTTCCTTTCTGATAAGATCAAGGCTATCCAATGACCCAATCACAGTTTTGACCTTCCTTTCAGTCCGTTTTTCGATAAGTTCTCCCTTTTCGACACTTCGAACCAACGCAGTTACCTCGAAAGTTGGAAACGATTGCAG
Organism: Pichia membranifaciens NRRL Y-2026; assembly: GCF_001661235.1. Lineage (NCBI taxonomy): Eukaryota > Fungi > Ascomycota > Pichiomycetes > Pichiales > Pichiaceae > Pichia > Pichia membranifaciens. Next base: position 219,140 of record NW_017566987.1, read on the forward strand.
TATCTGGTGCAAGATCTCACCACCAATATAACCAGTAGCTCCTGTGATAAAAAGCTTCTTTTCATACATCGCTAAACCGCTGCTAATTCCAGATTTAGAAAAAGTATGACCGCGTAGGAATCGGAATACTGGCTAGCCCCTGAATAAGTCTACTTGATGTTCTTTTTAAAAGGAAACTTCTTACAGGTGATAGTTGAATTGTTTCTCTAATATATGGGGCTGGATATCGCGTATTTCCCGATTGGGTTTATCGATGGATTTATCAGACTTTTGGTATACTGCTCTACTGTTGAAGTCGGAATATTTGCCAAGTTGAGATCTTTGAAGCTGCGCCAGAGCAGTAGAGGAATCATTTGACACTGTATCAAATCTGCTGCCATTTCTGAACGCACTCGATGTATACCTTAACTTTGAAGAAAAATGCCAGGCTTTGTCTGATTGTGACGTAGAAGTCGGAGAACATCATTGTAGGGTCTTGTATGAGTCCGAATAATATTAATAGGTAATACTTTAGCATTATTAAGAAAAAGTTGTCCACAAATCAAAAGTTGCATGCGGACAGGAAGAAGTGAAGAGCAAACAAAAAAAATATATAGTTAGAATGCAGAGGGGACTGGGAAGACAAAGCAACAATTAATTTTATCTAGCCTACTTGCCCTTCCCTTTTTTTTCCGGAGCAGGACTCTCTTTTTCGCCTTCTGAGTGTTCACTAATGAAACTCACTGGTCTCTCGCCATCATACTCATAATCAAAGTTGAGAGGTCTCCATGTGTTACTTGGGGTTGATGTTGTGGCGTCGTTATTTGACGACTTCGATCCAGGTGCCTTGTAGGTGGAAGTAGCAGTACTGCCTTTTCTGGCTTCACTGTTGCTCCTGCGTCTGGACTCGCGGTGAGCGGCACTATCGATGGTGCTTTCATGGATGCCGGCAATGTCGTTGGACATCCCGGCAGCCTTTTTGGTGATTCTTGCGTCGGAAAGCCGACGACTAATTTCGTCAGTGTCGTTTCCTCCCCCACCAAATGTGAACTGTCTAAATAATCTATTGTTCGATAGCCTACTCGTCCTGCTATTGGAAGGGAGAGCATTAGCTCCAGTATAGGATGGATCAGAAGATGAGATCGAAGATCTTGCACGTGGAGCCAACCTAGCTGCTTTAGGTGCCGGCACAGTATGCTCCCGGTGTAAATCGGACGCCAAGTTATGTTCAAAATTCACCGCAGCGTGAGTTAGCACTTTGGCCAATCCAGTGCCATTTCCATCATCTTCATTTGAAGCATCTGGCTGTCTTGCTTCTCCTGATTCCAAGTCCTTTGGTGCACTCCGGGTTACTGTTCTGGATAGTGCACGGATCAACTTTGAGCTCACTTTATCAGCCTCAGGATCATAATCATTCGGAATGTATTTTTCGTCGGTATTTTTGGTTGAGCTCGACGAGGGAGTTTTGCCTGAATATGTGCTTAGATGACCATCTTCACTGATGCTATCGGCATCAATATTTCCTTCAGTAGCTGGGTCTACGCTTTGATCCAGCGAGGTCTGTCCTCTTCTTCTGCTCTCCTCACCTTCATTGTTTTCATCTGAATCGACAAGGCGATCAAGGGTATTTGGCTCTTCTTCTGGTGCATATGCTGAAGCAATAGTCTTTTCCCTTTGCAAAGGCTCACCCATATCGACAACGGGGAAAACACCTCTAGGTGATCTAACCTTCTTCGAAGAACTGCGGGAACGTATTGATCCACAACTCATTACTCGAGACAGAGCAGGATTGTATGCGGTCGATGATGTACTTCTCATGGTTGCAACTCTGGAAAGATTATTGTCACCATCGACATCAGGTTTGAACTCCTCGGGTGATGGAGATTCAGCTGAGGTCTCGGAAACATGTGTTGGTACACGAACAACTCTGGACTCCATGTTGAGCATCGGTTGCTCGTCACGCTCTTCATATGAGGGAAGTTTCAATTTCTTCATGTCATGCTCGATAACATAGAGATGCAAGAACCAAGGAATGACGATACCAAAAAATGATCCTCCAATTATGTTTCCTATTGCTCCGGGTAGCATTATCTTCCAGAAATAATGGCCAAATCCGTAGCCACAATCATTGAATATTCCCGCAGGAACTAAGAACATGTCTGCAACAACGTGCGTGAAACCCATGGCGACGAACGTAAATATCGGAAGAAAAATCATCAAGAACTTGACGTGCAAAGGCTTGACCATGATCTGCAAATACACCGCAAGGCAAACAAAAAAGTTACCGGCAACGCCTTTCAACAAGTTTTCAGCAAAGGAAAATGAGTTCCTGCTGTGTGCGATTGAGATTGATCCGACAACGTAGACATCTTGGCGGAACACGCCGGAGCAGTAGCAGATGACGTAGACGACAAAAACGGTTCCGGCCAAGTTGACCCAGAATGACACCATCCATGAGATGACGAGATCCATCAAGGTGACAGCTCCCCGCATGACGCCAACAGAGAAGAATAAAATGTTTGAGTTGAATAACTCCATACCACAAACAATGACGTAAAACAAGCCTATAGCGTAGACTGCTCCCTGTGCTAGGTAAACAAAGATATTAGCCCCAGGTATCAAATCGGCGCTTCCCGCCTCACACATCACGTACAACATGCTGCCAGCACTGAACAAAAAGGCACCCATAATAGAGTTTATAAAAAGGATGTAGAATGGGAGCCGGGACTTCTTCATGGCGGTGGCAACCACCGCCAGCGCTGCCTCATGCGGTGTGATGTAGTAAGTGTCGTCAACCATATGCTAGAGGTGTGTAAATTGGTCGTTGTACAGCCTCTGCTATATAGAATAAAAATATGCTTTTCTTGAGTGTCCTCTATACTGTATATACATGTACCACCTGTCAGAGATATAGTGAGTGTGAATGCAGACTCAGTTTTTGTGTGCAACGGTTGATGACGTCGGCTTTTTTCGCCTGCTGGAGTAATCGAATAACGGTTGAACTGCCTTATAGAATGCCGTTAAATGGAAATTGGTCTAGATAGGGGGCTGTGGCCGCAAGACAATAACGCTGCAGCGGATACTCTGTGATCAGTAAACGTTTCGACTCCGGCACCAGAACTAGCACAAGCAGTACAAGCACTTTTCGGTTGCCGTGGAAGCACCGTTCTGGGCCTCAGCACCTTCCTCCGGACCCCTTCGTCTCGTCCTCCCACCCATCCCGTCTGTCAACAATCTTTCCTCTCCGGCGGTCTCGTCTCCACGTTTGGCTAGAGCCTTCCTCGCCTGCATTTCATTTTTTCCGCCCGGGTTCCGGTGCCAATGAGTTCCGATTGGCTGGGCGGGGTCTGTGATGCTGTCTGGAGCTGTCCAGTGACCAGCACCGGAGCAGAACAAAGAGCTTGTGCAGGGCCTGATCACATTCCCAAAGTTACCCCAAAGAGGGTCGCAAAGAAACAGTTCACGGGGAAAATCCACTCGTCGCTGAGTACGGTGAAACAAAGAAGACTGATCACGGGCCACACCAGGTAGGAGAGCTTCATGTACTTCCAGAGCATTCCGGCGTAGTGGTTGGTGAAGTTCTCCCATGTGAGCTCGACAGTCCTGCGGGAAGAGTCGCTTGTGTCGGCAATGGCGGCGGCTCCGGAAACTTCGACCTCTCCGTCCCATAGACAGATGTACAGCGAGTACAAGGTCTGGAAGATGACGGTCCCGGCGGTCTGGTCGACAAGAACACAAACTAACTCACGGTCCCGGAAGACTGTAAGTAAGAGTTCAATCCAGTAGCTGCACAGTAAGCCGTTCACACCGCCCCAGATTAAGAACTTGAGGTGGTCTCTCAAACTTGCCTCTTTGTCGGCGGCTAGCATCGTCCGTGGCAATGGGTTATGTATATGCATCTGCTCTAAGGGCTGTCCCGATACCGCTGAATTCCCGGAGACTGGCGCAAGGTGAGGGCTCACGGACACCGGGATGGTGTTGCTGCTCGAGTTCCTGCTGTGCATCTCTCGCATCCCAGTGGACATGCTGTTGGAGGTTCCATTGGTCGCCGAGGTCAAGTTCATCTCCTCGTCGCTCGGCGTCTTGTGGACAGTTCGGTTCCGCAGTGCCGTGCGGGCCCTGGTCCAGTCGAACAGCTGCGTGAGCGTCTGGCCAAGCAACGACGTCTCGCTGCCCATCACGATTGGCGTGAGAAACCGATTCTTATTGTCTAAGTACGAATAGTGCGTGTATGTGAGGAATATGAAAAACATCTCCGCCGCAATCACGTAGAAAAGGTGTTCCGTGTGTGAGTCGATGTCAGAGAAGATGTTTTTTAAAAAAAGCCTGAACCGTCTCAGTCGCCCGGCATTGCGTGCTCCCGGCTGTAGAAGTATGTCCCCCTCAAGGCCACTTGTCGATGCCGAGTTCAAATAGTTCTCCCGTTGTTTCGCCAGCGCTTCCCGCTTCTCCTGATCTCTGCTGCTCAGCAGTTTCTCGTCAATCAGTCTTTCTTTGTCATTGCTGCTCATGTTGCTGCCGTTGGCGCCTCCACCGGACTTTGACAAATGAACCGTAGAGGCGGCCATATTCAGCGACGAATTCGGGCGTTTCGTTCCATCAACACCGTCAGGCGTGTTGTTGCGTCCACTCCCACCTCCACTCGCGTGCATGTCGTCTTCAGTGGTGATGTGAAGCTTGTGGGTTTGTTTCTGTTTGATTCCACTGCTGCCTTTGGTGTCGTTCATAGCGATCTCTTTTTAACTATCTTATGCTGTTAATGGTCTGCTCTTGCGTGCAAACCTTTTGGCCGTGAACACCCACCCTCGGCGTAAGTTCCTGATAGCATCTGGTGGTAGAAACATGTCGCCAAAATGTCAACACAATAGAAATATCTTCACGAAATCATTTCTGCCGCGCAGGCTTCCTGTTCCGGTCTATGTGTGTGGTGTCGTAGTGTATAAAGTGTATATGTATATATGTGTATATATAGCAGAGGTATAGGTTCTCTAACAACGTATGTTTCTAGAAATGGGGCTGCCCAGAACAGCACCAGTCGCTTAAAAGAAATGCACAGTCAAGGTCACGGGCGAGCCGACTATAAAAAGGCCATCCATCCCATTGTAAAAAAAACACGGACAAAAATGAAAATGAAGACAAAAAAGAAAATAGATGAAAACACATCAAATGAAACCAAATAAACAACAGTAAAAACACAAATTCAGTAAACTCTATATCCCCAGCAGGGAATGACAAGAAACGCCACCACTTCGTACGACAGTCTATTTTGTTCTCTCTGTCTTCAACAGAAAAGTTTCGTTCCCATGTTTCAAAATCCCAATATTTTATGATAGCCGGTTTTTCCTCCGGCCTAATTTCCCTTTAAAGTTTTCATATATGCAGACGAATGGATCCCATTAGCAAATGCCTCCTTGCTTGGACATCCAGATTCTTATCTTGTAAATTCTAAATAACTCCTTGACCAAGTCTCTAAAGTCTATTCTCACTTCTGAGTTGTAGTAGAATGTCAACTTCTTCATGTCCCATTGGTACTCTGCATCAACAATCTTCATGTCTAAGTCGTATTCTGCCACCTTGTTCTGGCATACCTCGACTGCCCTCACTTCATCGTTGATCTTGGAATTGATGGTAAGCAACTCTTCGTTCTTGGCAAAGCGTATAACAGGCTTGGGGAAGTTGAGAACGGGCCTCTTATGATTTTCATCCTCTTTCGATAGCGCAGCCTTACGCCCCAAGTACTGTGCATATCGTAGCAACCTTGCCTCAAGTATGCTTACATTTAACTTGACGACTTTGCCCAAATCACGTCCACGGTCAGCCTCAACAATGACCAAATCTCCAAGCTTAATTTCGCCTAAAAGCTGCTTATTGATCGGGCTGATGTGGAACACATCAATACGGGAGTTTTTGAAGCAGCAGGCAATAATCTCGTAGTTGGATAGGTTGGCTGCGTCGGTCAGGTACGTCAACTGTGGTAGAGAACTCGTATTGAGATGGCTCAAGTACTTTTCCATATTGAGAACTTCTGTTGAAGGGAGCCCCAAATAGTTGGATACATCGTTGATGCTGCGAATAACCTGCTCCTTTGTTGGGCTGATAATATTTGAACTGTGGTTTGGGTTGTTGAATTGGGATATCGTGTTAGCGCCGACAGATGAATGCCGCGAGTAACTGTTGCTACCATTATTGCTGTTAGTGCCGCTACTGTTGGACATTGGACGAAAATTGTTGTTGTTGTTGTTGTTGTTGCTGGTGATATTGAAGGTACTTTCAACGGTGCCGTTCGAGTTCCCCTTGTTGTTATTGTTTATGAAGCTGTTAAAATCCCCCTTGGCGTAGTTCGTGGCCAAGTTCATGTTCATGTTGAAATCGTAGTTGGCCAGCGTGCTCCTGTTTGGTATAAAAGTGGTGGCGCTAGCCGCATCATAGGAGTATCTCCGCAAAGGCTGGAAATCGGCGGTTGGCGGAGAAGCCCAGTTGTATGCGTTGCTGCCGGCATTTTGCACCTGGAAGCCCATACTGTTGGCGTTGTTGGCGGTATCTTCCCAAACACTTCCAAGTGAACTTCTCGTATGCAGTGGCTGGTCGTACTGGTTCTGCAGCGGCGCCAGCAAAGCCGCATCTCCGACGTTCTTGTCGGAGAGGTCGAAAGTGTCCAGAGCAAGCTCCTCGATGTTTGGGAAGATGCCCATGGAATTGCCGGCGGAAGATGGGAAGCTCAAGCCCTGTTGGTTGGAAAACTCGTGGGGCTTGGAAAGCGGCGAGGTGAACATGTCCTGGGACAAGGGCGGGACGTCTGAGAAAGAGCTCTTCTGCGGAGACAAGGGCGAGATGTTGCTCGTGTCTGCGCCGTGCTTGTCCGAGGATAGAATCATGGAGGGAGAGGACAGCGGCGGTGCCATGCTGGAGCCGTTGGAGGATGGAGGCTGCGGATGTAGTTGTGCGTGGGGCTGTGGTCGTGACTGCTGTTGGGAGAAGAGGCTGTTCGTGTTGTCGAAGCCAGCGCCTTCTCCGCCGCTGGCAAAGGACGACTGTCTGAACGCCGGGAAGGACGACAAGTACGGCGACTTCATGTAGTCGTTCGTGTGGGCGAACGAGCCGATCTTGGCGTTTGTGTCGAAGGAGCTGCGGTGGCGGGACGCCGGTGCCGAGTAGTTGTTCGTGTGTCCGCCGCTGCTGCCGAAGCTGCTGCCGTGCAAAAGGGCAGACGTGAGCACCGAGCCGTCGGCGGAGTGCATGGAGACCCTCCTGCCGGCGGCGTCGGCCGGGTCCGCCAGTTCCATGTCGTGGCTGCCGGCGGCGGTGCCCACGGCAGCGACGCCGGCCTTCTTTTTGTTGTCGTTGATCAGCATCGGGGGTGTTTCCCGTGTGTCTGTTTCGTGCGCAGCGATCTCCGGGTGTGCCGTTCTGCGCTGTGTGTGTGTGTAATCAATCAGTCAAGTATCCACCGCGTGGTACCAAGCAACGGGTTGTAGAGCACGCTCTGTGTGTGTGTCCGGACAAGCAGCTGGAAGAACAGGGCGTTTGCCGGGACGGATAAAGCAGCAATGGAAGCGAAGAGGCGAAGCAAGCAAGTCTGCTGTCACAGCACCCCACACTGTCGCAGTCGGAAGGGTTTCTGGCCGTGTGTCGTCTCTGTCTGGCTCCACTGTGCCCTGCTGGACCGTGTCTGTTGGGCAGTGCGGTCCAGAGTACACCAGAGTACACCAGAGTACACCAGAGTACACCACACCAGGGCGCAGGCGGAGCCCACAGACACCCCCCCCCCCCCCCCCAGTCCTCCCGCCCTGTGCGTCTGTCCCGGTGTTGTGCAGTTGGTGGGCCCCGCTGTGCGGTGCTGAGCAGCTGCGCCGGGGCTGTTGACACCCGCTCCCGCCGGGCCCCGCAGCCGGCTGCGCCGTCCGGAGGACAGAAACTCGGACTGGTCGTGGCGATGACGCCGGCGATGACGACGGCGCGCGGGGGGCGAGCGTGGCGGGCCATGGGGCTCAGGAGATATCGCCTGGGCCGATCGGCCAGGATTGGTGCGGGGAAGGGGGCGGAGGGCAAATGACCGGAAGGGGCCGCGGGGCCGCGGGGGCAACGGGGCAACGGGGCAATTGGGCAAGTGGATGCCGAAAAGGGCAAGAGGCTCGAAAAGCACGAGCCGCCGGTCGATCGGCCGCTTTTCGGTTGGTCGCGCATCGTCGCGTCGCATCGGTTCGCATCGCATCGCAGGGGTATCGTTCGTTATCTATGTCTACAGGTGTATATACAGGAGGCTCGGCTAGATGACAAAGCTGCCGAGGCCGACAAGGATGAGGTTGCCCAAGATGAAGTTGTTGAAGAGGATCTCGAAGCCGCTGCGGCGGGAGTACATGTCGAGCAGGCGGGTCTGGATCTCGTCCTTGTACACGAGGAGCAGGGCCAGCACCTCGACGATGGAGCTGTCGATGAACTTGTTGGTGTTGATGAAGCTGCGCAGCGTCTTCTCGTCGCAGCCGTCGTCGGGCCGCTCCATGCTGGTGAAGCTCAAGAGCGATGGCAGGTCGAGGTACTCGAAGTCGTTGAGGTTCTGCACTATGCGGAACTTGATCGGCGGGAGCGTGCGCACGCTGTCGCCGTGGAGGAGGAGGCCGCTCTCCGCCGGGTCGTCCACGTCGACCGGGGCGTCGGCGTCGGCGTCGTCGGGGGCGGCTTTGCCGCCGGCAGCAGCACCACTGCTGCCGCCTGCGGCGGTGCCCGTGTGGTAGTTGTTGGCGGACTGGGCGTCGCCGCCGTCGGCGACGCCGTCGGTGTCGGAGTCGGGCTCCTCGTGGCCGAGGTCGTTCGAGAGCTGGCCAAACCTCGACGACGAGAGCCCGAACTTCTCGTCGTTGATGAACGTCACGAGCGACTGGAGGTCCTTCGCAGTGAGGTACGGGAGCCCCGTGAGGCTTGAGCACGGAAGCGTGTCCGGGTACTTCGCGGTGAGGTTGAAGTAGTTGATCTTCATGTCGATCACCACGTACTTGTTCATCTCGGCCGGGCTGGCGCCGCGGGCTGCGGCACCTGCGTCGCCGTCGCCGTCGGTCAACTTGCGGTACACCGTGTGCAGCATCTGCTTCACGCCGTCGACGGAGAACTCGAAGTTGAGGTCCTTCTTCAAGGACGAGCCCCCACCAAAGTACGGCCCGCCGCCGTCGCCGCGGCCGTCGTCGTCGTTCGGCAACATGATGTCGAAAATCACCTCCGCCTTACCCGACTCGATCCAGTTCAACTTCGAGTGCTCGTTCAAGAAGGAGAGGTCGAGCATGTCGATCCGGAGCCGCGTGATCTTCTTCCAGAAGTCGCCCTCCGCATCGCCGTCTGCCCGGCCACCTGTGCCTCCCCCGCTACCACTGCTGTGTTCGTTCGTGCCGTCGTTGCTGTCGTTGCTCACCTTGTACTTGATGCCGCCGAACCGCGTGCCGCCGCCCGTGCCGCCCGTGCCGCCGCCAGAACCGGCGTGGCCCGTGTCGGTGCTGCCGAACTGCCGGCTCTCGTTCACAGAGTTCAGCGTGCTGTTGCTGTAGTCGTCAATCTCGTCGTGGAGGTCCATCCCGCTGAAGTGCGCAAACCGGTGCTGACGCTTGTGCAACGTGAACAAGGACCCGCCGAGCGAGCCAAACATCGTGTTGGCGTTCAAGAAGTCGTACACCATCCACTTCCGCCGCAACCGGCCCATGTCGCAGTTGAACACCACCAGTTCCAATGGCTTGTTGAACAGCGTTTCGCTGTGGAAGCTGATCTTCGAGTGCTTCACCTTAAGGTGGTTCAACTCGTAGTTGTCGTGGAATGAGTTGTCCAGGATCAGCTCCGTCCCGTCAAGCATGTTCACGTCGCCCTGCAACCCCTCGATCTCGATTCCGTCGATCAACCCCTTCCCGTCAAGCCACTTGCTCGACGAGAGTGTGAGGTTGATCTCCGCAATGTCCAGCTGGTAGTTCAGATGCGCATTATCCCTCGCAGAACTCGACTGCACCCGCAGGTTCCGGATTTTGATCTTGCCGTCTTCCCAAGTCGCCATGAAGTTTGGTCCGCTGAAGTCCACCATGAGCTTGTTGTCAAACGTAAGTAATTTCTTCAGCACAAGCTTTTCCACCTCTCCGTCTCCGATCCAATTGAGAATGTATATGAGCACGCCAAAAAACGTCGTTGTTCCAATAATGATCCAGATGAAATTTCCCATCAGAATCCACGAGAAGAACGCCGTAATCTCGTCGACATTGAAAGGCCGGTTTTGTCTTAGCAAAAAGTACTTCACCCGGGCACCTATCCCAAGGTTCTTCTTCTCGACCTTTTCCTCGACCTTTTCTTTTTTCGACACCTCCTCTGCCAGTCTTTCCTTGTTCGTTCCATCTTCTGCTTTCTGTGTGTATTGACGGAATATGACCTTGTATCTCGTGGCCGCATCATGCTGTGCTGTGCTCTTGTTGTAATGTAAAGTATGTACCCCAGCAAAAAGTGTCCTTTTAGGTTTCGTGAGACTTGCTTCTCTCCATATGCTGCTTCTATATTCCCTCCGCCATGAACTCTGAGCAGATTTTGCATCTGCTAGACGTGTGCGAAGGGTCAACCTGTAGCTGCCCCTCGTGCCAGACAAAGCCCGACTTAAGGCGCCCAGCTGAGTATAGGCGCCCATTTTCCAGCCTGTGAGCAATACCATGGTCTTTTGCTGTGTGTCGCTGTTTTTCCGGTGCTCTGTAGTGCTTTTCCCTTGGTTTCTTGACACGCTACTGTTCTTATGTGCTTAAATGCCGGCTTGGCAAGGAGCATCCCTACCGGCCCAGCCAAGCCAGAAGCAAAAAATTATCAAAGAATCATGTCTGCCGCCGACGGTAAAATTTTCACGGACCGGCCTGTGAGGGAAATTTCATTTGTCCGGAGCGGGAGAGGGGAGGCCCAGTCACGGCCCAGCTCCGGGAAAGCAGCGGTTAGAGTATACAGCTAGACAGGGAAAGTGGACACAGTACAATACATGATTCTACGCTTCGTCGAGATCCTTGTGGCCAACCTCGTCGCCCTCCTCACGGAGCAGGAAGTCGGGACTCTTGAGGTCGACCCAGCCTAGGTTCGGAGCACTTGAAACGTAGCCGAGTCGTTGCTGTACAAGCGGAGAGTACGTCTTCACGTCCTGCACGTCGTACGAGAGCCAAGGGATCTCCTCCTGGCGGTATACACCCGGACACTGAAACATGATATGCATAGGCCGGATCTGGGTGGAGTAGTTGTTAGCACCACAGTGGTAGAGACTACCAAGAAGGAGGACTGCGTCCCCCCGGTCGAGCTCGGCACTGACAAGCTCGTCACGATACGGCGGTCTGTGGTCGCCCCACAGATGGGAGCCCGGGATGACCTGTGTGGCTCCGTTCTCGATAGTGGTGGCACATGTAGGCACCATGAGACCAACAAGGAGGTCGTTGCCCATGACATAGGTTTCGGACTTTACGTGCGTGGCATGGTGGTTCTTCTCGTCCCTGTGGATGCGCTGCGCCTTGGCGCCAGGACCAATCGCCATCGTCATCGACATGGAGAGCAACGGGTGGGTCGTGTAGGTGGTGGGTGTGTCGTCGTAGTAGTTGGTCGTCGTGCGGGCAAGGAAGTGCTCGCTTACCTGCTGGTAGAGTGGGTGGCTGAAGAACTTCTCCCGGACCGTCTTGGACCTGCCAATAAGACGGAAGCAGCGTTTAGTCTCCGGCGGGAAGAGCTTTCCCTCCCACGGCTTGTCTGCGTCGAGGTACGGTTGCACCTCTTGCAGAGATTGAACCAGGTCGTCGGCGCTGGCGAAGTTCCGCACGACAACCAGGCCGTCCTGCTCGAGGGCCTTCACAAAGCTCTCGACAGGCTCCTTGACGTCGATTCTCTGTATCATTATGTGTGATGTGGGGGCGTCAACGGTACTAAAGGCTGCAGAAGCAACGGCAGAAACAGCAGCTGCAGCAGTAGGAGTGGTCTCGCAGAAGTAGTGGCACCTATGTATATAAAGAAAGACGCCCAGAGGCACTACACGCTGATAGCCGTTATCGCTCGAAAGGCCGTTATCTGTTATCTTTCAGCACCCTCGATCCGTTCGGGTACTCCTGCCGAAAAGAGACGACTTCGCTCGCAGCTGAGAGGCAGCCAGCTTTGGGAGATAGGGCAGGGGCGATCCGTAAGGAGCAAGCAAATGATTGCCTACTGTTCCCGTTGCGAATGCGGTGTGGTATGTAGGAAGCACGTAACAAAGGAAGAAAGAGAGGCCTAGATTGAGCAAGGCGCCGAAGGAGATAAGCGTAAGCGAGGTGGAAATTCCGAGGAAAAGAGTTCTCCCGTCAAAGAGTGCTGCCACGTCGGGAAGCTGACACTTCAGGACAGCACTGGTTTGTCAGGCGCTCACATCTGGTGGGGCCCCTGGGTAAATGGCAGCTGGTTTGTATTTTTAGGGGGTATTCGGGGTTCGGATGAGGGCAGATGCCCGAAGCGGGAACATGCGCACATGTATACAGTGTGTGCTCGGACCGCTGGCCGTCAGTTCCTTCTTTGTAGAGTCGCCGTATATACATGGCAGAAGAAGTCATTGGGGGAGGGTGAAGACGCAACGTCTCGCAGACATTACGGTATGTAGGAGTAGCAGAGGGGTACAGTGTAGCAGGCAGACATTCATTGCTCGAATTTGCTGGCCGAGAAAATCGTCGCAGCGAGAGTTGCGAAAATTGCTGAGGCTCAACCATCGCAAAAGACGTTGGCGGCGTTGCACAGGGATGAAAGGCAGAATAAAGAAGAGCCGGGCACAGACGCCAGCAAACCTGCAGCAGAGTCTACGACTGAGACCTAGAGGAATACCACTGCAGCAAGATGCAGATGACTACAAAAGTGAGGCAGGCGGTGATAGTGACGCTCTCTGTGCTGATTGTGATTGTGTTCTTCGGGAAGCTGTCCCGGACGAGCAGCCGGGGGGAGGTGTCGGCGGAGGAAGGGGCTGGTGGAAAGCAGGATGCGTCGTCGAACCTCTTTGGGTTGCGGCTGAACGACCAGATGGAGCTGTCGCAGAAGCTGGACGAGATTGCGGAGAAATTGCTCGAGCAGCAGGAGAAGCGGTTGTCGCAGCTCGAGGAAGACAAGAGCAAGCTCGAGAGACAGCTCAACGAGCTCAAAAAGCCGTCGCCGGACTTGACGCTGCGGGAGAAGCTTGCGTTTGTGTACCCGTACGACCAGAACCAGAAGTTCCCGGCGTACATCTGGCAGACGTGGAAGTACGGGTTGAACGACGACAAGTTCGACAAGGAGTATAAGCGGGGCGAGGAGCAGTGGGCGATCAAGAACCCAGGGTTTGTGCACGAGTTCTTCAACGACGACACGTCGAACGCGATCATCCGGTACCTTTACATGGGCATCCCGGAGGTGGTGAGGGTGTACAACGCGTTGCCGCACGTGCTCCTGCGGGCAGACTTCTTCAGGTACTTGATTCTCTTTGCCAAGGGTGGCGTGTATGCGGACGTGGACACCAACCCGCTGCAGCCCATTCCCAACTGGATCCCGGAGAACGTCGACCCGAGCGAGTTGGGCATGATCATCGGCATCGAGAGCGACCCCATCGACAAGGACTGGCGCAAGTACTACACGCGTCGGCTCCAGTTCGCCAACTGGGTCGTGCAGGCCAAGCCGGGGCACCCCATCTTGCGCGAGATCATTGCCGCCATCACAGACATCACGCTCGACAAGATGCGGGACGGAGACCTCCACATCCGCAACGAGAACGAGGACGAGTTCCTCCTCGACGTGATGAACTGGACCGGTGACGGGCTCTTCACCGACGTCATTTTCCGCTACTTCAACGACTACGTTTTGAGCGGCATCTTTTCCCAGGTCACCTGGAAGGACTTCACCAAGATGGACGTCCCCAAGCTCGTCAGCGACGTGCTTGTTCTTCCCGTCAACTCCTTCGGGGCCGGCGCCGACCACGACGACGAGCTTCCGGACGACGCCATCCACGGTGACCTCAGCCACCCGCTCGCCTTTGTCCAGCACTTCAAGCACCGTGTTTTCAGACAGAACAACCAGTGATTCCTCCTCTACATCCTATATCCCGTGTATATGCCTATCTGTGTATATCTTTACTTCCCTTTTCGGCTTTGCTCCAGGTCGATCGACCCGTCCCGTCGTTTTCAGTCGATCGTCCTTTTTTTGTTTTTCCTCCTTTTCTCCCCCGGTGTTGACAACGCCCCCGAAGAGGAAGGCACGCGCTTGCTCCGGCTTCAAGTCGCAGCCCGCGCCGTCCAGCAGAAAACAAAGAGCGCACGCCCCGCTGCGCGCGCGCCCCCCGAGGGCCCAGCCACCTGGGACCGTTTCGGCATTGTCGCGACGCCGTTTCAGGCCTTGAAGCGTGTCTGTTGCAGCTGCGTCAAGGAAGTGCTACATTGTCCTTCGTAACAGCGGCATCTGGCATGGTATTGTTGCTACGGTTGCTGCGGGCGTCGTCGAGGCTTTTGTTGTTGTTGTGGTTTTCTGCCCACTTTCTGCAGCAGACGGGGGGCCCGGCAGGGTGCTCTTCTCCCCTGGAGAGGCTGCTCCTGTGGTGGTCCGGGAATGCTGGGAGTGAGGCCGGTATGCCTGCAGGCTGGCTGCCCCGTGTCGTTTCAGCTCGTGCACGGAGCAGGGCCGCAGGCTGGGTCGTTTCTTTTCTTTTCCCGGCTTTCTGTCTGTGTGTCTCTGTGCCCGGCGGCCTCTTTCCCTCCTCCCGTCGACCCCTGTTCCCTCGTCCGTGCTTGCCTCTCCTTCCCTTCGTCTCCTTTCCTCCTTTGCCCGCCCCTCCCCTGGTTAAGCCCCTCCTGCCTGCCTTACACTGCTCTTCAGCTCCACCGTGACACATCCGCTACTCGTCTCGTCTCGTCTGCTCAGATAGCTTGCTTTTGTCGAGCAACACAACTAACCCCAGTCTTTCCTTAACACCTGCACAAGCGCAAACCAGCAACAGAAGTGAACATTGCACTTGTTCGCTATCCCATCTTCATCTGTCGACAACCAACTAACTTAATACTTTCTTTAATAACCCGCCAAACCGTCGTTGAAACAGAAACAAGATCAGTCATTCCTTATAGTCCATCTCCATGAGATTCTCAACTTCCCTTTTGTACTCCATCGCCACAGCGTTGGTGTCCACATCCACCGTCGACGCCGGCTGCCAGTACATCGGCGGCAACTACTACTGTAACTCGGTCTCCGCCGTCCAATACCAAAACGTCGGCTTCTCCGGGTCCTACAACGACGTCACCAACATGGACGAAACCACTTGCCAGTGCTCCTCCTCTCCAAAATCCTTCTCAGGTACTCTCTCCCCATTAGACGAAGAGCTTTCTATCCACTTCAGAGGCCCTATCAAGTTGGCCCAGTTTGGTGTCTACTACCCTGCCTCTTCCAAGATGGCCAAGAGAGACTTCTCTGACGCCGACGCCGCTGCTGCTGCTGCAGATGCTCCTGTTGCCGACGCTTCCTCCGATGCAGCACCATGTGTCACCACCAAACACATCCACCACAGACACAAGAGAGCTCCTGTCATCGAGTACGAATACGTTACAGAGACTGTTCCAGCCGGCCAGAACATTAACCCCGCAGGACCTTCTTCTTCTACCGCACCAACTGGCCAACCAGCCCCATTATATGGACCGGCTTCCAGCTCCGGCACAACTCTTTTGACCTCTACCCTTTCTCAATCATATGCTCCGGGTCCAAATACAGCCACTTTTGTTTCTTCTGGATCCACTACCGGTGCTTCCCCTTCTGCATCCTCATCCTCATCCTCATCCTCATCACCTTCTTCTGGTAGTGGTGGTGACTGGGTCAGATCTTCCTACTTCACCCCAGGATCAGCCGACGGACTGGTTTTCCTGAACAGTAAGGGTGGTTCTGCAGGCTCAGGAACGTGGTCTTCATGTTTCGGTAACTCCCTTTCTTACTGTGCTTCCGATGGTGTCAACGGTGCCGCCTCTGCTCAAGCCTTAGGCGACGTCACCATCGATTCCGACGTCGAATTCATGATCTTCCACTCCTCCCTATGTTCAGATTCTTCCATTAGTGACTGTGGCTACTACCGTTCCGATATACCTGCCCACCATGGTTTCGCAGGTGCAGAAAAGGTGTTTGTATTTGAATTCCAAATGCCTTCCAATTCAGGTTCCTCTTTCAACGGTGACATGCCAGCCATCTGGATGCTGAACGCTAAGATCCCAAGAACCCTTCAATACGGTAACTCAGCTTGTTCTTGTTGGTCTACTGGTTGTGGTGAGTTTGATATCTTTGAAATCTTGTCCGCAGGCTCCGATAAGTTGATCAGTCATCTCCATGACGGTCAAGGTTCCACCGGTAGTTACGGTGGTGGTGGTACTTCTGACTACTTCTCCAGACCTTATGGTTCTACAATGAAAGCTGCCGTTGTCTTCCAAGACGGTAACATTTCCATTGTCGTCTTAGACGATGATACTACATTCGGTTCCTCTCTTTCCGCTTCCACTGTTAACGGTTGGGCATCAACAAGTGGTACTCAAGTATCGATCTAAGGAAAAAGAGTTGTCGTTCAAATCAATGATTTCTCTTTTCTCTTTAGCTAACTAGCTTTCCACTAACTTCGCCAAACCTGTACAACCTCGAATTATACTAATATACTACCCGTTTACAATTCACTACTATATTACATTTAAATTCCGTTTGAAAGATTCAGTCTTTCAATTTTGTTTCCTTTTACTTGTTCTTGTTCCTGTTTTTATTTCTTTTACTCTTTCTTTTTCTTTTTTCTTTTTGAATTTACTTTCATATTAAAATGTTCCAATCGCATGAATTTGTGTTTTTTTTGTTAGCCGAATTCTGCCTCTACTGCTTTGTGTTTACTTTCTTTTTCTGTCCCAACAACTTATAATGTATACATGTATGTATATATATGAAGCTCTTTCATAATTTAGTCACAAATATATTGGATAATATACTACAGCATCATCTGCGCAAAAAATTATATCGTTATACTCACTTCTCTGCTTCGTTATCTGCTTCCTCTTTCACACCCCCTTCATTTTCTGCCAGTATCCGATGGCCAAAATTATTGCTAATCAAATCAATCTTGGCCTTTCTAAGTGGGTAAGTTATACCTTTTTCACAATGAAAACGATTTTATAATTCTCAGTTAGACTATGAAACTTCCGTCTATAGCTTTCTAGCTAATTCGATATTCTTTTGCTAAAATTTAAAACAAGATCAATGCAATGGATACCGCATCCAATAATTATGTCACACAACCGGAGAAGTTCAAAGTTGCACCATTTCCTTTCTTCCTCTGTGAATACTGCCAAAAAATTTCAGATACTTGCTATTTTTGCTACAATAGACCGTGCAATTTTATAAGGAAACTACAGCAGTTTCAGCTCTACAATCAGCCAAACGGTTTTACTATCGACAATGTGGTCTACCACTGCGATAACGACTATATATATGAGGAAAACGTTGATAACAAAGACAGAATATATGACCCTCAAATCACTAGATGCAAGATTGAAGATGAGTTCGTTAACGGCAAAAAGACGAAAAAGGATCACCCCGGATTCTGCAAATACTGCACCATGTATGATGAAAATTGGGACTCCAATTTTTACGAAAGGAATAATTCTAGGTACAGAGGCCACATGATAAACACTCATGGTATTCATCCCAACGGAGCTATCTGCAAAATGCCTGACACTGGCTACTTTTGTTACAAGTGGGTACGAAATCATTGGTTTGAAACAAGTGGCTTTTTCTGCCCGTATCCAAACTGCAATGCAGCCTTCGCTATAGGCGAAAAAGGCCACGGATTTCACGAGTACCTACGACATTGGAGCAAGGTTCATGTCAAACTGGAACCTCAGAGCATAATGCTGCCAACCATCTGAAGAAACGTTTTCATCATGATGTGATTATGCGAAGCAATGACACAGAAAATTTACAAGGCATCAAAGATAGAAAGGCGAGCAATGCTGTTGAGCCCCCCACTGCTTTCCTCAAATGGCAAATCTCATGTCATTTTTTCATAGGCTATTTTTGCCCTCCATTGTCTTCTCTCTTTCTCTCTTTTTTTCATTGATTCAAAAGTCAACTTTTTAGGCGCCAGACAGTTGTATACATATATTCATAATAATAATCACAAATTTGGTGTAGACAATGTCGAGCTTTTTCAGAGACTCAAATTTGTTTGCTACCAGAAATAACAAACCTTTATTTCAGGCCGTGACGAGCAATAGTAAAATCAATTTCGAGAAGCTGAGCAGTAAGCATAAAAGCAACTCACTCGTAGTTAAACCGTTCAATGAAGCGCTAAAACTTGAAGGCACAAGTATCGGTGGTTCCAAAAAAGTGGCTCCTGAAGTCAATTTATTGCAAGAGGAACAGACCGACGACTGTGAAAATGACGAATCTAAGATTGATAAGACTGATAATAACTCTCTCATCCATTCGAATCTTAGGATTGAAAACAATTCTATGGATGAAGATGATGATGTCGAGATAACAGAAGTCCGGGACCTAGACCAGGATATCTACAGTGGCTCCGACAATGTTGGTGAAACATCCAATACCCTTAACAATGATGATGACCAAGACTATAATCATCGACCTTACCCAGAGGAGGAAACATTGAATGTCAATAAGGAGATTAGCAATAAAATGGACAACATTTCGCTGGAGTATCTTTTAAATACTATATCTCATTTGAATGAGAAAAATAAAAATCTTCAAAAAGAACTTAAAACCTTAAAGCTTGAAAACGAAGACATTGCTAGTAATCTCAAAGAAAAAAATGAATATGTTAGCCTTTTGAAACATCAAGTTTTCAAATTTAAGTGCACCGTTGAAAATTCTAATGCTCTTTTGAAGGACTTGAAGGTAAAATTTGTAGAGTCAAGTAAAAAAAAGGATGTATTAGTTGAGGATTTGAAGAAAACCAAAGAGAGCATACTCAAAGAACATGAGTTCTTATACTCTTTAAAAACGTTAGTCTCAAACTTGAAAACCCAAATTTCGTTGAATGAAAGTAAAATTTCTCAAAAAGATCAACGTATTGCAAATTTAGATCAAAAAGCCAATAATTTGGCCGGCAGATTGTCAGAAGAGAAAATAAAAAACTCGCATTTAAGTAAGGAGCTGACAGGGCTATCCAAAAAGTACGAATCAGAACTATTCAAGGGCACTAGTGAAAATAATCAACTTATCAAATCCATTTTAGATCAAAGAGCTGAGTTTAGAACTACATGGGTAGAGTTCGTAAGGTTTGTGAAAACTATACATGTTAATCTCATTATCTTTTTCAGCATGCACGTCATACTAACTATTAACCTTATATTAATTTACTAGTGATTTCAACACAAAATTGAGTTCAATGAACTCTGTAAACTCAGACTCATTGAAGAAATTAAAATCAAGTTTAGATGATAATTTTAACGATCTTGCTCTGAGGTTTGCTAACCTGGGTGCCGAAACCGAAACTATCAAATGTTCTATACTAGACTCCGGTGAAAAAGCTACTAGTCTCAAAGAAGAACTAGTACCAACTTTGTCATTGATTGACAAGAGTATTGTAACAAATTCGAATAACAACTTTGGTGCAATCTTACAAAAATTAAATGAAAAATGTACGTCGCAAGACCTAGAATGTTTCTCTACCAAAATAGTGGAGACTATAGACAAAAATCTAAAAAATGAAAAAGAACTTTCCTTATTACATATTGAAAACAAGAAATTAGTAGATGGAAACACCAGAAAAGACAAGCAGATAACAGTGCTAAACGTTAGGTTGGAAACTAAAGTAGAAGAAATTGGAAATTTGACCAAAAAGATTTCAGAATTGAACAGAGAGAACGCAGAGTTGACCAATAACCAACTTTCTGTCATGAATGATTTGCAAAATGAGAAAGAAAAGTTCAGTAATGAGGTTGCAAAGCTAAGTGAGACTTATATAACTACTATCAAAGATTATGAGAACAAGATGAAATCATCTAAAGAACTAGCTAAACAAGTTGAGAAGAAAAATATAAGTCTCTTTAATCAAGAGAAGAAGAAAGTTGATTCTTTACAGCAAAGGCTTGGGGCTTTTGAAAAAACTTGTGAGATGATGGAAACAGAGAGAGTTGCACTACAAAATAAGCTAAATAGCTCAAATGAATCAAATGAAGCCAATATCAAGGAGTTAAATAAGTTGAAGCAAGTTCATGATGAGGAATCTAAGAAGGTCATAGAATTGATGCTGAGCCTAAATGAAACTAGTAATGAACTTGGTGTCTCCAACGCAGATGTTGATATGATGAGAACTTCATTCAACGAGAAAGAAACTTACATTTACGATCTCAAGAAATCAATGGCAGCAAAAGAGAAAAGTTTGGCTGGCTGCCAAGAAGATCTTAACAAAACAAAGCAAATGGCGGAGCAAAACACTAGAAAAAGGGATGACGAGATTACAAAACTAAAAAAAGATTTTGAAAAACTAGCAGGAGATTATGAGAAACTTTGCAAGGCCAACCCCAGAAAGCTTTTCCCTGAATCTAGAACCAGTACCGTAGTAAAACAGGAAGAAACTAAAGAGTTGGTAACTCCAGAAGTCAAGGTCAAGCTAGAACAAAATAAAGAGATAGAGACAAAGAAAGCGGTAGCGAAAAAGAAGGCAGAGAAAAAGTTAGAAACTTCGAAGGAGAAAGAACCTATCAAGCCAAAGGCTAAAAAGCCAAGTCTCAATACTAAAATTACCAAGCCTAAAAGAAAATTGATTAGTTCCTCCCAATCATCAACAAGGTCATCGCAGTCTTTGAGAGAAAAGAAACAACAGGACTTGACAAAAAACATACTGCAAGATTTGGACATATTTAATGAGTTTGAAGCAATTGACAAACTTGGAACAATACTCAAACCTGGGTGGTGATTCTATTCTGTGCTATATAAAGGAAAACCTCGTGATTCAAAACCAAATGTAGAGTAATAGAAAATTACATATGTAAAGATTATGATAGATATAAGATGTTAGCAATTTTGTTAGGACTTTATTAGAGCTCCTGGTCTAGTTCCTCTACAATCTCCTCGTGATCGAATTTGTGCATGAACACCACTTTCTTGAACTTCTCACGTTCAACATGAAGAACTGGAATATCGTATCTGTAGCTGGCAAACCAATCTTTGTTTTCTGGCAAAGTGATGTCAATGTTCTCAACCTCGGATATGCAATCACGCATCTCCGGCCTCACGTCCTTTAGTGCACTTTCAAGTACGGTTTTGGCCTCGTAACAAAGCATGCAATCAGGCTTGGTGAAAAACTTGAGACGAGTATATGTGCTATTGAAACGTCTTGCTATTCGAAACATGGCTTCCCGATTACCTGTTCGTGTATTTTCTAGTATCGTAATAAAGATCTTAAATAAAAGGCCTATCCACTGCAATTGTTTCTCCGAGAAGTCGATATGCTTTTTCCACCAGTACGAGAGGAAGAGCCGCGATCACGTGAACTTCAAAGTGTGTCTTGTGGTATTTTACTGTAACAAAAGTTGTTTTCTTCGTAAATATATAAAACATCAAAAATGGGGGGAAAAGAATGGGATAATATAAAGGACAAAGAATTAAAAACCATCAAAAATCCCTTTCCGGGAATTGTCTTTTACCAATTGACATAATCACGTCCGACGATTCTGAAGGCTCTCAACTTGCCAGACTTCATATTTTTAAGTTTATATCTACCTTGCTGGATAACGCCATCTGTCTGCTCAATAACTTTAATTCTGTTCTTCTCCACATCAAAACTCGTAATCAAAGCCACATGCGGTTTACCGAATCCGACTTCTTTAATGCCATGACCTTCAAAAACAGCGTTCACCAAAACTAGGATGTCACCTGGACGGATATCATCAAATGATTTTGTCTCACCATTATTGTTACGGTAAACAACAGCACCAAAAGTCTTGTTTGCAATAGGATGCAAAACATTTTTGGGAAGATTTGAAAAAATGAAATTCACGTAATCTCCGTTGTAAGATTTGTTCAGGCTCTTGACCGCGGTATTATAAGCAAGAGGACCATACTTGGTGTATTCTTCCACAAGTTTTCTCCTGTCACTTTTACTTTTTTCCTTGGTCTCATGGAAAAACAGTAACCTTTCGGGTTCACTAGTATCGTAAGCCAATTCTATAGTGATACAAGTAAGGTGAGCATCCAAAACGTAATAAATCAGATACTTGATAAGCTT
The DNA here is from genome assembly GCF_001661235.1 of Pichia membranifaciens NRRL Y-2026. Taxonomy (NCBI): domain Eukaryota; kingdom Fungi; phylum Ascomycota; class Pichiomycetes; order Pichiales; family Pichiaceae; genus Pichia; species Pichia membranifaciens. Next base: position 241,335 of record NW_017566987.1, read on the forward strand.
TCCACCTCTCTTATGGACATCTGTAGAATCAACTTCGAAGTATGTTTCTGTCTTGGTCAATTGTGGAGGAAGAGATTCTGTAGTCCACCAGTATTCAGAGGCTGAAGATGAAGATGGAACCTTGATTGGTAGCTCCTCTGCTGACACAGTAGCAGAATTAGTGGTTTCCATTGAAGACCTAGTAAACTGTCTGTGGATTGCTGAGGATTCGAAATTATCGTATGAAGTTCTTTCCTGAGATTGAGGGACAACTGGTACAGCATCAGTAGGGGGTGGTGGGGGAGGAGGAGCGTGTCCCATTGTGGTATGTCGTTTGGCTGCACCCGGTATTGGTGGAGCTGCTGTAGAAGGTGCAGTTGGAACAGAAGGTGCACCAAGTGGAGGTATGGGTGGTGCTCTCGTGGAAGAGTGGCGAGAGAGATTATCTGCATTTGAAGTTGGGCCTGGGGTTGGTACTGGTGCTGGTGCTGGTGCTGGTGCTGGTGCTGGTGCTGGTGCTGGTGCTGGTGCTGGTGCTGGTGCTGGTGCTGGTGCTGGTGCTGGTGCTGGTGCTGGTGCTGGTGCTGGTGCTGGTGCTTGAGCATGCGACGGTGGTGGGATACTTGCAATCTCTGTTGGCGAAGGGATAGTAGGAAAAGCTCCTGGAACTGGAGGTGGTGCACCTGTCGTTACTGATGGGCCGGTATGTGTAGTTGTAGTCGTGGCCGGAGGTGGCATAGGTGGGCGTGATGAGGGAGCTGTATGTGGCATTGTATGTGGCATTGTATGTTGGGCATTAGGTATCGGAGGAGCTGCCTGAGTTGGGCTACTAACTTCATCTTCAGACTCATATAAAGGCGGAGATGTGATTGGTGGCGGAGGAGGAGCCTCACGAACCGTAGGTGCTCTACTTGAAGGAATAGGTGGAATTGGTGTGGTAGGAGCGTGAGTCGCAGTAGGAGGTATTGGAGCACCATGGGGATGATTGATAGGGCTCGTGAATGCTGACGCAACAGAACCTGGGATGGGTGGTGCACTAGTAGGAGAAGTGGGAGAGGCGATATCCATAGTGGCCGATACTGGTGAAGTTGGAATACCAAAATTTGGTCTAAGCGGATGTCTTTCAGTTGGCACGGTTGGAGGCGCAACCTTAGAAGGACTAGTCGTCGTCGTCGATTCAACGGTATCCTGGAAAGCTTCATCTTCATCTTCAGAGGATTGGTCTGACCCCAGGGCCTCATGTGCTGAAGTTGGAACCGCTGAATGAGAGCTGCTCGTTTCTACGCCATGGAGTGAAATCCTATCATTTGCTACACCAGGCAATCCCTTGGAGATCGGAACGGACGGTGCGGCCATCGGTAATATAGGAATTGCCTCCGGAACACCGTCCAAGTCATCCTCGGCAGGTTTTTTCTCTTTCTTGGATTTCTTCGACTTCTTTGTGGTCGTTGGAGCTGCTGGTACCGGGGCGCCCATCATGCCCATCATGCCCATCATGCCCATACCACGAGATAACTTCGCCATACGTTCGGCTAATCTCCTTTTCCTCAATTCCTCTTCATCTTCCTCGTCCTCTTCATCGTCGTCGTCATCGTCATCGTCATCTTCATCGTCATCGTCATCGTCATCGTCATCTTCATCATTATTGTCATGATCGTTGTCATTGTTGTCGCCGTCATCTCCATTTTCGGAGCTCTCTGCGCCTTCAGTAGCTATCTCCTCTTGGGCTGTTCTATTTTGTCCAGGAATGACCGGTTTTATCTTTGCATCTGGCAAAACGTGTGGAGCGTGTGGGGTGTTTGGATCGAGTGTTTCAAATTCTTCATCACTATCGGAATCCACACTTTGTTTGGTGCTCAAACTTTTTGCATCAGCAATTTCATTTTGCTCGAAATTCTCGGGTTGGAATGCATTAGGAAGACCTTCTGTACCATGGCGGTGAACCTGTTTGGCCTTCTTTCTTTCCTCTTTTCTTTTCAGAGCGGCTTGAATAGATTTTTGCTCCTCTTCTTGTTGTTGTTGCAATAGCTTCATACGCTCTTTTAATGTCATCCTTGGGCCTTCTTCTTCCTCAACTTTGGAAGACTCAGACGTTATGTCGGCAGAGATGACGTCTGGTTTCTTCTCCTCTTTTCTGACTGTTTTGGAAGTGCCCAAAGATGGCGGAACATAAGATGTACGGTGTTCAGCCGCAGAAAAAGGTTTTCTTGTGAAACTCTCCTCCTTTGGTTTTCCCATTGGCATTAGTGGAGTTGATGAAACGTTGAAAGACTGCAACTTGTTTTTAAAATTCTCAGGCTCATGGACAATGTTTTTTTCAATATCTTTCAGCTTCGGATCTATACTTCCCAAGTCAGGTTCACCAGTATCAGCGGCTGTTTCCTGTGGCACTTCCGTATGTGTTTCCTTCGCATGCTCTGCTGATACTGAACTCGTTTGAAGTGCGGGTTCCGGCTCTGCTGGAGTATGGGCCGCAGGAGCTGATGCTGCGCTTGGCGCCTGTTCGAGAACCGGAGAAGCAGCACCCGGCAAGGAATAAGGCTCAACAAAAGATTTTGGAAAGTATCCACTCACAGTCTGGCCCGAATCATTGTTGTAAGATCCAAACAGCCAGTCGTCGTCGACCACCTCGGACACAGTGATAATCTGGTCTACCTGTAACGGCAAATCATCGCTGGCGTTTTCTGGATCCGGCTCGTACGGATATCTGGCAATTGCACTATAAGGGACAGACATGTTGTTTGAGTCAATTGAGATAAATATTGTCTCCTGCTGGAAGGATCTTGAATGCGTAAAGTAACAAGAGTAGTGTAGCTGATTGGGTAGATAGCTGGGTAGATAGTGTTCGTTTAACAAAACCTATAGCTCGAATGCGTATATATGGGTGGCAGTGGCAGATCGCAGGGGCAAAGAAGCGTCACTACTTGAAATTGTATCAACGCAATTGATGAATCCTGACTTACTGGATCCTGTAAACAAGCTCGGAAAGAATAATGCTACCTTCGGCAATCCAAACAAGAAGCCTGTGCACAGCACATTTCTGATACACATCAATCTCCCCCCTCCACCTTCCGCTCACCCTCCCTCTTCCTCCTTCTCTGTCCCGCATTCCCTGCTTTCCTAAAAGGGCGCAGACCCATTTTCCGTCGACCGTCGTCCAGCTTGGCGGCTCGTACTATTCACACGGCTCATCTCAAGTCAAATAAAAGAAGGAGAACGTCGATGAGGGGGCAGCTGGAAGAACGACAAAGATATATCAGCTTTCCAAAGAGTCAATAGAGCTGCTGTCAACAGGAATTGTAGAAATTAAAAGCCGAGTGGTTAGGACCGAGTTTGATAGCCTCTGGAATTTTGAAAAAATACACGTTGAAGGATAGTATTCCTCTCCGAGATGAGTTTTTAGAGTTTATAAATACGCATTAGCTACTTTAGTGCTGTAAGAATAGTCAGGCTGTCTCAGGAAAGAATGACTTCATGTAGTTCAGCAAAGAGTGCATGAATAAAGGCTCAGATAAAGAAGGAGAATGAATAAGGGCACTGAAAAAAAAGGAGACGCGTAGTTTGAAACAGTAAGAATACGCCATAGTGAAGAAGAAAAGGGAACATGGATCTGCACTTTTCGCCTCCCATGGTGGTGTCCGTGCAAGTCCAAGTGATCTTGCGGTAGATACACGCTGAATGGAAATGGGTCGCACAGACGAACGACCTACGAAGCGTGTGAAAGCCAACCCCGGCGGAAAAGACGGCATTCTCCCAGCTCAGGATAAAAATGAGGAAAATGAGACAGCTAATAAGCTGAAAACTGCAGCGTCTTCAATAAGATCCAAAGCCAGAAAGTTTGGCAACACAGGGATTCTAGATACAATGGAGAAGATCACCAATAACAAGAAGAAAGCTATGTCAATTGCGGAATTGAAAAGCATGCGGGATCTAACCAAGAGCTCAGATACCTCGAAAAAGTTCTCTGGAATCATCGAAATAAAAGAAGATTCGGACCTTTCTATCAACAACGACTCATCTCCTTTCAAGCTCATACGATCGAGTCAGGACTTCAATATTGACTCTCCCATTACCACCAAGGCTGCGGAGAAAGTTGTTTCCGTAACCACCCCGACGATATTCAGAACAAGGCCTAGCTCCGACGACGGCATATTTTGGATCACGACCCCACGCTCTAAGCAGAACGCAACCATAGGACTGCAACAAGCTAATTCAAATGCAGGCGGTGATGAAACTAACCCCAGCGGCTCCAAGATACTATCCTCACCTTTGAAGCTGGATAAAGACTCTCAACTAAAGGATCTGCCCGATACTCTGTTAGATCCAGAACTGAAAACATTGATTGCCAAATACGGTGGAAGCCCAGCAAGGCTACATAAAAAGCCGCTTTTCAGTAGGTGCATCTCTGATTCGCAAACAGTGAGTGGGAAGAAGCAGGAAAGTAAGCGTCGATCACTCACAACTCAAATCGTTGCCACTAAAAATTCATTGAATGATAGCATAATCGACTCCATAACGAGAGAAAATTGCAAAGAGAGTTTGAGAAGCAGTATAGCTCAGAATGACGATAAAGTTGATCTTTCAGACATGCTAATACAAATTGGATCGAAGTTAATGACGTCTTTTCCTGCTCCTTCCAAAGAAGATTTGAATATTTCTTCAACCCCGACTTTTTTACTTGAAAAAATTGTAAAACCTGATGAACCAGTGACAGAAGGCGATGTCAGCAAATTCGCTGCAGCCGGAAATAGTAGAGATCAAAGCATCAATAATGGAGGTACTAGGAATTTGAAAGTTGAAGAAGAGGACAAATCAGACACATTCAGTGACGATATTGATATGAATGACCTTTTAGTGAATGCGACACAAGCTATTCCTGCCACAATACGGTTTGATAATAATTTAGACTCTAGCTCAGGCACAGATGACAGTTTCAGTGATGATGATGACGATCTCATAGAAAAGATTGAGCTAGGGCTGACTCAGCCTCAGGTAAGGAATAGAAGACCTAACACAGATCAGACTGACGTAACTGATGTGATTGAAACGGAAATTACAAAAAAAACTGAAAATACTATTTCTATAGAGTCTGAATTCAAGGGCAGTTCTTCAAACGTATATCCAGCCTCCAAGTATAAAGGAATGATGACCAAAGATGATGAAGATCAGAAAAATAATAAAAACAAACCCTTTCAACTATATGGAGAAAACGAGAACCTGGCCAAGTGTGCTCTTAATTTTGAGACAATGAAAAGGTTGCAAATAAAAAATGTGCATGAGGGAGTCTATAAAAATGATACTTGTGTCAAAAAACAGTATGTGTTAAATTGTTTGACAGCAAGTGATGAACTGGTAAATGTTTTGGTTAGGGATCATTGGACATCTTTAGAGTTCAAAGTTAATGATGTAGTTCATATTATCCTTTCCAACCCAACTGATAATTTTCAATTGGTTGATAAAGATCACAATCTTTTGATCTGGCATCCGGATACACTCTTGTCCTCGACAAGAATTGCAGATGCTGTAGAGTGTAAAAGGCGCTCGATTATAAGCCAAAAATTCAACGGACCAGGTATTATCTCAATTCCATTCATTATTGGTAACATTACACATCATCTATTTCAAAAATGTTTGATGCATAAAAACGTAGATTTAGATTTTGCCGAAGAATTAATTGAACAGCAACTTGATTCTCACATCATTGAAATTTATGCTGCTAGCAAAAATAGACAAGAAATAAAGAGCATGATTATGGAACATTTTTCATATATTAAAGAGTGGATAACTGATTATATCACACCTAGTGTCACAACCTCCGGTAACAAAGGAAGCCAAAATACAGAATACAAAACAACAAACGTTCTAGATATAGAGGAAAGTATTGTTTCACCAATATTTGGTATTAAAGGTATCATCGATGTTGTTATTGAAGCAAAGCTGAAGGACGGCGGAAAGTATGTCATTCCGCTTGAGATAAAAACAGGACGTGAGTACCTTTCTAACAGAGCTCAGGTTTCTTTGTATACCTTACTTATCAAACAAAGGTATGATGTGGACTGTTTCTATACTTCGTTGGTGTATACCAAACTACACCAGTGTTATCTTAATGCCCTCAAGTACAATGATTTTAAATTGTTGATAAACATTAGAAATGAGTTGGCCCAGTATTTAGTGTATGCAGTCACAGAACTCCCTCCGATCCTTCAACGTGCATCTTGTGAAAGATGTTTCAATCTCGAACCCTGCATGGTGCTCAACAAATTGACAGAGAACGGGGTAGCTCATGAAAGTGGAATAGAAACTGAGATGTATGAAAAAATCACCTCCCATTTGAGCAAACCGTTGTACAAGGAATATTATGAACACTGGGATAAATTGATTACAAAGGAAGAAGGCTTAATGAGCTTTGCTAAAACAGATTTATGGCGAAGTACTGCTGATTTTAGGGAAGCCAATGGAGGAAACTGTGTTGGGCATTTGAAAGTAGTCAATTGCGATTTCAGTGCCGTGAAAGATCAATTTGTCTACATGTTTGAAAGAGATACTACAGTATATCCACCATTAACGTCAAGTCAGCTAGCTAAAAATGACCGAGTAATTTTGAGTGACGAGAATTCAATGTTTGGGCTAGCTTATGGTCAGATTAAGCTGCTCAGGTCCGATGTTATTGTTATAATAACGGATCGGAATTGGTCAAATTCTGCAGTTCGAATGGCTGATTTTGATGCAAAAAATAATCAGACATTCAGATCAGTTTTGAGAACTTCCAGTCAAAATGATGGGAATAGAACATCACAATTGTCACAGCCTTTGAGTAAATATATTACTTCCAAAAGTTTTCGAATTGATAAAGATCAAATGTTTCATGGTATGGCAATGGCAAGATTTAATCTACTCAACTTATTTCTTCCTGAAGGTGACTCCAAAAGTCGAGAGTTGATCGTTGAATTAAAAGAGCCCAAGTTTAGTAAAACGCGTGAATTTGATTACGATATTGCTAGGCTTAAGCTAAATGAGGACCAGATTAGGGCGGTTGAAATTGCTGCTAGGATCGAAGACTACTGTTTGATTCTTGGGATGCCCGGCACTGGAAAGACTACTGTAATCAGTAGTATTGTTGACAGTATAGTAGAAAGTGGTATGACCGTGTTGATTTCATCTTACACACACTCGGCTGTCGATAATATATGTGAGAAACTCATTAAAAATGCTGAGAGTCGAAAACAAAAGTTACCGCTATTAAGAGTCGGATCTCCTGCTAGAATAAGCCCAATTGTAAAGTCTTATTCACTATACAACGAAGAGTTTGACAATAGCATTAACGATAAGTCTGAGTTCCAAGATATCGTGAATGACTGTCAAATTGTGGCAGCTACCTGCTTAGGTTTAAATGATGTTGTTTTTGGTACCGGTAAAAGGTTTGACTACTGTATAATTGATGAAGCATCGCAAGTGACTTTACCGGTTGTACTTGGGCCAATTGCATTTTCTGATAAATTCATTTTGGTCGGAGATCACTATCAATTGCCCCCTCTCGTTCTTCATCCTGAAGCTAAGCAAGAAGGCCTTGATCGATCACTTTTTAAGATTTTGAGTGAGGCACATCCATCTAGTGTGATTGAATTGACACATCAATACAGAATGTGCTCTGATATCATGTCATTATCAAACGAGCTGATTTATGATGGACGACTCAAGTGTGGTTCAAAAGAAGTGGCTACCAAAATGTTGAATATCCCTTACCTGGACAGTTTACCCATTGACGGTACATGCATCAAAGATATGTTGGACCCGAAAAGAAGAGTTATTTTTGTCAACGAGGATGCAATTCCCTCGCTTCACGAGGTCAGTGTTGGAGACAAAGTTCAAAATCCTGGTGAAGCTAAACTGATTACCATTTTGATCAAGGTAATGTTGATGGGTGGAATTGAACAAGAAAATATTGGTGTTATGTCTTTCTACAAGGCACAACTAAGGCACTTTTTTGTTTCATTGGCAAAATATAAAGATATCGAGATTTTAACTGCTGATCGATTCCAAGGACGTGATAAGGATGTGATTATAATATCATTAGTTCGAAGCGAGGTTATTGGAGATTTGCTAAAGGAATGGAGACGGGTTAACGTTGCCATGACTCGAGCAAAATGTAAGTTGATTATTTTTGGAAGCAAAAAGCTTTTAAAAGGTGCAGAGCAATTTGAAGGGTTTATGGATATGATCGAGTCAAATGGGTGGTGCTACAATTTAAAAGAGGAAGATGAGAAAGTTGCCTATGAGATGGACTTTTTGAAGCATGGTGCCACTGCCACTGCCACTGTTGGGGAGAACAAAGTCGGCGACGACGCCAACACTAGCCTGAATGATGAGAGCTTCAACTTGAGTTTAGGTGGGGGGAGTACAAGGGGTAACGTAAAGGGTGTGAAACGTCTTGATCGAGAGAGTCGTTTGATCAGAAGAAGCAACATTTTGAAGTTTGTCATTGACGATCTCACGAAATGAGTAGGAAAATTTTTCTATAGAGGTAGATCTACAATCTTTTATAAAGATGGATATGTAGTATATATAAGGATAATAATCGGAATTTCTTAATATTGGCTTGACTCAGACCGCTCTGCTCTGCTATGCTACCTTCTTTCAACTCCTATTTGAGAGATAAGTCCGTTTCCAGTTCCAATACTCAACTAATCTCTCACAAGAGTAACTGGAATAGTCGAAATCTATGAGAGAGATTTCACTTTGAATTCCTGCCCATATCCCCCAGTATAGACCTGGCATTCCGTAATGATAAGCTATTTCATTGACCAGTTGCTGTATTGTGTTGTCACCAATTGCTTTGTTGTTGGAAGGATGGAAATTGCTTGAGTAGTAAGGGTTCAAGTCTGGGTTTGAAGCATGGAAGGCGGGTATATAATATTGACACCATTTGAAAACTGTTTCATTTTCGTAGTTATTCGTTTGTGGATTGTACTTAAATTGGGGCACTTTTGACTTATCGCAATCAAATCCTTGCCATTCCATGAAATGGTTTGCTATGTCAAACGCACGAGGTGCAGGCATCATGTATTCGTAATCTATGAAAGAGAGAGGATTCGAATCAAACTTTTCAGCCGAACGTATGAAGTTTTCTTGGGAAGAATCGAGGTCTAACGAGGAAGGTATTATGATGTTGCCTGACAAAAGGTCATTGTGGGAGGTCACTGTTACCGATAGATTGTCTATTTCCTGCTTCAACCAGCTTATTTCGTCGGAGAGGATTTTCACAAGAGTGGAATTTCCAGTTCGGTTTGAGTCTGCAATGATGTCTTTATTTTGGAGACATAGATTTTCCATGGCAGGTATGTGAGGTAGCTTTTGGACCCAGTCCGACAACACGGACCATATGTTTGTTTGGGAGTATGTTGTAAAGGAGGAAGGGGCTGGAGAGGGCGATGGAGAGGAAACCGGCGACGGGTTGGATGAGGAATGTGAAGAGCCCAACTGAAACTTCTGTTTGAGCTTATAAAGGGATTCGTCTATCGTGTGAACGTCTGTCAATTTATGCAAACAAGCGAGCTTGGAGGCGATGAGCGGGTATACTCCTGTATTAGACAACTCCTCGAACTTGAGAGAACGGCCCTCTATGTACCCGTATACCAGGCCGTTGCCGAAACGGGCATGGATCGAGGGGGCAAGGTTGAGGGAGTTGAGCACGAGATGGGAGACGAACTCCCGATCTCTGTCTATTATGAGGTCTGTTCCGTTCCCGTAGGTTCTCACCAAGACTTTCTCTGTATCGTTGGTGCGGTCGCTCGTGTATGTGCATTCGAGCAGCATGTTGGTGATGCCTCCTGTTAGCTTTTTGATCTGTATTTGTCCCTCGTCGGTGTTCCAATGGTTGAAGATCTTCAGCAGCAACGACTTGATCTTCTCCTTCTGGTCGCCGTCTTCCTCCAAGGGTATATAGTGGTCGGGCAAGTAGATTGCATGCGACTTGTAGTTCTCCAATAGATTGAGTAGCCGGCTGGTGTTGGCGGCCTGTTTGGTGAGATTGCTACTGTTGTGGTTGTGGTGTTGGGTACCGCTGGCACCGGCGTTGTTGTTGGTGGCGCTGGCGCAGGAGTCGAAGGACGACACCGTTTTGTTGTTTAGGAACGTGCTGTACAACGGGTAGTGCTGGTATGTCGCCTGGTCGTTCTTCGAGTTCGAGTAGGGGAGGAAATGGAGGTTCCCATTCGACAACAAGCAGTAGGACGAGGAGGGTGACGATTCGTTGTCCGACATCGTGGCGGGTGGTCCTGTGGAGATTCAGAACAAGGCAGTGGTATCTAGGAGACGGTGCGGTACCGTTTGTGTCGCTGTGTGGGTACGGGAGCGTCTTCTGATGCGCACGGCTCTGGTGGTGCGATACGGATAGGGTGGTAGATAGGTATTGATCAGATCCACTTGCTTGGCTATAGGTCCTGTGAGTGCGTGGATGCTCTCTACCTGTTCGTCTCTGTGCAGCGGTCTGCGCGAAGAATGTGTGTCTGCTTAGATCGGGTCCTGCGGAGACGTAAGCTAAGCAGGGCGTTTAGATTAACCCCAGAACCAGTCAGAAGACCGGAAGGGAGAGCCACTGACGGGTCGCAGATGGGACAAGACGGAGAAGCAGACGAGGAAAATAGAGTGAGGAAAAAAAAAGCGCTTGCTTTTTGGCAACTCGCTTGTTTTTTTTCACATGCAGCAAAAAAGGGCGCGAAAATGAAAAAATAACGGATAAAACGACAACTGCAGGATTCGAACCTGCGCGGGCAAAGCCCAAAAGATTTCTAATCTTTCTCCTTAACCACTCGGACAAATTGCCAATTTACGAGTTGGTTTCCCTCCCGCGTGGACACTTCGGAAGATCAAATGTCACGTGCCATTTTAGGATTTTTTTGCTTGCGCCGGATCACGTGATCCTTTGCTGGAGAAGCCCAAAGATAGTGGAAAACGATGTCCAACGTCTTCTGTGAAATATCCGTAGGCACCGGCGATCTACATCGAAGGATTTGCGGAGCTGTATGCCACACAACTGCTTTCCGCAAGGAACGTATGGAGCGTCGTCCGCCGGGGCACACGGCATCCGCCACTGCCGACACCTGCTTCTTTCCAGGGCTCTTCGTAGTCTTTCCGGGTCTTCTCTGGACCGTGGCAGCCCCCTCCCGCTGCAGCCCCCGGTCTCTCGTCCGAGTCCGTCCCGCGATCGGCGCGGAGAAGCTGGGTGGAGATATCGATGGAGGAGGAGCACTCGCCGGAGGCTAGAGAAATTAGCTAGATACACATGAGCATATCCACATACAGCGGGGAGAAACCGTAGGCTGTGGCCGATTGTGTTCTGTTGTGCAGTGTCTGCAGTCGGAAACGCCTCTTGGACATCCCGAATCGCCAGCCGCACCGCAGAGCCGCCCTCCACCGCCGCCCCGAAGATACTTGGCTTGCACCAATCGCTTCTGTTTGTCTGCTTGGTGAAAGGACGATCTCTACCCCCACCTCTCCAGTTGTGCAGGGACACCCAGAACCGCTCCACGTATATGCTCCTGCTTTGGACACAGAAGCAGCATGTCATTCTTTAAATCCACGTTCTCGTCGAACCCGACGGCCGGGTCGGGCGCCAATGGCGGCAGCTCGAACCACAGCTCACACACCACGGCAACGGCCAAACTGCCGAGCAATGCGTCCCCACGACAACCAGAGCCGGCGAAGAAGAAGTCTCTGACATACATCTTGAACAGCCCCAACGAGCGCCAGATGAAGGGACACCACTCGATAGGCGTCAACTCGCTCTTGTACAACAAGACGGACAAGTGTCTCATCTCGGGCGGGAGAGACGGCCAGATATCCATCTGGAAGTTCGACACAGACGCAGACCCGTCGAAGTACGACCCAATCAAAGACAACGACGACGTCTATGACAACTTCCGGACCAATGCCGACATCCGAAACCATATTTTCCAGAACTTGGACAACGACTTAGAACTAGAAAACTTAGAAACAAGCATAAAGCAGGGCGTGTCCTCTGTGTCGATCCCAACCTCGACCTCCGCCCCCCACTATTATAGAAACTCCTTCCTCCACCACTTCGGATGGATCAACGATATGGCCCTGCTAGACGACGGCCATACCATAGCTTCGTGCTCGAACGATTTGTCCATCAAGTGCTGGAACTACAGCACAGGCACAAAATCAACCCTAGGATACCACGATGACTACATCAAGAAAATCGGCTACACAAAGAGCCGCAAAAACGAGTTGGTGTCTGCCGGGTTGGATAAAGTCGTCAAAGTGTGGGACACCACCAAGGGCCAGCCAATTTCTTCATATAAGTTCAAAGATTTCAACAACTCCATATATTCATTAGATGTCAACAACGACATGATCATCTGTTCGGGACCCTCAAATATCATCAACCTGTTCGACAGAAGAGGTATGGCCAAGCCGGTGAAAACATTTCTCGGTCATACCGATAATGTCCGGGCTCTACTGCTCAAGGATAACTCGTTTCTGTCCGGGTCCTCAGACAGCACTCTGAAATTGTGGGATTTGAGGTCGACCCGGATTTTAAGGAATTTCGAAATGCACAACTCCCCAATCTGGTCCATATACACGCCAGATTATTCCGATGACTTTTCAATATTTTATTCGGCAGATAAGTCTGGTCTGTTGTTGAAGACCGACCTGAGAGCTGCTGACCTCAACTCTCAAAATTTGAGTGGCTATTTTAATTACAAAGTCAACGAATCGTTGGGAATAAGCACGGTCATTGCTAACGTCAACTATTCAAACACTTCTCCAGACAACTCAAGCGTCGCAGATATGGAGTCTTCGGTCTCGGGCATAAATGATATTGTTGAAACAGATGACTTGGGAACGCTATGGACGGCAACTGCTTCCACAATTCACAACGCAAATACCAACTATATATCCAGTTGGTCTATTCCGCAAACAGGGAAGCTGGTAATACACCAAGGTCTTGTACTTAATCGAAGATTAGCAAGCCTATATAACAACAATAACAATACCAGTGGCAATGGGGAGGCACTCACTCCTACTTCAAACATAGGTCAACTTTCTGGTTTTCACTTCAAGCGCCCAAACAGTGTCCAAAATGATCTTCAAATAGATACAGTCAAATCCAACGACAGTATTCATGATACTGAAGATCTAGTCAGTCAATTGAGTGGTGACGACTTGGATCAAATAGATAATGCTCTTTTCTCCAACACCAATGGGCTAGACAAGCTTTTGGTAGAAAATAGCCCGCAACTGGATGGTAAAACAGATCAATCGGTTACGTCATATGATATTGGCGGCGAATACGACCCGGTAGGGACCCACACCGATACGGGAGACGTTTATGGAGAAAGAGTAGAAGATGACGAGATGGATGAAGATGGGTATGAGTACGCCACTTGTTTCGTTGAACTATGGGGGAATTTGAACACACACTTTTTGTTTGCAGACGACTACATCAATACACTGGAGCAGGAAATAGAATCTTTGGCTCCATCACAAGATACTACCGGAGGGTACGATCCATTCAGCGGTCCACCGAAAGTTATTGAAAACAACTTACAAGTTACAAAAAAGATGGTCATCAATTGCGGTAATGTCAACGAGGACGAGATCCTGCTTTTGCCCTTCAACATCAAACCTATTTCCAAGATCTCTGGTACTAGCGGACTTATTAGAAGCAAGATCTTGAACAATAGGAGACATGTTGCAGCCATGGATCAAACCGGTTGTGTTTACATATTTGATATTCTGCAGTGTAAGTTAATCCATAGAGTTGATAATCATCTCTCAGTCAATAGCATAGACACCATTGAAAACATCAAGTTGAAATCTGATGCAACTCGGGAGGAGACTTTTACTGCAACCAATGAAGATGAGCTTAATTTATCGGACAGATTTGAGGCAGTATGTGAGAAATTTCAAACACAAGAAACGCTACCTACGTGGTGTTCGGTACAAGTCAAGGCAGGTCAGTTGTTCATTACTTTGAAGGAGAATAACTTTATTGCGTGCGAAATTTACACTGATGACTTTTTCGAGTACTATCGGGAGCTCATGGGTCAAGCTCAGCAAATCAGTAACTTGAGAGTGGACTTGGGTAAAATCGTTGTTAAGACTTTTTTTGGAAATGTTCTGGATTCATATTTGCTAAAAATCATTCCTAATTTCAATGCAACATCCACAGAAAAGCTCAGCCTGTCTGATTCTACTTTAGATAGTGGTGCTACGGACAAATCATCATTCTCAAATGATGTTTCGAAATCGTCTTCACAGAGTAGACCGCAATCCAGCTCTTCCACGACTTCGGTTAGCGCTGAGAAAACAAGTGGATCCAAACGTGGTTTGTTTGGACGGCTGAAGCAGAAGGATTTAAGGAAAGACATTTCATCATCCCCATCATCACCATCCACTTTAGGTGCCAAGGCAGGGCCAGCACATAGCAAAAGCAAGGCAGATTTGATGGTGGAGAGAATCAATCATATTGACGACACTTCAAAACTATTGAAGTTTCTCGAACTCAACCCGGAGGCCATTCCAATGGTGAAGGCGTACCAGGAGGGTATGGATGACAGAAGAAACGAGGAGATCCCTGTGTTTAACTACGTTCCAGAGAATGAAGGGGAAGAAAAAATGGAAGCAGAAGGAGAAGAAAAAAGAGGAGTGACGGAGACGTCCACACTGGTTGTGATCAACGAGGAAACGCAACTCGAGACCCGTCCTGCTTACACGGTTTACTTAAACGAGCTTGTCTCTCGCAACATCGACGAAGAAGAGGTGGTCAAGAACATCCCTATCTGGATCGCGAAGGGACTACTGCTCGACTTATATCCGATCCCTTCGTCGATGATGATGAAGATCGGGTTCTCCTTGGTGCCCATGGAGGGCAGCAACCTCAGCAGGCTCAATGACGAGAAGTCGATGCGGCTGAACGCCGTGGGCACTCTGAGAGTGGCCCGGATCCTCGACTTTGTCCGAAGCAAACTACCTGCCGAAGAGGCCCGGGCGCCGCTTGAATTGGTGTGTAAGGACGCTGTCCTTGGCGAAAAATATACGTTGGGCACTATCAAGGCTCGTGTCTGGAGACAGGGCGGAGACATCGAGATTTTCTTCCGCAAGAGGACCGTGTAACTGTAGTAATAATAATAGTAATAGAGAGATTGTGTGTAAAAAAACATGAAAAAGTGAGGAAAAGGAGAAAATTCTCATTTTCGCAAATTTTTTTCTTCTGTGCAACGCTTTTGAGAACATGTTTTTCCATGTGGAGGAGTTGAAGAAGAGGAGAAGGCAGTGAGAAGAAGAACCTAGAGGCAAGGGACGAACAGCGGAAGTACCTGAACTCACATACAACAACAATGGAGGACGCCGACAGAACCACGTCACGTTTATGGAGAGCGTACAGAACCGTGAAGGAGATGGTTGCTGACAGAGGATACTTCATCTCGCAGGAGGAACTCGACTTGTCGTTGGACCAGTTCAGAGAAAAGATTTGCGACTCGATGGGCATGCCCCAGAGAAAGCTCATGTCGTTCCAGGCGAATCCACGTCAGGAGGCGCTGGAAAAGTACGGAGATCTGGGCCCGCTTTGGGTCGAATTCTGTGACGAACCATCTGTTGGTATCCAGACGATGAAGAACTTCTGCGCCCACATAACCGATAAGAACTTCACGACCGGGTTGTTCATCTACCAAAAGAACTTGACACCTAGTGCCACCAAGGCGATTGCTGCAGCCGAACCTGCCACGATCGAGATCTTCCAGGAGTCCGACATCATTGTCAACATCACACACCATGAACTAGTTCCTAAACACATCAGACTAAGTGCCGAGGAGAAAAGGGATCTTCTCACCAGATACAGATTGAAGGAGTCACAGTTGCCAAGAATCCAGAGCGAGGACCCTGTTGCCCGTTATCTGGGCTTGAAGAGGGGCCAGGTTGTCAAGATCATCAGACGGTCTGAGACCTCGGGCAGATACGCCTCGTACAGAATCTGTCTCTGAGGTGTCTACCTGTCTATGTCTATTTGTGTATAGCTTAACTAGATTTACAAAACCGAAAACAAAAGTACGATTAACAAGGAACCGGCGAAATGAGGGCTTTCCTTAGTAGGATCTGCGTCCTACTTTAGTATGGAATAGGAATCGCAGCTAAAGCTCGTACTTGGAGGCCCATAGTGACAAGTCGCTAGCTCTTGGTGCTGCCTACACCATTGTAGCACACATGACCGAGTCCCGGATGCCTGTCCACCACCTGACGTTCTTCAAAGAAAGTGGGCTCGCAGGAGAAACTCCGACGCCATCCTGCCCGAGGTAGACTGGGCCAATGGTCACAATGAGCGAGTCCACAAGCGGTGCAGCTGTCGACGGGTGGCACTCGTTGAGCAAGGTGTTGATGATGTGTGCGCCGCCCTCGATCATGACGCTCTCTAGGCCATGCACCCGCCTCAAGTTCTCTAAGAGCTGCGCCCATTGGAACACACGTTTCACAGCGGCACCGGTCTTGCTGCCGTAATCGCCGCCGTTACATGCCGACTTGAGACGCAAAATGTCGACCACGTCCGACACGTTGTCCGGAACATGCACCTCATCCGCAACAACGACTATTGGCTTCAATCCTGTGCCTGTCCTGTAATTGTGCACCATTTTGAGGTCCAAAAGGGTCTCCGCCACACGGAACTCCGGGTCAACAACAACAGGCCTTATGGAGACATTGTTCAGTGCGCCACTTGCGCTCTCACGGCCACCTATCGGGTATCTGCAATTCAACGACGGGTCGTCTGCCAGTACGGTGTTGACCCCGACCAGAATTGCGTCGTGAAACGCACGCAGGTAGTGCGTCATTGTCTTTGTCTCAGCATGCGAGATATGTGTGCGTGTGCCCGGACGGGCCGCAATCTTACTGTCGACGCTCTGGGCATACGTAAGCGTGACAAACGGAAGACCGTTGCTGTTGTCGTCACGTCTTCCGCTACGGGGTAAGTACTGCTCCAACACCGCCGGCAAGTCTTTCGGAAGTGGAGCAAGATCACTCATAACAGACCAGGTATGCCGGTATCTTTCGTCTTCGTCTCTACCCGCTACTTACTCTCGCCTCTATCGTCTTCGTCCCTGACCCCTTCTTTCTGTCCACATCTTCACCAAAGAAAGAGCAAAATCATGTTCCCGCGGAGATAGCGGGCCTACGCCTTTTCCCGTTTTTTGCTTTTTTGTGTCTTTTCGGCTTTTTTTCATCCTCGATGGACAACGTCTCCGGCAAATGAGTTTGTCTCCGATATCTACTGCCGGGGCTGCTGGCGGGTCCTGGCTGGCTGTTATCTGTCCGATATCTACCTCTGCACAGACCACCATCAGCCGAGCTCCTATATATTTGAGCTGTTCCCCAGATTCCTGTCTATATTGTCCCCCCGCCTTCTTGTCTATAAAATACATTTTTCCATCTCTTTTTCACCATGGCTATCCATCCTTTGACACACACCACGGCCGCCATGATTAGAAACGTCCCACACATTTCTTCTCAGACCTCAAAGATTTCGTTGCAGTCTTGCCTGACGTTCAACAGCGTCTTCCAGCAGCCTGGCAGCAGCTGCGCTGCTGCTACTGTCGGCACATCTTCGCCTGTCTCTCTGAATTCGCCTGTCGATCACCAGCACCAGCCGGTTGCCAAGAGCGTTGCTCCACGCAGAAAGAGCAGTGGTGGAAGAGCCGGCAACAGCGGCAACGGGTCTCACCACCAGAACAGTGGTAACGGCAACAGTAACGGTTCCAGCCACCAGCAACGCAGAAACTTCCACATTTCCTCCCAGCACTACTCAACCTCCGGAAGCACAAGAACAGCCGCCAGTGCCTCCTCCGCTGCCGGCAAGGGAGCTTCTGCCGCTTTGCCTGATTTCCAGAAGCTGACCAAGGGTGTTCCAAAGCACACGTTGCCATACTTCAAACAGTTGATGGCATTTGACGAATGTCTTGCACACAACTCGTTTTTTGATCCCAAGACGGGCGACGTCCCGGGCGGAACCGCCCAATTCTGGGACTCTGTTGAGAAGATCATGCCTCTATACGACGACCTTTTGATCACCGGCGAGCTCAACCAGAGAAGAATCGACGAGTTGATCTCTCTGCTCAGAAACGGGTTGAGAATGCACAGGTTTGAATTGTCTAAGTTGAAGAAAAACATCGATCGTGACTTAAACTCTCCATTGCAGCAGATTCAGGCCTACTTGAAGAACTCGATCATCAAGATCAGTAACGATATTGTGCACGAGAGTGACGAGTCGAACAGCAACAAGCTATATTCTGCTGCGGCAGTCAACAACGTCAGAATCAGCTCAAGAGGATTGACGAACCTCTTCAAGGCCTTCACTGACATGGGCTTGATCGATGAGGCGGCGGTCATCTGGAACAAGGGTAAAAAGGACCCAAAGCTATACGACTTGTTTACGTCGGAATCCGTGCTCGGCTCCATCCTCACGTTGTTGGTCGAGAACAAGGAGTTCAACTTCCAGGAGATCTGGTCGATCTACGAGACAATCAAGAACTCCAAAACCGAGAACGACATCATTCACAGCGAGTTGCAGGTTGCCATGATCAGAGCGTGTTTGTTGAAAAACAAGACCGAAAAGGCGTTGGAAATTTTCAAGGAAATCACCTCCGACGTCTTGAAGTTCTACTCCAGGAAGAACTCCTCGCCTCCCGTCGCTGTCAAGAACTACATGACCATGGCGCACTTGTCCTTCATCGGCTACTGCCAGGACTTTGAGACTGCGAACATCTTCTTCAACGACTCTTTCGAGAACCAGATGCCATATTTGACCCCGATCCAGATCAACTACGTCAAGAAGTTCATGAGTAACACGTGGAAGAACACCAAGGATTTCGACAAGGTGAGTCAGATCTGGATCTCCACATGGCAGTACTTCGAAAGCAACAACAAGTCGACCACGGCCATCTCCTCGTCGCTGAACGACGCGTACTTGGACATCTTCTTCGAGAAGTACAGCAGCTTCAACAACGACGCTGCGCTCGAGTTGAAGAAGTTGTTGAAGAACTACTCGGAGATCAAGAAGATGGACGAGCCGTTCTTCAACTGCTTGATCACCAAGTCCAAAAGGTGGGAAAACGTGAACGTGTTCCAGTCGATCGTCAAGGTCGCCGACTTGTACAACTTCCCCAAAACAAACGTCTACCACAGATGTGTTCTGAAGGCATCGGGCTCTGTCGAGCTGCCGATCGAAGAGACCTTCGCCTTGTTCAAGCGGCTCATCTCCTCGAACATCCAGCTCGGCTCCAACCACCTAACCAACGCCGACTGGTTTGCCTTCAGAGACGCCACCATCCACTCGAAGTTCCTCAACGGCGAGAAAATCGACCTCTACTTCAAATTATTCAAGGTTTGCTGCAAGTACTTCCTCAACTTGCAGAACTTCAAGTTATACATGAACCTGGACGTTGGCTTGGACCAACGCTATCGCAAAGTCTTTGACGAGTTTCAAAGAATCAATGTGCAAGACGTCGACCTCAACGAGTTGCAGTGGTTCAACAAGTGCAACGCCATTGCCAAGTACTGGGGCAACCGTGGCGTCGACATCTAGCTGGGTGGGTTCACGGGTTTTTTATTTTCCTTATTTATCATTATCATCTTTACGTTACGTTACGGCAACAGTTCATTACTGTCATTTTTCTGGGTTTTCCTTTTTTTCTAGTACTAGCACTATTATTCTTCTCCTCTTCTTCTCTTTCTCTTTCCCATTTGGGCCGGTACTGCTACCATCGACCGTCCATCTATACCTTTATATCTCCTTACCTCTATCTATCTACTTAACTATTATTCGTTTTCAACGAGCCTCCACGCCCATCGACCCGGGACAGGCTTTTGCGCCCTTTTCTTCTTTTTTCCCTCTTTTTTCCCTCTTCCCCTTGGCCATTTTTCGCCCTTTTCGCCTTTTTCGCCCTTTTCCCTCTTTTTTGCGATTTTCCGTCTTTTTTTGTCTCCCGTGTCGGATTTTTCTCTTTTTTCTCTTTAAATTATTTTAATAAATATTTTAATAAAATAATAATAATATTTTAATAATATTTTGGTGTTTATCAAGTGCCGAAAGAGAGCAGCTACAAGGAGTTCGAGAGGCAGAGGACCCTAGCACGATGACCAGCAACCAAGAGACAATGGACCCGTCGCTTTCGATGTTGTCGGCGATGGTGGCGCACAGTCGGAATGGCAGCAGCGGCGAAGCCAACGACTCGAGCGACGAGATCCACAACCACGGGAATGAGCAGGATGTGAACGGGACTGCGGAGCCGGATGGCAACCGGGTGGGGGAGGACGGCAGCGGTGGCGGCGAAGGGATGGACGCGGAGATGAAAGGCGATCACAGCACGGGCCTCGGCAACGACGGGAACATCGACGGCAGCTTGCCGGGGACCCACCCGGGGCAGACGGGCGCCGGAGAGGGCGTGACGGAGAAGAAGAAACGCGGGAGACCAAGCAAGCAGACACAACCGCAGAGCCAATCGCAGGAGCAGCTGCTGGATCTGTCCGGCGGCGACACTTTGCAGCCGCCGAACGGGATCGTGAAGCGGGGCAGAGGGAGACCAAGAAAGTACCCGATCGAGTTGCGGCCGTCGAGACCGAAGTTGCCGCCCCTCTACGACGAGAACGGGAACGTGGTGAAGCGGAAGCGGGGCCGGCCCAGAAAGAACCCGGAGGAGTCTGGCCTCAACAGCGACGGCACGTACAAGGAGGGGTATCCGAAGGTGAAGCGGCCGCGGGGCAGGCCACGGAAGAACCCGCTCCTCTTGAACGACCTCGTGAGACAGGTGCAGAACGCCGCCGGCGACGGCGTGGACGGCGACGGCAAGAACGATCAGAACAAACTACAACAACAGCAACAGCAATTGCAACAGCAGCTGCAGCAGCAACTACATCTGCAGCATCAGCAGCATCAGCATCAGCAACATCAGCAACAGCAGCACGCCAACGGCAGCCAGCGAGACGACAAGGCGGGCAATGGCAGCCACGGCAGCCAGTCGATGTCGGGCTCGGGCTCGGCCAACAACAAGTTGCCGAGTCTGAGCAACCTGCCCAACCTCCCGAACCTCTCCGACCTGCCGGACCTGCCCCGCATGTCCGGCATCTCGTCGCTGCCGAACATGAACAGCAACGACCTCTCGAACATGAATGGAATGAACGGAATGAGCGGCATGGGCAACATGAACGGCATGAACGGTATGAGCGGCATGAACGGCATGAATGGGATGAACGGAATCAACATGACGGGCCTGAACATGGCCGGCCTGAACGGCATGAACATGGCCGGCCTGAACATGGGCGCCATGAACGGCGTCAACGGCATGAACCTGAATGGCATGTCCGGCATGAGCATGAACCTGAACGACATGAGTGGCATCTCTGGCATGCCAGGCATGAACGGGATGAATCCCTACGGGGGGAACATGCACAATTCGTGAGCGGGGGGCCCGGGGGGTCTCCGAAGGACGGAGCGCGACTTTTTTCTTTTTCTCGGGTCCCCGCTGTGTTCCAGCATCTTGTGTGTTTTTCCTTGTGTCTGGGCTGACATGTGGCTGTCCGAGACCTTTCTTCTTTTATTTCTATTTCTTTTCTGTATTTATTGTACTTTTTCTAAGCTCTGTTTCTGGTCTTTCTTTGGAACCAATCACTTTGCACGCTATCCAGTCCGTCATTGCTTCCGCCAGCCGTTGCATGCCCCTACCAGTCCGCCAATTGAAGTGAGCCATGGGTGCGTGTGGATCGAAAGAGGCATCTCGTCCTACGAGACAGCCAGTCAACAAGACCAAGAGAACAGCACCGCAGCAGACTGCAGCCGCCGCTACGAAGGGCAACACCGTTGCAAAGGCCGAGCGCCAGGCGTCTGCCGCCAAGAAGTCGGGCATCAAGTCGGAGACACGTCGGCTAGGCACCAAGAGCGCCGACGAGCCGCCACCGGAGGCAGTGCCCGTGTCTGTGCCCGTGCCGGCAGCCACGACGCCTCCGGCGGAGCCGGAACCCGTGTCTGTTGGCCGCAGTAGCACGAACACCGCCCGGGAAATGGCTGCCCGGGCCGCCGAGTCGAGGCTGCAGCAGCAGAAGAAGGGCCAGTTGGGCAAGAAGTTGGATGCCGAGCGCAGGAAGAACAACAAGGACTTTGCCATGGAGGAGTATGCCGCCAAGACGAAGCCGGAGGCCTAGCTGTCGGTGCTGTTGCCGTTGCCGTTGCTGCAGCTGCAGCCGCAGCCGCAGCCGCAGCAGATACACTACACACTCCGCACCTGCGGCAACTCCGGCCAGTCCAAGTATAGACGCCGCTATAGATGAAACGAACTAACGTAGATCCGAAGAATACAAAGACCGCTGCGCCCTCTCCAATGGCGCCTGACCTAGCCGCCGTTATCAACACCCCGCCCGAGGAACTCCGCTGCGTTGCCTTCCGTCGTCTGCTCCCACCAGGGCTCACTCTTCGACTGCATCGCCAAAACACCGTCACCGACAAATGCTTTGGCCGTTAACAGCCCTCTGCCCCCTTCCCTTTGTCTTACTGGTCCCTCCTCCGTCTCTTCGTCTCCTCCGTCTCCTTCGTCTCTACCTGCCTCTTCTGCATGGCCGTTAGGCCCCTCCGGCCGCCCCTCTTGCCCGATGCGGCATCTCGCGCGATACCGTTTTTTCTTTGACATATTTCTTTCTTCGCCAGGAGCGGCAGAGGCCTTGCAGGGTGTCTGTGACTCTTCAAACCAGCGGCTAGTTCGTATCCTTCCCTGGTTCGTACCACTTTATTGATGCAAAAAAGGCCACTTCATGGAAACAAGGCTCCAGAAAGACAGCGAGACTTTGTGCTACGAAATGGAGAAACCTGAATCGTGCAGCACGTCGCTGTACAGACGCAGAGACCAAACGGAGACGCAGAACAAGGAGTTGAACGAAAAAGGGTACTGTGTGGACGAATCGACACAGGAGACGCCACTCCAAGTGAGCGGAGATGGCTCAAGCTCGTCGGGCTACGACGCCTTTGGCCACGAGGATGTAGATGCATTCCCGGATGGCGGATGGGAGGCGTGGTCGGTGGTGTTCGGGACGGTGTTCGGGTTGATGACGGTGTTCGGGGTGATGGACACGATGTCGTCGATCCAGCTCTACATCTCGAAGCACCAGCTTGCTGACGTGAAGATCAGCTCGGTGTCGTGGATATTTTCGCTCTACATGTTCACCAACTTGTCGATGGGTATCGTTGTGGGGCCGATCTTCGACATCTACGGCGTGCGAGGCATCTTGATTGTCGGGTCGGTACTGAACTGCGGCGGGCTTTATGCGACAGCGTTCAGCAAGGAGCTCTGGCAGTTTGTGCTCAGCTTTGGCATCTGCACGGGTATTGGCTCAGGCCTCATGTTGTCGCCGCTTGTGGGGGTTGTGAGTCACTGGTTCTTGCGGAAGAGAGGGCGGGCCAACGGGGTCTCCGAGTGTGGATGCATCTCGGGCGTGTTCTTCCCGATCATGCTCCGCTCGCTCTACCCTTCTATCGGCTTCACAAAGAGCATAGTCATCCTTGCCAGCATCTGCGTCTTCTTGTGCATCCTCACGATCCTCATGGTGAAAGACCGCTCGGACGTGTTGCATGCAGACAGCGCCGACTTGAACAAGAAACAGCGTTTGCTTGATGCGTACAAGCACATGGTCAACTTCCAGAACTTCAAGGAGAAACGGTACCTATTCTTGGTGTTGGGTATGTTCTTCAACGAGTTCTCCATCATCTTGACCGTCACGTACATCGCCACGTACGCCACCGCCCGCGGGTTGTCCGAGTCGACGGGCTACCTCATCGTCACCGTCATGAACGCCAGCGGCATCTTGGGCAAGATTATCCCCACCTTCATGTGCGACTTCCTCGGTCGCTTTAACGTCATGCTCATGATCGCCTGCATGATGGTTATCTCGCTCTTCGCTATCTGGCTCCCCTACTACAACATCGTCGGCTACTACATGTTTGCCGGCGTCTACGGCTTTGCTTTCGGCGCTGCCTACGCTTTGACTCCCGTCTTGATAGCCCAGATCTCTAAGACCAGGGAGTTTGGCTCCCGGTACGCCACCGCCTACTTCATCGTCTCCTTCGGGAACTTGATCTCTATGCCCATCGGATCCCAGTTCATCAACAAAGAAAGTGTCTCCAACTACAATCACATGATCATCTTTGCCGCCTGCTCCATGGTAGTCGCCACCTTCTTCTTTTTTGTCAGCAGATCCTGCATCGTTGGCTTAAAACTCAAATGCTTCGTCTAGTCTATCTCCGGCTATCGCAGCGCCAGATTTTATTCTCCCTATCTGTCTTCCTATCTTAACGCTTCACTTTCCTTGCCGCCCTCCCTTTTCTTCCTACGGGCTCATCTATTTTTCTACACCCTAGACATACGTATACACATATAATTCCACCCTAACCTACAGTTTTATTGTTTCCTCCTGCCCCTCCTTTCCGATGACTTCTGCACACACGCTCACACTATTCCGCCGCCTCTCCCAGATCACCATATCTGCGCTGTCTGGTTGCACCCGGCCGACAGGACGCCCAGCATACTTCCGTAGAGGCCTACACATGTCGCAGAGCCGGCCGGCTAAGTCGTCCCATTCGAAGGAGAGTGAGGACCTCGTCACGAAGGCACACCTCGAGCAGCTCAAACCGGAGAACTCGGCGGCGTTTGCCTTCAAGTACTTTGACGAGCTCTCGAGCCACGAGAACCCGATATTGACGGCGGAGTACAAGCAGTTGCCTGACGACTCGCAGTTCATCGACAAGCACTACGACGAGTTGGTAAAGTACAGAGACCTCATCTGCGGCGTTGGCGGCCAGTTCGGGGAGATATCGGGCGTGCCGGAGCTCTTTTTGCGTTTGAGCAAGGTCCACCCGAAACACGTGGTGGCTTCTACAGACGGACCGGAACAGACGGAGACACAGGCCATTCAGGGCCCAGCCAAGGAGATGAAGGACTCGTTCCTCAAGATGCAGGTGGACCAGTTCGACCAGTTTGTCATCGACCTTATGAACGCGCTGAGGCTCAACGGCGGCCACCTCTTTGTCCTCGACTTGCTCATCTACAACAACCAGGTGTTTGACCACTGCGAGCGCACCCACCACACCGTCTAGCGTGGCAGCTAGCAGGGCGTCGGGCGGAGTGTCCGCCGCAGTCCGCATGTAGTCCCAGCCTGAACAGTTATAGCCATAAATGCGATACGATCGATCCGACACTTTTCATTCGAGATCCTCTTCGGGGGCACACCCACTCATCGACACCGACACTATGTGCTGCTAATGCCTGGGATGCTGGCGCCTGTGCTGCTGACACCTGTGCTGTTGGTGCAGCTGAGTGCTCCGTCCTCTTGGCCCCCGTAAAGCAACAGTGCTGGTTGCACCTCCCCAACCCCGCGGCCTCGGCTGGTCCTGCCTGTCCTCCGTACATGTTTACAGCAGCCAGCTCCGGATGCCTCCTGCTCTTCTTCCAGGCTGGAGGCAGCGAAGAGAGGCATTGTACCTGGACCGGTACCGACGCCATGCCGTTCAACCTCAAGAAACTCTGTGTCGACCGGAACAACTTGGGCCTAACTAGGGTGCCCTTCTACAAGACGCTACAGACATGGAAGCTCACCGACGCCCTCTACGTGCTGCTCATCTTCCCTCTGGACTGGTACTATTTCGAAAAGATCGAGCCATACCAGCGGCAGTTTGCCGTCAACGACATTACGCTCCAGCACCCCTTTGCGGAGCACGAGCGGGTTCCGGGCGACGTGCTCATCCGGTGGATCATGGTGATCCCGGCGACGGTAATGCTTGTGCTGTCGATGGTGCTCACCCCGAGACCATTCAAGCTCTACGTGGCGTACGTGTCCGTGCTCGGTGTGTTCATATCCATGGGGACGTGCATATTTGTGACGGACGTGTTCAAGAACTGGATCGGCCGCTGTCGGCCGGACTTCCTTGCCCGGTGCATTCCGCACGAGTCGGCGCTTCCGGACGTGCTCTACTTCGCCAAGGACATCTGCACGACGACGGATAAGGGCAAGCTCCTGGACGGCTTCAGGACAAGTCCGTCCGGCCACTCGTCGATGTCCTGGACGGCGTTCGGGTACCTTTCGCTGTGGCTCAACGGCCAGCTGAACTGCAGCCACATCCACCGGGGCGCATGGCGGTCCATCATTGCGTTCCTGCCCTGCTTGTTGGCGTTCTACGTGGCCTTGAGCCGGACGCAGGACTACCGCCACCACTTTATCGACATCATTCTCGGCTCGCTGCTCGGCGCCTTCATAGCCTGGTGGAGCTACCGCAGATACTTTCCCGAGCTCAAGACCAGGGCCTGCTACATTCCGTACGTGCTCTTGGAGCGCATCGAGCCGGCAGAGTCACTCAGTGACATTGGCGACGAGCTGCTCGTCGGCCACGACTACTACAAGGACATCCAGCTGGCCATGGGCACCTACGTTCCGACCGGCACAGACCCCATCGAGAACGACCTCGAGAGCAACAACCACTCGTCTTTCAGTCCTTTCTAGCTGGTCGACTCGCCGACTGGCAGGTGACGCAAACACACATCACAACCCCACATATAAGATAAAAAATATAAAATATAAAACATAAAACATAAAACATAAAACATAAATCTAACATACAAGACAGCCGCTTACTGCTCTTACAAGCCGCCCTCCTCCCGGGCAATGCGTCTGTTTCGGTCCCGGTGCAATCTGTCGAGCTCTCTCCGCTTCCACGCCAGCAGCTCCACTGCGTCGTCTGGCACGTCCGCGTCGTCCACCGCCTCGCACAGCACCCGCTCGTCCAGCACAAGGCTGTCCTGGAAGGCCCGGTGAAGCTGCTCCCGCTCAAGCCGCTTCAAGTTCCGGTTGATGCTTGACACGGCAACGTCTTCCAGCGTCGGAGCAACACCAGCCGGCGCATCTGCCTTATCTTTCTGTTGCTGCTGCGGCGTCGTTTTCCTGAACGCAACCTTTTTGTGGAAAGTCGGCTCGTCTGAGCCACTCGACCCGCTTCCGCTGTCACTGTCACTGTCGCTGCCACTGCTCACCATTCCCTGCCGTCGAACACAGCTCCAGGCTCTCTTCCTCTCCACTTCTACACTTCTTTTCAGTGCTCTTCTTGATCCAGGAAACTTCACCTGCCAAGGGCCCAATTCATGTTGCCGCGCCGTGTTTTCCGTGGCTGACAGATAGGGCCCCGGCAGGGGAGAAGGGTAAGCTTCTCGACTACCAAAGCGAGCCTGAACGCTCTCTCTCAGCCAGCGTGTCTGCTGGTGTAAATACTGACCGGAAGTTGAAGGCTTTGGGTCTGTTCAATGCCGAAACAGTGGGACATCGAGATGCCGTCACAACCAGCCCCATGCTTCCGCCTGCTATCTACATGCATCGGGGAATCGAGCTGCGCTTACGTCATCACACTGAATTTTTTTGACTTTTTTTTTCATGAGCTCCGTTTAATTTTTCATGATTTTTCAGCTTCCAGAAATTTTTTTCCTGATAAATGCAGATGGAAAGTATGTGCAGAGCAGCTTCCTGAAGAGACAGCACAGCTCAGCAATAGAAGAAGAAGTCCAGCATACGCCACACACACAGCACGATGTCCGCCATTTTCAAAGCGCTCCGCCAGCCAAAGCACGCCAGCACCAAGTCTGACTCCGATAAGGTCGAAAAGAAGAGAATCAACAGACAACGGGTGTTGCTCATCTCGTCGAGAGGCATAACGTACCGTCACAGACACTTGATCTCGGATCTGCAGGCGCTTCTCCCCCACGCGAGAAAGGAGCCTAAGCTCGACACGAAGAAGACGCTTTACGAATTGAACGAGATTGCCGAGCTCTACAACTGTAACAACATCATGTTCTTCGAGTGCCGTAAGCACGAGGACCTCTACCTCTGGATCTCGAAGCCACCAAACGGACCAACGATCAAATTCCACGTGATGAACTTGCACACTTTGGACGAATTGAACTTCACTGGGAACTGTTTGAGGGGCTCGAGACCCATCTTGAGTTTCGACAAGTCGTTCGACACCGAAGAACACTGGAAGCTCGCCAAGGAGATGTTCATCCAGCAGTTCGGTGTCCCACCACAGGCCAGAAAGAGCAAGCCCTTCATCGACCACGTCATGACGTTCAGCATTGTTGACGGCAAAGTCTGGGTGAGAAACTACCAGATCAACGAGAAGGTGGAGCTCAAGGAGGACGAGGAGCTTCAGGCCGAACTAAAGACCGATGACTTGACTCTCGTTGAAATCGGGCCTCGTTTTGTGCTCACGCCGATTGTCATCTTGGAAGGGTCGTTCGGAGGACCTAAGATCTACGAAAACAAGGAGTACGTGTCTCCAAACGTCATGCGTGCCCAGACAAAGTTCCAGTCTGCCCAGAATGCGAGAGACAGACAGGTCCAGGCCTTGGACAGGAAGCACAGAAAGAGAGACCAGGTGCTGCAGCACGATCCGCTCTCGAACGAGGCGCTTTTCAAGGAATGAGCTCCACGTCCACTTTATAGCGATATAGCATAATCCCGTAAAGAATTATAGATAGGTCATCTACGTGCAGGGCGACTCACGGTGCTGCCGCTTGCGCTGGAAAGAGCCGTACCGGCACCCCCGGGGGCACACCCTTCGTCTGGTCGTATGAATAGATTCAAATAAATAAATAGTGCATGTTTAGATACGTTGGTATAATATACAGTGTCTAGACAGGCTCTAAGCATGCTTTTCTAAGTAAGCCTTGATGAACTTCTCTTCGTCCGCGTTAGCAGCGTCAATCTTGGCCTCCTTCTTTGGAGTCGTGGCCCATGGCTTTGGGAGAACCAATAGGACAACAGCGCCGATGGTACCGAGAGCAAGTTGGTGTGGAGGAACGGCCTTGCCGAGAATGTTGTATGCTGCACCCATTGTTGTGTTTTGCGATGTGTGTTTCTATTAATGTGTGTTCAAAGCTGGAACCAGAGTGAAACTGAGCAAAGACGACGACACACGCTTTCTCTCCATTCCAAGAGCATTCATGTCTCCTGTCTACCAAAAATCGGTTTCCCCATTTTGATGCGACAACAGTTTTTTTCTATTGGGTGGGAGGGAGCAATATAAGGTGCACGGATGTAAAAAAAGAGGGGGGCAATATATGGTGCACAGGTGTAAGGAATGCCCAACTTTTTTTTTCAATCGACGCGTCGATTGAAGATTTCCCCAGATCTGAATCGGGCTACATGATTCTGGCATTACCATATAGGACATTTGGTGGAGAAAGAAGGTTCAAAAAGGACCCGAAACCTGGGAAACGGTGGAAGCCGAGAAACAGAACAGGAAAGCGAGAATGCTAGCACTGAAGCAGACGCTGGGACGGCTTGTGGGCGCCCGATACGGGTCTACGCTCACGAACGAGACGGTGAAAACGTTCAAGGGAAAAACCCAGCAGCAGCAGGAAGAGTCGTTTAAGAAGGTGCAGACGGGCGGCAGCAAAGCACCGAAGAAGAAGCGGAGAACGCTCGAGGAGTCTGTGTCGTTTGAGGACTTTGTGCTCCGGGGCCAGGTGCTCCACGTGTACCGAGACATTCTCCGGTCGGTACACAAGATCCCGGACGCTTCTCTCCGAAAAGAGGTGTTAGGGTTCGTGAAGGGCGAGCTGCGGGCGACGGCGGAGGTGACCGACCTGAACGTGAAACGGTCGTTGCTAATTGGCGGCATCCGGCAGTGGAAGAGCGTGTCGAACAACATGGGCTTGTCGTACACGGAGGTGGTCTTTTGAGTCATTCTTCTCAGAATTAATAACATCTTATTTACATGGCTTTCTTTATAAATATAAGTATAACTCGAAATCCGCTGCGGAAGTCGGAGTATCAACGCTTGACCCAGGTAGGCATCTTTCTGGCCTTCTTCTTACCTGGCTTCTTTCTTTCGACCGATCTAGGGTCTCTGTGGAGGACCCCGGCCGCACTCAATCTCTGCTTGTACAAGGGGTTGTGGATGCACAAGGACTTGGCGAGAGCCAACTGGAGCGCCTCGATCTGACCCGTAGAGCCACCGCCTCTGACAAGACCAAAGATGTTGAACTTGCTCTCGCTCTCGACAATCTGCAGCGGGTAGAGCAGCTTCATTCTGTCCTGCTCCTTCGGGAACACTATCTCGAGAGACTTGCCGTTCACCATCACCTGCCCGTCGCCTTCGACAACGTAGATCTTGGCGCTCGACGCCTTTCTGCGTCCAACCGCAACAGCACGGCCCTTGTCGTCGAGCGTCTTCAGATCGCTGGCGGCTTGGTTCACGTTCTGCTTTCTCATGTATTCCGCCAACACACTATTCAACTCGTCCGACCTCAACTCCACGTCAATGGCATCCAATCTCTTGAGCACATTCACGAGCTGCAGGTACTCCGTCTCCTTGAGCAACTCACCGCCAGCTCTCTCCTTGTACTGGTTGAATCTCAACCACGAGCCCGTGGACGTCCTTCTGTCGAACGGCAACGTTGCGTTCTTGTTTAACAAGTCCTGCACCTTGCTCATGTGCATCTCGTGGTATGGGTTTCTGCTATAGAACGTAGGGATCGCAGGCACAAGACGTCTCGCCTCCAACTCTGGAATGAACCTCGACACAAGTGGGTCGTTGTACAGCCTGTTCTGCGGTTGAAACATCGTCCCATTGAACTGTCTGTTTCTCGCCACATCCACCTTCTCTGGCTCCTGGATCGTCACTTTACTGTCAACTGTCTCGGCTGCTCCCTCTGGAACTGGTTCTGCCGACGCTGCGGCCCCTGTCGACTGTGCACGCAGTCCGAACACACGGACCCCTGCCCCCAGTTGCAGCACCTTCTGTATTCCCGTCCTTGCGAGCATTTTTGTCTGGTTGTCTCCTCCCCTACCACTCTTCCAGCAGCTCCTATTTGCTCCTTCCCTGTCTGTGCAAATGGCATCTTTCTTTTCAAGTGTCTCGTCCTCCAACCGTCCAACCCCTGCAAAATCGGGGACGCTCGCAACAGCAAAGAAAAAAAAATGAAATTACGTCGATCGGCGAAAATGTCACGTGCGCACATGTTTTGCCAGATTACTTACTGTTGGCTATCTTCACGGAAGATGGATAAAGCAGTGTACACATATATACAGAAATGAGAGGCCGCTACTTGGCCAGCCGCTGGTCGTTCTCCCGCTGCTTCCTCTGCAGCTCCTTGTGCTCCTTCTTCCCGCGTTTGTACTGCTGTCGGGCGACCTCGGCACGCACAACATGTTTCTTCTTGGCTGCAACCAACCGGCCGGCCTCGCCGTCCTGCCATATTCCGCAGGACTCGATGACTGAGACCATGACCTCGGTGATGCCGGTTCTGGACTGCTCGTTGCTGCTGACAGCATAGCACCGTGGCGTCATGCTGAGGCCCCCGATGAAGCCGGTGGTGACCAGGTCAAGGATCCGTGCCTTTCGCTTGTCCCGCGGGATCTTGTCGATCTTGTTGAAGATGATGTCGAATCTCACTCCCACGTCCGTCAAGTTCTGCAGAAGCAGCTCGTCGTACGCGTTCAGGCCCACTTCTGCATCGAGAATCAAGTAGGTGTTCTGCAAGTTGCCCCGTTTCTGTAGATACTCGAAAACCAACTTCCCCTGCCACTCACGGCCCTTGACACCGTATCCAGGGCAGTCAACAAGTCTGAACCGCCCTCCAACGTTGTAAAAATTCAAGCACGGCGTGTACCCTGCCTGGTTCTTCACCCTGGCATACGGCTGCACTACGGCGTCCTTCTTTTTGCTCAACAACGCATTTATCAGAGACGACTTTCCCACGTTACATCGTCCCAGAAATATCACCTCCGGTAACTCCTTTCCGGCAACCTCCATTGTGGGAATCTTTCGGTAGTCATATATACTCCACTCTAAGGCAACGTGGGCCAAGGTTAGGAAGCCGGCTATACTGGTGTACTCTTTATGGCTTGCCTTCCATTTCAAAGGTAGCGCCGTCAGCTTAGCCAGTTCTTTCATGATCTCCAGCCCATAGTTATCGTGTGGATCGGTCTTCTTTGCCTTGTTTTGTTTTGGCACCTCTATTTTCTTGTTAGCAAGTTCAGCCTCTTCGGATTTGGCTAAAAGTGCTTTCAAGTTCAAGATCTCCCTTTTTTCGTGCGGTACAGTTGACACATATCTTTGCCAAAGCTGGGTGCCACCTAAAAGTCTTGAGTGACAAGATCTCATCTCTGCTGACTTATTGCTCTCCAGTTCATCAGAAAAAGGCTTCTACTAACATGGATCCGACATTAGTTCTTTCTCCGAATATTGTTCAATATCTAGAAAAAAAAATATTACGCGGTTCATTTTGACGAGCCAGGCTCTCTCCTATTTCAAACCTTTCTGCGTTAAATCGATCTACATAGCCAAGCCTGGCCTATACCGCTATAAATGGAACTCTATTACATTTGTTCACTATAAGTCTTTGCAAGAGCCTTGATTGTATCCACAATCTCCCGACACTCTTTTGAGCTTCTTGCCTCAAGATAGTACTTTTTGACAATACCTTCGGCGTTCTTCTTGATAATAATCTTGAAATAGTTCGGAACCTTTGGGTTTTGCTTGATTTTTAGAATTTGGGAGATATCGAAATTGTAAGTCTTCGATTCATACCACGACCCTTTGAATTCATTGAAAGGCAAGAGATAGATCTGGTATCCATCGACAGTCAACGTCTTCGGTAACTTATTCTTAAACGACATTTGCTGTCTTCTCCAAACCGTCCACCTATGATACATTAAGGCCTTATTGTCGCCTTCCTCACCTTCCACTAAATAATTGTTGTTTTTCTGTTTACTGTAAGCCATAGTTGAGTTGGTGGCGTTGACAATTTCGACGCCATTGGGGCTCGTCACACCTGTAGCTCCCATCATAACGCCATTATTCACAGTAACCCCATTCATGTTGCCCATAATACTTCCAAAGGTCATGTTATTACCAGTATTGTTCCCAGAGGGAAATAATTCTTGCTGCGTCTGCTGGTAGTGATCGGCCGTATTATGCAGAATGGACTGTATGGTTTTACTACGTGTCTTGAACTTATTTAGCTTCGATTCCTTCTCCCTTTCTTTGTCATTGAAGCCCACTTTATTGCTACCCGTATTCAATTTTGACTTTAGGTACGCATATTTCCTGATATCCTTCTTGACTTGTTTTTGATTCTTTTCGTTGAAAACTAAATTATCATCATCCGAGTCCAGATCGTCAAGAACGAATTGCTGCTGTTGTTTCAGTTGACGTTGTTGTTGTACCTGTTGTCTCTTTTGTTGTTGCTGTTGTTGGAAATTGTTCGACGGTAGAGTATTGGTAAAAGTTAGCCCTGAAGTTGGAGTTAACTCTGATGGTAGTGTAGCAACAGAGTCACTCTTCGTTTGCTGAGCAGCATCAAATGTCGCATCATCATAATTTATTATTCCAGAAACATTTGCAGACATTTGAGGATTTATATCGGAGAGGTTCTGCGAAGAACCATTTTCCAATGGGGATGGCGTTACTTTTTCATTTTCTTTAGTTTCGACATCTGTGCATTCGACAAGAACAAACTCATCGGCACCATAAGATTGAACAACTCTTGTCCGATCCAAAACTCCAAAATCGTCTTCCATTTCCCCGTCGTCATCTGCAAGGTACAGCTTCCAGGCATTTGGGTCCAAATGATGCTTATCAAGGCTCTCATTTTTGCTTTGCTGTAAAACGTAGAGCACATATCCAATCAGCTCAACCACTTGAACTGAAGAATTGACCTGTAATTTCAAAGACTGATTATATGGTATTCCCAAGTCTGGAATACATATCTTCAAGCGTAAAAGTGTATCACTAACACTTTGCTTCTCCATGACGTATTTGTAGTAATCCAGCGAAATGTTTTTCTTATGAATAAGTTCAGTTAGTTTGGAAGTCTTCTGCTTACTCGAATGACTAGGTAAATTATTGTTGGTATTTTTATTGATATCAATTTTGTTGAAAAAAAGTTTATTACCTTCTTTATTCTTTTCTTTTTGCTTTTCTTTCTCTTCGCTTCCAGAATCATACTTCATACTGAGTAAGTTGTTGTAACTTTTGGCGGATTTGACTCCTTTGGAAAGGGATTTGGTGTTTGCTGTCGACGTAGAAGATATTGAGGTTGCATCAATGGTATTGAGGTTCGACTGCATATGTGTTGTCAAGGAACTACCGGTGTCCGACATCAATAAGGTATTAGGTCTGATTACACTACCTATCGATTGCCTTCTTCTTGCAGGAGCTAAGGATCGTGAAATTCCAGTACCACTAGTACTTCTCATCCCCGGACGACTGCGAACAAAGTTTATCTTGGATATTGAGTTCATTTTGGGCGAAACCTCCAGCTTGTTTTTCATATCACTCGAAGTACTGTTGACACTTGAAGAATCTCTTCTTCTATTATCTTTGCCCAATCCTACTGCGGAATTTGCACTCAACACATCACCATCGTAATATCCAACACTGTCATCAATGGGGTAGTCTTCTGCATCACTGATGTAATCTTCTGAGTCCAAATCGTCGATATAATCGCCAACATCGGGGTCCTCGTATGGATGGTACAATCCTCTGGATCTCCTCAAACCAGAAGTTAGTGAGCTTCCAGTACTTGTACCAGGGCTAATATCGTCGCCATTGGGACCTACACCTAAAAGAGCTGAATCTGAAACTTCACCTGCATCCCCTGAAACACCTTTAGCAAGTGAAACTCTTTTCTCTGTTCTTGTGGTATTTGCTGTTGTAGGAGGATTAAAGTAGTCGTAGTCCGAGTCAGCTAATTCACTCGATTCTATTGAATCAACCACAGAATCATTGTCTTCGAAGTCTGAAGAGTTTATAGTATCTCTTTCGGAATTCGACTTTGAATCATCCTCATCATAATCCTTGCTGGAGTGAAGTTGTGAAGATGCTGCATACGCTGATGCTGTATCTGACAATGAATCTACTTTTAGGACAGGTACAGAATCCAATTCAGCTCCTTCAAGTTTTTTGGTATCAAAACTACCGTTTTTTTCCATCATACTTGACTCTGGTTGCTGTGCTTGATTTAGTGTCTTGTCATTCAAACCTGAGTTTGAGTTTTTATGTGGCTCTTCTTCTGAGCCATCTGAGCCAAAAA
Organism: Pichia membranifaciens NRRL Y-2026; assembly: GCF_001661235.1. Lineage (NCBI taxonomy): Eukaryota > Fungi > Ascomycota > Pichiomycetes > Pichiales > Pichiaceae > Pichia > Pichia membranifaciens. The sequence continues at coordinate 276,446 of NW_017566987.1, forward strand.
CCAAGTTGTTTGCGTTTGAGTTCGTCGCTGAATGATGTGCAAAAGTAGAAGCAATTTGCTTAGGACGAATAAATCTACCCAACGATCGTAAACCCTTGGTCTGCTTCTTCGAGCCTGATGAAGCTTCAGTTTTAGAAGTAGATGCTGAAATCAAAGCTTTGGAGGATGATTTTGTGGACACAGGGGTATTTATTAGAGGATCGAGTTCGGACTTTGATTTAAGAGTGTTCACCGAGTCAGAACGGTCGCCCAAATCAGGACGTCTTATTGGCGTGAGTTTGCTTTGAAGAGATGGTGGTGATGCTAACGAGGAATTGAGATGGGTTACTTCCTGTGAAACTTTCTGAATTTGTTGATGTTCGCTTTGTGTGGGTGGTGAAAAGCTTGATTCGTCTTCGGTTTCAGTTATGGTTGATTCACTGATAGCAGAGGATGGGTTTTTATGGTGGTCTGCAGAAGGCAGTGGGCGTCGCCGACGTCTAAAGGGAGCAATAGACGACATAGTGCTTGCCGAGGAAGTGTTCCGCTGCCTGCTGTCAACCAACCCGGACGGGACTTCGTTGAGTATCGGACTGGTCGATATAAAAGGTTTTCGGTTAGCATTGTTGCTATCGTCAGCGCTGCTTTCCTCTTCGTCGGTTTCGTCGTCGCCTTCTTCCTCTTCTTCTTCAATATCCTCATCAATTTGATCCTCATCCTCTTCTTCTTCTTCATCCTCTTCATCCGATTCATCGTCATTGGACTCTTCCGTAAGAATGTTCCCCCGCGTACTTGACTCATTTTTGTTTCTCCGAGACATGTTTTCGGAAAGCCCGTCAAACCTTATCGGCGGAGAGCCATTGGGGAGCTTTGCAAGAAGCGGAAAGTTCGCCTGTATGTCCAGTTTCGTGCTGATGTCTCCTTCTCTATATAACCGCCCAAACAGCGCTGGTGATTGAAGATTCGCAAATCCGGAGTCGTCGTCCGAGGATGTCTGCGCCGTTGAGAGCGAATTTGCTAGCTGCAATGTTGCGGCTAGACATGTTTCTCGCAGCACATTAACTATTATGTCCTTGTCTAAAGGTAGCGTCATTGTGTGAGAGACCTCGTTGAGCTACTAGAATGTTTGTTTTGTGTTCTGGCCTGCTTTTTCCTGGAAATTACGGTCCTTGTCAGGGGTGTTAGAACATTTCGGCAGCAGAAAGATCAACAGGCTTTTCTTCGTGGACAAGAAAAGGAGGCGGCGCGGGCGAAGGCGGAGAAGGAAGGAGAGGGAAAGAGAAGAAGAAGATGTGCTGGACGGAAAGATGTCCAACGTTTGGAAGAAAAAGGGGCAAAAGCACAAGGGGTGGAAAGATCCAATAGATAAACTACTGTAGACCACGAATACGGGGCGATGGTGAAAGACACCGAGTACTACGACCTTCTGGGCGTTTCGCCAGAAGCATCTGAGCTTGAAATTAAGAAAGGGTACAGAAAGGCGGCTCTCAAATGGCATCCAGACAAGAATCCAGATAATCCAGAAGCAGAGAAGAAGTTCCAAGAGATTGCAGAGGCATACCAGGTCTTGAGTGATCCACAAAAGAGAACCATCTACGATGAGGTTGGAAAGGAGGAGTTGAACCAGCAAGGAAATGGAGCGTCCCAGGATATAGACCCTAAGGAATTTTTCAGCATGATTTTCGGTGGTGAAGCGTCGAAGGACTACATTGGAGAGTTGAACTTCATCCAGATGATGTTTGAGGCAGAAGAGCAGGCTGATGAGCAAGAGAAAGAGGGAAATGAGGGTGCAGGTAACGGCGACGTCAAGGCCGAAAGCGGTGCTGGTGACAAAAGTAGTTCCACGCATGTCACCCTGCACGATGGAAGCAAGAAGACGTTTTCGGACTTGAATGAGGAGAGTAAGACGGCGACTAAGGAGAAGCGGAAGCAGGGGATTGATGCAGAGACGGTCAGGAAGCAGAGAGAGGAGGAAGAGAAGAAGGTGAAGGAGTTGGCGGAGAAGTTGAAGGCCAAGATGGACCCGTTGCTTGAGAGCGTGAAGGGCGGCCATTTGGACAAGGAAGGTAAGGACTGGCAGATTTTTGAGAAGAAGATCAGCGACGATATCGAGGACTTGAAGCTCGAGTCTTTTGGCCTCGACATTTGCCACTTGATTGGAAAGATCTACCTCTTCAAGGCCACGTCGTATCTCAAGTCGAAGAAGCAGTTCACGGGAGGCTTCCACAAAATCAGCTCGAACTTCAAACAGAGCAAGGACACTGTCCGCGGCATGATGGACATGCTCTCGTCCGCCACAGAGGCACAGAACACCCTGGAGGCCATGCAGCAGCTCGAAGGGGTCAGCCTGGAGGACATGGACCCGTACAAGCGGGCGCAGTACGAGCAAGCGGTCACGGGTAAGTTTATCTCCGTTGCGTGGGCCTCGTCCAAGTTTGAGATCCAGCAGACCTTGTATGGGGTGTGCAACATGTTGCTGAACGACAAGGAGATCAGCAGCGACAAGCGCAAGCTGCGTGCCGAAATCCTCATCGAGATGGGCCGCATGTTTGCCATTGCCAAGCGGGATGAGTCCGAGGAAGAGGACCAGCAGGTGTTCGAGCGGCTGATGAAGGAGGCCAATGAGATGAAGGCCCACGACCTGAAGCGAGAGGCCCACATGAAGGCCAGAAACGAGATGAGAAGCGGCCTCGCCGAGGAGAAGGCTAAGCGCAGACTCAACCACGACAGCCACGACGCCAACCAGAGCAGCAGCGGTGCCGCCAACAGCACGACGTCCGGAGCGTACTCATATACCTACGGAAAGGGCGATGGCAAGCCTGTGGACACCAAGCAAGAGGACAAGCCCTCCACAACGGCCGCAGCGACATCCTCATCCTCCAAAACGGCCACTGCTCCTGCTGCCACTGTTTCTACGGCCGCCTCTCCTCGAGCCAACTCCGACGGCGCCAAGTTCGGGTTTGGCTTTGGCCGCAAAATCAAGAAGGTGTTCAACGTGTAGAACACCAGCCCTTCGTTATGACCACCTTTCAATTAGACTGTATATGAAGCATTGTTAACACTAATACTAATTCTAATACGACTTTTAACTTCTGGCTTTCCGAGATGGGCTCAACCTTTTGCGTCCGTCTCGCGAGTATAAAAGAAGGCAGTTTCCGTGCTTTTCGGTCGAACTCTGCCTGTCTTTTCCTGTAAACAAAAGCTCTTGGCCTGTTGGAGTACTTACGAGACAGTGGCCTAGGTGCATCCGTGGTTATCGACAGTAGGAACCACCACCCGGGACGAGCTCACGGCTCAGCCCTGGCGCCTGTGCTTTTTCGGGATGCAGCCGGATTGTAGAAGAAGCAGCCAGCCGACCAGCCTTGGTATCATGTAGTTGTAAGCACCATCGTCTTGTCGTCGATGTCGTCGTGCACATGGTTTTGTGACGTGTCTGACGAGCAGATCTCCAGCTCCGCCCGGCCCTCCTTCCTCCCGTCCTTCCCGTCCCGAACACGTCGCCGTCGCTTTTTCGCATCACCACTATGTGCACCGAAACGACAACAAAGAACAGACATCTTAGTCCACCACAAAAACCGAAGTTGCTGCTGATCTCCGACAGATCCACCCCACATCTACTTTCTGCCAAGGTACACCCAAGAGCCTTCATACCTTCGCAACTAGATCCTTTGTACAACCGCCCTTGCAGCTGTTAGAGAGCGGAACAGATATAGGCTCAGACAGTCCAACAAAAAACACACGGACTACGATCATGGGCTTCATAAACAAGAAACATGACAAGAAGGAGAGACTCGAACGAATGCAGGAACTGTACAAATCGATAACGAACTCGAACTGGGCGGCCCTCAGCATGGAGCAGAATGGGCATTTCAAACATGCGTTGATCAGCTGGACAGACCTTAACTCGTTTGCAGATGAACAGGTCGAGAAGCTCAACGAGGAGACGGCAAACGTGCATCTCTCCACCGACGAGAAGATAATCCTAGACGAGCTCAACAAGCTGAGAGCCGAGATCGAGTCAAACTGCTATGCTTCGGCAAAGGCCATGGAGAGACACCTACAGCTGCAACATCAGCAGTCACAGCATCAACAGCAACTGCAGCAGCAGCATCAACAGCATTACGGTAACGCAGTCCCGACATTGCGGACAAGCATTCCCCACACAATGAGTTCCCGGAAACCCGGCTCCAAGATGCTCAAATCTCTTCGCCCAGGAGGGCTGACATCATATTCTTCAACGCCATCCGCCACGTCCATGTCCAAACAGTCCGGTGTTCCATCTGCATCCACCGGGTCGTCCGTTTCGAACTCCCTTCCGACCGCAAAACACGCCGCCAACTTGATGTGGGCGCCTTCGAACTCTCTTAACGTGAACAACAGCAACAATAACAGCAACAGCAACAGCATTAGCAACTCCAATCTCCTGGCGCCTGATTCAAACTATACTTCTAACAGCTACAGCAATGGCAGCGTCAACAACAATGAATACCAATCCAATAGCGTATCTGCTACGATTTCACCTGCCGGTGAGTTTGCCGAGTTCAGCAGTACCACGGTTGCTACAGTAAATACCAACGGCCATTCCAAGAAAACTCCCTCCGACAGGGCCAGAGCGGCATTGAAGGCATCTGCCGCCGTGAAATATCCAAATAGACCAGAGCTTTCCAACAACAGCAACAGTAGTAGCACCAACAAATTGGATGCCACACGCCAACACAGGTCTCATAGGTCCAGGTCTCCGCAATATGAAATATCACCAAACCCTCCGTCTTCTACTTCGTATTCGCCAGTGGCTTCAGAGTCATCGCTACAATCTCCTACAAGAGCCATCAAGAATCCGAAAGTGCCGGTTGCTGCCGGTGATGAGATCAAGGCAGATGAAGACCCCGCAGAAGATTCGGAAGAAGACGAAGATGAGAAGATTCTGAAAAAAATCAAGGGTGTGGATTTGAAATTTGCGAAAAACATCCTTGTCGAAAGTAGCAGAGATCAAGACAAGGTTTTTTGGAGTGATATTGCAGGTCTTGAGCAAGCAAAGGAGACGCTAATGGAAACTGTGGTCTATCCCTTTTTGAGGCCAGATCTTTTCCGAGGTCTACGTGAGCCTGTAAGTGGTATGCTTTTGTTCGGACCGCCGGGTACCGGAAAGACCATGCTTGCAAGAGCAGCAGCAACAGAATCAAATTCCACCTTCTTTAGCATCCAGTCTTCCTCTTTGACGTCCAAGTGGTACGGTGAGAGTGAAAAACTTGTGCGTGCTCTATTCCAAGTTGCCAAGGCAAAAGCACCGTCCATTATCTTTGTAGATGAAATCGATTCTCTTTTGGGGAAGCGATCCGGAGATGGGGACGACGATACAAGTAGACGTTTGAAGAATGAGTTTTTGGTGCAATGGTCAGATCTTTCCAAAGCCGCTGCAGGTAGAGTCGATGACGAGAACGACCCACCCTCCAGGGTTTTGGTTTTAGCTGCCACCAACCTCCCATGGGCCGTCGACGAGGCTGCAAGAAGAAGATTTGTGCGTCGGCAGTACATCCCGCTCCCCGAGCCCGAGACGAGATTGGCCCATTTCACCAAGCTGTTGATGCACACACCTAACTCTCTGACCGAAGATGACATGCAACAGTTGGTTGAATTGACCGAGGGCTACAGTGGAAGTGATATTACGTCGTTGGCCAAGGATGCTGCTATCTGGCCTATCCGAGAATTAGGTTCGAAGATGCTCAATCTCAAGGAGGTCGAGATCAGGCCCCTTTGTTTGGGCGACTTCGAACGCAGTATGAAGAACATTCGTCCGAGTGTGAACAAGGAGGGGTTGGAGAAGTTTGAGGAATGGGCCCGTGAGTTTGGCTCTTCTGGAGCATGAGTCACATTGCCCCGTGAGCCATCTGGCGCTTAAAGTGGCGCCGCCATCGTATCTATACCTACAAGCATGCCTGCTTACACACATCTATATACATATCTTTCTTTATTTCAACAATGTCTTTTGTCCCGTGGACGGCGCCTTATCGTTCTTATCAGTCGACGTCTTCGGAATGTTGCGCTCGCGGAACTATTGCCTTATCGAGACTTCCCACCGCCCGACGGTCTTCCTCGGAGCCTGTCGTTATCTCTACAGTCATCAAGGGGCTGGGACATAAAAGTACCTTGTTTCCAGCAAACTTGCGAATAGTTGAAGTTAGTCAGCAGTAGCCTTGCTTTTCATTGATAGCATCGCCCTTTCTTTTCTAAGACACCCCATTTGGAAGTCCACACACACAATGACAGTTCTTTCTTCGCAATACCCATACCCAACGGTGTTTGGCTCGAACGGACTCGTTGAGTCATACAAAGAGTTCGCCCCAACACATGCTATTCCTGAAAAGACGAGGAAGAACGAAATCCAGAGTGTGCTAAATAGAATTACCAGCACACCGGGGTTTGACCCAACGATGAACTTCGATCCTTCTAAACACCTCATCTTCGATCCAAAGTCTTACGACACCACCAAAACTTTCACCTTATCCGAGCTTAATATTAACAAAACGCATGTTCCGAAAGTGACGGATTTTGGTGCCGCTTATCCTTTCCCGCTGCTCAGCGAAGAAGCCGTCAACATGATCCTTTACGAGGCAATGCAGTCCCATATCATCGACAAGTACGCCAGGTTGCCAAACCTTGCTACAAATGCTACCCGATTGGACTTTCACATCGGCGGGCATGCAGCCGAAGATGCTCCATTTACCAAGGCTGTCGTGAACTCCCCAGAAATTGCTGAAATTGTCTCAACTTTCTTTGGAACCCCCATGGAACCTATCTACAATTCTGAAACCGCACACATGAATGTCAGCTTGGCAACAATGGACGACGAGGAGTCGAAGGCTTACCCACAAACCGAGTCAGAAATCAAAGAGATGCTTGCAAAGCAGGACGCTGGAGACGGAGATGAGATTCCCTCCTCTCTTGGGCTCCACTATGACTCAACCACAGTTGCATTGGTCATTATGATGGACCTACCAGAAGAAGCCGTCGGTGGACAGACCACTATCTTGACAGGTAACGAGAAAACCGTTAGGGTTCCTGAACCTAAGATTGGCTACGCCACAATGATTCAAGGTAGAGTCTTAAAACATTTAGCCTCTAAACCAGTGACCAACCACAACCGAATCACGTTTGTCAATGGTTTTGCTGCAGCTGGTGCCGAAAAGCTTGATAATACTGCACTTACGTCGACAAAACCATCTGTTTTACCCAGAGCACGGTTTGACCTTTTCTACAAGGATTGGGTTGACTACAAATTCCGCAGATTAGAAGCACATTTAAAATACGTCAGAGAAAAGGTGGTAGAGGACTACGAAGCTGGCAAAGGATTTAATCAAGAAGCATTTGTTGGAAAATGCATGGACATTGAAGAATACTTCCGTAAGTGCTACGATGAGATGGAGTGCGTCAACAACCCTCCATATCCTCCACCACACTTCAAGATACCATACGAGGATCTTCCATAAACTCTCAATTCTTTTTTTTTGAGCCTCTGGGTGACTAGTTTCACTGGTTGAGATTATCACATTTTAGCTCTTGTTTTTGCTTTGTATTTATTTACCATGGTCCAGTTTTTTAGAGAAGTAAAAAACCCACTTGCCCTTCGTTTTACAATTTACTCGGAATAGATGCTGAATTTTGACTGCATGAGCCACTTTATAAAAATTGATCGTATGAATCTTCATGAAAATAACAAGAAAATAGTTGGACAACTAAAAGGCGCCATTGAAGCTTTATTTTTTTCTTTCTCCACTTCATTAAAATAAGAAAGTAAGAGACTGTAGCAAGGCAGCTAGTAATGCCATGATACGAGCTGCCCACCACACATGCTGCACTATAAATTTACACTGGGTATAATCAAATTCCCATTTCTTTTGGTTTTGGTTAAAATGACCTGTCATTATACCCATGGTGCCGTCAAAATCGCCCATGATTGATCTAACAGTCACTTCACGAATCCACTTATCACTTGTGATGTTTTTCTCTGCTACCCAACCTTTTTCTTCGTCCACAAAACTGTAATAATTGTCACATCCGTAATGATCATGACCAGTAAGGATAATACCACCAGCACCCTCACCAAAAACGATATCAAGAACCCTCCTCGAAGTTTCTTGAGACAAATGGTTCTGACTTTTCAAAAGGCCAACTCTACTTGGAGAACATCCATGGCAACCACTAGCAGTGTAATATTCGAAATTTGGACCATCCTTACACAATCCAGCTCTCTTGTACATTGGAACATGTGTGAGCAAAATGGTGGATCCCTTGTAATGGGTGCTTTCTAATGCCTCAAGAAACTGCCACGTGTAAGTCTTGAGTTCAGGTTCAAGCATTGGACCATCAAGAGCCAATGAATTTAGCATGACAATCCTCCAAGGATGGTCAGTATCGGTGTCATACTCGATCCAGTAATTCACCTTTCCAAATAATGCTTTCCACCTAGCCATATGCTGGTAAGTTGTATCGCCATAACCTATGTCATGATTACCAGTCACATTCAGGAATAAAGGCTCTGTGTTTGAACCTGTTGAAGGGTCGATGAAAGTACCGTTATACCAGTCATAAACGTCCTTGAACTCGTAAAATTCCCTTTGTTTAAAGACATCGTTTTTGAGATTATCTTCAAAATTTTGCAGATAAGTCCACCAGTCAATATCCTCATGTTTACTTATAATATTAAGTTCAGCCGAGCACTGCTCTTCTGGACGAGGGAACGAACGTGAAACAATTCTTCTCGTCCTGTTGAAAAACTCCGAATCAGCGGTCCATTGTGAAGAGACCAAATCGCCCATCATAGCAACAAAAGAGGGATCTAACCTTTTTTTCATTGTTTCGTAAACGTGCCTTAGATAATAATCATTACCAAAATTGTCTAGCCTCTTCATGTAAGAAGTGTTCGGCCAATTACCATTAAGTTGAGGATCACCGACAGCCATTATCCGGATATCTCGAGGTTGCATATCCACATTTTTGGCATGGTCTGGCAAAAAATATTGCTTATACAGATCTCCAAAATATGGTATCTCAACTATTGCTTTTTCCCAAGCACCTAATGTCGTCAAATCCCGATACTCATGGGACCAGTAGCATTGCGTCGAATCTAATGAAGGATACGTGTAAATGTATAGGTTCAAAACAGCGCCAAGAGCTGTCACAATCCATGCTATTTTTTGCAATAGTTTCATTATTGAAGCTGTTGTTATAGAAGCTATTTTACCTCTAGAGCCTTTTGATAACTGTTTATTTTTCTTCTGCTCTTAAAACAGTGACTAAAATGTGTTCATGGAAAGCTCAACTTCAACTTCTTGCAAACACCTCCCGCGTTTTTTCTGTTTCGTGTTCTCTTTTCGTGTACAGAACACAAAATATACGATAGTTAACGTTATGATAATTTAATTAACAAGTACTTACAAAAGGTTTTAGATTACAAAGTTTTAATCTCTCTAGTAACCATAGCCACCATAGCCACTATAATTGTCGGCATACCCGCCACGATATCCGTTCACGTGGGATGGAATAGGTTGAGAAGAATGAGATTGGGAGTGCGATGCTGGATTCTGCATTTGGTTTTGAAGTAATTTCTTAAAACCATTGCACAAATGTACCATATCTGGATAAGAGTTTTTGTGTAGCATATAACCGTTAGGTAGAACCTTCACATTCCATGTGTAGGTCTTGTCACTGCTGTCGTTCAACTTGAACAATAAGAAAAACCATCCAGGTGCTTTACGATTGAAGCAGAAACAATAACAAGCTCTATTCTTATTTGCCTTAGAGTATCTGATAAGCCAGTCACGAGCGTCATTGACAGGCTCATTTCTGAATTTCTCGTGATTCTTCATGGATTCAACCTTGCTGTGAAGTTCGTTGATGTGTGAAACAATCAATTCATCCAAATCATGATACTTATATTCTCCCACTTGTAGAATCCTGCCAAGGGAATACTCATTGGGCTTATCGTGTTCGGCAATATCAATATGCTGAAAGAGTTGGTTGTCAACCTTCCACGTAATAGTCAAATGATCGTTACCTTTAGTTGATGGTCTAATGACAAATTCACCGTTGTCTCTGGATGCTAAGTAATCTTCGGCTTGACGTGCATCAAAATTTCTAAAAAATGGATGCTTAAGTATACGCTTGCTTCCTCTATTTTCTCTTGATTCAATGTCCCGTTCTCTTTTAACATCTTTGGCTTCAGCTTCAAAATTCCAGATGTCTTTGTAACGATCACCTTTTTTGACCGTCTTGGCACGTGCAATATCCTCTTTCAACAATGAAAACTCAGCTTTGAAATCGGCATATTCAACACCTTTAACAACTGCTTGAACGGCTTGACCCACGTTGTATTTCATTAGCAGATTTGTGGCATCACCATAGGGAACAGCACTAGCTCTTGCAACATTTCCTAAAATACCGTTTTGTGTCACACAGAGCAAATACCTATTATCGACCTTTTGAACAATCACTGGTACAATTACGCCACGGTCAAATGATTCTCTTGTTTCATTGGTTAGCATTTCGAAAACTTCAAAATCTGTAAGTAAATGAAAATTCTTTCTCAACTCTTCGTAATTATTTTGAAGCTCTTCTTTAATCATCTCTAAAGTTGCCCTCTTGCGATGACCATGTTCCTCTAATTGATTAGCATAACCTTCCAATAGTAAATCATCTAATCTCTCAACCCCTTCATCGTATAATTTACCAATTATACTTCCATTGTCAGCTTCAATCTCTGCACGGTCTTCTTCCTCTAGATCAAGAGCATCACTTGCCATCTTACGCGCCAAGTCATAGTCTTCAGGGTGTATACGTGTAGCGTCTAATAGCTCGACATCCTTGTCAAACCTATCTGGAACCGGAATTTCAATAAAAGGTGCGCAATTCATGAATACGGTTTTAGTAACTAATTGTTTCAGAATCAAGTCATCTCTTCTAATTAAAGCACCACCATTCGATTCAATACCTTTGATCAAACTGTTGGCCTTCCTTGGCCCAAGGCCAGCAATATACTGTAACGCCTGTGCATAATAAGTCATCCGAACAGCTTCATTTATCTTGATACCAACAAGACATGTTATATCAACTAATATCGAATCGATTGCTTCTCTGAGCTTATGCTCTGGCAATAAGTTTTGATGTTTATGTATTTGAATGGAAGTGATTGTTTCACCGAGCGAAACATATTCCAAAAGAGGATTTTGTGCATAACGAGCAATAGCAATGCAGAACTTGGCAACAACAGGTTTGTCACTGAATTCTTCATTTGCACGATCCGAATATTCAAACATACGAGCAGTTTCGTTGTTAACAAATATGACTGGTAGTTCAATCTCATTGTCTGCCTCTTTAGTATCTGAGTTGAAGTCTTCTTCTTCGGCAACTGTAGTTTTGTTATTTGTTTTGACAATTTCTTCCACTCTCTTCTTTAACGGAGCACAACTTACGTTATAACCAGAAACGGCAACAACTTCAGGCTTGAACCTATCTATTAAGTTCAATAACTTTCTCTCGAATTCAGCATCTCTCATACTTTCATCAAATTTGACATGCTGGGAGATTGTCCCATCAAAATCCATTGCAATTGCAATAATAGCAGAATCTCTTTTACCCTCTCCGTTTGTTAATGCAAGAACACGTGAGACCATACCTTTACGGTTTGGAAATGGTATATACGGAGCTTGATCGACCTTGTTAATAAAACTATCCCGAACTTGAAAATATAACAAACGTTCGCAAGTGGTGCTGATTTTCTCCTTGACAGTCATGATAATGTTTGGGATCAACTTTTTGATCGCAATATCTAGACATTCACGCCTTAATTTATTCCAAGAAGCTGATGCCTCGGAAGCTCCATCTGATGACATGAAGGTAAAAAGATGGTCGACGAAATTCATGAGTGATGTCTTCAAACCAATCTTAATGATCACGTAACCTAGAGATTCGGCTTCCAGCATACGTAAAAATACATCAGGGCTGTAGTAAAACGAGTCTGGGTTTCTATTCATTGCGTACTTGAAGTCAGCATAAGGCGAACTGTCATGGATTTTTGTACGGCCCTTTTCTGTCAACTCGATATCGATGTTTGAAAACTGTTCAAAAGTAGAACGCAAATGAGACCGTAGCTTTGGGTTATGAACCAACTGTTGAGAAAACATCTGTTTGACTGCATTTATTGCACCATCGGTAGTTGCGAAATAGGATTCTGGCAGATACTGCACAACTAACTCGAAAGGAGACTTCTCGTTATCGTCTGTGAGATATATTTTGGAGTTTGAGATTACGTTTTCACCAAATTTTTCTGCATCAATACCAATTTCCTTGACGACATTATAGATTTTATCATTTTTAACTCTTTCGTACAGCTTAAATCTCGAATGTGTTTTTTTTCTTTTATCATCTGAATTGTCGTAGCTGGCAGGAGACTCGCCATTAGTCTCTTGGATCTTCTTCAATTCAGAGCTGTAAGTGAACTGTAAATAGTCATACAAATCCTGTAATTCGGTGATTGTGTTGGCAGAACTGATACATTCGTCATATACCAAATCAACAGTGTCAAGGGACTGGAAAAACTTTGTGATTGTTTTACGTTTATCATAAATTGCATGATAATCAATGTCTAGGCGTACAATTCTCCACAAATCGTTTTCATTTAACAATTTTTCAACATTTATTTGACCACTTTCGTCATGTGTAGTGTATAATGTGTAATCTTTCCTTGAGTTCCAAATCGTTGGTACTTCCAAGTTGTCTCTAGAAATAAACTCCACAACTTTTGCAACGGAACTTTTGAATGGTTCTATCAAACGTTTGCTTGCTTCATCCTCAAATTGAGCTGCCTTCTCACTAAACAAAGTTGAAGCAATCCATTTCTGCTTTTCAGCAAAATCTGCGTCATTCAAATTATATTCGCTGATGCCATCTCTTAAAACTTGGTAACGCTCAGGTATGTCCGTTGTCCTGATGAGTTGATCTTTATCTGTTAACAAATGCTCTTTCAACTCTTCATATTCGAAAATATTCTTCAGAGCTTGAGTCTCAGACTTTGACTTTGTAACTAGTTTTCCTTCATCATCGTATTGCTTTTCTTCATTTTCATCGTTATCTTCATTGTTCATGTCATCATCTTCCACTTCTTCAGCTTCCAATGCCCAAGCATATTCTTCACCATCACCGAATATCTCGTACAACTCGTCCAACTTGTCTTGATCAATTTTACTCTGTTGTGCAAATTGTGACTGTTTGGCCCTAGCCGATCTCATACGGGCCAATTTTTCATCTCTGTCTTCGTCTTCCTCCGAAAACTCGTCATCTTCAATGAAATCATCGAACTCGCCCACCAAGTTCTGATTGGCTATTCTCTGCTGTCTTTCCTTTGCGGCATCCATTAAGTCATCATCCTCTTCATCATCATTGCCTTCATCATCATCATCATCATCATGTACTCCAATATCTCTGTCATCCCTTGAGGAGAAGCCTCCATTTCTTGAATGTCCTTTGGTAGTAATTGCCTCGTCGGCTTCGTCATCCGAGAACATGTTTGTCAAGCCGTTGTTGGACTGTTCTTCGCTCGCTTCGTCTCCGCCTCTTTTGAGCCTCTTGAATTTGCTCTTTTCAGCTATGGAAGATGGTAATTCTCCAGCATTTTCTCTAAGAAGTTCCAAATCATCTTCATCGAGCTCATTGTCCATATTGGCCTTGGAATTGTGGTCTCTATGTCTTTTACGGCGCTTCTTTGCCGATGTGTCTTCGTCGCCGTCTTCTTCTTCTTCGTCATCAACAATGAAACCTTCACGAACCTTTCTGATTTCATCTTCGTCCTCATCATCATCGTCCTCGTCTTCAGAAGAGTCTACCTGTTTCTGCGAGCTCGAGATCTCTCCCTCCTGATCGTGCTCGTCTTCGGAAAGTGCAGCGGCATCGTCAATCAACGCAGACCGCTTATGTTTTTGAGCCTCTTCGTCCGCCATAGTTCCTGTAGGCTTTCTAGGTCTGCAAGACTCGAAGGTTGTCTCACAGTCTTTCGTGTACCCACTAACCCTATTCTCGACTTGTGTCCGAGCTCCTCCTCATGACCTTGTCTTCAGCGTGCTCAGCTCTTTCTGTCGTTCTCACTCTGCCGCAAAGAACTTGCCCTCTGTGAGCTTTTCTCGCGACCGGGTAACTTTGTCAGACAAATTTTTCACGATAGCCCTTTTCATATACATGTTGCGATCAGTGTACAATATTACAAGGTTCTTGGCTTACAAAAGGAGAAACATACACGCTATCAACGTATGGACAAGCAGTCAGCCAGTAAACGATCGACTATTAGGGCACTACTGTTGGCGTCTTTGCGCAAAGTCCGGAAATAGATCGCCTTCCAGCTGGTCTCTGCCATGACCGTTGCCATTACCGCGGCCCGCACGTCTGCGGTCACTACGTGGCCCACGCTTGCTGATACGAGAGCCGTTATGGCGGCTGTCATGACCACCTGGAGCTTGAAACCGGTCACTGCTCCACCTGCCATTAATACCTTTTCCGCGGTATTCCCTCTCACGGTATCTAGGTTCGATGACTTCTCGTTCTTCACGGTCGCCATCGTATCCAAAAAGACCTTGTGTCTCGGGCTCTGCGGCGGTGATCAAGTCACGATCGTAGCCTGCGGCTTTGGGATATGCTCCAGTCAAGCGCTCTCTCGCAGAAGGTAAACGTTCTATTTTGTCTGGCTCGCCGTGTAGCAAGTAGTACCTGGAAAAAACCCTAGCGTTTTCTACTTTCTTGTCCAATTCGGTACTGTATCTGACTTCCAGCTTTATTATTTTAGTGTCTTCAGAGAACACCTCGGCTTCTTCTACCTCAGTTGGCCCTGCGATGGCTTCTTCATTTGGCAGTTGATCTTCTGAGTCTTTTGCCTGCACCACATGCTCAAACAGGTTGTAAAACCGCTTAGCATCTGTGGTTTTGATTACTGCCCCATTTTTGGCTAGAACCAAGTCCCAACATTTTCTATCTTGTAGCTTGGGAGCTTGGTCAACAGCCTTGAACTGGTCTTCGATACTCAGTGCGGCAAACTCATTATGCTCTTTTCGGATATCTTCGAAGTCTGTCAATAACAACAAAGCCTCCGCTGCACCTCTAATCGACTCATTTTCCAAACCCTGTAATGTGTCACTTCCAGTCTCGGTTACTGATTCTTCTTTCAAATTTTCCTTCATTTCGTCGTCAGTGTCTCTCTCAACAGACTCCTGTGGAACTTCCTTTTTTGCAAACCCTTTAATTTCATCCAACAAATCCACACCATCGTTGGGTTGGTTTTTCTTTGCTCTTTTCCCATTGCCATTGCTTAAATTGTAATCAAACACTATGTTGATTTCCGAATCATTAATCCAATCCAACCTATATTCCAAGTACGCAAATTGTTTACGAGTTTTAAAGCTGTAGTTGGGTTTTATGTGGTAATCCAAATACTTCTTTATTTGTTGGGTTGATAGGTCGTCAACACCAGTGAGATGCAATGACGTGAGAATTGGCTCCATATTCTCTTTTTTTTGTTGCTGTTCCTGCTGTTGTTCCTGTTCAATCACAGCACTCTCGTAAGCGACATATTGTTCGTGAGGGGGTTTGGAGTCTGCGGCCTCGACCTCTTCAGGTGCCTGTGATGATGTTACCAGTTGGTCAATCTCCATATGTCTTGTGTGGTTTGCAACTGCTTAACTGCTCAACTGTTATGTTTGCAGCAAACAATCAAAACCCTCTTCTTCAGACTCCCATAGTAAAACCCTTTCAGCTTGCACACGTCACCGAACACGACTCTGCCCGAAACGAGAAATTTGATTTTTTCTTGTGAAATGGTGTACAATTTCTTCAGGTTCTTTTTTCTTCTGTTTTCTTGCTCAACTTCTTCCTTTCGTTTAATGTATGCTTTCATAAACCTTCTTTCTTTTTCTATCGGCGGGCTAGAAAAGAAGGTACTTGTTCAGATTTCAGTGGTTCAAGTCCGATACTTTGGCCCTAGATAGACACACCTAGAACATATTCTCCATCATTCGTGGCTGCCCCTGGGCAGTATGAATAGATGAATATGGGGAAGTACCTATGTGACATTCTCATTCATTAATCATGACCATACTTTATATGCTTTGGCTACGTACTCTACCTATGGTATTACTGGAAGAACTGATACTAGCTTTTCACTATGATCCATGTAGTTGCGTACCCACCAATAGCAGAATCTATGGTTTTATTTTCATCACAAGAATACATCTCGTTGACTTTAGTCGTAAGCTTCTGAACTCCACAGTTACCGTGTTCGCCCCATCCCCAACTGCACACTTTTTTCTCACTTTTTTCCAGACATACTCCATGTTCAGTCCCGACATCAAAGTCAGCTACTTCTGTCGAGAGCCCGGGAAATAATTGACCGAAAACATTATTTCCGAAAGACTTTAATACCGAAGATTTTTCTTCTGTAGAATACATCACATGTACAGAGCTCCACATGCTTTTCAGCCGCTTTAGACAAATCCCTTTCTTGATTCTGAACCATCTTGATCGCCTACCATTACCCTCAATATGTCCATCTCCTATTGCATTGCATAACCCCTGTAAAATTTTGTACCTGTCGTTCTTACTTCTCATGATTATAAGCTCAGATTGAGAAACTGTATTCAGTACATGGAAGAAAGTGTAGTCTCTTCCCATGGCACACCTGACAACTCTCAAATTTTCTTTATCCTCGTAATCAAGGTCGTCGAAACTAAGGGACAGCGGAGAATACACCATATCCAAAGTCTTGCAATCGCCAAAAAGCTGGCCCTTCTTGTTGTTTCCCCAAGCTAGAACTTTTCCGGAACTGTGGATGATAATAATGCTATGCAAAGACGTATGGATCTCTACAACATCGTCGTCAGCTGAATGATAAACCTCTGTCAACGTTTTCACTTCTTGAACAGCTTCTCCTAGACCTCCACACAAGCGTAAATCTCCTTGAGTATGGACTTTGTTGCTGGAATCGACGAGAATTGAGAAATCCCACCCAGCCGCAATCTTCTTGTACGTCTTTTCATCTTGGCCAATCAGCATAAACATTTCTTCCTCATTCTCTGATAAAGTTTGTAAGCTAGTTAATCCACTGATATTGCTGCCGCAAGCATATGCCTCACCGCTCTCAAGAAGCAACAAGGTATGATTGCTTCCACAAGCAATATCAAGCACACGATGATTATTTCGAAAGCATTCGGTCAATTCACACAGATCTCTTTTGTGTCCAACTCCGAGCTGACCCGATCCATTTGAACCACAACATAACACTTTATACATCTTACAACATGTCCAATCAACATCATGATCTAAGTTCCATAGCTTAAAGAAAAGCACAGATTTCGTTCAAGTATGTGAGTTTCTTGCAGACACGTAAAATAAAATTTTGCAGCGTAACACGAAAATCGCATTTTCGATCCAACTCTTTTTGCAACTTTCATGCTGCGTTTGGTATTCTAGTTGTACTATCTTCTTTGGGACATACTTCTTGACAATCAATTAATCACAAGTTTGCTATTGACCCATTCATTGATGAGTGGTCGCAGCTTAAGGAATACAGTGGATGGGGTCATTGACCTCTTATCTTCGTCCTCAGACTCCGAGTCTGCTTCGGATGCTTCAAATATTTCAAATTACGAAAATGGCAAACCTAACAGCACAAATGTGAAGGAAACAAAGCTCGGGCTGAAATCCACCCAGAAACAAGATTCTGAGGATGAAAAGCATTTTGATGTTCCAAATACATTGCCGTTTTCAAAATCTAGGTCTCGGAAATCGACATCCGTTGCTGAAAGACGAAAGAGAGAAAAAGATTACGATTCTGATTCATTCATAGAGATAGGAGATAAAAGTGGGTCAGATAATGATGAATTCAATATTCAAGTTCCTGACAGTTCACCTCAAAGAAAGAGATCAAGCAAGGTCTCATCTGAGCTAGATTCTTCACCTCCAGCAAAAATTACTACCAAGCTTCCTAGTTTACGTGAAAAATTTGCATTCAAAGAAGAAAACGGGCTCAAACCAGAGCCTTCTGATTTCAAAACAGACTACCTTGAGCTCAAGCGTGTTTTTCCAAAACTTGCTGCATCTACAATAATTTCAGCCTTAAAATCACAAAAAACACTTCGAAATTCGATACACTACTTGAAATCAATATCATCCAGTGACTTCAAGCCATCGCAAAAGCCTATAAAATTGACAACCTCCCATCGCTTGGATAGTCTGTCAAGCAAAAGTGGAAAGCTTATTTCGTCCTCACCCCCAACCAGATCAATTTCCAGGAATGGTCTAAACGCTTTTGATAAAGAGAAACAGGCAAGGTTTGAAAGAGATAAGAGATTGAGAGAAAAGGCTAAAGCAATAGAAGAAAAAAAGAGAAAACAAATTGAACAGGAGCAAGCCCTGGCCCGAAAGAAGGCGAAAGAGGAAGATATTGTTTCTTCTAAGGTTCTTTTGAATAAAACCAGTAAAAGTATCAAAGACAGATACGTCTCAAGACAAACTCCGCTCAAAAATGCAGAAGACGAAGAAAATTTGCTAAATGACGAAAACGAAGAAGATGATAGTGAAGTTGAGTTAGTAGACTCAGATGAATCGTTAGAGGAAATTACAGCTCCTCCAGCTCGTACAAGGTCAAAAAGAAGATACGAAGATGATGACGATTACTCCCCTAAAGAAATCTCAGTCAAACCAAAAAAGACAAAAACTAATTATGCCATTCGTGCTGGAAAGAGGTCTATCGTAACAGAAAAAGATGACGATTTTGCTCTACCTGAATTTGAAGTAGATGAGGATGCAGATCTTGATGTGGATGAGAAAATTGTCAAGCTTTTCAACAACGCAGAGATAAGAGATATCATTGATTTGAGTAATATGAAACCCGAGCAGGCCACAATAGTGATAAAGAACAGACCTTATCGTACTTTGAGTGATATTTATAAACTTGATTTAGCACCAGAGAAAAAGACGTCCAGAGTTTACAAGAAGCCCATTGAAAGATTTGTTGATACGATAAGTCAAAAGCTTTTAGCATATAGTGCCATTGACACACTATTGAAACAGTGCTTTGACTACAGTAGATCCATCACTAAAGAAATCAAAAAATGGGGAGTTAATTTGAAGGGTGAAAATATGAAGGGTGAGTTATCTATCACTAATGTTGAAGTATCAAGCGAAGAAAATGGTGAGGGAACAAACAATGAGAACAGCTCTAATAGTGATGATGACACTGACGAGCCTATAGTTAAGAAGTCTATATTGAAAAAGAAATTCAAGTTTGACGGATCCGAAAATGATGATGATTACAATTATTCCGGTAGAAAAAAGATCTACAGATCTGGAATAGATAATCATACAGTAAAGGATAAAATCGGTTATTTCAAAAGGAAACCTGAAATGCTGTCTGATGACATAACTTTGAAAGACTATCAACAGGTTGGCATCAATTGGATAAACCTGCTTTTTCAAAAGCAGTTGTCTTGCATTCTTGCAGATGAGATGGGTTTGGGAAAAACGGCCCAGGTCATTGCATTTTTATCCCATTTGAAAGAAAAACGTTATTTAGGCCCACACCTAATTGTTGTTCCATCATCTACATTAGAGAACTGGTTACGAGAATTTGAAAAGTTTTCCCCCTCGTTGAAGGTCATCCCCTATTATGGTTCATTAGATGAACGTGAAGAGCTAAGATCTGTTCTTGTAGAGGATGAATATGACGTTGTGGTGACAACCTATAATTTGACAACTGGTAAAATTGACGCTCCATTTTTGCAAATGCTTGATTTCAATGTAATTGTCTACGATGAGGGTCATATGCTTAAAAATGCAACCAGTGATCGATACAAAAAGTTGACCAGGCTCAAAGCTAACTTTCGTTTGCTACTCACTGGGACACCACTTCAAAACAATTTGAGAGAGTTGGTTTCCTTACTTGACTTCATCCTACCTGAAATTTTTGATTCCAAACTTTCAAAGCTTGAACTGCTATTTGACCAAAAAGCAACTACAAAAACAGAAAATCACAAAATTGAAGGTGAGGCATATAACCCATTGATGTCAGAGCAGGCTATCAATAAAGCTAAAGTTATGATGTCTCCATTTATCTTGCGCAGAACTAAAGCGCAAGTCATGAAGGATTTACCACAAAAGCATACTTCCATTGAGTATTGTGTGCTAACTCCATCCCAGAAAAAGATATACGATGAAGAGCTGAAATCGATCGATGATGTGAGGCAGGAAAAGGCTAAACGTAAAGATTTGAATGAAAAAGAGCTTAAAAAGCTTCCTCCTTTGGTGAATAGAGGCAGTAATCTTTTGATGATGCTCAGAAAGGCTTGCATGCATCCACTTTTGTTTAGAAGAAATTACACGGATCCTATGTTAAGAGTTATGTCTAAACTGATTATGAAACATCCTGCTTACGCAGATGCTAATCAGCAGTACATCTTTGAGGATTTTCAAGTTATGACTGATTTTGAAATTACTCAGTTATGCCATAGTTATCCTAATGAGCTAGGTAAATTTGTTTTGAAGCAAAAGATATACGAGGACAGTGGAAAGGTCAAAGTTTTAGTTGACATGCTTACTAAAACCATCGGGCGTGGTGAAAAAGTGTTAGTTTTTTCTTTGTTCACCCAAATGCTAGATATCCTTGAAAAGGTGCTCTCTTTACATAACTGGAAATTTTTGAGGCTAGATGGTGCTACAGCTGTTGAAACTAGGCAGTCAATAATTGACAAATTTTACGAAGACAAAAGCATTCCTGTGATGCTATTGAGTACTAAAGCTGGAGGTTTTGGTATCAATTTAGTATGTGCCACAAATGTCATCATATTTGATCAATCATTGAACCCTCACGATGATAAGCAAGCAGAAGACCGTGCACATAGAGTTGGACAAACAGAAGAAGTACACGTCACTAGACTAATTACAAAAGGTTCGATTGAGGAGAATATTTTACACTTAGCATTCAATAAGCTACAGTTGGATAATTCTATGATGGCACAAAAGGTCGAAGATATTTTACTGAAAACTGTTGAAGATATACTTGCATCAAAAGAAAAGACAACTTCCGAAGGAGTTAAGAGCGAAGAAATGAAAACGGGGGCAGGTGAAACAGTTCAGCAAACAGGGAGTGCTTTTGATGCATTTGAGACGCCACTATCTTTGGAACTAGTTGCCGATAACGACAAGCAGGTCAAGGATGAATTGATTGTAATTGAGGCACCAGAAGAGAAGAAAGTGGTCCTTAGTGCAAACTCTAAAGATAGGAGAAGAAGAACTAGACAAAGAGTCAATTACTATGATGGAAATAGTATCCCAATTGACGTTAGTGCAAGTGACGATGAAGACAGTGAAAGCAAAAAAGAGCTAAAAAAAGATCAAAGTTTTGTACCGGATGAATCGGGGTTCAGTGACAAAATTAGTGAGCCGAAAACTGACGATCCTGTCGAAAATGCTGACAGAACATTGAAACAAAACATTGAAGGTGTAGGTAATACTTCGAATTATGTTCAAATTGAACCGAAAATGCTTGCAGCTCTAGCCCGAACTTCCAAACCTCTTACCCAGAAGAGTGTGCCGGCAAAAAACGATGAAAACTCGCTAGATCATTACCTGAAGTTGCAATCTAAAGATATTTTGGTCGATTCGACATCTATCAATAAGAATGTTTTATCGGAAATGCCAGATGCACAACAATCAGCAGCTGCACCTAATGCTAATGATGCAATCCACAGTCCGGTAACACCAAAGAATAATATGTAACTAGAGGTTTCTGAAGAAATTGGCAAGGTTTAAAAATGGTCGTAAGTCTTCCAATTAAATAGATAAAGCTACCAAAGTATGGGTTTTGCTGGATTAGTGCATTTAACACAGATCGAGCAAGAATGGAAAAGCAAATACATCCTATAGAGTCGTACCTTTACAAAGATGCTAAAGAAGAAGGGACTTGTACCTAATAACTGGTATTGTATTATGAAAGTAATCAATTCGTAAGCTAAAGTTTATGAATTATAGGCGAACTCTATACCGTATTTTAATACCCGTGGCCCGGAGCCAATACCCTTCATATCAATGGAAGCACCAGAGCTAACAAACCATTCGTAGAATTTTCCTTCCCAAGCCACTCGCAGATTCTGTTTGGTGATGCTTCCACTTACTTTTAGACTTGATATGTATTCTTCCTTTTCCTCTTGCTCAACAATTTTCATGTCATTCGAAAACGATGTCAGTGGGGGATTTTGGTGGCTTTTTGTGCTTTGACCTGGCCTAGCTGCCTCAGAGGTATTTTCAACACCCTCCTCGTCGGAAACTTTATATACAATATTATGCTGACTTATGTGAGAGAGTTTGTGAATTATGTGTTGTTGATCCAGTTGATATGGATGGAATGGTTTTGTGCTGGAAGAATATTTTTGTAATGTTTTTTCAGGAGTCTCTTCAATTCTTTGTACTGGTTCGTTCTTATTTTTGAATGTGAGCTTGGACCTAAGAATTTGAGCCCCAAAAATCAAATCAGAATCATAGGAATACATATTAAACTGGTACTTAGAACTTAATACTATTCCCATCTTTCCTATGTATGATATACTGTTATTTCCATGATAGTTGTCACCCTTAAATAAAGCATCGCTTTTGATGGCATAAGTAGATTCGAATGTACCTAGCAAGGGATTTGCGGCAATCGTAAACGTAAGGGGGTGGATACTTGAAATGGCATAAGGAAGGGAGTGCAGTACTTTCTTTCCATTTTGTTTGTGGTGACCAGAAAGATAAGGATTCAAAGTAGAGTGAACCAGGCCGGAAGTGTATGTGGGGAGACTGTCCATCAAGTAACGCATGCTGTCAATACATGTTGTATACCTTGCAGCAACGCTCATGCCGGGACTTACATTTCCCGCAGCATACCAAAGTTCACAGCCTGCAGAAAGTTTTGAAGGATGTTGAATTGATTTTGATTTTGGCTTGGGAGTAGTTAAATCGGACTTTTTCATAGGATTAATTTGAGAGTTGGATGCTAGAAAATCAAGATGATAAAGACACCTAAATCCAAACAAATCTTCTCTTGTGGAATAGATGAAGTCATGTGCACAATTCTCTGTTTGTCTTTGCAAGTAAAAAGTAAAAATTGAAGTTGGCTGTGTCAACTTATTCAACTTCGGAGTATTCACAAACTTTACAATAAGTTGATAGTTAGGAGAAAATCTTTTGATCAGCATACCTTCCAAAAATTGTGATGGAAAATACATTTTACCGTATAACAGAAATGGCTTGCTGCTTCTTTTCGAATCACCTGGACTTGATAATTGTGACAAAATTTCCCGATAACCATGGAGAACCCGGCTTATCGGCAATGTTCGGGAAGACTGATAGTATTCATCAAGGTTAGCTGATGAAGTTAAATAAGACAGTGAGCCTTCTAGTCGATCAACCTGTGAAATATTAATAGAACTGTAGTTGTTCTCTGTATTTCTACTGGACACAGTAATTTTTACTCCATTTGGAATAGGAAACTGCAGTAAGTTTCTAGGAGTCTCCAAAATACGTTCATATGTATTGTCCCAACGCCAATCGGTAGATAAATAAAAACATTGCTGAACCAGATCCATATATGAAATCATTGATTGGAGTTTTGAACTTCAACTATATACTTGCTCTGCTGTTTTTGAAGCAATGTGCTTTGGTAATGTAGAAGAATTGAGCGTACCCACAATTTCATGAACTCTACGAGCATCATATTTTCTAAAATTCCTCTCCATTTTGTTTGGGCGGTGGTGAACTGAAAAGCTCATTAAGCCGTGCCGTAATAATTGGGGCTTATGATTAGGTATATCACTAGTTGAGGTAAACTTACATTCTTTAGTCTGAAAGATCTGTCGATTGTGACCTGAAAGCATGGAAGGCCAACAAAAAAGAAATTCCGTTCCCATCGGTATTGGGATCGGCATAGACCAGGACCAAATAGATGATATAGAAGATCTACAGTCGCCGCCTAACTCGCCTGGTCTAGTGCTGCCCATGTCTGTTCCATCAACCAATGACAGAATAGACTTTTTTGCTTTGGACCCTTCATCAACAAGTGAAATCCAGAGTGAAATTGACAATCTTGGATCTGATTCAGTAGCAGAGAAAAATTGCACGGCTTCAACACCTATATTTCCTTCCTCCTCTTTCCAAAGATCAGGAGCTTCTGCCCAAATTCCACCCAGTCCAGGCTCTGATTATGAAAGAATTAATATAAAGGTTCCGGAAAGTCTGGATACAAACGAAGAGAATAAGACTAAAATGGATGCTCAGAAAAGTGAATCAGATATGGATTTGAACCTCAACTTGACAACTTCTGCTGATTCATATTATTCACGTTCGAGGAAAGGAAGAATTGAACAAAATCTTCCCAAGCATTCCAATAAGCTCAGATACAGAAGGACTAGTGATGTGTCTGATAAATCAGACAGATCGATAAGATCTGATTATTATGGCAGTGTTAAGAGTAGTGGAAGCTTGGACTCAGGATCTGCCAGTGGAAGCTTTCTATCCGATAGTGACGTTGATGTATACGGATCCCCCACATTGAAGTATATGAACCGCAAATCACCCAATGGAGGCAACTCAGATAGTTTAACTCCATTGAAATCAATTGAAAACAGTTTGCAAGGCAAGCATCTTGATGATGGAATTGTTTACAGAGCCCTGTCTGAGGTGTCAGAATCCATACCACCTACTCCTCAATCCAGAAGTCGATCTAGTAGTAGGTCAAGAAGTGGTTCTAGAAGTGGTTCTAGAAGTAGGAAGAAAGGTTGGGATGAAACAAAAGAAAGTGAGAAGGA
Organism: Pichia membranifaciens NRRL Y-2026; assembly: GCF_001661235.1. Taxonomy (NCBI): domain Eukaryota; kingdom Fungi; phylum Ascomycota; class Pichiomycetes; order Pichiales; family Pichiaceae; genus Pichia; species Pichia membranifaciens. Next base: position 301,294 of record NW_017566987.1, read on the forward strand.
GGGAGACGCATCGGCTACTGCTCAAATCTTCAAAAACATGTTGATCTTGGAAGAGAGCTTAAGACAACAATACATGCAGCAGCAGAGTTTACGGCTTAAGTACAGCATATTTTTAGTGGTTATGGTGATCATATTTTCGTACTCTACATATGTGTCATTGTTCCACTCAATGTATGTTGATGTCAATGATATCAACATGAGAACTGAAGTGTTCAACCACAACGATAAAGGTCTTATTGATGTGGCTATAACAGCATCAATCAAAGATTCAGAAACTGCTAGTGAGATATCAAAATCAGATGTACCAGACTTCCCCTTGATTGCTAGATTGACAGAGGGATTCGATCTGATACATCAAAAAAAAAGAGCTGATAGTTCCAGCGATAATAGTGAAGGTACTGAAAGAAGTGGTGCAGATACCAGGGATACGAGATATGTGCTAACAAATATAGTGCATCAAGTTATTTCCATCATAATGCTTATGACTTTGCTGTTATTTTACCTCACCGGCGAATATACAAGGACAATCTCCATTCCACGCAAGTTTTTAGTTACAACAAACAAAGGCATACGGCAATTGAACGTTCGCTTAGTCAAGGTCAAAGTTCCCTTGAAAGAACGGATCATCGGCTTTATCCATTTGCAATTGCATAATCATCGGCAGGGGGTTGACCATGCCCGCCTTGTTCTCAACCCAAGGGTCTTTTCGACGGCCACCAGAGAGCAATGGGAGTTATATCGGAATCAATTTTGGGGTTTGGAGTCTGTTCGGAGCAGGCTTACGTCAGCAAAAAACGGTAAAAAGTGTTGAAGATTTTGAGGGAAGTCATCTGACGATTTTCACTCGGGTAGAAATGGATGACATAAATTCTGACACATTTTCCTTGACAAGTCTTGATTTTTTCTTCTGGAAGTTGGAAGCCAGATTAGTGGAGACAGGCTGACACTATGGCTAGACCTCCCAATAGCTGGGTGTGGGAACATTTCCGGCAGGATACTTCTCAGCCTGCGACTTCTACTCATACCTCCGTGGAATGTCAGATTTGTAGCAAAGTTCTCCGATATTCGTCGAGAAATGGACCCACTAATTTGGCACGACATCTGACACGTTCCCATGAGATGCATCCACCGGATTCGCATATTACTCGAAGGCCTTTTGAGTCCTCATTCATAAAGGAGCAGAACACAGAAACTAATTCCGGACTTATCAAGAAGTTCAACGAGGCCCCAGGTACTGTCAGAGCCAGCACCTCACTTCAAAATTTACCAGCTGACGCATTTGCAGAGCCACATTCCTCATTGCAAGGAGCGGGTGAGGCAGCTCAGTCAATTACTGCTACTACTACATCAGCTACAGATGCTTCCATTGAAAATGTATCGGTTACTAATTCCCGCCCCAACGGCTATCATGCAGAAGATGAGAGAAACATCTCTGTTCTCAAAGTATCTGCTTCAGATTCAAGCTTGAATTCTAGGTCTAACTTTAACACTGTTAATGTTTCTAACGTTTCTAATAACCCTAATATATCCAGTACTGCCATCTTCCATAGGCCTTCCGCCAGTGGTGGCACAGCAAAGATATCGCCTGGAAACGAAACTCACGGCATTTCTAATGAAGGCAGAGTAGGAACCATCGATAGTGGCGAAATAAGTGATGAAGCAATTTCTTCTGAATTTCCAAACAATGCTGGCCAGATTCCCGAAAATCAAAGTAAGAGGAATTCAAATCTTTATGATCATAATAACGCAAGAGGTGAAACCGAAGCAATGAATATTGTAGAGAGACTTGAATCAGCAAATACAGCTGAGTCAGAAAAAGATAATAGAGAACGACCAGTTAAAGAATTGAGTGACAAGTTAGCTGATAACAGGGACCCAGAATATTTTAAACGTGCCATTTTTCATTCTCCTAACTCAGAGAATAAGGTTAAGCGGGTACACTCCCGTACACATAGTCGATCATTAAGTGATGATTTGTTTTCATCCAACCCATATTCCACTGCAGGCAATATCACACGCAGTCCGAATGATCTATCCTCTCCTTCCATTGTTCACAATCTCAAAAATAATTCCAGATCTGAGTACGAGAATTTTTCCAAAAATGTTAACTTGTTTCCCATATATAGAATGGAAGTCGGAAGCAAAAGCAAGAATCAGAAAAACAAATTGTTTCCTCCTTCTAATGCAAAAGCAGAGTCAAGTAGTACTTCCGATGGCAATGAGATTGTTTCGGGAGTTGAATCACCCCGCCTACCATCTCAGCAATTTTCTTCACCTCAAGTCAACTCCAAACAGTGGAAAAGAAATCAGCACCAACAGCTATCTCCTACCACTTTACGTCTTTCCAATATGACCCCTGGGGCAATAACTTCGTTTGGTTCCCAAATTACCCCAAAACATTACAACCAGGTCGATCAGCAGTATTTTAATAATCAACAAAGTTACTTGTTTCCTGTGGGGAATGTCGAGGCCACATCGTCCAATAAGTTGATTAATTCACAACTGATTAATAACGGAGGCAATGCTGGTAATGCTGATGATCATATACAGAATAGAAATCATGTGACAAATATATCGATGAATGCAATGTTCAACTCAAGCATCAACACCTTTGGGAATTTGGACAACACCACTGTTACTAACATGGATGATATTGGAAGTGAAAATGTTGAACCAGTTCCAGTTTTGATAAGCGGAATGAGACATAATTCAGCTGTGGTAGAAGGAAATAATTTGCCACATAAAGAAAACGGCTCTAAAGATAACTACGAAACGAATTCCTTGTTCAACAAAGTTAGACGCCTGAAAGTTAGTAATGAAGGAAGTCCACATTCTATGAAGAGTTCAACTTTTGGGATACCGTCTAATGTTATGATAATGCAAGGCCTAGCTGGTTGTGAAATTTCTCCAGGGCATACTGTGAATAGACATCAAAGACAAACCAGCCAGCAGTTAAAACTAAGACTGCAATTGCAGATGCAAAGGCAGCAACAGCAGCAGCAAATTGAGCAGCTGAATCAGTTAGAACAGTTTGAACAGCTGGGACAATTAAATACTATGGATCAGTTGAATCAAATCAACCAATTGAGCCAACTAAATCAACTCAATCAATTGAGCCAACTTAGCCAAATGAACCAAATGAACCAATTTAGCCAATTCAGTCAATTGAATCAAATGGGTCAAATTAGTCAGATTAATCAACTAAACCAAATGGGTCAGTTGAACCAAATGGGTCAGTTGAACCAAATGGGCCAAGCAAATCAAATCAATCAAATGGGAAATTACCAGCAAAAATTTGGGGCACATAAATTTATTAGATCCAACCCTAATCCTACTGATTCTCTTAATGATATGCCACAAATGGGAACATTCTCTTTATCTTCAGAAAACGGTTTATCTTCTGCGGATGCTATTTCGAGTAAGAGAACAGGAAGTACTGTGCAGGTCTCGGCTGTTGAACATACTGATGATGACTTCAATGAAGGAGCTGAAGAAAGAGAGGACGGCAGAGTAAATAATACATATGTTGATGGTAAATCTACGATCGCCATGCTTATGGAAGTTATTCGAGTACTACAAAATTCCATATTACGTATTGAGGAGGATACAATGCAGCAGCGTAATACCATTAAACACTTACAGCAGAAAGTTGCTCGTGGGATAAATGAGAAACGTGGTTCGGGATCAAGAACTCCTTATGACTTACTGCCCTGGTCGGGGGATGGTGAGAAATTACCGTTGCTTACTGATGTTTTAACTCTATTCTCGTTGAGTGATGCGCAGCTACAAGCTTACCTTTCTCTTTACGAGATTGAAGAGGAGGAGGAAGAGAAAGGTTCTGAATCATCAGCAAAAAGCGAATCCGAACATAGTGATGGCAAAAAAGCGAATGACACTGACCACCATGAAGGCGTATCTGAGAGTGTCGGTCGCATATATGGTATAGACCATAGTGACGATGTAGCTGCCAACGAAGGAGCTTCAGCAGAATTGGAAATCACCAAGAAACAAGAGAAAGGTTATAATGATTACAAGCAGGGCAATCATAAAATTGGTAAGCCTAGGGCGAACCTGTTTAAGCTTGCTAGGTTCATCGGATGCATTGATGTTGAAAAGTATTGGAAAGTGTTCTCCTCAGGAGGTGAATTATGATTCAAGCAGAGTAGGGAATAAAATAAAAAAAATAAAAAATTGAAAAAGGACGAAAGTATTTTTATAGACCCGTGGTACAAGAGAGATAACAATAAAGCCTCAGGCCTCGTAGTCAATCATGACAATTTTATGACGACGATTATTTTATAGATTGCATTTATTTATTTAGTTCTACTTTGAATTAAGTTCAAGCCTATATTTCGCTTTTTGTAAAAGTAAAGGATAATATATTAAGTTATTTAAATTTACACTACTGCACTCTATATAGTAAAAATGGTGTACACAGCGTTCAGCTCCACAAGAATTTATTGTTCAGGTTCTTTCCCTATCCATAGAACGTTGTTACACCTCACAAAAAGTTCGCTTTCCAATGGAGTTCCCTTTGACAAATCAGGTTCTTCTCCCAGCTTTTGTTCGACCTCTATAACGTCCTTGTCGAGTAATAAATTCATGTAATTATCAACCGTGGCAAGCGTTCCATGATATTCCGTTCCTGAAAACTTGAGCCTCACCACGACTTTTAGCCCAATAAGTGATGATAGATATGGTTTTGGATTTATTGGTTGAAATGACATTACCTTGCCTTTTGTTTGATAGATAATTACAGATATTAGAGTCGTAGGGTTTTTTTATGAGGCGTAAGCAAACAGATAGTGATGAAAATACATATTACTTTTTATATTGAGGTGCGCAGCAAAAAAAAATGTAGCTGTTTCCAAAATATCAGTTAATAATAGATGTAACTAGAAATAAATAAGATAAATAAGGAAGTAAATAACTATATAAATTAAGAATGTATGTAATTGCGACAGTGGACATGTCTAGGGAAGAAGGGTGGAGAGGAGGGGTTTAATAATATTGAAAGGATCAGGTGAGTTCTGCGCCGTAGATATAGTTTAAATCTTAATTTTAATTTAAGATTGAGATAATAATAGGACTATTTTAAGTAATAATAAATATAATAATAAATACATGCACAATCATCGTAATCATTTCCAGAAGTGTGGAGGGGTTGTTTTATTGTTGTTGTTGTTGTTGTTGTTGTTGTTTTTTGTTGCAAATAGTGCAGATCTTTATTGATTGTGGTATGTAGGTTATGTTTGATGCAGGATTAAAGTTCGGACTTTAATGGGACTGCGTCAACATCACCAACAACGACAAAGTTGAAATCGGATGGGACTGAAACTGACTTGGAAGTGACTTCCTTACCGGCCAACAAGGTAGCAAGCTTGGAGAATTTGGAGAAGTCGACGGATTTTAAGTCCTTAGCAGCAGCCTTGATGATGGAAGAAACTTCTGCGGCATCAGAAGAAGTGACTGCAAAATAGAAAAGGGAGGAGCCGTCGTAGGACAAGACCTTTGAGTCAGCAGTAGCGGTGATTGATTCAGGCACAGATGATAATAAGCCTGCAGCAACTAATTCGTATGCGTCAGCGTCCTTGACTGGAAGACCGATGATGGCGGAAGTCTTACCTGCTTGTCTGATTCTGGACTCAGCACCGGTGTAGGTTGGCTGAGGTAATGCGTTGACGTCATTTCCGGTTGGTAAGGTTGCAAAAGGAGATTCCGAAACGAACTTCTCGAGGTCTGCAGCTTCGACGTTTTCACCAACAATCTCGATGTTTTCGCTGAAGATGGAGGACTTGGCAAAGGCCTTGATATCTTCGGAAGAGTAGGTCTTGGAGCCGTCGTAGTAGAGTGGCAAGCCAAGACCAGATCTGTATGAAATAGCGTGGAGTTCTTCCAGAGCCTTGAACTTAGGACATGTTGTCTTGGAAGCGTAGACGTGGGAAGCGTACGGACCGGCAACCTCTGCTAGCTCGTGTGGCTTGTATGCCGCCTTGGATATGGAGGAGCCCAGAGCATTGACAAAGAAAGGAAGGCCTTCCTTTAAGAAGGAGGCCTTTAAGACCAATGCGTCTCTGGTGACTTCAGCGGAGTACTCACCGCCGAGCAATTCTGCCTCACGCTTGAGTCTCAAGCCCGACTTTTCCGGGGTGTCAAAGAAGGTGGAGCTGGCAAGCAAGTGGGAAAGACCGGCAGGAGCGGATTTGGAGCCGGCGTTCTTGATGACAACCTTCAAGGACGAGACGGTCTCGGAAGACGCTGGGGCCGTTTTGATTGAGACTGCACGAAGCGCAGATGTGGAGAAGTGTCTAGCAGATCTAACTGAGAACATTGTGTCGGTGTGTGTGTGTGCTGGTTACGGCAATATCTGAGACCCTTGCCGGTTCTTCCTGAAGCCCTAGTCCCTGTGCTTGTCTCTGCTTTTCTCTTGTCAATCACCATTTCCTTGCACCCTCCCTCACCCTCTCGCACTGAGTGCTTCGCCGCCCCAGTGTTGTTTCGCAATTCCGTTTCTCTGATTGGTTAGCACACTTAGGCGTGCAAGAACGCAAAAAAATGCTCCCCGCTTAGGTAAGCACTTCTTCAAAAAGGGGCAAAAATCGTCGATCGTCGATTTTTCGCGTTGGTTACGTAAGACTAATCTTACAGTGGGCAATCATACTTACTCTATTGGGCATTGAGCATGAGTTGTTGATGCTCAGCTCAGTAAATTATTGTTTCCGTTTAGTGGCTGTTTTTTCATTGATGGTTATAAAGATGAAGGCAAGCAAAAGACTCAGATAAAAAGGTATGAACATAAAGGTTACGTCAAAGCTGGCTACTTACATAATGTCGGGGGTCCGCAAGGCAGGGTCACGTGCGCGCCTCCTCTGCTGCTTATCCGCGGAATGAGGCTCAGCTGTGTGTTTTGGTACTCTATTCAGCAGACACTTTAAAGACATTAGAGTGTTGCTTGCTACTAAGGAAGAGGAAACAATGATACAACTATACACAGCAGCCTCACGGTGAGCGCACTCACTCGGTATCGGTGAACCAGAAAAGCTCGCCCATGGCACGCAGACGGAGAAACTTCGCCAGCCCGCTTTTCTCACTCTCAACGACGCCCTTCAGCTGGGCCAGCTCACTCTCGAGAAGAAGCTCGACCTCATGGCCACGGACGTCTTCTCTGCTTATCTTGTCCAACAAGATCTTGTTCTCCATCTTGATCTGTTCCATTTGCTCCAGCACCTCGCCCATGTTGAACATGAAGCACTTCCCCAACATGCTTTTGCCCCGCTGGTAGTTCTTGTTGACCTTGAAGGCAAAGATGCCCCTCATGGCACTGCGGTCGGCGGTTCTGGGGATCTCCTGGATTTCCACCAGCCCGAACTTGATCAGCACGGAGATCATTTTGCGCACGTCGCCCTCTCGCATCAGGACGCTTTTCGCAATGTTTTTCTCCTCGATGAGCCTCTTCTCCTCTATGCAGTTCAAGATCCTCAACGAGGAGTTTCCGAAAATAGTTCTCACTATCTGCTTCATGTGGTAGTCTGGAAGCTGGCCTTGCAGCATCGTGAACGGAACATAGAACTGTCCGGGAGTAGTCTCGATCAAAAAGGAGAGCTTTTTGTCAATGGTGAGAAGTTTCAAGTGCTGTAGTATCAGCGTCAGGATCTCCCCGTTCTCGGAATTGTTTGCTAAGTCGAAGCCATTGTCCACCTCATTTGCCGCGTTGCCGTCTTCGTCCTCGTCCTCGTCGTCATCGAACGTCTTGATGTGTGCTGCCAACTTGCTTAGTTTTGTCTTCTTGTACGCCCCGTCCGTCTTCTCTTCCTCTTCAAGCTTTCTCTTCTTACTCGATACCATGTCGTCACCTCCTTCATCCTCATTGTAGATCGTCCCAACGAGATCCTCCTTCGTGATTCCGTACTTGTTGGACAGCGAAAGTTCTTTCAAAATATCAGCAGCACCGAAATTCATCCCCTTCTGTTGATCTTTGAGCTCGAGACGCTTGATCAAGTCACGCCCAGTCGCAGGATCATAGCCTGTAGTCGATGTGCCAGCACTGCCGGCGCCCACACTGGCATCCGCAACTAGTCTGTCCACGATCCCTTCAATGCATCGAACCTCTCGCGAGCTCTTCTCGACTCGCTTCAACACAACATTGTATATCTTAGACGTGATACTACCAATCCGATGTCTGCACATGGAAACTAGTTGGAGGTCCCTCTCATATTTCAAAAATCTATCAAATGAAGCTGTCAAAGGAACATTGCCATTCAACCTCCTCAACAGCTTACCCCCTTTGCTTGCATTGTCTCCTTCGTCATCATCCTCGCCATCATCATCGTCATTGAAAAGTGCAGCAAGCCCTGTCTGGTCTTTTGCATCAGTTGAAACGTCTTTGATATGATTTTGAACACCTGCATTGTATAATCTGTCCTTGCCGGAGTTATCCATATACATTTTCATGAATTGCTCCTTCGCTAAATCCTTGATAATCGTTGTCCTCTTCAACTGGCTCATCCCAGCAGTCTTATACCTTGGGTTTGGGTCTCCTATGTCGTTTCCCTTAGTGTATTGACCACTGTTACTGGCAAATTCTCGAGTTGCAGCCCTCACACAAGTAGCGAAAGTCTCACTCAAGGGTTTGAAATCCATATCCTTCACATGTACTAACCATTTGTCCTCTACCAACTCGACAAAGGCATGCTCGATCTTGTCAACTTCACTCTTTAACTCCAAGTCGCTGACGTATGCGCCAATCGTCAAATGGCCTCTCAATATGACATTCTGTATAACACTTGCGTGCACCTGTCCAAACTTCTCACGCACATGTCGTACAATTTCATCAATATATGTTAGCTTCCAACAACCTTCCTCGTTGTAACAATAGTAAGTGTTGTTCTTACCATTTCCACCCATGTACACAACACATCCTAGCTGGATTAAAGTAACGAGAACTTTTCTTAGATTCGATCCCTTGATCCCACTTTTTTGAGAAAGTTGTGAGAGTGTCATTTTTCGTTGGGCATGCAAACATGAGTATATGTAAGCAGCTTGTTCTCCGACATATGCTCTCAAGATCACAGAATGGAGAAAACAGGATGGTGATTGCGTCTTGGCAGTATTCGGTAGCTCTGACGGCAGTTTTGCCCCATTTGTGCTGGCAGTCATCGCTCAGTCTTCCTTGTTACGTCTTCTCTCTGTTGGTTTAACTTGGTGATGCCCTAATGTCTTGAGTGTACTCGAACTGCAAATTCCTGGAAACTTGAGATCAATGTCAAAACTCTTCAAGGGAAAAAAATGTTTGAGAAAAAAAGTTGAGCTTACGTAAAACTGTAGATCTTGAGGTATCAAGGTTCGAAAGAAAGTAAGGGCTCTATATAGGAAAAAGTAGGATTATCGCCCTCTAACGCTTGAGACAGAGCACATGGGCATGAAAAGTGATGGTGAATATTGAATCACAGAGGCTGATACGGAAACAAAAAAGGTTTGGCCTTTTCAAAAAAATTTCAACATATCATGCAAAAAAAGAATATAAAAAGCAAGGCTCAGCATACGCATTTTGTAGTAAACTGAACTCCCAGAAATCATTGAAATTGACTGTAAATGAGAGCACATGGAATTAAAACTTGAAGTTCTGGACATTTTTTTTTTTTGAAAAAATTCAGTTTCTATTGAAGTCTTTGATTTAGCACTATGATTTGAGATACTTATAATCATCAAGGAAGATAGTAAACCCTTCACTTTTTTAGTCAACTAAATTTTTTTCTCTCTAGGCAGACCAAAGAGCTCTTTCCTGGCCTCATAAATCTCAGCTATAAAAGTTCAAATCCCTAGTCTGTGACAAAACTTTGTTTTTCATTCAAAAAGTTAAATTAACTGGATGCATGTATACCTTTAAATTATTTTTTTTTAACTTTATATATTTATTATACGTTGGTAGTATGTACTTAGTAGCACTTTATTACAATATCCTCCAAACCCTAGAACTATTTAATTGCTGTCATATCGCTCATTTCAAACAACAGGTCGTCGTCTTCATCTTCGTCGTCTTCGTCATCCTCTTCTCCACGTTCGTATCCGACATCGTCTGGATGGAGAGTAACAGGACCAGCCCCACCACTAAGGCGTAAATGATTGTAGTTTCGGCCACTGCTCTGTCTGCGTTGCATATTTTTCATGTTAGTGAGGATGTTATTCAAAGAACCTCGGCTTCCTCGTTGCATAGTTGTTGCCTCGCTTGCGTTATTAGTTACTCTATTGTTTGCACTATTATCATTGTTGTCGGCTTTTTCGACGGCTTTCAATTCATTACTGGAATGCAGAGCAAATTCTGAATCCCGCTCACCAATTTCACCAATTTCAGAGGAGCTTTTGCTTTTCAAATTGTCTTCGTTATCAGCTTCTTCATTATCATCAGCTTCGTCTTCACTTTCAAATACCCGCTGTCCATACGACATATCTTTCAGTTGCTCTGGTGTTATGTTGCCATTTTTGTTGGACTGTCTGCTCTTGTAACCTTCATTCCTCAAACTGCTATGTAAGACGTTCCTTAAGTGACTACCGGTGACGGATCCACTGGAGCCAGTTCTTGATCTAGGTTGATAAGCATAATAAGAGCCAGTTATCGGACCCGAATTCACTCCTGAACTTACACTCAGGCTTCTTAATAGTGAATGAGCCCTCCCTCCTGTGGACCCAGCACGGTTCATGGTCAAGTTCCGAGGTAATGAAGAAGTGGGTGACGGACTGATTCTTTCCATTTTCTCTCTATTGACACCATTACGGTCATAAGATGAGTCGGTAAGTTGCTTGCTGGGATCATTGTTTGTTTCCATTGCAGTATTGATACCAGTTGCTATAGCACCAGATGTGCCAGAGGTAGCACTAGCCTTCAAAATGGAGTGAATAGAGTGAGTTGCAACTTGGCCTGATGTTCCCAAAGGAGAATGCGGAGAATAGGAAGAAGACGTAATCAATGGACCATGCAGAATTCCTGTGCTTCCTCTGCTCCCTCTACTGCCATGGCTGTCTCTACTATCTCTACTACCTTTACTTCCTGCTCGGGCTCTACTGAATGTATTCTCGTATCCAATATTTCTATCTAGCGAGCCAAATGTAATATTGTTACTCGAATTTGGAACATTAGTATTCGACTGAGCAAAGCTAGTATGATTTCTTGAAAAATTGATTGGTGCTGATGAAATGTAGCTATTGCTGTTGTTATCAGACTCAAAATTTTGTTTATTATCCATTAGTAATTTAACTGTAGAATCCAAGGTGGTACGGTCAGTGTAAGTGATCAGTGGAGGCGGTTTTGAAGGTGATGAAGATGCTGACCTCGAGAATGCTATGCTTTCCTTCAGTGGGGAGTCACTAAATAGATCATTGTGCTTCCTCAAACTTTTAAAATTACTCAAGCTATCTTCAAATATAACCGACGAGTTATTTGAGATTCTTAAATCTGGTTTAGAGTCTAACAATTTCATAAAATTGTTCAAATCGTCATCTAGATATAGAGAATTGTTCGGGTCCATATCAGAAAAGGAAGAAGTAAAGAATTTATTTTTGGATTTGAAGTTTTGCAAAATGGGATTAGACGATGGTGTGAAATTATTGTTTCCGAGCATAAGATGGCCCTCCAAACTGTTATTCCGACTTGAGCCACTCCTAAATTTTGAGCCAAAAGAGGATGGAAATTTGCTTGAAGTTGAAGTGATTAAAGCAACGTTAGGATTTGTGTTATTTTCATTTCTATCGGCGCTGTTATTGTAGAAGTGAACACTAGATGTGGAATCTACCCTTTTCACCGGAATTGGATTAGAGTTCGCAAATGAAGAGGTCATCACTTGATTCGGTGAGACGCTGTTATTGTGTAATAAATTGGTATTCGGAGGTGATGACGAAGCCATCGAACCTGTCTTGAAAATTGAAACCGACCTTGTCGACATTCTTCTCCTCGATGATTGGCTATTTATAGACGTGCTGGAAGCACGAAATTTCATATTCCCTATTGGGGATGTACTTGGGTAATCTATGTTAACATTTGTCGTAGCTGAATTATCTTTTGCCGACGTATTAGCTGTTCTATTCATATCTGTGTTTATGGTGTTTGAACGAGAAAAATTGGCTTGATATACTTCGTCTTCGGCATTCTCAGGTTTGAAGATCTCATACTTATCCCTGGAATCTTGTATATAGAGATTACAGTTCTTTCTGTAAGACACTGATAAACATAGTGAGCCTATCGGTGTTAATACTGGTAGCAAATCTTTTGACTCAACCACGTCCATGTCAGGCTTGTCGGGCACTAACGGACGACTCAATCCGAACCTTCCCTTTGAAGTTAACGCTTTGGAGCCATTAAGTATTTTTGTTTTAACTTTCAAATTGAAAAGCTTTTTGCTTTGTTGCTTGTCAGAATTGTCATCTATCAATTTGGATGCTGGAAGTAATCTAGTTAGCGTGTACAAGCATCTAAACATGACTATTGTCTTTTTGTAAATTATAGGCAAATCAATCGGATCATTGTCGTAATTTTCTAGATCTAGTTTAATCAACCACCTCTCTAACACAATCTCCGATTTCTTCTTTGTGTTAATCATATCGTTGTCTACAAATAACTTTTGATGCTCACTCAACGTAGACAAGTCGAGAACCGTTTCCACTATCATCGGGGGTAGCATTGTCACGTCCTTGTTGTTCCATGGAAGTATTTCGTTCTTCGATATATAGCTGTTTGATGTCTTAAGGTTAAACCATATGTCTGGTCGTTGTTGAGGTATTGTTTTCCTTTCTTCTGGGGTATCTTTGGAGGTTGATGACTCACGGAGATGATTACTGTACGATGAGTTGCCACCCAACTCTGCGAGGTATTTTCCATTGTCCTCAATCAAATGGTTCTCTGGCGCCTTCTGTTGTATATGATGTTGTCGCCTAGTTCTGAAATTAACCACAATGTTGGCCGACTTTACAAAGAAGTTGTGTATTATCTGAGCTAGATTGTCTGTCTCCTTGTCTGTGAGCCACCTTGATTTGACGCCAACGGACAAAGACATTGCTAAATGCTCAGTATCCCGTGGTCCTCTGTAACTATTTCTTTCCGCTAATGAGGCAGCATGCACGTCTGTTCTTGCCTGGCCCTCCACAATGATTTCCTGAACACCAATGGCAACGTAACTGTCACAGGGCCTTAACCAGGCCGGACCTCAAGCATCTACCACAACCTTCCGATTTGCCCGTCTCTTTTTATTTTTTCCTCTTATCGCTGCACTGCCACACTTTTAGCCATCTTTGTTGTCGTTGTTGCAGTTTCTGTCTCCACCACACTACGGCTTCAAGTCACTTCAAGTCACTATTCACTTCTACTGGGTGGAACCCGCAATGCCGTTATAACGAAAATGTATACATAATGAATACAACTACTACACAATCAGATTGTAAAGCGTTTCTAGCCCCACAGGAGAAATACCCCCGCTAAGAAGAATTCCTCTCTGTGTCTCCCGGAGTCGTCCGACCCTCACATACGAGTCCGCCACGTCTATCGCCGACATCTTTTCTGCACTGATACTCATCTCCAACGACAACTCTGCGTCAAGATGACTCCAGGCGGTGTTGTCTCCCGGGAACAGAAAGGCGTTCCTCTGCCAGATCTTGTCAACTCTGTCCTCGGGTTTTTTCTCTTGCAATTGACGTAGTCTATCTCCAATCATTGTTAGAAGTTTCGGAACCTCCCTATAAGTATCGCTTATCAAAATTTCAAGGGGAAGTGTGTCTAGAACCTCTTTGACGGCAGCAATATACTCTTCCCACTCTTCAACTAGAGAAATAGCAGCAATGGTCATCGAGACAATCAAAGACGTTCCATGAGTTCCAATGCTATTCAGTAGTTCATCCATGGCGGCTTGTTTAGCGTCTGCTTCTCCATTTGCATACAATACCTGGGAAATCAAAACAACAATGCGCTTGTTCTCAGGAAAAGCCTCTAGAAGTTTTTTGAACTCGGTTAAAGATCTCTCGAAATCTTGCTGGAAATACAGGGCTAGACCCATGACTGTGAAACAGGACATCATACACTTCTGAACTTCTATCGTCAAATCCGAAGCAGCATCCAGCAAAGATCCAACATCTTCGCAAACGCTGTATGATTTGACGTATTCCTTTTTGGCAAGCAATAGCCTCGAAAGCTGACATTTGGCCATACAGTAGTTTATCAGCACTTCCTCAGACTCATCTTCTTCATATTCGGCTTCTAAAAGATTGCATAGATTTTCAGAATAATCAACGCCTTTGTCGTATGAGTACAACCGCTCAATAATATTGATATTCAACTCAAGCGCAAACGTATCCTTTGGGTATAGCTTTAAATAGTTTAGCATACCGTAATTAGCCGTTGTAAGTTGCTGAGTGGCATCCAGATCCCTTTCCTCATAGTTTTCATTCATGATTGTAGAAAAGACAGAAACAGCGTATAATAAGGTATTGGGAGGATTGCAACCTTTAGACATGACATAAGAATGGGTGAACAAATTTCTTGATGCTAACTGGTCGCCTCTTTCATTCGCAATGAGGGCCTGGCCAATCCAAGCAATCGAGCTAGCTGGTGAAATAGACTGAGCTCTGGTGAAGCACTCATTTGCTAGCTCATAGTCAAGATACTTTATATACAGCATACCCAAGTTGAACCAATAGAAAGGTGATTTTGATTCCAGAGATAATGCCTTGATAAAGCAATGTTGAGAAATTCTAGCGTTCTTGTTCAAAGACACGATACCCAGACAATTCCAGTAATCTGCATTATCAGATTCTAGTACAATTGCCTTGTTTAATAATTTGATAGAAACTTCAGTAAAAGTTTCAGCTTTGCATTCCTTTTGCCAAGCAACTAAGGATACAGAGATGTTGTAAACTAGACTTGAGCGTAAATTTTTGACATCGCCGGGTTTGCTGCAAAGATAACCTCCTATACATGATAAAGTATAGCATAGGTGTGCTGCAGTGGTGTAGTTTTGCTTAGCAAGTAAATCATCAAAATCATAGTTCTGAACACTCAAATCTGCCAACAATTCATCATCACCAAAATCTAGCTTTTCAACTAGCTCGTATATTTTGAGAAAAGGTAGTTTGGATAATAACGATTGGATAGTAAGCGAAATTGCCAACGAGTCACCCAGTGCCTTCCATAGTTTAACAGAGTTTCGATCTAATGCAAAAGCTTGGAAAAGATAGTTGTATGTTTGCAGTAACGTGTCGGAGGCTCTCAAGATAGCGCCCCGTTTGATTTCAGAATCGCAACGTAAGACCAAAGTTTCGATCAACAAAGTTAAGAGACATAAATTATCTTTGTGATGATTTCCTTCTAATAAATTGATCAGCATCCTGACACTCTTCTCAAACTTTAAAGTACTAGTCAAAGCAAAAGCTAACAAATAAACTGCGTGCCAATCTGCATTACGTTCCATATCTGGTGTGATTTCTTCGATGCTGTCTTCCAAGCCAGACTGCAGTTTAATAACATGTGTGAGAACTTTGATACTAGCTTCAAGTCTGCCCCTAGCAATGTAAGCTTCTCCTAAACTCAACCAAGAGGAGATATCAAGAGGGTTCATTCGTAGAGCAGTTTGAAAATATTCGATTGCCTTAACGTCATCTTTACACTCCATGGAAGCACAGCCCAATATCCGATATGGCCAAGAGTTATCCTTCGATTTATTATAAGCAGAGTTAAGTTCTCTTCTAGCTCTATCATTTTCAATTACCGCCTTGCAAATTATATCAGCCATTTCCCAATCTCTAACCGAAGTAAAATGTTCAACAAGCTTGTATGATGCTTCTATCTCAGCAGGATCAAGTTGAAACGCTTTGTAGAAACTTTTGATCGCTCTGTCTTTATTACCAGCATAATTGTAGTAAATCAAGCCAAGGGTTGTGAAAGCTGGCGCATAATTTGGAGATAATTTCAAACATTGTAAAAGTAAAGATGAGCATTTTTGAATCATACCTTTCAAAATTGACGGATCGAAAGAGTTTTCTGGGCTGTCAAACTCCATGTAGTAAGAAAACGCTAACCTGTACAACAGTGTAGACAAAGTCTCTGCGGAGTTAAGGCTCTTTTCGATTTCCGCTTCCTCATCTCCTTGGAATATTTCAATTGCACGCTCAAGATATTGTCTGCCAACAAGATAGTTGTTGAGGTAAATTTGACACCAACCGTATTCTTGAATGGCATCAATATTTTTTGGGTCTTGGTCAATTAAATCAAGGAAGATTTCCGAAGCCTCTGCGTATTTCTTCGTTTCCACCAAGATCAAAGCTTTTCCTATTTTCACCTTAGCATTATTAGGATATTTGCCTTCGATTGAGTCATATAATGCCAAAGCTTTAGGAAAATTCTTCGGTGCTTCGTAGTATGTGTAGATAATAGCCAAATTCAAAGTCTGAGCAAGTTTGGAGTTTGATATGTTCAAGCCAGTCGATTCTTTCAAGTTAACCGTTGCCTTAGTGAACTGAGAAGAGATATCGAGTCCTAAAGAGTAGTCTTTGAGGTGGACTGAGTAATCAAGTATAATTCTGCAACAAATTATTGATGTTTTCACCTGAGGTAAAACTCCTGACATTGCGGTCAATATTTCTTGGGGCTGTATATCAAAAATCTTGTATCTCTCATCTTTCTTTATCGTGCTGTCCTCGGAAGTCTTTGCCTCAGCTCCGGATTCAGTTTCTATTCCAGATTTAGTGTCAGTTAATTTTTCGGTCTTCTTCGCTGATTTCTTCTTCTTCGTTGGCTTCAAGTATTCAATGACTTTTGCCTGATCAAACGGGCAAACATCTGATATCAAGAAATTGTAAAAAACATATCCATATCCTTTACTTTTATCAAATAGCTTGATGAACATGGCCAATTTTTCTAACTCCAAATCTGCTAATGAACTAGGGTCCTGCCAATCAAAGTATAGCTTCCAGGCAAACTCAGAGGGACAACTGATTAAAACGAGTCCCTCGACGATATCACGAACTTCCGTTCTTATACTCTCTTTGGCTTGAGTAGGAGCAATCAAAAGCAAGCCATGCATATATCTCAAATAGTTGTCCTGGGTCTTGTATCTTTTGCTGTCATTTTGTTCCAAATCAATAAGTAGCTTATAAAGCTCGGGTATTTCTGAGACCGAAACAATTGGCCATGTTTTTTCGTTATACTTTTTATTTTTAGCTGCTTCTGTCATACTGAGAGAGAAAGTTAACTTTTCCTTATCCTTAATCGACTTTATCTCCTTGTTTTCATCATCCTCTATCATTTTGATCAATGTATTCAATGCATCAGTAGGTGGGCCAACTTGGTAGCCCACCATATCGCCGAGTTCAGATAACCCCGGGATGATCTGCCTCAAGTAGTATAGCTTCATTGGCTTGAAATCCAAGCCATGCGTCTCGGTATAGTCCTTGATATAAATGACCACCTCTGTTAATTCGTCTTTATTTGACACAAGAACCTTGGCAAAGCTGGTTAGGGTATCGAAAAAGGCGACAAAGTCAGGAAGCCCGACCAAGATTGACAATTGGCCTTTCCATCCAAGTCTATCGTTGGGGCTGAATTCACAGGCCTTTACATAATATTTCAAAGCTTCATCTGGTCGTTTCTTTGCCTGAAGACATTTCCCGGTGAAAATCAGAGCTAGCAGATTTGTTTTGTCTAATTTGAGAACGGATTTGGATGTGGATATGCACTCATCAAAGTTTTCGTTGATTAAATCTTTTTTCGCCCTTTTGAGAAGGCTGTTCACCTCCTTCTTTTGAGTTTTGCTCTTAGCTTCAGACATATTCTTGCGTGTTGTATGCTGACCAACTTGAATGATCTTCACCCTATAACAGAACCTATTGCCGAAGAAACAGAGTTTCGAAAAAGAGAGACCAGCAAAGGATCATAGAAATGGTCAATGGACAAGATCCAAAGGCTGGCGCGTTAGGCTTTGTTTTCGTTTCATGAAATGGGATACTGGTTAAATGGCATGTAAGTATGTGTTTGAAGAGCCGGAAAGTTAAAGAAGGACTCTGGAGGGTACAGCGTGATGACAGATCAAACAGATGGAAACAAAGACTTTACTAAGTCGCAGATTCAGAAATATAGGATGCTCTTCAATCTGATAGATCAGGACGGAGACGAAAAGATATCTGTCAAGGACTTGAAGGTTGCTGCGAGCGATGTTAACCTGAAGCTGGATGACTCAGTGATCAAGGACATGTTGAAGAGCGCCGGTGGGAAGAGTGTAGATTTTAACAGCTTTCTAAAGATTGCTGGAGCACAATTTGGTGGGTTCAGTGAGGAAAGTGAGCTGAGGGATGCGCTTACTACCTTTGACGGCAAGGACGGCATCGACAGCGCTGTCTTGAAGAGCAGTCTGGGAGAGCTGGCGGAGAGCGACGCCGACAAGAAGGCGGTTGCCGGTGTGGTGGACGAATTCACAAAGGAAAACAAGATTACGGGCTACAAGAAATTTGACTCCGAGAAGTTCATCGAAAGTGTAAAGCAGTGATTATGAGTGATCTTCGCTTAGTGTGTATTGAGATTATTATATCTGATTTTATTTACGATAGTGTATACAGAGAAACGGAATGGGTAGCGTAGTGGGCGTTTTTCTAAGTTGCTTTGTTTGGCCCCCGGCTTCTAGCTTTTTCATATGACGAGATGGAGGAGATGGTAAAGAAGTATTTCGCATATTCCTCGTTCCGGAGAAGCAAGCATGTGTATAATGTACAATATGAGAGGGTGTCTGCACGGAGCTTGACGGAGCCGGCTAGTCGATGATCAACTCCTCCACACTCCAGTCCTCGTACGAGCCGTCGGGGAGGTATCTTCTAACAACCAAAGGGATCTTTTTGGCAGAAAGCTCCTTCATGGCGATCTGGAGAGGGTCGGTCTCACCCTCAATGTCAACCAACACTGGAGCGTTCATAGAGATCTGGAGCGCTCTGGTGCCGAGAATCCGGGCTCTCTCGTACTTGGTCATGAACGGGGTCGTGATTCTCTCATTCTTTGGAATCGCTCTGGGCTTGGCCCTCCTCCCGACCTGCAGCACTCCAGCGTCCGGGTCGCCGCCAGGGCCCGTGGTCACAACAATTCTGCCATCCTGGTCGATCTCTGTGCCGTTGCCGTTGCCGTTAAGCTGGTCGTCGTCATTCTGGAAACGCTCATCGTCCGAGAAACGCTCCTCAGGCTCTTCTGGGTAGCTTTCTCCGTAGTCTGCCATGTCCGTTGTGTAATGTGTAATGTGTGACTGTGCAGTATGATGTACCGTCTCGGCTTCTGTCTCTCTCCCCGGCCCTTCCGGCCACTTCTCCTTCCCTTCATCCCACTGCTGGAAAGGTGAAGAAAAATTTTGCAACGGGAAACGCAACATGAAAATCCGGAAAATCGAGTGAGCAGCTAAACGCGGGCAGTTTCGTGCCAGAACCGTCTTTATCTCTGGCTCTGGGTGTCCGAGGATGGGAAGGGAAGAAACTTCTGACATGGGCAGAGGGATGGCGGTAGATTTTGGTGGTATGGAGACGCGTTTGCAGAATACACTGGTTTTAGAAGAAGACGATGCCGACTTTCGTGGGGGGCGGAGCTTTCTAGGGACGGCGGAAGAGATTGCAGAAGTGATAGGTGTTAAGCAGACAAGAGATGGAGAAGGGGACAGAGAGGAGATTGCAACCGGAGAACTGCCATCTACTCCGCCGCAGTCACGGTCCTCATCCAGAACACGGGGCCGGTCGGTTTCGAGCCCATCCTCCCGTTCACCACGATCAGCATCGAGCTCCAGGGCGTCGTCGCCCCGACCGAAAAATTACCTTTGCGACTTTCCTGGCTGCTTGAAAGCATACTCACGGCCGTCGTTGCTTGAACAGCACATACGAACGCATTACGGTTACAGGCCGTTTAAGTGCCGGGTGCCAACGTGCGAGGAGTCGTTTATGAGGAAGGACCATCTTGAAAGACACATGCTCAAACACGTTGGCGAGGAGGACAAGCCATTCCACTGCTCGGTATGCGGAAGAGGCGTGAACAGCAAGCAACACTTAAAGCGACACGAGAAGACTCACTACAAGTCGTTTGTGTGTACTTACGATGGATGCAGCGAGTCGTTCCATAAGCACCAATCACTCAAGGCCCACATCCGTGCAGTTCACGAGGGCCTCAGCGGACACGTGTGCCGGGTGTGCGGGAAGCAGTTCAACCGGCCCAGCAGGTTGGTCGACCACATGGAGAAACACCACTCTGAGACGGCAAAGCTCATGTGTGACTTCCCTGGGTGCTATCAGACTTTCCGGGTTTGGTCCGCGTTGCAGCTCCATGTGAAAACAGAGCACCCAAGGTTGGAGTGTGAGATTTGTGGGAAAAAGTGTGTCGGTGCCACCGGTTTGGCTAATCATATGAAGATCCACGACGAGAACACAGTGATAAAGTTGTGGAAGTGTGTCGAGTGTGGGGAGAAGTTCCATAAAAAGGAAGACACGGTACGGCACTTTGCCGAAAGACACCCCTTGTTAGAGTTGCCCGAGGCGTTGCAGTACAACGTTAAGGATGAGAAGGAAAGGACAATGAAAGTAGCAAACAGTCAAAAACACAAGCTAGATGATGGCATAGAGGAAGCATTAAGATTGAGTGACTCCGAAAGTGAAGCAGAAGCGGAAAAAGAACTCAACCATGAAGATGATAAATCCCTTTCAGACTGTGGTTTCATTGTGTCCAGTCCTACTCAGAATGGGTTTAAACGCCACCAGACAAACCGCGTGCCGTCATCGCCGGATGTGCTAGACCTGATTATCGACAACGTCGACATACGTCTTCACTGTCCGTATACCAACTGTCATAGACTGTTCCGTAAGGACTACGACCTCCAACGACATTTGACATGGCATGAGAAGCAAGACCGCATGCTCGAGAAGAAAGTTGGCTCAATCCTCTCTGACTACAGCTACAACAGCGGAGGAGAGTTAGTGAAAACGCCCTCTGAAGAATTGCAAAATTGAACGCTCGCATTTACGTTTGCTTGGATATGTATCAAGTTATAAAGATATTCAATCATACCTCATTTATATACTCATCTAATGTACAATATACGGAATAACCTCATTTCTGGAACTGGCGGTAATGCCTCTGTAACTTGCTATTGAACTGCCTGTTCTTTTCGTGAATAGCACCATCTTTGCCCTCATCGTTAATCTTTCTCCGTTTCCTATAGACTTCCTCCTCCCAAGACTTCAAGTCTTTAACATAAGTATCAAGTTGCCCGCTGGAGGTGAGACGAGTCCGTATCTCCTCTGGGGAGAGTCCCTGTGTTTTCAGCTTCTCATACAAACTCTTCTCCTGTTGGTACTTCTCCAACGTTTTTTTTCCTTGCTGTTCAATTCCACGGATATTTTTCGAGTAAGTTCGCTCGGCTAGCTGTTTATAGTTATGCAACTCACCCTTGTGCTCGTCATTCAATTCTTCGTGTGTGTTGATTCGGCCTTGTTTGGCCTCCCATTTCTCATCTTCCTCCGCAGTATATTCTAAGGTGGAGACATTGGGACTGTTTTTCTTTTTTTCTTTTGATACTCTCCCTTCTTCTTCCTGCAGAACAGCATCGTCCTCTGACTTCTCCAACTTCCTCTTCTCTGCCAGCTTCATTTTGACGCCAGCAACCTCATCATAAACTGCACGTCTATTTTCAAGAACAGACTTGGCTCTTGCGTTTTTCAGTTCACGGATCCTGTCCTGAACTGTCGACTTTTTGCTTGTATCATCTACATCTGCATCAACACCTCGCTTCAACCGACTCCTAGTATCGCTTGACATGCCTGTTTTTTGTATCCAATACGATTAAAGTCCGAATGTAAAGTGAAAGATAAGCTTGTCGAATTCATGTTATAGTTGAGTTCAAAAAAAGAACCATCCAAAATCGACGCGTCGCTGAATTTTCTTCTATTTAATCTATATGGGTTTGCATGTAATTGTTACATAGGTGATTGTTGTTCTGGCTGCATCAGCCTAGGCTCTTCACCCTCTCAATCTCCTTGCTCTTGTTCTCTCGCTTGGAGTCAAAGCCCACTCAATCTCATCGCCGATGTCCTCAAGGGCCGTTACGTCTTCTTCCTCATCCAGTCCAACGACCATGATAATCTGGGTCACCTTGATAAAAGCCGAACGTAATCCATAGTTGAACTTGGTTAACTCACCGATTACAGTGCTAATATCTTGCTCTAGCTTGATTGCCCCCACAGCACTGACCTTTTTTTCTAACTGCCAGACCTTATTCTCTAAGATGATGGCGGATAAATCCACTATTTTGGCAATCAACCTGTTGAACACAGAATTTGATAACGTTGTAGCATATGGAATAATCAAAGAATTCCAGTTCTTAATAAATCTCGTTATTCTATCCGCATCCTCAACTGTATTGGAATTTTTGGCAGTTCCATTAACCGGAAGCGGTTTTTCTTTCTCTAGACTATAATACTGGCCCTCTTCGATAGCCATCAAGTAATTTTCAGAAATGGATTCGTTTACGAGTTTGATTATTCTTGTTTTCAGGACCCGCTCAAATATAAGCCTCACATTACTATCAATCAAGTCATTTGCCCGCTCGCTGAATCCAGCTGGAATACTCCTCAACAACCCGCCAATACGTGAATGGATTGATTCATCAGAGGGTACTCTCATGTCGAAATCAGTGGTCAAGGTTTCCTCTTGAGAACGTCTGACATTGGTCAATTCTTGGTCATCCACGATCAACAAAGAATTGTTCTCAACACTTTTCATGCACGAGTCCATCAACCTATCCAAATATGTATTCATCACAGCCAGTGTGTTCAAATATATGACGTATTGTTTGATGTCGGTATCATCACCCGTAAGATAGGTAAGATCCTCCTCGCCTTCTCCTGCCATGGTATAAGAGATTGCAGCATTTAAACTCCTCATAAACAGTGAGCCAGTATTAGCAATATCAGAAGCAGAAACATTGATACCAACTGGTGTAGAACTTCTAGAAGGGGTACTGATAGAAGAATCATTGAATGCAGACTCAAAAAGTGGGTTTTGTTGTTGGTGTATTTTTTGGATCGTGTTTTTCGTCAAAAGATTGGAAGACGATTTTAAAGATAAGCCTTTCAGGCGTTGCTGGATAATATTCAAGAAATCATTCAACAGTATTCTCTTGATATTTGAAACCATGTTTTTTATGGTAGTAAGTTCACCTGTGGCAAGAACTTCTAGTAAAATTGTGTTAAGTACGATTATTATGTCATCTGCTAGTGAGGATATTGCAGGGTCTTCGGGTATTAAAGAGTACAATGAGTGCGTTGTAGAGTTGTCAATTTTTTTGAATACAAGAGTCAGGAATTTCAAACACACAGAAAACTGTGGTAACAGACTTCCCAAAGACTCGATAGAGCAAGCTTTTTCTAATGTTCTTCTAACAGAATATGTGCAAAATAGGTCAAATTGTCTAATGATTCGGTCATGAATTTTAATTCCGAATGATGATAAAATAAGAGGGGAAGGAAATATGTTTTTATTGTTGTCAATGCTACTGGAATTGTTGCTCTTGCCGTCCAAAAATCCATTCCACACTACGACAAAAAATTTGGAATACATTGCCCAATGATTCATCATTGCGGATAGCTCATCTGTAACTTGTGAGACATCCGTCAATTCAACAGCTTCTGATTCGTCATCATTTTCTTCCTCTTCATCTTCACTTTCAGCCACGTTTTTATATATCTCTTTGATTAATATGGGGTATCCATACTGCTGGATTTCAGATGCATATCGGTCAAGGTGCTTGGAGTCTGCGTATGTTTCATAAATCAAATTACTTTGCAAATCACATTCCATTTGTATATCTTTGAGAATATCGTTGACAACAGCTTTACCATAGTAGGAGCTGATGACCTTCGAGTGCTGGTTGACGATTCCGGATATAGTTTGATAAAGTCTAAATAATAACTGAGCGTAGAACTCAGGTTTAGACTCTTTGTTCTGTGCATTTCTAATAGTCGATCTAGATTGGTCACTAATGATGCCACAAATGAATTTAGAGTAACATCTCAAGCCTACCTTATCTTTGCCGATCAGTGGGAAAAGCTGAAAGAAGTAGGTCAACTTCTGGGCGTCTCTCTTGGCTGCAGCATCATTGAATTCTTGTACAAAAGTGTCTTCTAGTTGCTTTATCCACTTTTCTAGCAACATAGAGGGTAATTCCTCAAGCGATGTGGTCGGAACCTTAAACTCCACATACGGATCCGTGAGCAATCCTTCGGGTAATTGTCTAATTATCGCTATGGACTTTGAGGCGATAAGCCAGTCTTGTCTTTCGATCGCATCGTGGGCTCTCAGAAGTTCCAGCTTTAAGGTCTTCACATTGTCTACAAAGCATTTTATCTGGCTAAGTTGACTTTTCTCCGAGTCCAACAAGCGCACTCTTTCTGTAATCTTGTAACTCAACGAGTTGGCGCCGTCCATTATGCCTTTCAAGTTTCTGGAGTGATTCAATGTCGTCGATAGCTCCACCCTCGATATTTCTAATGACCTTAT
This sequence comes from Pichia membranifaciens NRRL Y-2026, assembly GCF_001661235.1. NCBI lineage: Eukaryota > Fungi > Ascomycota > Pichiomycetes > Pichiales > Pichiaceae > Pichia > Pichia membranifaciens. The sequence goes on from NW_017566987.1 coordinate 325,835, forward strand.
TGTCGACTGATGCTGAAATGTGTTATTTGTGGTATACGACTGCAAAGTAGAATCAATGTTGCTCTGGGTCACCTTGATGTCATTGAGCAGTTTCGACAGTTGTTTGATGTTAACAGTTGTCGTCAAGGTCGAATCAAGTGAGTGCACCTTATCCGCCAGGAGATTCATCCTTTCGTCTATATCGGCCGGCATCGACGTCTCTGAATCAATTACCATGTCAATCACCGCTGTTTTCCTTGTCCCTTTATCGCCAATGGTGCCAGTTAGTAGTGAAAGAGATCCAATCATACAGGCATGGCCAGCTTCCACAGGTCTGTTCAATCTTCTTGACCAGTTTCGTCAACCAACGCGGAACGTTTTTTTTTTCCATCGACACTTCTCTTCTTTTCATGTCTTCCCAGACCGAAAATTTTCAGCTGAAGTCATAAGGGAGGGTGTTGTTTTATTCTTACCGACTGGCTGTAAGGAGCTTATTATCAAGCGTAAGACTTAAAAATAGAGATCTCAACCAAAAATGACTACCGTTGAAAAGATCAAGTCCATCGAGGAGGAGATGGCTAGAACACAAAAGAACAAGGCCACCGAAAAGCATCTGGGTATGCTTAAGGCTAAGTTGGCCAAGCTCAGAGCAGACTTGCTCAAAGATGCAGCAGCTAGCGGTGGTGGTGCTGGTGTAGGTTTTGATGTGAGAAAGAGCGGTGTGGCTTCCATCGGTTTCGTTGGATTTCCATCCGTGGGTAAATCCACCTTATTGACAAAGCTTACGGGTACAACTTCTGAAGTTGCAGCATACGAGTTCACAACTTTAACGACCGTTCCGGGTGTCATCAAGTATCGAGGTGCAAAGATCCAGATGTTAGATTTGCCTGGTATTATTGAAGGTGCCAAGGATGGTAGAGGTAGAGGTCGTCAAGTTATCGCTGTGGCGAGATCCTGTGACCTAATCTTCATTGTGTTGGATGTCAACAAGCCACTCCGCCATAAACAAATCATCGAGCACGAGTTAGAGGGTTTTGGAATTAGGCTCAACAAGACGCCTCCAGATATCATAGTGAAAAAGAAGGAGAAAGGTGGTATTAGTATCACCTCCACTGTGGCCTTGACTAAAATTGATGATGATGAAGTCAAGGCAGTTTTGAACGAGTACAGAATCAATTCCTGCGAAGTATCATTCCGTCAAGATGCCACAGTCGATGACTTGATTGATGTTCTTGAGGCACACAATAGGAAGTACATTCCGGCAGTGTATGTTCTCAACAAGATTGACTCATTCTCTATTGAAGAGCTTGAGCTTTTATACCGTATTCCAAATGCTGTTCCGATCTCAAGTGGGAATGAATGGAATCTGGATGAACTACTGGAGGTCATGTGGGACCGTTTGAATCTAGTTCGTGTCTATACCAAGCCCAAGGGCCGCTTGCCAGATTTCTCGGACCCTGTTGTTCTGAAAGGCGATAAAAGCACGGTTGAGGAGTTTTGTATGAAAATCCACAAGTCTTTGGTTGATGACTTCAAATCGGCCTTGGTTTTCGGTACCAGTGTGAAGCATCAAAACCAATACGTCGGTCTGTCTCATGAATTACAAGACGAGGATGTCATTACCATCCTAAAGAAATGAGAAATGTGGGTTTCTGTAGCTTTCTTTTCCGGTGGCTGTTTTTCCAGTAATATATACATAATAATACATAGATATATATATAACAACAACTGTACTGTCTAAACTCGAAACTGGAAGGGACCGTAGTACTTGTTACCGCCAATCATTTGCTGCCCTCTGCGCTGATGACACTCATGCACTGGAACTTGTTGGCGTAGTTCGCCTTGTACAACCTTATCAAACCATCGTCACCGCAACTGCTCAAAATTGTGCCTGTTAGGTTCCAGCTGACCTTCCACACCTCCCCTATGTGATCATTGAAAGCGCTCAACAATGAAATGTCTAGTTTCAGGCCATCCGGGTTGTCCGCGTCCTTGTGTTCGTCGAGCTTGAATATCCTCACGTACCCATCCTTGCACGCAGTGGCTATCAAGTGGTAGCTCCTGCCCATCGTCGGAGCCCATGAGACGCTTCTGATCAACCCTTTGTGTTCGGGCAGCACAAGCCCTTGCACAAACTTGTTGCTCGTTTCGTTTCTGTAGTAAATATAGGCCTGATCCAATGCACTTATGATACACTTTTCTGCACTGAACTTGGAAGGGCACCAAGATATGCTGAAGTCACTCTGGAGGTGGTTTGCTACTGGATTCTTCAAAACGCAGAACTCCTCCACTATGGTCCACTGCGACAAGTCGCTTGGATCTGTCGACTCGTAGATTCTCAGCCTCCCGTCACTCCCAATGGTGGCGATCTTCAAGCCCAAGTGTGACGGTAAGAAGCTTGCGTCATAAAGAGGCCCGTGCGAGTCCGATAACGTCGCCACCTTGGCCCATCGTCTGCCCGAATTGATAGGCTCTTCGAACTGTTCTTCCCATACCTTAACGGTCCGATCATACGACGCAGACAAAAGCAAGTGGCCAAACTCGGGATGAGCAAACTCCACTCGCACAATGGCGCTGTCGTGGGCACGCCACGAGTCATTCAGGTCCCAAAACGACGTCGCCACGTCCAAGTCAAAGATCTTGACGTGCTGGTCGGCACTGCATGTCGCAAGCTGGCGGCCGTAGAAATCGTAGGCGACGTCCAATATGAGGTCTTCATGTGATGTCGGAAAGGGCTTGGCTGTACTCATTGCACTTTAAAAATATGAAGACTTACAAACTTTGTCTTCTGTTGAACACGGCGTAATTAGACAACATGTACAAACACTTTATCTAATCTTCTCGTTTCACAACCTTGAAATAGTTCCTCGATACATGTCTGCCTTTTCCTAGTTCGTCGCATCGAATTTTTTCCCCATGACCGCCGCGGCAACCCTCCCTTCTTCCCCCAGTAATTTTTCTCCGGGGGGAAAATTCGTTTCCCTCGGTTGGGCCAGCGAGATCGAGGGGGGCCGGCAAAAAAGGCCGGTGGAAAGTTCTCCCGGCGGGAAGAAAATGCCACGCCGACCAAAATTTTGAGCAGACCGGGGGGGAAAGAGAAACGGCCGGTATTTTTCGTGGGAAAATGTCCTTAAGGTTGTAGTACACTTGCAAAGGACTACTAGTTATAAGTGATTAGTTACAGATAGGGAAGTGGGAGCTAGTTCTCGTACTGCAGCTTCCGTCTTCCGACTAGAGACCCGGTATGCAGCATGTTTAAAGGCTTGCTCATGCAAGAGTTAATCTTCAGGCCGTCAGGTCTCCGTTTTCCGAACCCACCTCCACCCGGCGTCTCGATTCTAATTCTGTCGCCGACATCCACATTCACCGAGTTTCTTCCCCCAATATTCACCACGTTTTTTCCCACTACATTACCGTCGGAGTCCTTGATGTTTCTGATCCACAAGTTCAGCCCCCTTCTGCCATCTTCTCCGCCGTTGACCCCATGAGGCGCAATAACTCTTCTCTCCGACAAAATTGAGGCACAAACCTTCTCTCTGAACTCAACTTCTCTAACAACACCATCACCACCTTTGAACTCACCATTACCCCCAGTGCCAGCATTGATTGAGAACTCGGCCAACATAACAGGATACCTTTTCTCAAAAACCTCAGCATCGGTGATTCTGGTGTTGGTCATGTTTGTATGAACCCCGGATACCCCATTCCATGTTGAAGAAGCACCGTGTCCACCAGCTATAGTTTCATAATAACCAAAACCCTCGTTGTTTTCTCCTACCTCATTCTTGCCACCCTTGCCGAACGTAAAATTGTTACAGCAGCCTTGAGAGTCTGCCATCAGATTGAACGCCTTCAATATTGTGTCTGTGATTCTTTGGGATGTACAAACGTTACCACCAACCACAGCGCAAAATTCAGATGGAGAAAGTATACTCCTTTCTGCAACCTTAACTTTGATAGGTTCAAGACAGCCTTGGTTTAATGGAATATCCTCATTAACCATACATCTCAAAACATAAATTATGGCAGAATAGGTTATTGCCACAGGAGCATTGAGATTATTATATGACTGCGGTGAAGAATTTGCGAAATCGAATACCACCTTGTTGTCATCCGGATCCCTGTAAACCTCCAGGTCAATGTATGAGCCATCATCCATATAATCTCTGCAACTCAAAACATCATGGCTGTTGACAATTTTCTCTAGCATCCTCGCAACTGTGGAAGCAGCGTTGTCTTGAATAGCCTTCATGTACATTAAAAGAGTTTCAACTCCAAATTCTGCAATCAATGCTCTGATTAGTGCAATTCCCTTCCTGTTGGCAGCTATCTGAGCTTTGACATCTGAAATATTATCAGACAGTCTTCTAGTGCCAGAGCAGCCTGGGTATTTTGCAGGGATATCAACCAAAATTTTCTTAAGCATGTCAATCTGAAATTCACCCTCAGTTACCAACAGTTCGGAATAAAAAGCGGCACCTTCTTGCCACAATTCTGTCGATGAAGGTGGCATCGATCCAGGTAGAATACCACCAATATCTGCATGGTGTGCCCTTGAAGCGGTAACAAACAGCATCTTACCATCTTGAAACACAGGAGTGATGATCGTTATATCCGGCAAATGAGTACCGCCAGTTGATGGATGGTTAGTTATTAAGACGTCACCTTCTTTGAGTTTACCTTTGTGGATTTTCAGCTGAGATTTTATACATGTTGACATAGAGCCAAGATGAACAGGCACATGGGGAGCATTTGCCACAAGGTTACCATTGCTATCAAATAAAGCACACGAAAAATCCAATCTTTCCTTAACGTTAACCGAAACTGATGTCTTTTGCAAAGATACACCCATCTGGTCAGCAATATCTGTAAACCTATGACCAAACACTGATAGCATAACTGGATTGATGCCATTGTTGATTGGCTTAGTATTACCATGCCCATTTTTTTTTTGAATTTTCACAACAATATGTGATTTTAAAATTAAGGCATGACAATGAGGAGGGACAACATTTGTCTGAGTATCATCTGCAATAATAGAAGGACCATCAACTTTTGTACCAATATCCAACTTTTCTAGTCTAAAAACTTTTGTTTCTTGAAACTGAGAGTCCCAAAAACACATTTTTAGAAATTCGACTTTACCTTTACCTACGGTTCTGATTAAATTGTCATTTTCAAGCGCATTTATTTGATCATCAATGTTTTCTTGAACTCTGATATTGGTTTTACCAATGGCTCTTACTCTAATATTGTCAACAGCTATATCTTTCTCAAATGAGAAGCCAAATTCTTTTTCATGCAATTCACGAAAATGATCTCCAAAATCCCACGAGTTTCCTTTTCTTACCATGATTGAAGATTCAGTACCAATATATCTCATATTCAGATAGAGCTCATATTCAACGTTATTTTCGTCGAAACCCTGATTTGACAAAGAAACAAATGCTCTGTTCTTCAAGTGATCAAACTTTTGCATAAAAACTTTTTTGTTGTCAGTGTTTAAAACGTAAGATGCAGGTTCTTGAATATCTTCAACAACATCAGCCAAGGCCATTCCGTAAGCAGAAAGAACAGAAGAATATCTATGGATTAACACCGTATCAATTCCAAGTGCTTGGGAAATGGCACATGCACTTTGACCTCCTGCGCCACCAAAAGAAACCAATCTGTGCTTATTGAGGGAATGACCTCTAGATTCAGTCAATTGTCTGATAGGCCCTGCCATAGTTTCATTGGCTACTTCCAGAAATCCTTGGGCAACTTGATATATACTCATTGGAATAGAATCAGGATGTGCTAGGTTGATTTCTTCAGTCAGTTCTTTGAATTTTTTTTCAGTGATGTCGATATCTAAACCTTCATCTTCATTAGGACCAAAAATCTTTGGGAAATATTCAGGAAGTAGTCTTCCCAGAATCAAATTAGCGTCAGTCACAGTCAATGGACCTCCCTTCCTATAACAAGCTGGACCAGGATGGGATGAAGCAGATCCGGGGCCGACATGCATCAACCCATTTTTGAATGACAATATTGAGCCACCACCAGCCGCAACAGTATTTATGTCTAATTGGGGAGATTGAATAGTGACACCAGCAGTAGTAGTTTCAAACACATGATCTAATCTCCCTTCCCCGAACCTTGAGACATCAGTCGATGTACCGCCCATATCAAAACCGATCAGTGGAATATTGTTGTCAGTATTGAAGCAAGTTTTAGAATAGCCGACAACACCACCAGCGGGGCCAGACAAAATCGACTTTAACCCAGTGAAGCAGCCGGCATCAACCAACCCACCATCTGACTGCATGAAATGACACTTAACGCCATTAGGATTTTCTGCTGAGTAAAGGCCATTCATCAAGCCTTCCTGGAAACTTGCCAAATACTTTTTTATTTCTGGAGTCAAATAGGCATCAACTACAGCTGAGTTAGCCCTAGTAACGTATTTTATCATCGGGCTCAACACAGAAGACAATGAAATATGAGTAAAACCAATCTCTTTTGCAATATTACCAACAATCTTCTCGTGATCTGGGAAAGTATAGGAATGCATTAGACAAACAGCAATGGAACGAATTCCAGATGCATACAAAACTCGCAGGGTTGATTTGATTTCTTCGACGTCTGGCGCCTTGATGATTCTCACAGTTTCTGAAGATAAGCCCTCAACGAGATCTTTACCATTGGGTTTAGTGAACCCTTTGTTCGCATCTTCAGTGTAATCTTCCAAAGTAACTCTTTCATCAACTTCAACAACAGTTTCAAAAAGAGTATCTGATTTGGCACATGATAAATCAAAGATTTTAGGTCTTGATTGATTACCAATGTTGAGGATGTCTCTGAATCCCTTAGTGGTGACCAAAGCGCATCTTGATCCCTTCCGCTCCAATAGGGCATTGGTTGCCACTGTAGTTCCAAGTCTTAAGTATGCAACCCTAGAAGTATCTAGACTACTACCTCTATCTTGCTTTTCACCAGTTAATTTCTCAAGTAATCTTCTGATACCTTCCAAGTTTGAGTCGGAGTAGTTTTGAGGATCGACGGAGAGCAATTTGATGAGAACATCATCCTCTTGCCTGCCTGTTCCAGGATTACCTATGCAGTCGGTAAAAGTTCCACCTCTATCTATTGCTATCTGGATGCTGGACATGTTAGTGTGGATGGTATTGTTACTTTTTGGAAGCATTTACTTCTAGCTGAGCCGTATATATTTCTACATCCTTTCTGACGAGGTTGATGAAAAGGGTACACAAGACGGTGTTCACTTTCATTTATAGTTCACATGGTTTTACTTGTACTCTGGAATGTTACAATTCCAAAAAATGTGTTGACGTGAGGTTGTGAGTTAGTGAAATTCTTGCATTACCCGAGAAGGCTTTTCAATTCCCGTCGAGGTTAAGGTCGGCAAAATAAAAAGGCCGTGTGGGAAAAAAAGGACGGACAATCAACTTCCGTTGTAGTGAGGGGTGAGAGAAAATGTCAAAAATCAATCTCCGAAAAATGTGACATACCCTGGCATTGTAAATATAACTTAGATCTTATAAAGTAGTGCTTATTAATAGATTACAAGCTACGAATAGTTGAGTGAGGGAATCAGACTTTCGTCAAGATCTTGCATGTCTCTGTCATGAACCGGTTTGGTGCCAGAAATTGGCATATCAGAAGCGTTGATCCTGCCTGAACCGGGCATGTGGTGGCCTAGGGCATTACCGCCTTTGAAAAGTGAACTAAAAGACTCGTAGGCACTTCTAGCCAAGCCCCATGAAGCAGAACACTCTTTGAGGACTCTACCAAAGAATTCTATCATGGAGGTCCTCTGCAGAGGCATGTTAATCGCGTCAGGTAGCTTCTCCAGGATGGTGATGCTAAGTATGCAGAGGTAAACCATGTTTAACGATGCATATCGGAGACTGTGGTAGGTCTTAAAAGACATTATTGAATAGTACACATCCTCGATGGCACTCAAGCAAATGCTTCTGGGTGTTACTACATCGGCAGTGTAATCACTATGTTTGGAATCTATGAAGTCTCTGTTTATTGAGAGCAATATCGTGTAGTACTGGTAACGGAAAGACATGGGGTTTGGATTAAAGCCTGCAGTCTTCAACTCCGCCTTAGTCCAATAGAGCTGATCGATTAAGTTGTTTTTCCATTCCTGTACCTCAAGGTTAAAGTTGTGGAGATGATGAAGAGTTTGGAAATGGAAGCGGCCAGCCCTAGACGACTCGTAATGAATTTTTTCGTTGCATTTGTGGGCAAGCCTGTACAAACGATAAATTTGTTCAAGAGGGTGGGAAATGTTGGAGATTTTAGAGTTCTTCTCTATAGGATCGTAATAGAGAAAAAACTCTATTCCTGGGAGAGTAGGAAGATTTTCACTCTTTGGAATGGTGGCATTCAAGTACTCAAGGGTTGGAGACCTACCTAAGACAAAACTGATAAAATAATCTGCGACACGACAGCCCCAGTAAATCCTGCTTCTGACGTTGAGGTCATAGTCTGTTAGGTTTGACTTACTGCTCTGGGGCTCGTGGCTTGGCTGCAAATTCAATTCAAAGCCCATGTGTAACCCAATTCTAAAGGCGATTCCTGAAAGAATCCAAGCAGACAACGTTCTGCCTCTGCCCAAGTCGTAGAAAGCCAAACAAAGGAATGTCTGCACGGCGGTGATACTGTTGCAATCATCGGAGTTCAGTTTTTGAAAAAGTAAATACCTTGACCTATTGTAAAACTTATCGGATGAGTCGTACAAGACGCCCTTGTACATGAACACGTTGTCACCGAGATCTATGGCAGATCCACAGGCGCAAATGGCAAAGATGAGTTCCTCGTTGCAGTAGGGCAGAGACTCCTTTAAGTCCCCCTTGTCCCTAAAAAAGTCTGTCAAAAAAGACTCTCGGTAAATGTAAAGGTTGTATTCCATGTACTGCCACTTGAAGAAATTGGATATGTAGCTGAGAATGACGGGACAGTGAAAGTACTGGAACTCAAAAGAGGATGGCTTACTTTTTTTCTTTGTTTTGTCCTGCGGTGGCATATAAATTACCGGCTTGCCATATACAGAAATCTGGCCTGTTTCAAACTTTTCAATAACAAGCTCTACGTTGCTGGATGCTCCGGTAAGGCTGCTTTCTGTTTCGTGGTCGTTGATGCTGCCATCGCCGAGGTTGCTGTCGGCGCCAATATCAAAAGCTGCAAGCATTTGTTCTCTTGTATGAGAGTCTTTTATCTTCAGCTGTACAATAAAGTTCTGTAGGCGCATCACTTGCTGCCGCAAAGTATGCACGTAACTATTGTTAAACTTCTTCTTACGCAGGTCCTTCACGACAGGTTCGCATTCAATGTTGTGCTCGATGCAGTTCGAGCAGGGGTGTTCGCAGTTGCACTTGATCTGCACAGAAAACAGAGGACGCCAGTGTTAGTATGCGGTCCTTCGAAAAGGAGATGAAAAAGAGAGGAACTTACTTTCCGTTGCTTGCAAAACTTGCAACTGTGACAGCAAGAAGGGATTTCTCCTCAGAAATGTTAGTAGTGGTTCCGGAATTTACGATTAAACCCAGTGGGGTATACATACGACAGTAGTGTCTTCCGTCTTGTCGGCTTTGTCATCTTTACTGCGTGCGCTTCTGTTCTAAGAACTACGATTCCATCTTCTTCCTTCCTCCCATCTGTTCTCTATATTTTTTCAGTTTCTATCGTTTGATCTTGTCTTTCTCATCTCGCTCCGGAGAAAACAATAGGTTCGAGGGATGACAAACGGCATCGGGCCGGGACCGGAGGTTTTGCCAAAGCAGTAAAGACGGCCTTACGGGGGAGCAGCACTTGCAGACATAGCCAAATGCATACACACATACACATATACAAGTTGAATTATACTAGCATAAATGACTTTGAGGTGGAACGAGGCCTCGAAGGTGTGCAAGACCCTCCGTCTCGCCAACGGAAACTGATTCTCCGCCAGGCCCGCCAGCTGCGATAAGCGGTTCCGCCGCAGTGTCTTATCGTCCTCGAGAGTCCTCTGCCGAGGAACCAAAAACGGATATCGAGCTAGACGGAGCCGGGGGAGGGGGGGGTATATATACCTCTACTGATGTCTGAGGTGTAGCCTGGGAAATTTAATGGTAGAGTAGAGCAGACTAGGAGAGCCCAAACAGCCAAGACAGTTAGTCCAAGATAAAAGCGATTGAGATGTCATCTCATATGTCAAAAAACGACGTCGAGATCCAAGTGGAATCGATCCAGACACCGGTTCCACAGGACCTTGCTGCAGAGAAGAGGCTGGTGCACAAGTTTGATTGGCGGTTGATGCCCATGTTTGCCACAATGTACTTTTTCTCATCCTTGGACAGATCGAACATTGGAAATGCCAAGGTCGCCGGCATGGACATTGACTGTGGTATCACCGACGCTCAGTTTTCTACCATCGTCTCCGTTCTTTACGCCACGTACATCCCTGTCATGCTCCCCGGAGTCTGGCTCATGAAACAGTGCAAACGGCCTCGGTACTACCTTGCTGGAATGATGCTCTGCTGGTCGCTATGCTCTCTTTTCACCTTGTTCGCCAACAGCTACAGCTCTCTCTTGGCCTTACGACTCCTTCTTGGTCTTTTTGAAGGCTCCTACTTCAGCTGCATTGCCGTAATCACCACCGACTACTACTTCCCACATGAGTTAGGCAGAAGGACAGCGTACTTCTTTGCTTCCTCCAGCTTGGCAAGTGCTTTTGGAGGCCTTATCGGAACTGGTATCACTAAGATCAACAGCGGTCGGTTAGCGTCCTGGAAATACATTTTCCTAATCGAGGGCATTTTGTCATGTGTGGCTGTGGTCTGGCTTTTCTTTGGACTCCCAGACAACCCGACAAAGCTCATCAAGACTGAGGAGGAAAGAGAAGTGTTTGAAGACCGAGAACGTCGTAGGGCGTTCTACGTCGACCAAGGAGGGTTCGACATTAAGGAGGTCCGCTCCGCATTCACCGACCCGAAGACCATATTCTCCGTCATCATCCAGTTCACGCAAGATATCTGTCTCTACGGCTTCTCCACCTTTTTACCGTCGATTTTGAAATCCGGGATGGGCTTCTCTTCTTTGGAAGCACAATATTTGGGTGTGCCGGTATATCTCCTTGCAGGCCTGATCTTTTTGGCTGCTGCGGAGATCTCTGACAAGAAAAGAATGCGGGGGCCAATCATTGCATTCACCAACATCTTTGGAATCACAGGATATATCTTGTTGCTTGCTGTAGATAACAGTTCCGTCAAGTACTTCGCATGTTATCTCATCTGCTTCTCCATCTACACCGGTACTGGTATTAACGAGTCATGGATTTCTTCGAACACTTCTCCAAGGTACAAAAGATACACGGCCATTGGTATCAACCAGACCCTAGGAAATGTTTCCGGCGCAATCAGCCCTCAGGTATACAGAGCCCCTCCAAATTACACTCTTGGTCACGCATTCACCTTGGGCTGTTTGGTCGTTTCCACACTCTGCTCTCTTACGTGTTCATGGATGTTGCACAAAAGAAACGTCCATAACAAAAGAGTTTTAGAGACAGGCATTGACGACCGTAAGCTCAAAAGAACAGTTGGTGACGATGCACCAGAATTTAAGTTCATCATCTGATGGCCAAGTCAAGTGTAGTTATATTTTCTTTATCTCCTGCTATTTCTTTTACTTCTTCTTCAACTTCTGTTACTTTTGTATACTTTATTTCGGCCAATAGAACTAATAGAGAATGATTATCTATAAATTATACTTCCATCTACAAACAGCAAATTTCCGAGTCCTTGATATCCAGAACAAGCATGTGTCCCGGGACATGGGCGAAAATATAATCATCGTTGGCAGAATGTTTGCCGGCCTGCTGAGCTGCAACCTGTGTGGTGACGCCGCAAGCCCAAAAAACGGGGATTTCGTCGTCTTCAATTCGACATGGGCTACCAAACTCCGGCAGCAACAGATCTTTAATCCCCAACCGCTCTACAGCGTCGTACCCCCAGTCAATGGGTTCTCCGTGAGTCTTGCGGAACTCTCTCGTAACCAACCTGACCTTCTCCACGTCTGTAGCTTTGTATGGCCTCATGCTCACAACATAGGGACACCGGGTGAATACACCAGCCGGGTTGAGCATCTTCGTTGTGAGATACATCGACACGTTGCTCTTTTCCAGCACATTTCGTGGCGCCAGTCCTTCACTGATCAAAGCCGCCTCGAAGGAAAAAGAGCAGCCAATGAGGAATCCAATATGACTGTCGAGATCCCAGCAGTCTGCAACAGAACTTGCTTCTCTAATCAAGTTTCCCTGCTTGTACACGCCGTATTTAGGCAGATCAGTTCTCAGATCGAAGTCTTCGTCGTCGATTACTAATCGGTTGTCAACTTTGTTGGGGGAGCCCAGCTTCGTCATTGCAATCAGCGGACAAGCCACAGGGTTTCTGGCACACAAGTCTGCAAAATCGTTTGCAATCTCCTTTGGCAAAACCAGAACATTTGCCTGGGCATAGCCGGGGACACAGCCGCTGGTGTGACCCCAAAAGCTATTTTCTTTGCACAATCTTCTAAATTCCGAAGGACTTATATCTACCGTCATCCTAACGAACGGAAGCAATCACAAGGAGAACAAGTTTCCACATAGCTTATCCGTGCATCGACCAACTGGTCCATCCAGCCATATAAATACATTTTTCTTTTTCCTTCATCAGTCTTCAATCACGGAGAATCTATGTCCGTCATTCAAGCCGTGCCGTCTATGTGCCCTCTTGTCTCCGCCTTCATGCTCTGTGAGCCTTTTCATCAGCCCTCAAAAGCTGTAAAGTGGGAATCACTTTATTCAGCAAGTTAATGAACCTCTGATCTTCACCTCCGGCTTCTCCAACCTCCCATGTGGCCCAACAGCCTCAACCGTCTCAACAGATAAGAAACTGAAAGTTCCGGCGGTGCCCCGCCACCGGGCCGGGACGCGATAGCTGCGTTTCCGTCCTCGTTGCCGTTTTGACACCTCTGGAGCTCTTCTCTGCCTATTCTGCCTCCTTCTTCCTGCTCGGGTTCAAAGAGCAGACACGTTTCGGTGGCACTATCTTGGATAAGACACACAGACATTTCCAATACATTATGTTCAGATTGATTTCTCCTGCCTCTTTTGCCAAGCCTGGCGTCGGCGCCCGTCTCGGCAGCCCATTGCGAACTTTCATCCAGTCCCCAAGCCACCAAAAGAGACTGTTCTCGTTTGCACGTTTTGGCCAGCACACCGGCTCCACCGCTGCTGCCACTGCTGCAAGAAGCTTTAGAGGTAGCAGGGAGAGGCCTAACATGGCATTGACCCTCCTCGGCGTGTTGGGGGTCTCTTCCCTCTACTTGGGTGCTCACAAGCCGTTGTTGAATGACGCAGGCTATGCCAACGGACCGGTCTCCATCACCACTCCAGGCTCTCCTAACATATATTACGACAACAAGAAGCCTGTCTACGACGGGGCCTTTGGCGGCAGACTTAACTACCGCCAGGTCGCCCTAGGCTCGATGACCGGGTTGGTGATAGGGTACGCCGTGTCCAGGTTGAGCACGGTCTTATTTGTCTTTTCCATTTTTGCGTACTTGATCGGAATCTATCTCCGGAAGCAAGGTGTTGTGGTTGTCGATACTAAGGGACTTGTCAAGGGGGCTGTGAACAGCGTGTCCTGGGACGAGCTGTTGTTCGACCAGACCAGCTTCAGTGTTCCGTTCCTCTCGAGTTTCTGCATTGCTGCCGCCTTATAACTACTGGTGTTATTCTCTTCTCCTCTCCTCTCACGTTAATGATGTTGATTTACGCTTATGTTTCCGTTTATTTAGTACCTTTATTTAACTAGTTGAAAATAAAATGATATTTGAAATCATTGCCGGCTAGACTAGTCGAACTTCGTAAGCTCCTCAACCGCCCATTCGACCATCTCCTTGAACGCGGCCTCCTCGGAAGTCTCATCAATATCGTCAAGAACCTTCAGGTCATCTGTCACCGGCCCGTACTCGCTGACGTTGCTGTCTATCTCCCTCTTAAAGCCTTCAATCCTTGCAAGGAGCTCCTCGTTGGCGCCCTTGATCGCCTGTAGCTCCGTGTGGAGCAGTTCCAGCGACTTCTGTTTCTCCGTCACTATATACATCTTCGACAACTCCGACGGCGACAGTGCCGAGATATTTCTTCTCATGTCCTGCACGCCATCTCCTCCGCCCATCCTGCTCTCATGCTCGAACTTCTTTTTCCGCTTCTCTGCATTCTGAATCACCGTATCCAAGTCATCTAACTTCCCTTTAAGGCCCCGCTCGGTGAATATCTTCTGAAACTCGGCTTCCGCTCGTGTCTGCCACGACTTCAAGATCTGCTTACGCACGTAGTCCAGAACATGGTGGTCTATCTCTGGATAACACGACACGAACGTCTTCAGTGTGAGCTTTGATAACGTCTTCTGTAGGGCATATGAAAGCGCCGAATGAAGCGCCTCAAAACGTATATGTTCCCCCTGGCTCTCTATTTCCATTTCATCCGGTTGGATTCTCCTTGGCTTCGCCCAACTGCTGTAACCACATTCGAAAGCAGGGCCTGACGAGAAGCAAAAGCGTCCTGCAAAACATACACAACACAAAATAAAACACAGAATCATGTCGCGGTATCTTTCCGTTTTCATGTTGAAAAAAAAAAAAATTTTACTTATTATTCCCTCCTTATCTTCATCAAGCTTTTGATCCTTATAAGTCCTCTGTTGAACAGTGTTTAATAACAGAGAAAGTCTTAGCAAAATAGAAGAATGAAGCTAGTGGTAGCTTGCGAAGACACTGGTGCCATTAAGGTAGTGACTGCCCTACACGGGACAGATACATCCAAACCTGCAGACGATGCCTCTCCTGCACAGGCAGTTTCGATCACTACACATGCAGAGGGAAACACACGAAGAAGTAAGGTCCTGCAGTTGGTACATTCGAAGCATACGGGTAACATTATTGTTTCCCGATTGAATGGTGCAGTGGAAGTTTACGACACATCGAAACTTGAGCCTGCAGCAGAACCGCTAAAGGACGGTGCTGAAAAAAATGACAACAGCAGTGGAACAATCGATTTACTACAACTAGTCCAAGAAAATAAGAGTCTTATCCCACCATTCGAAAACAAAGATAGTGAAATTTTCATTGATCTGCTGTTGGATGATTCTGGACGTGTCATCGTGGCGACAAACAAGGGTTCTGTCTTTATTTGGGCAAGTGAGGATAAGATCAGCAACGAGCCATTAAAATTCACCCTTCCTTTGGATGCAAATGAAAGCATTGAATCACTTCAGATACATCCGGGTAAGGAGAATGTGGAATATATTGCTTATGGTGGAAAAGAGACCGATCTACGTGTGGTGAAGCTACCATCATTGGAAAAAACTAAAAAGCGGAAAAACCAGCCTGAAGTCATTTTCAAGGCTAAAAACCTTTCCAACTCTAGACTCGAGCTACGTGTGCCAATCCACATAAAAAAGATACTTTTTGACCAAACAAGTAGCCCAGACCACCTAAAAATCTACACATTCACACAGTGGGGAGATATGAGGTTTTACGATTCCGCACTTGGTCGCAAACCTAGATCTTCTGTGCTGGTATTGCCAAAAAAGGCTTCGATAATAAATGCCATCTGGTTGGACAGCAACTTAGTCCTATGTGACAATACGGGTGTAGTCGTGAAGGTCGACCCATCAACAGGCTCTCTCATGTCCAAGTTTAAGGGTCACATCGGTACCACACATGCCTTGGACAACTTTCAGAATTCCATACTAGCTACAACTGGTTCTGATCGTTATGTTCGTGCTTACGACAACGAAACCAGAGAATGCATAATTAAGGTGTTCGTCGGTACTCAGTCGAACGCAATAGCAATTATAGAAGACATCGAGTCTTGGAAGGGCAAAAGACAGCACAAGCATACATCAGGAGTGTCTGGGGAAGAAAGAATGTCTGGAGCAGGTAATGGTGAGAAGCGGGAAGAAGAAGAAGAAAGCAGTGACGAAGAAGAATTATGGAACAAGCTAGAATCTAATATAACCCAGAGAAGAAAGAGACGCCGGTTAGCCTTAGTATAAGCTCTTTGTACAATTTTTATATAGCCAGTATAATGTGACAATTCAATTTCATCTAATTAACTCAATGAATGGGTAAAAAAAGTTTGAAGCTGAAGAATATGATGCGATGATATCCTCCTTCCTCTCTTCAAGAGAGGAGAGAAAAAATACAACTCCGAAACGGGGAATTGAACCCCGGTCCCCCGCGTGACAAGCGGAAATTCTAGCCACTAAACTATTTCGGAAAGAATTGTTGTACTTTGCGCAAGCCCGGAATCGAACCGGGGGCTCAACGATGGCAACGTTGAATTTTACCACTAAACCACTTGCGCTTTGTTAAAACTTTACAAGCCTCATGCGCTAATATGTAAATCTTAATTGTAGTTTGTTTTTATTAAGTACAGGTATTTAGAAGGAGTGATACGTTGAAAGATCTTCTGAAGATTTCCAAATGTTTTTATGCGTATAATAATTATTTGTTAGAAAGGCTATTCTCCTCATTTCTGAATTTTCTGAGAGAATGTTCTGAGTGAAGCAGTTCATAATAAGAATAAACTTTACTCTTAACACGCAAAGCATTTTCTGGCGCAAGCAATGCCCGTGTAGCGTAATGGTTAACGCGTTTGACTTCTAATCAAAAGATTCTGGGTTCGACTCCCAGCATGGGTGCTGGCATTAGCTTACATTTTTTTTGCTATTGCTGCTATCTTCAATTTAGACATGCTTTATAATTAGACAAATTGTTGAATTTATTTATTTTTACATCCTTAATCTAAAAAATTGAGTTGACTAATTAACTGTACTACATCTCAGTAAGCTCCACCAGTACTTATAATATCTCTAACTTTGTCACACTCTCTTGACAATTGCTTACATCTCAGTTGAGCCTCCATTTCTCTCTTATTAAGACTCTCATAACTCAAATTGAGCTTCTCAATTGTAGCCTCAAGATGCTTGATTTCATCTTCCGAATGTTTCTTCGATCTTTCCAAATCTTTGTTCCGAATTTCAAGTTCCTTGATAGTTCTATTCAAGCTCTCAAGTTGATGAGTCTCGTTTCTTTGTAGGGACTTGGTCATAAAAAGTTTCTCGTCTAAATCATTGAAACGCTTAGACCAATGCAAATCTTGTGCTTTAATTTGTGCAGCATGCTTCCGTTCACTTTCATCAAGCTTGTTAATCAATCCATTATTGAACTTGGTCAATTCTTTATTCTCCTCTAGGGTCTTAGCATAATCGTTTTTCACGCTGTTAAGTTCTTCCGTAATTTGGCTATGTTTTGCCTTAAGATCTCTTAGCGAGTCGCTTAAACTTTCAATGTTCTGCTGTGATTTTTCAAGCTTTTCAACAAGTTGCTTAGCAAGAACTTCGTTGTTTGCATCATCTCTGACTTTGAGTAGATGCTGGTCAAATTGTATGGTCATCTCATTCAACTTATATTCAAGTGAGCGCTTAGAAGTTAACAAATCGTCACGTTCTCTCAATAAGTCCGCATTACTGACCTTCAATACACTTACTTGTTGAGATAGGTTCTGAACCTTAAGAATGTTTTCTTTCACTTCAGCAAGTAATGCTTCGTTTTTAGACATACAATCATTTAACGCTCTGGTTAGAACATTTTTCTCTTTAAAGAGTTCGTTATTGTTGAATTTGACGGATGTGATCTCTTTCTTACTTGTTTCCAACTGAAGGTTTAAACTTCTCAAAAGCTTGCTCATCTCAGTCTCTTTATTGAGACTCTTGACTATTTCTTGATTTAGTCTCTCAATTTCTGCTTCTTGATAGTCATTGCTGACAGATTTGACAGACTTCCTCAACTCTTCACTATTTTCTAGCCTATCTTTCAAGCTTTCATATTGTCCAGTGAGTTCATCAATTTGAAAGTTTTTATCTGAAATTTTCTTTTCCAAGTTTCTAATGGTCTCGCTCAAAAGTTGAACTTGTCCATCACTTTCTTCAAAATGTAACTCTGAGCGTCTCAGTTTCTCCTTAAAATGGGTTACGTCATCTTGCAGCCTTTGGCGTTCTCTGAGGGAGCTTTGCAATTCAACTTCTGCCTTAGACAATTTAGTATAATAATCTTCAGACCTATCTTTATATAGTTCAACGCTTGATGCTAAAGCCGAATTCTTCAACTGAATCGTTTTCAAGTTGCTTTTTAACTGTATAATTTCCTCCTCTTGTTCGAACCTACTACCATTTCCTTGTTCTAAGCGATTCAACTTGGTTTTCAATTCGTTTAATGCCGAGATAAGTCTCAAATTTTCGTGCTTCAGCTTCGTTTGCTCTTTATCATCCGCAACAAAGCTATTTTCAACGTTGGTAGAGTCATTGAGAACCTTTTCATTCCTACCTAGAGTATTTTCATTCTTTTTAAGCAAAATTCTTAAATCTTTTACTTGCTCTTTTAAATCAGAGATTTGGATCTGTGACATTTGAAATTTACTTTTATATTCCATTGCATCTGTATCCAATAAACTTAATACTCCAGAATCGCTGTTGGTATTGTCTCTAGAATTATTAAATTTACTTTTGTAATACATCAGATCTTTTTGTAGTTGAACATAATGATCCTGTAGTCTCTTATTTGCTTCTTTTTCAACCTCTAGTTTCTCCTTCAAATTCGAAGCCTCATCCCTATCGTCAAATATCTTAACGTTTTCATTACTGATATCGGTACTTTTGCCTGAAACTCTGAAGTTATCTAGCTGAGAAATTGAAGTGCCACCCTTCTTGAGAAGAGCTTTCAAGTTCCTGTTTTCGTACGATTCGGAAGCCAATCTAGTTCTTAATAACCTGACTTCTTCCCGTAGTTGATGGACTTCAGGACTTAATTCATGATTCTTCCTGTTTATTTCCATCTGATTCATATTTGCTTGCAGCGGGTTGATATTCTGTAACCTGAGCTTCAACTGAGCACTTCCCATTTCCAATGACTTTTTATCTTTAATGGCTCTTTCAGTTTCTAATCTCGCTTGTTGTAGCTTTAATTCCAAGTCAACAGCTGAACGCTTTTCAACTGCAAGCTCACTTTGCAAACCTTTGATAAGTGATTTCGTTTCCTCAAGCTCTTTGTCATATTGTTGGCGGCCTTTATTGAATTCAATTTCATCACTAACTTTTTGATCAAGAAGAGACTTTGCTTGTTGATACTCATGCTTAAGCTGCTTGAACTTTTTCTTGATTTTTTCAGATTGCTCATAAGCAAGACGGTTTGCTTCATAATCTTTGGTAGATTCATGAAGTTTCGAAAGCTCCTCTAAGGCTTTTGCATGCTCAGATTGTAAGCTAATCAAGGTTGACTTGTTCGTTTCAAAAAGATTTGATTTTGCCTCCCACTCTGATTTGAGTTTCCTACTTTCCCTGATAGCTTCATTCAACTTCACTTGTAAATCATCAATTTTTTTAACGGATTCTGTTTCTTTTATTCTCTTTTCTCTTTTCAAACTGGCTAATTCCATTTCTTTCTTATCAATAGAGCTTTTCAGGGATACAATCTCTTCTTTCAAAACAGGAATGATTTTGAGCTCAGATGCAATCTTACTCTCAAGCTTACTTTTAGCAACCTTGAGTTCTTCATTTTCAGTCTGCAAGTTTTCAATATTATCAACATTTGATTGGGATAAGTTTTCTATTGCTTTCTCTTTTTCCTCTAAAAGAACTGAGTTTTGCACTGAAAGCTGAGAGATTTCTGCAAGATCTTTTTCTAAGTTGACAATTCTATTCTTAGATTTATCAAGCTCGGTATCCTTTTTCGCAATCACACTTTTATGGGTCAACAACTCTTCATCCAATGCCTTCAACTTGGAAGCAGTAGAATCACGATCAGAAGCTTCCTCATTCAATTGATCTACTAATCCTTTTATAGTGTTTTCAAGTTTGGTTATTTTGTTAGAGTACTGAATTTCCATCATACCGGAATCATCCAGTCTCGGTTTGAAAGCCTTGATTAACTTGAACCATGGATCAGAATTATTTTCAGCATACTTTTGGAAATTGGTAATTAAAACTTGGGAAGCCCTAAATCTCTGAAGCTTCAATTGAAAATTTTTTCGGACTAGGCTACCTCTTGCAATTGAGTTAAAATTGCTGAATATTGCTGCAAGCTTTTCTTCTCTTTTTTTCTCTAATTTCGCAAGAACACCGTTTCTGAAAAACAGTTTGGTGAGGCCTATCTTGTAAACCTCGGGCTCTAAATCCAATCCATCTAAAATCAATTCGCAAGTTTGTTTATAGTCGCTATTATTTTTGATACCGCTAAATGAAATGTTTGACAAGAGACTGTAATGAGTTGCAAATGTTTTGAAGTCTATTCTATTTGGATAACCTGAACGTGCAATTCTAATACCTTCCAATACACCATTACAACGCAGCTGATGTAGAACGATTTTGTCGTTGAAGGTACCTGGCTTTTTCTCGTTGTTTGGCAATATACAACGAACAAAATGGGGATAAGTTTTTGAAAGCTGATCCATCAAAGATGTTAACTGTTCTTTATGACGTTTAGCTACCGTTCTGAACATGCCAGTTTTCTTCCTAGGAGAGCTATCTTTGACAGGAGAGTCGATAGCGTTGATCTCCAGAGACCCTAAGTTGAATAAATCACTAACAAATGTGTCATTTGAGTTGGCTAAGAGTTCAATCATTGAAGCGCTCAATGGATCCTTGTTCTTGTTCAGCCATCCATCAACTGAATAGTCAACATTTCCTGCATAGTGTTTTATGAGAAAACCATCTCTAAGCTTATTCGCTCTGAAAGGTAAGTTTGTCTTATCAATTTTGGAATCTTTGACTTCCAACTCTTTGAACAATTTTTCAATGAAAGATTTATCTGTACCTTTTGGAACAACACATTCTTCATTCAAGATTGAAAAAATGTTTGTTTTTCTTTTATCTGCATCTGTACCCTCTATTAACTCAATAGTTGGCTTTAACTCATTACCAAAGTCAATGTATTTCCAAGAAATCCCTTCCTTCATGTACTCACTTTGTTCTAAAACAAACATATGATGATTGAAGAACTGTTGCAACTTTTCATTTGTATAGTTGATGCATAACTGCTCAAATGAATTCTTGTCAAAAATTTCGAAACCTGCAATATCCAAAATCCCGATATAATTATCCAAGTTTTCGTCAAAAACATTATCCGAATCTGTCGATGATTTGAAGTTTTCATTGATTTTGTCAATCAGGTACTGGAACAGTTTTTCATAGAGCGATTTCGATAGCGCATCAATGGAAAATTTGGCTTGTATCGCAGTTCTCTGCTGATTGACTACCTCTTTGCCTATTTTTATCTTCGAGTTAAGAAATGATTTTTTAAAAGCTTGTGTAGGTATACCCAATAGCTGTGATGTTTCTTCTATCACTTTATCGGAGTCTTCTGACAGCACAGCTTGCTTTGTGTCATTACTCAAATTCTTGAAATGAATATTACCCAAATGTAAAATAATAGACAAGATTTTGAAAACACTGAAAATCTCATTTTCAGTGAAATTTATCACCTTGAAAGCCTTGACCAATTCTTGGAAACCCTGCTTGTCATCGATGCTGTCAATTGAACTCGTGAGCCCATTTTTTAAATATTCATAATCTTTGACGGAAGTTTGCGAAATAAGTAGCTTATCAAGCATTTTTTCAGAAGCACCCTTGAGCAATTGATAAAAGACATGGTAGTTTCTTTCTTTTGAGTCTTGCGAGATGACTCTTGATTTTTCCAACAAGTACCAATCGATATGTGCACCGGACAATTCTTTTTTTGCAATATCAATTTGAATCTTGATGAATTTTCCGAATCTTGAAGAATTCAAGTTTCTTACCGTTGTAGCATTACCAAAACTCTCCATAATCGGATTAGCTTGTAGAATCTGATTTTCTAGTATTAGCGCATTATCTTTATTGTTGTTATTCGTAGAGACTGAAAGGATGTACTGAATCACCTTTTTAGTGTTTTCTGTCTTACCTGCACCTGACTCACCGGTCACCAGGATACTCTGATCGTTCCTGTTGGCGATAAGATTTTCAAATGCTTTTTGGGCTGTACCGAATATGTGAGGCCTTAAACTTTCATCTTCGTCTGAGTTTGCCTGAGTGGAGTTTTCATCTTCCGCTTTCTCGTTTCTTTTCGAATAAATTCTGATGAAGTCGGGATTGTAGATGTTGATCATCTTGTACGGATTCACAGTGACAAGAAATAAACCGGAATATGTGTAGATCTTATCATCTTGGTATCGTATTTTTAGGTTATTGAGGACTGAAGGCTCATTAAGATAGGTCAAAGAGGCCATGTCATCGTAGCCGTCGAATCTTGAAGGATTTGATTTCTGTAACTCTTTTGCATTTACTTCCACGAGTCGGTCGGAATTAAGAAGTTTTACCCTGAATTTGTTGTCATCTCCTTCTATCTTATCGACTATCTCACCTTTTTCGAAAATGGAATCGGAAAGTTGATCACTCTTGGAGACCCAGACTTCTCCGTGGTACATTTCCATTCTGTGATTGTTGTCAATCTGTAAGTCGGTAGAAATAAAGAATCAACTCCGAGAGGAAAGAAAAGAAAAAAGAACCTTCTGTAAGATTTACGGACAGACCAAAGACTAATTACATATCGAACATATCTGTTTCTGCATGTGTGTGCAGAGAGATGCCAAATTGTTGTTGTTTATTGATCTCTCTGTGTGTGCTATGGAACCTGACATTTTTCCTGAATAAATGTTGTTTATCTTTTACCCTTTTAGGTGACATCAGCCTCAACTAAATTTGTAAAATTAGGCCGATCGGCGCAGAAAAGTTGTTAAAAAACTTCGCCTGAGAAGATCTTGATTCTACGGTGTCCCGTTTGCACGAGAGATAAGATAGGAAGGAGATGTATGAGAAATAAACAATATATTCTATTAAAAAAACATAAATAAAGAGTTGGAAAATGATAAAGGTGTCAAAGTGTAGACTGTAAGAGAAATAAATTAGGAAATAAAGAAATAAATATAGAAAACAAACATGCAGTTACGCATATATGAAATAATGTAGGCAGTAGCGGATACACAAAGTAATTGGATATCTGGGATATAGTTAGAAGACGCGAGGATTGAAAGGATGTTTTCCTTTTTCCAGTTACTTGAAACCTGCTGGCATTTCTTTGGCTGAGATGGGAGTGCTTGGTGTATGATGGATGGACGGATAGATAGATGGATGGATGGATGGATGGATGGATGGATGGATGGATGGATGGATGGATGGATGATGAAGACAGAGGGATTCTGGTTTTGGAATGGCAATGGGAAGAAATCAAGATGGATAACCAAGCTGTGACTTAGTATATAGATATTTATTATAGTATAAGACTATACCGACATTATTTAGAATAAGATTTTAACTAATTTTTTTTTTGAAGATTCAAACTTGAATGTAAAGATGGGTAAGATCAATCTATTGAGTGAATAATTCTTCCTTTAAATCGACACCTAACTCTTCTCTGACGGACTTCAAGTCTTCCAAGTAGGCTTGATATTGCTCTTTGTTTTCAACCTTGAATTTTAAGCCCTCGAAGACTCTGACAGCGGTGGCGTAATCGTTGACTCTTCTGCAAGCTCTCAAAGCCTTTTCAATGACGGCTGGTGGTGGGACCAAGTCGTAGGAGAAACAGTTGTTCAAGACTCTCTGGACTTCGAACAAGTCATAAGCTTCGTCGAATTCCTTTTCGTATCTGGTAGAGAATTCTTCAAAGGTTTCCTCGTGGTGGTCAGAGTACTTTCTGACGGCGGAGGAGACAAACAAGGACTTGTTCAAAAGTTGTTGTCTGGCTGGGACAATAGTCAATCTTGCGTTTTGTCTGATTGCAGCTCTGATGGTGTTGGCGAACATTTTGTGCTATTTATCTGTTTGTGTGTGGGGTTTGTGTGTCGGTTTAACAGACAATGAGACTTTCTGAAAAGGACAAGCAGGCAGGAATCTCGAGAAAACAGCAGAGAGGAAGTAGACACACCTAGACGGAGCACGAACAACTTTATTTTCACCTTGAGGAAAAGCTAGCAATAGCAGTTTGAAGGTGGTAACGCCAGTTTTTTTCCTCCCCCTCTCTCACTTCCTCTCTCTCTCTCCCTCCCTCACAGTGCAGTGGTTGTCCCATTGTGCCAGGCCGCTTTCCCCGTGGCACAACTGCGCACGCAGACGGGCTACTGCGCCACGCGCAGGCGACGTCTCCCGCTTTGTCTCTGCTACACACCACCGCTCCGCATGCTGCCAATGGTCTGTTTTCGCCACTGAGTCCTGACCCATTTCGCGCTTCCCATTGGCCAGTACACTCTGGGAGTAGGGATGGCAGCAGCTCAGAAAATGCATGCGCCACAAAGCAAAAAAGAACGGAGAAATATAGCGGTGCACGGATGACTTAAAAAGTACTTGGGTCACGTGCCAACCACTTGCCTTTTTTTCTCTTTTTTAACATTTTTGATTCAGCTTGTTGTGATTGCAGAGAGTACTCCGGCTAACCGTTTTCCAAGCTGGGCCACGTTTGCGTCAGACTTATCACCAATGGCCCCTGAGAGATCCAGTCCCTGCTGTTTCAATTGGATCATTTTGTTCAGCGAGTACTTGATTCCGCCAGAAGCTCGTATCTCTTGAGAAATTTGCAGCCTGTTCTCGAAGCTCGTCAGGTCTTTCTCGTTGTCCCATCCCGTGCCCGACGATCCTTTCCTCCTTAGCCAGTAAAGTATCGGTAACGAATACTTTCGTTCCTTCAAGTCGTGCGCAAAGACCTCCGTGTCCAGGCCTTCTGCGGCTGCATGCTCTTCATACTGCAAGTTTTCTAGGTCGTTCTTGATCTGGTAGATCATCCCAAGTATATCGCAGTACTGTTCAAGAAGACCAGTCACTGGGTCATTGTTTGGCCTTTTGGACCCGACCCTGCTTTCCTGCACACAGGCCATCACTCGCACCCCTAGCCTGAACAACTCGCCCGTCTTGCCGACTACCATCTGCAGGTACTCCTCTTCACTGGGACACTCCTTGGCATTTCGCCAACAGAGCTCCGTGCCCTGTCCAATATGCAACTTGATCATGCTGTCCACAAAAATCTTGCTGAGTCCTTCAACCGGCAACTCCATCAACTTCTCCCACGCCTTGAAATACATTAGGTTCCCAGCGTTGATTGTGTGAGCCACCCCGTATATGCGATGAGCACACGTTTTGCCCCGGCGAACCGTTCCGTCGTCCTCCACGTCATCCACAAGTAAACTGGAGTTGTGTAGAATGTCGATGAAATCCTGTATGATTTCCAACTCCTCCACTGATACACAGTAGTAGATATTGAAAACTTCGAGTAGGTGGTTTCGAAATCCCTTGCCCCTTGTCTGCGTTTTCAAATAGGTGTACGGCTGGATAATCTCTTCAAAATTAACATTTCGCTTATCCTCTTCAGCCATGACTTTATATCCTTCTTATACTCTTTATCTGATTGTTTTTTGCCTTTACTATCACTCCAAACTACATTCAAATCATTAGGCTCAGCCTAACTCAGCTATCTGAAATCATTCTCCTTCTCCCACTATGATAAATTTTCTACAAGAATACAGCTTACGTAACATATTGTTATTTTTGCCTTTCAGACATGTTTCGGGCTTACCTATGCCCCCGAAAAAACATGGTGTTCTTTCTCTGCTTATTCTTCTGTGTATGCCTTATGAGGTGAGCTCATCGATTCTGGTAATATACACGGCCCCCACTCATAACACATAACTAAGTAGCGACACTATCACAATGGAGGCAATGCCATTTCAATGGTTGCAGTCAATACCCCCAGTGACACGGACATATGTGGCATGTTCCACTGCCCTCTC
The DNA here is from genome assembly GCF_001661235.1 of Pichia membranifaciens NRRL Y-2026. Lineage (NCBI taxonomy): Eukaryota > Fungi > Ascomycota > Pichiomycetes > Pichiales > Pichiaceae > Pichia > Pichia membranifaciens. The sequence continues at coordinate 351,720 of NW_017566987.1, forward strand.
CTTGGCCGACTACATGGGCTACATAAAAGTGTCTGATATTTTTTTGAGTCCAAACAGCTCATTTGGGTTAAATCAATTGTGGCGAATACTTTTGAATACAGCATATAACGGAACGTTCTCTTTTGAATTTTGCACAAGGTTGTACCTTTTCACAAGCTACTCAAATTGGGTGGAGACTTACGTAAATTCTCCACGACATTACATTTGGACGCTTTTTGTCCTTATTTTTATGATCAACCTGTATTCAGCCTTCATCAAGAACTTGGGCTTGATTGGACCTGTTTTGAAAGATACGTTATTGTGTATATGGTCCAGAAAACAAAGCGATGATGAGGTTTTCTTTTTCATCATATCCCTGAAGGTTCGTTGGTTACCTTGGGCCACGTATCTTCTCGACTCATCCATTAATTACAGAGAAGACCCTAAAAGGTTTATTGCGGGACCAGCAGGATTAATTATTGGTCATTGTTTTTGGTTTATAAACGAGGAACTGCCAAGATTGCATGGCAACAAATCTTTCTTGAGACCAGTATGGGAGTGGGAAATCTTCAACCTAGAAACCATAAAACCCGAGGAAAATGGATTAGAAGAAACGACAGAGACCGGTCAAATGGATTTGGCCCAAGTCGATTTACAAGACCATCAAGGGGAAAATCAACTTGAAGAAAATCTCGAAGGCCATCTCCGAGAGATGCCACTACAACATGCAGAAGTCGTTGACGATCATGATCACCCGAACTACGGCAGGGAAACACGCGATACCTTGCACCAACGTAACCAATAACGATACGATACTTTTTATGTTATCTTTCCCATGTGTAAAGAAATATATAACTCGAAGAAACTTTTATGAATAGCTAATGCCATTGGAATAGGCTTCCCCCTCTCATTGCATCAGAGATTTTCAGGCTTTTTCATGGTTGAAATTCCTGATTGTCGTAAAATCCACCAGCTTTAGCCCGCTGAATGCATTCTCCTCGTTAGCAGCTGAATATTTCTCAGCTCCATTTGATACTTCCTCCAACATTTTTTGCAACTCCGTATCACCCGCTGCTTTCATTAGATTTATTTTGGTATACTTCCCTGAAATATCTTTGACACTCCCAGAGTCTTTTTCTGTTTTCACCTCTATCGCTTGACTTTCTTTCTGCTGGTACTTCTGCTTGTTCAAATTATCCCTTTGCGTGCTTGTTATCTCATGTGTTTGCAATCTACATTCATTCTCAAAGAGTACTGCATTTCCATACCCCTCTGCTTGCAATCGTTCATTGAAATAGTCCCAGAACATCAACTCCTTGTTCTTGTCGACAATCTCGCCCAAAACCTTTTTCAGCGTCTTATCATCAGAAAGTTTAGGGGCCCTTATGTTTCCATATTTGCGTATTTTCTCGTAGGTTTGGGCCATCTCTGCTTTCTCTGATTCTGTTAATTTTCCTTCCAGGAGACGCTGTCGTACTGGGTTGTAGTGAGTCACGTTACTGATCTTCGCTTTGTTTGTTCCGTCTATTCTAATCCTCAGCGCATTATCGGCCGAGCGATCGTCCTTCTGGCTCACGTAGTCATTGTACGTTACAGGACCTCGAGGCTTTGCCACCAGTGACATGTTGATTAGCTTTTGCAACCGTTGCAACTGCTCGACCTTATACGCTGGAAGTTTCTTTCCTTTAGTGTCTACACTGGCAGATCTGAATATTTCACTTTTGATAATATCGCTGTCAGTCTTTATGTTTCTTCCGTTAGACAAGTCTTCATCTCCTAACTTGAATTTGGAGTGCCGACTGCCTCTTTCTGCTTTCTTGGGATGTTTAAAGACCTTTTTAGGCTTTAACGCTTTATCAAAGCTGCTTGCTGTCTTATCTACGTCCAAATTGTAGCTAGAGGAAGCAGCAATTTCTCCTCCATTGTGTAACTGCGAAAATGGAACTGCCACTTCTCCTGACTCTTTTTTCGGAGCGTTCCTGCTGCGTGTGATTGCCATTGCTGTAACTCACTACCTTCTTCAATAGCATCTTCTCTTCTGCCTTATCTGCTGCCCGATTTCTTTGTATCCTGAAGAAAGAAAGATTTTTTCTTTTCACTAATCGGGGAAACTCGTGTTTCACCGCGACAGAAGACCGGTTGCATCCACTCTCGGTAATATTTATGCATGAGGATATTATCCCCCTCCTGTACGGCAAATGTTTTATTGGTCTAAATCAGAAAATCTAGAATATTGCCATTTGTGTAGATCTCACCCTTATCTGCTCTTTAATTTGCCGAGACAGAAGCATTTAGCAGTGCTTTGAAATAGGAAAGGGAAGGCCTAATGAAAAGGGAGCATGCAGGTAGATAGGCAGACCATGCAGACCATGCAGACCACAGGCTCGCAAATAATCGAGAAAGCGGGCAAGGGAGCAGGTGGAGGTGGGGAAGCCAAATTTGCCAGGCAGTCAAGTACTGAACAGTGGTAACAACAACACTTTTCATTTCTCCTATGGCACCGGCAGCAATAGTGTAGGCAACACTCCGTACTTGTTTTTGTAGGAAACACCGAACCTTGGGAGGATCAAGCGGTTGGGCTTGTTGGAGCCAGCATTGGCCTATATCGACTTGACGAAATAACGAGAAGAAGCGTACGGCCGGATGCAGATCTCTAATACGAAGACGACACAGTATGCCCCTTCGCACAGCGAGAACTTTCGTACCGACAGTGACGAATTAGTCAAACTAAAGTGGGTACTACACGAAAGGATCGATAAGGCGTACACAAGGATCGTCGAAACTCAAAAAACGTCCACTACAGAGAAAATCTTCTTTTCCATTTCTGTCTACATGATATTCTTCTTTGGTTATCTCATTGGCAATCACCCTCAGTATGTGCACGTTGCATACTCTATTCTGTTTCTGATTTTGATCCCACTAAGGATTATAACCTACCTTAAAACTGGCATGGGCTATTTTTTAGCAGATCTCTGCTATTTCGTGAACTACTTGCTGATTCTCTATATATGGGTTTTTCCACAGTCTCAAGTTCTTTTCATAACATGCTGCTCGTTTTCATGGGGGTCTCTGTCTTTTGCAGTCATTGCGTGGAGCAATAAGCTTGTTCTCCATAGCATTGAAAAGATAACAAACATTTTCATACACCTTCTACCAGGGGTTGCCATGTACGTCATCACACACCAGCTCCCATACGATTACAAGCTTACCAGGTTCAGTGGATCAATAAAGCTACAGCGTTGGGATATAATGTATGGTATTTTCAACACCTCAATACTCTACTTTGCGTGGCAATTGTGTTACCATTATTTTATCACAATCCGTAAGGCCGATAAGATTAAAAAAGGTAAGATGACATCTTTCGAGTATCTGAGAAAGGCTTTTGCAGAAAGACCAATAGGCAAGTTTGTCAATTCGTTACCTGAGCCTTTTCCAGTGGTTGCGTTTACAATCATCCAGTATGGTTTTCAGCTAATTACAATGTCTGTTTGTCCTTTCCTCTACTCCTACAAACACGTTTGCTCGCTTTTTGTTTCTTTTATTTTTCTGTGCGCAACCTACAATGGTGCAACGTATTATGTCGATTTCTATGGGAAGAAGTTCCAAAGAGAAGTAATGAAACTTCAGGAAGAAATTGAATTGTTACATTCAGCATCTGAGCATGATCATGAAAAAAGGGGAGAGTTGCAGAAAGATAAAAAAGTTTCTGATGATGGAATTTCTTGCACGGATATGCAAAGGCGAAGGATTGACTCGATCTCTGTGTCTGAGATTATATGATAGTCATTAAAGCCATTCAAACAGAAAACGTAGCTGTTTAGTTTCTTTTGGAGTTTGAAAATTGAGTAACGTTATATATACTTTTTTGAGCTTAGGTTTTGAGAGCGTGATGTACATTTATCCAGTACGTGAAATGATAATCGAAGAGAGCGTCGTGAACATAATAACAGCGTCTTCGATATACGGAAAAAGGTTACTTCTCTAGGATCTAAAACTGTTTTCGAGCTTTTTCTCAGAAGAAATCATGTTGCACTGCGACAGGAAGAATGTCGCACCCGTCCCTCTTCCCCGGTGATAGATGTGCATGTGAAAATTACCACCCCATGTGTAGGGAAAAATTATGTTAACTTCCTGAAACAGAGAACCAGGAAAGTTGCCGATCTGAGCCGTTTTTGCGGTTTGCCATTGACCTTGATAGATGCTGATGGCAAGCTACAAGGCAGGGCATTGCAGGTCCTGCACTGAAAGAAACTAGCAAGCAGGCAAGCAGACAAGCAAATATGTCAGAAAGTGCACCAGTACTGGATAGGGACAACAATGGCAGCTCCCACTCATCCCATGACACGGATAGCGACAGTGTAAACAACACTCCGTACTCGTTTTTTCAGAAAACACCAAACCTTGAGGGTATCACACTGTTGGACTTGTTGGAGCCAGCATCTTTCAACATCGATTTGAAGAAAAAACGAGATGAAACGTACAAGTGGGTGCACAATTATTATAAGGAGAAAAAGAAATCTGTCAATTTGAATATGAAGAAACTCAATATGAGCAGCGATGAGCTACTCGAGTTAAAGAAGGTTTTACATGAACGAATCGATAAGGCGTACACGAGGATTGATCAAACACAGAAAGCCTCCACAACTGAAAAAATCTTCTTTTCCATTTCTGTCTACATGATATTCTTCTTTGGTTATCTCATTGGCAATCACCCTCAATATGTGCACGTTGTCTACTCCATTATATTTACGATTTTGATGCCAATTAGGCTAATAACCTATTACAAAATTGGCTACGGCTATTATCTTGCTGATCTTTGCTACTACGTGAACTTCTTGTTGATGCTCTACATATGGGTTTTACCACAATCTCAAATGTTGTTCGTAACATGCTGCTCCTTTTCGTGGGGGACTTTATCGTTTGCAGTGATAACATGGAAAAACAAGCTAGTTTTCCATAGCGTTGACAAAATTACATCCACATTCATACACGTATTACCAGGAGTAATCATGTACGTCATCACACACCAGCTCCCATACGAGTACAAACTCATCAGGTTTAATGGATCGATCAAGCTACAACACTGGGATATAATGTATGGTATTTTCAACACCTCAATACTTTATTTTGTGTGGCAATTGTGTTACCATTATTTTATCACAATACGTAAGGCCGATAAGATTAAGAAAGGTAAGGTGACATCTTTCGAGTATCTGAGAAAGGCTTTTGCAAAAAAACCAATAGGCAAGTTTGTCAATTCGTTACCTGAGCCTTTTCCAGTGGTTGCGTTTACAATCATTCAATATGGTTACCAGTTGATTACAATGTCTGTTTGTCCTTTTCTCTACTCCTACAAACACGTTTGCTCGCTTTTTGTTTCTTTTATTTTTCTGTGCGCAACCTACAATGGTGCAACGTATTATGTCGATTTCTATGGGAAGAAGTTCCAAAGAGAAGTAGTGAAACTTCAGGGAGAAATCGAATCGTTACAACAAGAGCAGGGTAGTGATCAAGAGAAGAAGGGAGAGTTGGAGAAAAATAAAGTTCACAATGAACAGCCCGGTGATGGTATTTCTGCCACAGATACGCAAAGACGAAGGACTACCCCAGTCACTGTCTCTGAGATAATAGGTTAGTTATTAAAGCCCTTCAAACAGGAAGCATGGTTAGATAGTTATAAATTTTTTTAGGTTTGAAGGTTAAGAGCGTAATGTACAGTTAGTTATGACGATACTATATAATCTGTAAGCGCCCTGAAAACAAAACTGTGCCCTCGGTATACGGAAAAGGAAATTTTTTAATCATGAAAACGAAGAATTTTTTTCTAGCTGTCAGCATTATAAAGTTCTTTCGGCTTGGAAATCCCACCAGTATCCAACTAAGAACAATCGCGAGAATGTTTGCAACAAGATTTGATCCATCTGCTTCCCGAGGGGGTTCTCAAAAAGTAGCAGATAAAAAAGCCCGGCTTTTGGGAAATTTAAAAAGGAAAACCAGGAGCCATGAGGACGCAGAGGAGACACAGAAAAAGGATGAGCTGCCGAAAGTGGACATAGATGGTGATTTAGAGATGAAGGATGGATCCATTGAGAATCAAAGCAGCGAAATTAAAATGGATCTTTCAGAAGAGGAAACAACCTTGAAAAGAAAACGTGATGATTCAGACTTGGATTCAGAATCAGAATCAGATTCAGACTCAAATTCAAGTTCAGATACAGATTCAGACTCAAAGTCCGAGTCTGAGTCCAAATCCGAAGCCAACTCTGATGAAGAGGCCAAAGCTGTGTTAGATGAGGAAATGGAAAAAACACACAGCTCTATTATCTCACGATTTAAGAATGCAATGGAAAAGCAGCCGAACCCAGACACAAAGGAAACAGAAAAGGAAACGGAAACTGAACCAATTGAATTGAAAGATGTTGCACCTTTACCTCAATTCAAGTTACCCAGAGACAAGCAACTATACTCCCAAAGTTATAAGAACAAGACTTTGGATTGGTTGACGAAACCTGCTTACTATGATTCAAGCTTGACCAAACCTTTTCAAGATTTCCAGCCCAGCATCCACTCCATAATCATGAAGAACTTGAAAAAAGAATTTGATGCGGAGAATGCATTTTCTGTTCAGGTCACATTGATCCAAGAGCTACTCAAAGATATCATACGAGGCAAATTAGATCCTAAACCTAGAGGTGATTATCTCATAAATGCGGCAACCGGTTCGGGAAAAACACTATCTTATCTAGTACCTATTGTACAGTATATTATTGGTTCAAGCAGTGAAATCAGAATCAAAGATTCTGGCATCCAAAGTATTATAATAGTCCCAACAAAGCCGTTGGTGCATCAGGTATATGCCGATGCGTTGAAGTTGACCAAAGGAACAGACGTTAACGTGATGGCACTCAAAAGTGGTGGTGATATAAGTATCAGTGATGAAAGAAAAAAAATCGAGTCGAAACTAGTTGACATTTTGATCACAACCCCAGGTAGAATCGTTGAACATTTGGACATTTTGGATATGAAAGCTTTGAGATTTCTAGTTGTGGATGAAGCTGATCGTTTGTTGAACCAAAATTTCCAGGATTGGTGTGACCTAGTAATGGATAAGATTGAAACCACATACAATGCAGGCAACGAAGGATTAGACCTAAAGTTCAAACTGAGATGTATCAAATTAGTACTTAGTGCAACCTTAACCACCAACAGTGAAAAACTCACTCATTTGAGACTATTTAGGCCCAGATTAGTTATTGTGAATAGTGAGAATACCAGCGAGTTGTACCAGTTACCTAAAACTTTGAATGAGAAATACTTGAGAATACCTGAAAAACTATCTTATTTCAAACCTTTGATTTTGCTAAGGTTTGTCCAATGGACTGACAAGAATGGCATCCGCTACAATAATTCTGGATTGATTTTCACTAAGAGTAACGAGTCTTCGATAAGGTTGAACAAGCTGTTGAATATAATGGCGAATAAATTTGGGATGAGCAATCAACTAAGCATTGGCAGCATCAATTCTATGATGGATAACCAAGAGAGAACCAAGACATTGAAAAATTTTGACATCAATGGCGGGATTCTAATATGTACAGACTTGCTGAGTAGAGGTATTAACCTAAATTCCATCAGGTTTGTTATCAATTACGATTTACCGGGATCAACAAAGGAGTACATACATAGAATCGGTAGAACTGCGAGAGCTGGAAACACGGGTAGTGCTGTGACTCTCTGTTATGGAGATGGGGAGTTCAAATGGTTCAAGAAAGTAGTCTATTCTGGACAGCAGATCAACAGAAATGGTAAGAACATCGTTGACATCAGATTCGTGAAGGATCGAGAAGAGGCAGAACAAGATGCCGATGAGAGGGCTGAAGATAAGACTGACCTCTTCGAGTTGAACTTGGCGGACGGGGAGAAACAAATCTACGAGGAGTGTCTCAAGAGTTTATGATGTAGTTTGAATAGATCTATATAATGACAATAGAAAAAGAGCCACGGTCATTTATGTGGTATATACAAGATTGGAGACACGCTCGCAGATCATTCCTTAGCCTGAGGCTTCTTGGCACCGTACTTCGATCTCGAGGTGGCTCTGTTTGCAACACCGGCCAAATCAACTGCACCTCTAACTAGATGGTACTTCACACCAGGAAGATCCTGCGATCTTCCACCCCGGACATAGACGACCGAGTGTTCCTGGCAGTTGTGCCCTATACCAGGGATATATGCCGACACGACCTCTCCGTTCGTAAGTCTGACTCTCGCAGCCTTTCTCTGTGCTGAATTAGGCTTCTTTGGCTTGAGAATCATTACTCTCAACACCACCCCCTTCTTGATGGGACATTTCTCGAGATGTGGGGATTTCGTTTGTTTTTCCTTCTTCGTGATTAGGCCACGGCCTTTTCTGATCTGGTTCAACGTCGCGTTTCTTTGCTGGGTGAGCTGCAGAACCGTGTTGGGCACTATTTGTGTTGAAGATGCAGATGGCTGAAGCAAGTTGATGAACTTGCTTCCGACAGCCATTCTTGGAGCAATCAAGGAAGAGTTAGCAGCCCTGATCGCGGACACCGCAGTCGTGCACTGTATCCTGAACGCTCTAAACATCTTTGTTTGTTGTCTGTTGTCGAGGTAGGCCTCAATAGTTTCTCTTCAATGCTTTTCTAATACTTTCGTTTCTGCTGAGCTTGAGCTTTTCTTAAGCATGTTGCTTTGGGAAAAGCTCAGCGGTTGAGAACGAAGCGAAGGAGAGGGAAGATGAAAAAAAGGACTTTGGGCCGATCGGCCCAGTTACCCGGTCGTCAGGTATTTTCAGGCGAGGACCCTCTCTGTCCCTCTTCCGTCTCGTTCTGACTGTGTGAGGGGAACGCTTTGCTCTGTTGCAGAGGTTGAACTGTCTCAGTGTTAGACGGGGCTCTGATAAGAGAGAGGGAAGGGTCCCATTGGAGAGAGAAAGAGATCAGGCCAAGCGTTGACCATTCACAGACGGACACCTCGACGGACGACCACAAGATGTTCAAATCCCTTGCTTCAGTATCTAAACTCGCAGTTTCTAGATCTGCGTTCACACAGGCATCCAGACAGGCGATCAAACCAAGCTCGGCTGCTGTATTCATAAATAACGGACTATTCCAGAACAATAGACAGGTGAGATTTTACAGTCATGCACCGGAATTGACCAAGGAGATCATTTCTGAGAGAATCATAGAGTTGCTTGAATCGTACAGCAAGACTGCTGAGAATGTGAAAATCACCGACGAGACCTCATTCTCCAAGGACCTTGGTTTTGACTCGTTCGACACCGTTGAAGTCATCATGGAGATCGAATACGAGTTCTCCATCCTAATACCTGACAAGGAGGCTGACGAGATCAAGACTGTTGGCCAAGCCGTCGACTTCATTTCCAAACAACATGACGCATGCTGAAACTCCAGCACCACCGGTTCAGAAACGTTACCTCACTTGTTGATTTTATGTACACAACACATATAAATTTGTCTAGTATATATTTATTTATCGTTCTATTTATTCTTCAATCATAATATTTTTTTGATATGTTTCCGTAGTGCCAAGGAGCATTAGAATGTTAGAGCGTTAGAGCGTTAGAGCGTTAAAAGCGTTAGAGTGTTAGACAATTAGACAATTAAAATTAAAAGGAGGCGGTGAACCAGAAAGAAGAATGAATGAAACATAGATATTACAAGATGCAGCATTGATGCAGCATCATCCCACAGACATTAGCAAAGACAACAAGCGATTATTTTTTCTGAAAGCTTTTGGAGTTCCCTCCTGCTTTTCAGTCTGCCAAGGTTTGGTATGGCGAGAGGTCAGGCAAATCTTGCTCAAGAGGCAAATATTGCTCTGTTCCCTTGAGCTTCTCCTGCTTTGCAGGCGACTCGTCGGCACCGTTCCTGGTGATTTCGGCGGCCAACTCGGACGCGGACTCGTTGTTGCTGAAGCAGCTGTCTGTGTCGTTGCTCTCGTCCTTGTCGTCCTTGCCGAGGAACTCCACGTCGTTTTCGATTGTGGCGCTTCTGCTGATCTGCTCGAGGTCGTTGGTTTTGGTTTTCTTAAAGAGCCGGAACCTCACAAGCCACACAAATTGCGAAATAAAGATGCCCACCTCAAGGGTAGCGCAGATAGTGTACAGCACGAGCCCCATGATGTCGAGGTCTGCCGGGTCGACAGCCAAGGACGCGAGGGAGAAGACTGCGCCGGATAAGTCGACAAGCAAGAAGAGGAAGTTGATGCCGACGACTCTGCCGTCTCTCTTCCAGAGCTCGAAGTAGGGCGGAATCAAGCCGAATGCGATGAGGATGGAGGCGATGATGCCAAAGATGAGGGTGGGCCATGTGGTCCCCCGCTGATAGACCTTTCTCAACGGGATGATGCAGCCGACCTCGAGGCAGATCTGGAAGAGCACAAAGATCCCCGTGCGGAGGATGATCTGCTTCTTCGGTCTCGAGATCGGAGGGTAGTACATCACCTGCACGTAGACGACCGTGCAGAAGAAACCGAAGAGGTGCGGTTGCAGCATGATCGGGATGGAGGCGTCCTCGACGACCACGAAGACCGCAAAGAAGGGCGCACACAGGCACCAGAAGATCACCATCACCTCGGGGAAGCCCTCCGTGTTTTTTCTTCTGTAGTTGTGGTAGATCTGGGGGATCAGCTGGACGCACCAGCACACCGTGCCGATGGTCGCCAAGACGTTGGCAGTTGCAGAGACCATGTTGCTAATGTGACTGGATATCTGAGATGAAAAACTTTTTTCTGGCCTGTTTGGGACTGATAACGCTTGCACTACAATCACCACTGTCTGGCTCCGGATGCTGGTCTCTTTATATACGATTCGGGTTTGCCGTGTTGCAGAGAACCGAAAAGAAAAATTTTCCCTCTCTGCTGTGGCACTCCCGTCGGCTCCTACTGGCTGTCAACCATTATGTCGAGACTGTGCAGAGCTGTCAAATGTGTCAACCTACCTCGGAATGTGGAAAAAAAAGCCATACAGAAGATGGCCCTAACGGGGGGACCTTCCCTATGCGGCAGGCTACCCGACGCTGCCTACACGCGACCACTACGCGGCCGCTACGTGGCGCACTCTCAGTAGCCCCACGGTGGATGCTGGGTGGCTCCAGCTGCCCGATGCGGCAAGCGGAGCGCGTTCCCTCAGGGTCTCCCGGGTTCCCGGCGGAATAAGTTGCTCGATCGGGCCCGCCACGCGGGTAAAAGCGCACCAATCCAACGGTTCTCCCCCCTGCCCCATTCTGCCCGTCTTTCCTTCCACCTCTCCAGTGCTGGGAATCTGGGCCGCGGGGCCGATCGACCTACCAGACGCATTTTCGGCGCGCGCCGGCCGCGGGTGCAGTGATCAGCACACATGCTGCATGCTGCTGCAGTGTGGGCGCTGTGCGTCGCTCTAGCAGGCAGCCAGTGCAATTTTAGCGTCGGAATAAGAGGGAAGAAAGCGAAGAAAGCGAAGCATTGATATCCTGCTGCAGGGAGAGCCCCACTCGTTTCACGGAGAGGCGCCCGCGGCCCGGTCCCGGCCATGACTTCCGGCTTGACAGCGCCTAGCGTGGGGCTGTCTAGGTTTTCTCAGGGCTTTTCTCGGCGATCCTGCCCTCGTGCCTCCAAGACGCCGAGGTGCCGAGCCTAATCCGCAGCCGCCAGACAGCTCGGGGCAGCCCGCGTGCAGCCACGGTGTTCTCATGGTTAGAGATCCGATCCATTTCGTGGGGGAAGGTGTGCGCCCTGCATCTGGCCACCCGCGTTACCGTTTCCGTTCAGCGTGGGGCCCCAGCAGCGGTGGCAAAGCAGCAACACGCCCTCTACTGGCGGCCGCCCAGATAGCAAGAGGTTGTGGTGTCCTGCTCAGCTGCTCGTCTAGCTGGCTATCTGTCTTCTCTGCTTGGCTCTGTCTGGCTCTGTCTGGCTCTAGCCCTGCCCCGCCCCCCCACACGTATATGTGTGCACCGCTGGACCTACCCTGATCTGCTCCCCTGCCCCGCCACTCGGACAGGGCCTGCTGTACCCGGATTATGGGAACGGAGTCTTTTGCCCCCTACACATAAATTGCCCACAAGACCTCGCAGACCCTCTTGTGCATGCAGTAGCAGCGGACGAGCCAAGCAGCACGGAAAACAAGAAAAAAAACATTTCTTCACGCCAGCCTGGCCGCCATGAGCAGCAACAGGCAACAGAAGCAACAGCACCAGCAGCACTCGCCGCCGGACGCTGTGCAGCCCAACCCCTGCGGGCCAGATGATAGCATGCCTGCAACAGATTACCACAGGAGCAGCAGCACAGGCACCCCAACGTCACAGTCTCTACCGTTGCCACCACCGTTGCCACCACCGTTCCCTCCGCAAACCATGAGTTCGCCGGCCCTGCCGCTGCTCCACAGACAGTACCCGAATGCCCAGCGGCAATTTCTGTATACCCCGAACTACCTGCCGCAGCATCTACCAGCGGCTCCTCCATCTTCGTCATCGTCGCCGTCGTCATTGTCAGCACCAGCAGTAGCACCTCCAATGCGACCTTTATCGGCGCAGCTTGCCCAACCAGGAAGACCGATGCAGACTGCATACCCGACATACTACGTTGTCACCCCGGCTGCCGCCCCATCCATACCCATGCCCGGTGCCTCGCCCGTGACGGCATACCAGTTCCCGCAGGGTATGCAGCAGGAAAACGTACCGATACCCCAGACCACGCATACAAACACAAACCCAAATACCCATCGAGGCCCCGGCTACTTTTACCCGCCACAAATGCATAGCTACTTGCCTCCGCCCAACCCTCTCCCTCCCGTCTTGCCCCTACACCATGCATACAGCCAGCCCATCCATCCGCACGTTCCACCCCCGTTCCAGCCAAGAATGGCCCCGGTACATCTACAGCTACAACGACGTCCACACTCCGACCCGTTTATAAAATCCTCTTCGCATTCGCAGATGTTTCAGGAGCAGCCACCAAAGGCGAACTCCTTTGCTTCCCCACTGGTAGGACCTGGTGCACAACAGATGCCATTGCAGCCGCAGCTGATGCATAGGGGAGGGTCCAGCGGAGAAATGCCGTTACCGCTGCAAAGCACGGCAACTGGGGGCAGAGATGGGTCCAGAGAGAACAAGTCGAGCAGTGCAGGGAGCACAGGCGGGTCTAGAATGGACGACATCAGATGGGCGCCAAAGAAAACGTCGAAATCATGGAGCAAGAGAGAGGACAAGCTCCTGCTGTCATTGAAGGAGATCGACCGACTGAACTGGTGCCAGATAGCAAGCCACTTCTCCGACCGCACAACCAACGGGTGCCAGTTCCGATGGCGGCGATTGATGAGCAAGGGAAAGGCTGGCCGCGGAGGGAAGGGACCGCAGCACGAGGAGCACGAGGAGCCCGAGGAGCACGGTGTGGACAAAAACGTGAAGGAATAAAGCAGAAGAAAAGGAGAGCGTCTCTCCATGTGTATATTTAGTTGTACTTATAAATAGACCGTACCAGTCCGCTATGTCTCCAGAAGGCTGTCCTCCAGGGGTGGAGCAGCTCTGCGGGCCCGCAGTTCTCTCTTGCGCAGGTTGCGGAGCGTCTCGTAGACGAATTTCCTCGTCACGACGTGCTCCATGTCCGGGTGGTTCGACACCACCTTCTGCTGGATGAACGCCGGCTTGTTTCCTGCCCGGTGCAGGGCGGCGATGTCTGCACAGACACGCTTCTGGGCGGCGTTTTGCGCACTGCCGCACGGGTGGTTGTGCACGCAGTTCTTCGTCTTGAGTGTCCAGCTGCGCGTGCTCTTCGAGTGGTACGCCGCTAGCGCAAACGGGCAGCCCTGCTCCAGCGGCTGCCGTTCCGACCCGTTCTTCCTGCCGCTGCGCCTGTGGTGCTGGCACGCAAAGTGAATCGCCTTGTCGTTGGAGTGTGTGATGACGGCCCGAAACCCGTGCTTCTCCGCGTACTCGCACACAAACGAGCGCAGAATCGCCTCACTGTTGAACTCCTGCAGGTCCACCAGGCTGAGCTGCAGCTGCCTGTCATCCCCACGACCCGCCATCTGCCCGCTTGGTTGCTGCACCCCGTCCGGAGAGGCAACATACGCATCCTTGAGTCTGCCAGAGTTGACATTTGTGTCGACTGATAACGGGGCGAGGCAAGAACCACCTGGTCACGTGCGCCAAAGTGGCGGTGCAAACTCAATCCTGCTGACGTAATGCACCGCCACGTCTTGGCGGACTCCGGTTTCCGCTCCGCGCGGCGTCGGCGCCGGTATGCGCCGGAAAAAAAAAGACGCAGCGGCCCGCGTGCGCGCTCGGTCCGCAGGGGTCCGACGTTTTTTGGGCGTCGCGACGCGCCGCCGGCGTCGGCGTCGGTGTCGGGGGCGGGCAGCGGGCGGCGTCGGGTCTCGTTCGTGGCGGCACGATTTGTAATCGCCGCCGCTGTTCGCGGCGGGGCGTTTGGCCGCCGCCGGAGTCCCGTAGTGGAATCCCGACCGCTCGGGTTGGTGGGCGGGTGGATCGTTGGGGAGGAAGGAGGAAGGAGGAAGGAGGGAGCAGGGAGGACGTTTCCCCCCGAATGGACAACTGCTGTTTACTTGTGCCGGTGGTTTTGTTGGTGGTATGGTTGGTGTACAGCGTTGTGGGGGGGTCCCAAGGAATCGAAAGAACACAGACCAGTCTACGTGCTTGTACCCGACCTTTATCCCGACGTAAACAGCAATGGCATTCCAGAAAATCCAGGTGAAGACCCCAGTGGTCGAAATGGACGGTGACGAGATGACAAGAATCATCTGGAAGATGATCAAGGAGCAGTTGATCCTGCCTTTCCTGGACATCGACTTGGACTACTACGACCTCGGCATCGAGTACAGAGACGAGACAGACGACAAGGTGACGGTGGACTCGGCCAACGCCACGAAGAAGTACGGTGTCGCAGTCAAGTGCGCCACCATCACGCCTGACGAGGCGAGAGTCAAGGAGTTCAACTTGAAGAAGATGTGGCTCTCCCCTAACGGTACAATCAGAAACATCCTCGGCGGTACGGTGTTCAGAGAACCAATCATCATCGAGAACATCCCAAGAATCGTCGAGCACTGGGAGAAGCCTATCGTCATCGGCAGACACGCCTTCGGCGACCAGTACAAGTGCCAGAACATCGTCACGCCAGAGTGCGGGGGCCAATTGAAGCTGGTTTTCACTCCGAAGGACGGTTCCGAGGAGATTGTTGTTCCTGTCTACGACTTCGACGGCAAGGGATGTGCGCTCGGGATGTACAACACCGAGGAGTCCATCATCGGCTTCGCCAAGGCCTCCTTCGCCTTGGCCGTCTCCAGAAAGCTCCCATTGTACATGTCCACCAAGAACACCATCTTGAAGCAGTACGACGGTCTCTTCAAGGACACCTTTGAGAGAATCTACAACGCCGAGTACAAGGAGAAGTTCGAGGCGCTTGGCATCTGGTACGAGCACAGATTGATCGACGACATGGTTGCGCAGATGGTCAAGTCCAAGGGTGGCTACATCATCGCCATGAAGAACTACGACGGTGACGTCGAGTCCGACATCGTTGCCCAGGGTTTTGGCTCCCTCGGCTTGATGACCTCTGTCCTCGTCTCCGCCGACGGCAAGTCCTTCGAGGCCGAGGCCGCCCACGGTACCGTCACCAGACACTACAGACAGTACCAACAGGGCAAGGAGACCTCCACCAACTCCATCGCCTCCATCTTTGCATGGACCAGGGGCTTGATCAAGAGAGGTGAGTTGGACAACACCCCGGCTGTTGTCAAGTTCGCCGAGACCCTCGAGAAGGCCACCATCGACACCGTCCGTGTCGACGGCATCATGACCAAGGACTTGGCCTTGGCCAGAGGCGAGACCGACAGATCCTCCTACGTGACTACCGGCGAGTTTATCGAGGGCGTCGCCAAGAGATTGACCAAGGAGCTTGGCGCCTGATTGGCCCGGCCAGCGCCTTTTCTTTATTTATAAATGTCTATATACATCCACTAGCTAATAGCGTATGCAACTACGTCGATAATAGAGATCTAGTTCATTTCACTCTGCGGCCCGAACCGACCTGGACCGACTCATTGACCCCGCTGCTCTCGACTCCACTCGCCCTTATTCTTGGATTTCAATGAAATTGCTAATATACAAATTGTGGTATAAAAATAGATAGACGGATACACAGAGCCTACCCAGCGCTTAACCACCAAAACCGTACAAGGTTCTACCTTGTCTCTTCAAAGCGTAGACAACGTCCAACGAAGTGACGGTCTTTCTCTTGGCGTGTTCGGTATAGGTGACCGCGTCTCTGATGACGTTTTCTAAGAAGGTCTTCAAGACAGCTCTCACTTCCTCGTAAATCAAGGCAGAGATTCTCTTCACACCACCTCTTCTTGCCAATCTTCTGATGGCTGGCTTTGTGATACCCTGGATGTTATCTCTGAGAATCTTTCTGTGTCTCTTGGCACCACCCTTACCTAGACCTTTTCCACCTTTTCCTCTACCGGACATGTTTGTTTCTTGTTGTTTTTGTTGTTAAAATATAAGCACAAAGACTTTGTTAACAGACACATATATCCCTTTTTTCTATCCAACACCTGACGTCCAATGATCCCACCAGCAGCGGGCCTGCCACCTTTTATATCAGGTCTGTCTCACATCAACAACAGGCGGCTCGTGCCTCACTCCCACGGACCGACATTTACGCGCGTCCCCGCGTAAACTCTGGCACGCCCACGGGTTTTTTACGGCCCAGAAGTTACGCTGCGACTCAGTAAATGCTGGGCTGCCCAGACCCCAGACTCAAACCGCGCAGCCGGACCTGTGTTTACGCACGCAGAACGTAAACACAGGGCCGCCGAGCCGCCGTCCGGGCGTGGTGCCGATATATAAACCGCAGCGGCCGCCCTTCTGGTGGGGAAAAGAGAGGCGGCTGTTGTGAGGTGCTAGAATTAATCATTTTTTCCCTCTCGTACACAAACACATACACAAGCAAAATGGCTAGAACCAAGCAAACCGCAAGAAAATCTACTGGTGGTAAGGCACCAAGAAAGCAGCTCGCCTCCAAGGCTGCCAGAAAGTCGGCACCAACCTCCGGTGGTGTCAAGAAGCCTCACAGATATAAGCCTGGTACCGTTGCTTTGAGAGAAATCAGAAGATTCCAAAAGTCGACCGAGCTTTTGATCAGAAAGTTGCCTTTCCAAAGATTGGTGAGAGAAATCGCCCAAGATTTCAAGACCGACTTGAGATTCCAGTCGTCTGCCATCGGCGCCTTGCAAGAATCCGTCGAAGCCTACTTGGTTTCCCTTTTCGAAGATACCAACTTGTGCGCCATCCACGCCAAGAGAGTCACCATCCAGAAGAAGGACATCCAGTTGGCTAGAAGATTGAGAGGTGAGAGATCCTAGGTGTGCTGCATCGCCCGCATTCCAGCCCCAGATAATTGTATATTAGTTCTATAGTCTATTGGAAACATAGATAAACAAACAAATCCGACGCAAAAACAACAGAAAAAGCCAGAGCTGCGTGTTACGTAAGCGCACCGACGGGCTTGGCATGTCCCTGTCTCTGCAGCCGGAGAAGTATAAGAGGAGCAGGTTCTGTCTTCCCCGGTTTTGCGGTTAGAGGGCCCCGTTTCACGCCAGGGCTCTTCTTCTCCAGACCCTGCTCCGTCAATTGCTTCCCCTATCCATCAACCATGTCCTTGGCAGCCTCAGATGTGCAACCCCCAGCGGTGGGGGACAAGAACCCTAAGCAACTCGCAGCCCAATGGGGGGTGTCCCCAGTCCCGGCGTGGGCCTTCTCGGCAGCCCTCTTGCTCTCGCCTGCCCTGAGACCACAGTTCCCTGTCTTGAACAACCCGAACGCTGGAGGTGCCGGCGGCGCCAACACAGGAGCTGGCGGGATGTCGTCGTCTATGTTCCGGTCTGCAAAAGCTCCCCTTGCGGCCTACCCGTCCAACATCCAGGTGTTGGTGTTCTCCTCGTTCATCGGGTTGGGAGGCTTCATGTGCTACGATCACGATCCGACAAACGGCGCCGCCGTCGCCGGCTGCTGGAGTCTTTTGTACTTCCTCACCAACGTCAAACGTAGCATGTGGAACCTGAAGGTGTACCCGAAGGCTTTGACCAGTCTTGCGTTGGTGAATTCCGCCATCTACTCCGCCAAGTACTTGAACTTGGTTTGAGTCGGGCGTCGCAGTGCGTCGCCGAATCGATCTGCTTCTTTGTAATATGTCTACAGTAGTGCTTTAATTACTTATCGGACTTGTTTTACCGTTCGTTTGTCCGTTCGTTTGTCCGCTCGCTCGTTCGCTTGCCCGCTACCACTGGATCGGCAACAGACGGTTCTGCACCGCAAAGTCCTCCACCTCATGGCCGTTGTACATCTCGATGAACTGCTGGTCAAGCGGCCGCTCTTTCGGATAGGCAAACTTGCGGTACTCGTCGAAGATCATGCTGTGCGACCACTTCTGCAGCTTTCGTATGCAGCCCACAATGCAGCCTGTACGATGCTTTCCCCGATTGCAGTGCAACAACACGGGCTGGTTCTCGGGGCTGATCAAGATCTTGATAGCCTCGGTCACCAACTCCGGCTTGATCTTCACAAACGGCTCCTTGTTCCCGCTCAACCCTATCTGGTAAAACCGAATCCCGTTGCTCTCGTTAAACTTGCTGTTCTCAATCGGGTACTCCTCCGGAATCAAGCACAAAATCGACCGTAGCCCTAAGCTCTTGAGAAACTCGAAATTCTCAATCCTCGGGAACGACGATCGGTAGATACCTTCGCAGACCCGTGCAAAGTTCTCTGGCGGCACATACATCCCGATAATGCTCTTGCTGAATCGTATCTTCCCAGAGTCGTTTTCCGATCGTACTATGTTCTTCGTCTTGAAGTTGACAGCCTCTCCTTCCCCATCTCCTTGCATTTGCCTCAAATATTCCTCAACCTTTCCCTGGTCTGTCGGCACGTATCGGTCATACGCCTCTTCATCCTCTTCAACAACGCCTTCTCTGCCAACAGTAGCCCCATCTGCAACTATCCCGTCTTTCTCATCGTTCAAATAGTCCAAAATATTTCCTTCCTGTAACGCATTGTAATCATGCTCCTCCTTCTCTTGTCGTTCCTCGTCCGCAAACTCATGTTCAAGCATATTCACAACAGAATAGCTTCCATCAGAGCCACTGAAACCGTCGACAAGGGCATCTTTCGTCTCCTTCCGTTTGCCACTATCTGCGTATTCATCTTCCTCCTTACCTTCGTGCACACTTTGCTCACTGACAGGATCAAAGTCAAAGATTTCTCCTTCCATGACCGACTCTTCCTTCACAACAAAAATTCAGCTTCTCAAAAAGCCAAGAGATCGCTAATTAAACCACACCCGATACCTCCAACACGTCCCCTTCTTTTGCTATGCTACATCCTTTTACTGACTCAAATTGCTGCCGTCAAAAATCGTTTTCCCTTCTTCAACACTCGCGTAGTTCTTCATTTCCGTGCCTCACTCTTACTTACACCACCACAATTACACAAAGAAGCTGTGATGCGAACGTGACTGCCGTCTGACCATCTAGCAACGATCACATTCAATAAGAACAAGATGGTAAGTAGAAGAAGCTTGCTTTTTCCCTGATTTCAAGGAATGAACACTAACACACTACCGATGCATCTCTTACACAGTCAGCTCTTTTCAACTTCACGTCTCTACTACAAGTACTGGTTCTTCTTATATGCACATCCACATACATTCACTCCATGTGGCCAGCAGTGCTAGACAAGAATAAGACAGGCATATTGGGTCTTTTCTGGAAATGCGCTCGTATAGGCGAAAGAATGTCTCCGTACGTGTGCCTTTGCTGCATCATCATCGCAATCAACCAGCTCATACAATGACTGATGAATTGATTTCATTCGTACACGGAAATCATTTTACGAAAACTAACTATAAATGTTCTGTATATTCACATCCACCCTAATAAATACATCCTAACTGAATTCTGTCAGCTCATTTGCTCCACGAGCAAGACGGGCAACATTGTTTGTTCCGACAATTGGTCCGAACCTCATGGCATCAAGTTTGCTGTAGATTGAACGCACCATACAAAGGTTCAAATCAAGGTCATCTTCTTGATCTTCCTCCTCGTCACTGTCATCACCATCTTCGGCTGTGTTAATCTTAGTATTGCTCTTTTCGGTATCAACACGAAGTTTCTCGTTGGCAACGAACTCCAAGACCTGTTGGTAAAAATCGGGGTCGGAGGGAAGTTGGTAAAAGATGACATTCCTAACACCCTTCAGATCAAACCGTTTATAAAAGTGTAATCTCTCAGTATACAACATGAGGGTGGCAGTATTAGCTTTGTTTTTAAAAAGTGCTCTGTTTCTCGTCAACCGAGAATTGCTTGAATATTCATCTATCGCAACAAACGAAATACTAGACTCGTCGTTCAAATATTTTTTGACTCGGAGGTAGTCGAAATAACTTGGAATGTAAACTAAAGTACCATATTTGTAACTGCTCTTGTTCATTTGAGGTAGAACAACGTTCTTGAAAAACTCAAATCTTTTTTCTGGCTCATTAGCAATCGAACTTTCGTCAAAGTCAAACCTCATGAAAGTTTGCTTCAACCGTTCAAACTTGTTGACTAATCCTAGCTGATATAACTTATAGTTTGTCGAGTCAATAACACTCATTTGCTCCAATGGTATATACGAGGTGGAACCAGAAAGAACATTTTTCGAACCTTTGACGAGAGATATCATCTCGGGTGTAGTATACTTGTCAAAGCACATGAATTGAGTTAAGTATTGACTTTGCTCATTGATAGCCCACATCCTGATTCTGGAGAAATCAACATTGATGAACTCTTTGGGAGTCTGGTTCAAATGCTTTTTTAAGATGTCAGTAACATTGGACCAGTTTTGCATCATCATACCTTCAGCTTTGTCCAATATACACATTTCAATGGAACTCAAAAAGTTATTTTTCATTCCTTCATTGTTCTTGTCGTTTTTGTCAACTTTCTTTTTTGGAGCTTGTGATTCAATCTTGTTGTATAATTTCAACAGCCCTATCGGTGAGGCGACTATTATATCTGACTGCTCCAATGGTGAATATAGTTTCAATGTTTTACGGGTATACTTGATACCGAGCACAAACAAATCAGACGTGTTACCATCAAAATATTCTTCAAAATCCTTGGGTCTTGAGTGATATACTCTATCACTGATTTTAGAACTATCATAAAATTGAGTTTTGAACTTTTTTTTGTTTTCAACATTCTCCATTTGCAAATTGTCAATCAATTTACTGACAACAGTATATGCAAAGTTTCTACTCGGAAGCAAAATCAAAATTTTTGGCCTCGTATATCCTTGATCCCTGTATTCAGGTTCTATTCCATCATCATTCTCCTCATCATTACTGCCCTCTTTGATTCGTTTTTCATACAATGTTTTTTTCTCATTGTTGTTCAAAATACGATCTCTAGTCTTCATCAAATGATTCATAGCATGGAGAAGATAATAATCTTGATACTTTCCTTTGATTCTTTCATTGTTCAAATATTGGAAATTGAAAGTTTCATAAGTGAGCATAGATTCAATTAGTTCTGTATCTAAACGTCGAATATCACTGAAATTGTTAAATTTTTCTTGAATTCTCTTCTTCACATTATGATACTTCAATTTTTGTTCAAGCATAGTTCCTGTCTTACGCTTTTCCGCAAGTTCAGGATTAGCCTGCGGATAACCATACCTGTACCTCACATACTTCTCTTCGTCATCTGCAATTTCTTCTTTTGAAATCAACTTTATTCTCCTGTCTTTCACAGGAAGAGATTCATATTTGTCTATGGCTTCCGAGATCTCTTTTTCCTGGTTAAAATGAAGGTTAAAGGAGTCGTATTTATTGTGAACGTCAATATTATCTTGCAACTTTTCCTCTTCATCCAAAAAATCTTCCACTTCACGGTGTCGCTCCTCATCAGACCCACTATCAGTGTTTTGATCGTCTTCTTCGCTTGCAGATTCTTCCGGCTCATCTCCTTGGCCGTCTTTGAGCTCATCAATCTGGTGTTCAGATTTCAACAATGATATCAAAGCCGAGTACGCCATCTTGTTTTCCTTTCTATTTATTCTCTTGGAAGCAATGGTGGTCTTTCTCACATCTTTATCAAAATCATCATCTATATCATCATCTGAAGCAACATCACCGTATTGTCCCCTATCGGCATTGTCATCATTGTCTAATTTTTCCTCTCTTGAATCGTTCCTACGACTTGTTCTAGTGACAGAACGAAGCTCCGATCTTCCAAATTTGGACTTTTTCTGTCTTTTCGGACCTGATGCAGGTCCCTGTTGATCACCACTAGTCGTCATGTTGATTGTAGATTACAAAGCAGGCCGTTATAAGCTTTGCAATGATGTCCAAAATGTACTCAATCTTACTTACTACTTTGATTTTATTTTTTTTTGATGGAAAAAAAAAATTATTTTTTTTTGCCAGAAAGACAATCTATAGTGTGAAACGACGGTAAAGTTCCCTTTGCTCCTCAACATATGCCAGTTTTCTCTACGGAATCATAGGGTCACACAGTAAGCAGTAACGCCATTACCTTATGCAACACAATCGAGCGACTTTGTCTGACTCCTTAAAGGAAGAGACCCCCAAGAGACTACCGAATACAGTGCCCGCAGAGGCTCCTAAACAATACTCGTCACGTACTCCATCAAGATCGTCATCCACTACAAGCCTCAGATCTAGCATATCTAGCACGAACACTTTATTCAAGACTAATTATGCCTTAATAAGATGTATACGCGTGCTTTTTTCTACAATATACCTAATTTACATCATATTGACAATTCCATTGAGTTTTGAAGTTGGTGGTTTAAATTGTGGTTTGAGTTATTCTCTGACAATCTTAATTCTATACTTCTGTTTGGCTACATTGAGAGTTTTGAAATACCATCGTTTCATTTCTAGCTTTTTATACTACTTACAGCATTTGCTATTACCAACTTTGTTGTCTTTTTTTTTAACCATTTTCAATAGCACCCCTAGAGAATCAAATTCTGAGATAATTGAATTATCTTCACGTTCCATTTTACATAAAATTTGGTGGCAATACATAATTCAATTCTGGAAATTCTTTTTAATTAACTCAACGCCATTGTTTACGATACTGGAAGGATTCTGTTCTTTATTATCTGTTCAAGCAATAGGTCAATTGTTCAAGTATTTTATTAAAAACAAATCTGATATTTGGTCGATTTTGAATCTAGTTTTGAGTTCCTGTATACTCTCAGCAAGCATTTATTTTGCAGGTAAAATATATGTTTCACCTTTGATAGATTTGGAGAATGTTGGCTTGATTAGTGCCTCGTTGTTGGGCTCCGTATTTACGTTGACGATATTGATCACATTTTATGCAATTTATTTCAACAGAGCAACGACACTAGAAAGCTCTTTGATGGTTGCTTATATTGTGAAATGCTGCTACGAATTATTTCCTGAATTATCTAAAAATAACATCAGCTCCCTGTTCAAATTTGTATTCAATGAGTTCAAAAAAATTGACAATCAAGCTAAACAGTCTTTGACTTTAAACAAGCAAAACATCAGACTTTCCACTTTTATCAAGTTTTTCCAATCTACTAGAGTAGCTAAGTACTGGAGATATTACTGGTCAAATGATGAGATTACCGATCTATCAAGCAACATTGCTACAAGATTTCCAATACTAGTTGAAAAGAGTGTAGAGTTTTTTAAGATTGCGGAAAATTTCGGCAAAATCTTGTTTGACTTCATCATTGAGCACTTTCCAAGATCTTTTGAGCCACTATGGGATTTCCTTAAAATCTCCATAAGCAATTTAACATTTTCAATTTTGATTCAATTAGCCTATAGGATCACCGTGTTTTTTGCGGCTACCAAAATCATTCCTATTTTATCTCCAATGAATAAAGTATCGAAAAGGTCTACGAATACACAACAGTCCACATCAAGCAGACTTATATATTTATATTCACCTTGCATCATCATTGCTGTTTACACCAACTTGATGATCCAGTACAACTATGAGATTGACAAGGAAACTCACCTATTTACGTGGATACATAACAAAGCTTACGAATTAATGTTTTCTTCCGCGTCCTCTAAAGGACGCAGTAGTCTAATAGTTACCGCCAATGCTGCCTCTTCCACCTTATCATCATTCTCAACAACTTCGGACTCGACGACAATGACAGATTCTTTTTCCACCAGCATGCCCTCATCATTACCACATTCAATTTTCACATCGATCCACTCATGGCAGTTTTGGAATTGGATAAATATTTTTGCTGTCTTACTTCTTTACTTTTCAGAGTTGGTTAGCTTTGATCCTGCGGATAGCGCACTGACAGACCATTGGAACTGAATATTCCTCGGTCCAAAAAGGTAATGATTGCTTTTGTTAATTGTTTTCTTTTGATTGTTTTGATTTTCTTTTCGGCTAGAGCTGGGCTTCCATTTTTTTTTACACTTTTTCTATTTTTCCTTTCCTTCCTTCCTTTCCTTCCTTTTCTTTTCCTTTCTTTTCTTTTCTTCATTTTTCTTTCTTTCTTTCTGTACAATATTATTATCAGTAAATGTAAATTACAAATATTATCGAATATAAGTTATATACAAGGGGTGCTTTTGTTATTACATACCTTCTCAATTTTCAATTAGTTTGATCCATTCGTTGATATCGTCTATGTAATCTTTATCGTTGAGTCTGAATGCCAAAACTTTTGCCCTTTTAAAGTACTTCAAAGCGTCAGTGGCAAAACCACTTTGGTAGCTAATCATTCCCAGCGATGCGGCAGAAACCATTTCTGATTTATCCAAAGCTGGCTTAAACATAGCCTCCCATTGCCCAATATCCTGGCCCAAATGATTTGCCTTGATTATTTTCTCCTGCTTTTTCATAGTGTCACACAAAACTAAAACCTTTAAAAATATTCTCTTTGATTCTGAAACGGTTGTGTTTAAAACAAAATCCTTCAACTCTGGAGAAGACAAGTTTACCTTCACTGGCTCACTATCCTGAATAATCTCTATTTCCTTACCTTTTGGGAAATCTCTGCTTATGGTCTGGTAGGTCATTTGTAATGCAACACCTAGTTTGGTCAATGTTAAGGTTAGCCTTGAAGGATGGTCAAAGCATCTTTGTATTATTATTGAGTTACTGGTCAAGTTGGAGATTGCAGCACTTAGGTCGTTAGCTTCAATGCTCAAATTAGCATACAAATCTTTAGCATTTATCAAAACTCTAGTAAATACAGGCCATGCCTTTACGTGTAGGCCCAATATTTTATTTTCTGGTGTTTGCTCTGTAGTGAAAAGAGGTAATTCAATTGGAGTTTTAGCTTGTTGTTTTATGATCTTTTCTTGTTCAGACTCTGGTAAGTGTGCAATAGTTTTTTCCAAGTCAGCGGTAATTAAGTCAAGAACATTTCTGTTGTTGATGTCATTTAAGACTGAAAGAAATGGCGGATATGCTTCAATGACTCTCTTCTGTGCTTCAACAATGTGAAACATCAACGTCTCTCTGGCAAGGTCGACATCTTTAGCCGGCAAGAGATATGCATACCTAATTGCGATGGTCAAGGATCTCAAAATTGCGAAATCGTAAGAGCTGTCGTCACTCAAAGCGTCAAAATCTTCTCTATGTGTGAATGCATTCAGATAAGAATTTGACAACTCTTTGTAGATCAGCAAAGCCTTATCAAATTTTTTCTCATGTTCGAACAATTCTGCAATTCTTACGGAACATGAGGTATAGCACGGGCTGATATGCTCCAACTCCTCAGAGTCCAATTGCTTCAATGCGTCAATGTAGTGGCTGATAGCATCGTCTATTCTGTTATTCGTTTCTGCCTCTATAGCCTTTTCAATGTGTGCCAAAGTCTCTTCGGAAACATACTCTGTGTTTTCTGCAAATAAACGTTTGTAGATATCATAACCTGTAAATGATAAGGCAACCCCTATAAAAACCAATAGCTTGTTCATTTCGCTTCTGAACTGCTTAACAACCTTTTCAGATTCGTTTGGCTGGTTGTTTTGAGGACCGGTAGTTTGAGGTGCAAGGACAGAGGAGTATGTCTGGGGAGGAATATCGGATTGGAAAAATACTGGCGGAACCGCTGTACTTGGGGGCGTCTTCATCGCAGGTTCTGGCAACTTCGATGCCTGCTTGGATGACTCTGCCTGGAATTGGTTCAGTGCTGGCTGTTTAGAAAGGTCATCCGACTTGGCATTGCTTAGAAGCCTTCTGGAGGTGGATATCAGGAAACGACTAGGAAATCTTCTGACAGGAAGTCTTTTTACTCGTGACAACATGGCTGGTGGGTTATAAGTGTCCGGATAGCAACTAGATGGAACCAGAGAGGTCAAACAACCGAGTATTGGACCCGGAAGATGAAGGGTGGTGAAGTAGACCAGAGCGTGGACTAGTCTCCGCTAACAAATTGTGGACATCGCGGAGGGCTGCTGGGCTGGGGGTCCGCCAACCAGTTATCGGCTTCTTGGCCCGGGATGCCTACTTTAGTTCTTCGGACGACAAATGTGACTTTTCTAGCAGTTGTTTTAACATAAAAACGCCATGTGTGGTCGTTATGCACAACCGATTGCCCCAGAGACACTTCCGGAATGGTTTGCCCGGCAGGGTGTGCCGCTCGAAAGCGTTGAGAATGCCGACAAAAGGACTGAGCATCGATACAACATAGCTCCTACGGAGTATGCTCCGGTCTACATCAAGAAGAGTGGGGATGGTGAAGACGACGGTTCTGGATCCGATGAAGTGAGGGGAAAAATCGAGTACATGAGATGGGGTATCGTGCCTCCGTGGATCACCAAGGCAAGTGATGTGAACAAGTCCGGGTACTCCACATTCAATGCACGGTTTGAGAACCTGACCAGCAACAGGTTGTGGAAGGCGAACTTGTCACGGCGATGTGTGATACCAATACTTGGCTACTACGAATGGCAGCAGGTTGCTGACAAGAAAGGGACCAACAAGGACAAGAGAAAAACTCCGTATTTTATTAAACGGAGAGACGGAGAGCTGATGTTCCTTGCCGGATTGTACCACCACGGGACGGTGGCGGACAACAATTCTTCTATCTTTACCAAGAGCTCTAAGAAGGACAATCCGAAGGAGGCGCTGGGGTCGTACACTATCATCACACGAGAGGCTCCCAAGATGCTGAAGTGGCTCCATAGTCGGATGCCTGTCGTCCTCCGACCAGAGGACGATGAGTTTACGCAATGGCTTGATGGCAAAGGAACAAGTGATGCCGACTACGATCTCCTGTTGAAGAAGTACGAGCATGAGGAGGACTTAGAATGGTATCCTGTTGACCCCGCCGTTGGGAACAGCCGGACCGACAATGAGCGCTACGTAAAGCCATGGAAACAGAAATCGGTTCTGAACTTCTTCAAGTCGAAGCCGGCGGTCAAGCGAGAGCATCCAGACGGAACCCAGGATGCAGGAGATGCCGAACACACAAAAGCTTCTGCAGATGACAGGCAAGAAGATGGACAAGGACAGAGAAAGAGACCGAAAATTAAGCAAGAGGAGAGCACGTGACCCGCTTCCCCCTATTTTTGAGACAGAAGTTTTTTATGAATTTTTCTCTTTTCTGTTGCAAAATTTTTTAAATATCACTGCTTCCGTTCCAGCTTTGTATAGTTTCGGAAAAAGGTTTGCTGACGGAAGGGTAGATACTGCAAGCAAGTGATCTCCTAGCATACACACATGTCCGCGCCAAGAGAAAGAGTTGTTACTGCCAGAAATCCGTCGGTACCGACCCAGATATCCCCGGAACAGAAGTTCTGGAAAGGTTTTGTGAACTCGCAGCTAGTGAAGGAGCACAATGCAATTACACACATACACTTTGACCCGAACAGCCCCCATGATTTTGCTGTCACGTCTTCGACAAGAGTGCAGGTATTTTCGTCGAAAACCAGAAAGGTGGTGAAAAATTTCACCAGATTCAAGGACACTGTCTACTGCGGTGAGTTTAGAAACGACGGTAAACTATTAGTGGCTGGTGATGCATCCGGCTTGGTCCAGATCTTTGATGCACACCACCCAAGAACTTTGCTAGTCACAATCACCCCTACTACACACCCAACACACATAACGAAGTTCCACCCTACAATCAACACACAGCTGTTGACTTGTTCGGACGATCGTGTGGCCAGATTGTACGACATCTCTCAGTCTGCGAAACCTATAATCTCTTTCAACAACCACGATGACTATATCAGATCCGGTATATTCATACCTACTTCACCAAACTTGATTGCCACCGGTTGTTACGACAATAACATCAGAATTTTTGACGTCAGAGTGGGCGGAAATGATCCAATAGTGAAATTCAATCAATCGTCCCCCGTCGAAGACATGCTCTCTCTCACGCCTACCAACATTCTATCTGCTGGTGAAGGTGTGGTGAAGTACTGGGATTTGGTTGCAGGTAAATTATCAAGGACATTACACAACTTCAACAAAACTGTCACCTGCTTAAGCGACGCTGGAGAAAGAGGCATTCTAGTCGGTTCGATTGATGGACACGTGAAGGCGTTTGACACAAGCACCCCAAATTGGGATGTCAAGTTTGGATGGAAGTTTGGTTCGGGTGTTTTGAGTTGTGGTGTTTCCCCAGATTTCAAGCATTTAGTGGTAGGACTGAATTCTGGCTTATTGACTGTCAGAACGAGAAAGAACAATAACGATAACATATCAGCAACAACAGCAACAAGTAACAACCTCAAGTTCAAAGGTGACAAATCGCATGGTTTTGCAAGATTCATGCGTGGATCGGATTTCAAGGGAGAGGGCGAACATCACGTAATCGACGAAAAGGTTAACCACAAAAAACTCAGATCTTTCGAAAGGGACTTAAATGGGTTCCGCTGGTCCGATGCGTTAAATAGTGCGTTGCTAGATGGATTAGATACCGAAGCAACTATCACATGTCTTGAAGAGTTGAAGAAGAAGGGTAAAGTTCGTATAGCGTTGGCAAATAGAGACGAAGCATCCCTTGAACCGCTTTTGACATGGTGTTTAAAATTCATCGACGACCCTAGAAATGTGAGTATCATTGCAGACTACGTTATATGTATTTTGGAGATGTACGACGAACTAATCTCTAGGAAACCGGTACTAGAGGAGTTGGTACTGAACTTGCAGAAAAGGGTCGAGATCGAGTTAAAGAAGGCCCAAGACTCTGAACGTATAATTGGTATGCTCGAGCTACTCAGTGCATAGCGATCCCTGAAAAAGCTTTTTATAAAAGATGTAAATTGTACTCATTTTCTAATGAAACCATGTTGATAAGTCTACTACATTTTATCGTTGGTTTCCGGTGTGACATCTTTCGAGAATACCGGAATTAATTTATTTTCAAAAGCCGTGTGGTGATGACCTCGATAAATTGTGAAGAGAATGTGTCAAAGTAATAGCACCGTCCACATTTCATTATACTATGCCACGCTCATGTACTGTTCAAGTGACCTCGCCTACTCTGTGCAGCTTGGCAGTAGGGTATAATGGGCCGCTTTCTCAGTTTTCTGCATGGGCGTCGGACTTCCGTGGCTCAATCCGGTCATCAACCACATTGGGAAACCCGTTTATATAGAGTCAGCTTTTTCCGTTTGACAAACTGTTGACTTTTTTTGGCTCTTCCATTAACCCAGTTCCAGTCAAACCTAAACTAAAAAAGTTATCGAATTATGCCACATATTTATGGGGGGTATTATGGTTTATCTGTTGCAATTTTTGGGATCGGAGTAGGCATAAATGTCGTGTATAAGAACTATACGAAGTCTGTTACGCTGGCCACAAAGGATGAACTCGAGCCAGAGTTGATCGAGCTCATCAAAAAAAAGACATCATTGAATCCAATGTGTACATCTTACAGCATGCCAGTAAATGT
The DNA here is from genome assembly GCF_001661235.1 of Pichia membranifaciens NRRL Y-2026. Lineage (NCBI taxonomy): Eukaryota > Fungi > Ascomycota > Pichiomycetes > Pichiales > Pichiaceae > Pichia > Pichia membranifaciens. Next base: position 381,665 of record NW_017566987.1, read on the forward strand.
TCACAATGCAACTCCCAAGCTGATAGCCGAATCCATGTTTTCGTCATGGGTGATAGCTCCAGAACAATTCATATTATGGTTGCTACTACGAAGTTATAAGCCTTTACCAATAACAGAAGGAAAGTCAGTTTTTGGAATGTTCAAAGTGGAAGTTGATAACCCTGAAAAAGTTGTACTTCATTGGGAGCTGGGAGGACTGGCAGGTCTACATGTATTCTCAGTTAAAAACAATGTTGCAGTCTTCGATACCATATTTTGGTATGCCAAGGACCCACCGTCTTTACTTTTGAACTTTCATGATGTTTATTCTGAGACTCTTCTTGCTGCTGCTGTTAAACAGTTAGAAAAAAGTCCTTGATTTCAAAAATTCTTACTAGCCCAGTACATGTCAATTCGACTGTCAAGTTTTAATTATATTTCTATACTTGATGAATATATACAATGATCCTATCTTCTACGTTTAAAACGACCCCGGTTAATCTTAAGACGTACAAAATTGTTGGATAGAGGATGTCGACCTTTACCTTTGGATTTGCCAACATTGAGTTCCTTTTCTAACTGTTTGAGGTCTTTACGTACGTACTCTTCTTCCTTCTCAGCGAAATCATCATCATCTTCGCTTCCATTTAAGGCGTTTCCATCAGCACCATTTAGACCCTCGTATAAATGCTCCGATAACCTCTTACCGAACGCAAGAGCATGAATATCAATTTCTTCAAGATCGTCTTTCAGACTCACCTTATCAGTACGTAATTTAGCACGTTTCGTAGACCGCTTGATGGTTTTCATCTTTTTTCTAAGTTTGTAATGTGGGTCAAACACACTTTCTATTTCTTGCTCTTGCTCATCCGTTGCTTCTGAAATGCCTTTTGCATTCTGCTCCACTAGTGTCTCGTCTTCAATCTCATCGTCTTTCGAAGCAGGATTGTAAACATCACTGTTTTCAGTCCCGTGAGCATTTCCTCCTTCTCCCTCGTCGGCAGACACTTCATGGACTAGCCTGTTTCCGACTAAATCTTCATCATCCACCATTTCCTCCAAGTCTGTAAGGTTTCTACGTAAGCCAATAAGATCTTTATGAAGATCAAAAAGACTGCGGCCCATTTTTTTTATTATGGGGCTCGGTTCGACATTAATATGATCGATATTCTCATCAAGATCTGGTAGTTTTTCAATATCGATATCTGCTAAATCATCCATCAAAAGTGCATTATTTTCAGTATTGTGTTCGTCAGAATACTCGTCTAGCTCGTCTGCACTCCATTCATCACCTATGATGATCTCATCAATATTTTTCAGACTTGTTGATTGTGTTCGTAGATATCTCGGGGTTTCGTTTATATTGACGTTGGTTGCATCTTTGACCGGAGTGGTACTCAAATCCTCAAAGTTTAGTTTCCGAGAGGACGATGCCAGATAGTTACTTCCGTACTGGCTTTGTGTTTCACCGACTTGAGAAGCAGGCTTCGAAGGTGTTTTGAAAACCTCATTATCACCCTGATTGGTTGATGCACCCAATTGAGCCTGGACATCGACATCTGGCTGTCCACGCTTCAAGGGTGAAACCAAAAATTGTTCCGGAGACGTCATGATGTCAAATATCGTCAAAACACGTCCGTTGAGTTGTGGGGTAGGACCGATTTCAGTTACAAGATCATTTTCGCCAGTTTCTTCATCGCTGGCAATGTTACTTCCTCGCTTTTGAGTCTCTTCATCTTCAACATCACTCTGCACAATGAGTTTCGGTTTTTCTACATTAACTTTTTCAACCAGAGTTTTAACGTTGTCCCTTTCATCCGTTTTTGGCTTCTGCTTTTGGAGCTTTTCAATTTTATGTTCCAATAGTTTATAATATGTATCAACCTGCTTCTTCGCTTTAGGATCATCACTTCTCTCCTCATCCTTAACTAATGTCTCATCGACATAATGAATTAACTTTCTGAGCTTCTTGTAGATGGCTAATTTACGCTCTATTGTACTGTTTTTTGGAACAGATTTACCCGAATATGATTTCAATTGTGTTTTCAAATAATGTGCATATTTTCTCAGCAAGCGGAACTTATCACCAAAGCATTTATCAGTTGAAAATTTGCGATAACCATCAGTAGTATCACCATTCGTCATACTACCTTCCATAAAGAGGATGCTGGGCCACAGGCGACTTAGTAACTCAGGTAAACACCCCCTACCTCCGTTAGCCTGCGTTTAACGTGTCAGTCGTTTATTAATTTGAGTTGCGCGTGCCTCACGATCACTGCGATAGACTTCTATCTTTTGTTTATTATACATTGTAATTACAAAATGTTGAATAAGAAGAGAGCAAGCGGGTATACAAATTGTACATATATGAAATCCAGATGTATCTAACACTAGTTCCAGTCACGTCCTCCGTGCATCTGTTCGACATTGTTGGTAGGAGAGTAGACGGCTTCGATCTTCTCGGAACTCTTGTCCAAGTAGGCCAACTCATCCACCATGAACTCGTTACACATCTTGTCTGCGTCCTTGCCTTCAAACGCTGGAATCTTGATTTTCAACTCACAGAGATAGTGGTTCATCACATTCCACAAAAAGCGTTCCAAATCAAAGTTAATACGTGGGAAATCTTCGGCCAGATTACGGATCTTCTTACCTTCAAGGTTTTCGGTCCATTTTTCTTCCATAATCTTGTATGGGTTGAGCTTTGGATCGTGAACGTGGTAAAATATTGGTTTACAGACGTCTGGAGTAAAGACATCAGAGTAGTACTTATTGTAATCATAGACGAAGTCTTCTTTTTGGGATTCCATATCCTGTCTGAGCTGGGTATGAACTTTTTGCAACATCTCATAGTCAAGCAGGGGATCATATTGGACAATCGTTGAGTGTTCGTAGTTTTGCACATTGTTGAACCAACCGAAAAATCTCTCGGGCTTCTTGTAAACTTGGTAGTACTTTTTGTTGTAAAAGTTTGCAGCGGCAACAAAAGTCTCCTTGTCACCTTCACCTGCACCACCCTGGGACAACAATGGATAGTAACCGTAAGGACCGTCATAGTTGTAGTACAAAGCTAAGATCAAGGTTTTGAAGTGCTCCTTTTTGTTGATCAACATCTCACCAGATTCGGTGGTCCATTCAGGAATGGTTCCCGCACGATCGTGGAAGGTAACGGCCGTTGAAACATCGTCCTCTGGTTTGGACAAGAATTCAGGGTTGACAAAAAAATCGTTCAAGTGTCTGACAGGGACCATTCCAATCTCGGTGCCTCTGATCTCGTAAAACACAGGAGAGGTAGTTCTACGCCAAAAGTCTGGCCATGTGATCATTTTGTAGTTTTCGTACAGCTCGGAGTCAAAAAGGACGTCTGGGTTGGAGACGGCGTAAGTGTCTGAGTCCATCAAAAACGCATTTTCGAAAGATGAGGCTAACAAGGCGAACACCTTGTATTGGTACCCTTCAACCTGAAAGTTCTTAAGCCCTTCGGAACCAAACACACGGTGCATCTCAATACATTTTGCGTTCAGTTGAGGAAGAATCTTCTCACAATACTGGTAGTCGTAATCGCTTTCATTGGGAAGGAAGATCTCCACAGGAAGAGTGGAGCCCACTTTTCTCAAAGTCTCGATACCCAGGAGAGCATACCAGGAATAAATACCACCACCAACTGCAACATAACCATTACCGTTGTAGAAATGAGGAGCAATGTCTGGAATGCCGTTGATGACATTTTCGTGCTTCATCTTCAAGTCGTCGATGAAGTTCTGAGGAAAGTCAAAGAATGTATAGAGCTGCTGTTCCGACAAAGTCTCGGCCGTGTCTTCGTAAAAGAGGACATTGTCAATGACAGGCTTACCGTTCTCCAAGGTCATTCTCCGCTTTAGCGGGAAGGACAGGTGGTTACGGGAGATCAACTCCAATATGTGGGAAAAAAAGTTCTGGAAGGTAATGTCTCCCTTTATGAAGTCGTCGGTCTTGATTTTCGAGAAAGACTCTTCGTCCGGGATGAGTGAGTCTGACAACGGGATGGATCTGTCCTTGTTTGCCGAGTTCAACTTGAGACTATCCTTGGCCTTGTCGAGGTTTTCCTTGACCTCAAGCGCTTCCAACTCGGACATCTTGTTCTTCAACTTCAACACATTCAGCTGGGCGTCGGCCATGTTACCCGTCGAACCCAAGTTTATCATCCCGTTGTGCTCCTTGCTGAGGTAGAGCTTTCTCAACTCCTCCGCGTCATTCAACAATGCCTCCGACTCGTCGTTAACGAAGGCCAACAGCTGCGACTCCTTCTTTTCCGTCTGTTCCTCTGCCTTTTTGGTCTCCTCCGTCAACCTATTGAAGTACTTATTCACTGCGTCGATGTCAAACAAAGCGCCGATGATGTTCCCATTTTCGTCCGCCGATGAGCCACCGTCGACGCTGTTGCTGTTGATGTTGCTGTTTCCAGCGCCTTGCTCCTTCGCCTTCAGCAGCAGGGACTGATCTGCGTCTATGCTAGATCTACCTTTCAAAAGCGTGTACCATGCAAGTGTGGCGGTCAGGAGAAACGCAAACACGAGAAGTAATCTGCGACGTCTGCGCTTGATTCTCAACCCGACGCCGGGGCCTGGCTTCCCGGCACCACCAGTGACAGCAGAGGCGCCAGGGCCTGTCATCTGTGCCTTCGGCATGTTTCCCACTTTCTCCACGGCCATTGTTGTGTGCTGCTAACCTATTTCACAGTACAGAAGAGGTATCTGACCCTTTTCTTCTGCCGTGGCCGTCGTCTCTTCTCTGCTAACTTCACCACCACGACAACAACCAACCGCCGCAAGAACGATCTGCTTGCTTTTTCGCGCAGCGGCCAACTTTGCGAGGTTGTTTGTTGCTCGTGGACAGAACGACACGGGAAAAGCAGACGGGGACAACCCCGTTGCCGTTGCTGTTTCTAATTACAGTTGGGTAGTGGTGCTCAGAGCTAGAGCTGAAACTGGTGCTAGACAGAAACAGATTACTAGACACAGCGCCAGGAAGCGGGAAAAAAACAGATAAAGCTAGTGAGCCAGCAAGCATGGGAAATCTCAGATACGTGCTGCTCACGACTCTCGTGGTGTTCACGGTTCTCAACATCCTCTCAGTGAACCTGTTCAACGCGTCAAAGTACGATGCCAAGATAGAGAAGGCGTTTATTGAAGCGAAGGAGCTTCGTTCGAAGGGAACGTCGAAGGACGGGCAGCCTCTGGAAGAGGTGAAAAATAGGCCGATCAAAGATCACAACGGGAACGTCATGACAAAGCTAAAGTCGAAGGACATTTACTCTCTATCGACTACGCTTGACAGATTGCTCTACAACTTTCCTTACAACAACGAAGAGGAGGTGGAGCAGAACATATACCAGATGTGGAAGACTGGTGGTCTGGATCCAGAGGCCGAAGGCTCAATTCCGAAAGAGTGCATAACTCTAGTGCAGAGATGGAAGGATGCCAACCCAGACCACGAGCACAATCTACTTTCCATCGCTGACGCCGAAGATGCTGTGGCTGATCTGTTGAGACCGACGGTGCCGGAAGTGGTGGACGCGTTGCGGATGCTTCCCCACCCAAGGCTGAAGTTTGAGTTCTTAAAGTACCTTCTGCTCTACCTCCACGGAGGCGTCTACGCAGACATCGATACAATCAACGTCAAGCCAGTGAAGCACTGGTACAAGTTGTCCATGCTCTCGACCAAGGTCTGGCTTGGAATCGACTCCGACATGAACGACCCAACATGGGCCGAGCATTACGTCCGCCGTTTGTCCTTCAACAACAACATAATGCGAAGCAAGGCACACCACCCGCTTTTTGCCCGCTTAATTGCCAGAATCACTTTTATCATCTTCACCCAGAAGAGCCTGATTGAATCCATCGACTGGATCGCAGAATACAACAACGTCGACGCTTCCGGCGCCCCGTTGGTGCAATTCACTGGTACCTCTATATTAACAGACACTGCCTTCGAGTACATGAATAACGTTGAGAACTACGCTTTTTTCACTAACCTGAAAAATAAAAATTACGGCAAAGAAAACGCTGTCTTGACCAAACAAACCTTTGGTCCTGAAGTAGATGAATCCCAGAGATTCTCCTACAAGAAATTCACTCTCTTGAGCAGCCCTGTCCAGGTTTGCGACATTGGTATCTTACCTAAGATCAGTTTCACTGGTCACGACTCTGCCGAGGTCGACTATTTCGACGACGAAAATGAGAAGAGAGGCTACGAAAAGTTCTACTACGGAAGAAGCAAAGATTTAACAGAGTGGTCTCCTAGAAAACTCCGTTTGGACTCTAACTGATATACGCTCAGTTTCCCCTTATAAACTCTCTTACTATTACATTATATACTAATCTCTAGCTGAATTCGGCTCCTTGTAACTCTACCTTAACCAGTTTCTAGCGTGAATCGTATCATCATCTCAAATCCGTCTCAGCCCCATCGGCCAAAAAAAAAGATTCCTAATTTAATTATTTGTACACTGAATTTATTTTGTCTCTTCATGCCCCAACTGTAGAAATACAATCCACCGGCAGGACCTAATATTTTGCACACACAGCAAAGCCAATGAACTATGCAATCACCAGGTATTACGTCAGACATATCGAGGCATTTGTCGTCTCTACGGATGAACACTTCACGGCGAAATACGGCCACTTCAAACTCCAGCATGCCACCAAAAGAGCAGCTAGTACCTCCACCTTCTGCCCACGAAGAAGCGGGCGACCCAAGCAATTATCAGCCAGGATCACCAGTAATAGAAGAAGATTCGGTAAAGTTAATTGACCCTTTTGACCCTTCAGACCCGGACTCATTTCCTCCAGATCTCCTCTCCCCCGGAATAGACATGATTAGAGTAACTCGGCGCAAGAGAATACGCCGTGCTTTCAAATTGACACTTCCATCCTTGACTTTGACATGGAACTCGAAAAGTAAATCAAAGGTAGAAATGGATAAGATTCAAAGCATCCGTGTAGGAGAAGATGCAAGAAATTACAGAGAAGAGTTCAATGTTTCGAAAGAGTTTAACGCTTTATGGATTACCGTAATATATATATCATCAAATTCATCCCATTCCTCGGCGTTGCTATGCAATGATTTGAAGGCGTTGCATATGATTGCAACTACAAAAAGAAATTACGACATTATGTTGAAAACACTCAAGCTGCTTTCTCAATGGTCAAAAGAACAAGAGAGTTTGGTAAGTTGCGCCGATGTTAATGAATTCTCTAAGATCAAGTGGGACAACAAAACAAAAAAGCTAGAACGGCAACTTTTATCATTTGAGGATGTCTTGAAATTAACCTCAGAATTACATGTGTATATGGACGTGTCATACCTCCGTCTTTATTTCGATCAATGCGATACTAATAAGAAGAAGAGTTTGGATTTCCCACAGTTTCAGACTTTTGTATCCAAACTCCGCAGTCGGCCTGAGTTTGGTGCCATTTTCCATGGGTTGAACATTAGAAATGGAAAAATGCTGCTATCTGATTTTAGGATATTTGTTAGAGAAACACAAAATGAGTCGTCGCTCAGTGACACCTTGATTAATGATATATTTGTTAAATTCTCACACGGCAAAAGTCTTGACTCTTATATGAGTACATCAGATCTATCATACTATCTAAACAGCCCTTATGCTACTGCATTATTCAATGAAGAAAGCTTAGATCCACACTATTACTCACATCCACTAACAGATTACTTTATCTCTTCATCTCACAATACATACCTATTAGGAAAACAGTTTCATGGATTTTCTTCGATAGAAGGTTACATTCATGCTTTACAACGTGGATGTAGGTGCATTGAGATTGACGTATGGGATGGAATCTCTACAAGCACAAAAGAACAACATCCTATTGTTACCCATGGCCATACATTAACTAATTCAATTGAATTCAAATTGGTGGTAGATATTATACGGAAATATGCATTTATTACAACTCCTTATCCATTGATTATATCTTTAGAGATCAGATGTTCTCAAGAATCTCAGCTGAAGTGTGTTGCCATAATGAAAACTATTTTCGGAGATATGCTTGTATTACATTCAAAAGTAAACGAGAGTATCATGCCTTCGCCTGAAGAGCTAAAGCATAAGATCTTAGTTAAGGTTAAAAAGTCCAAATCAACTACCATCATTGAACCTCAAGGGTCCCCACATAGTCTTCATTCTTCATTCTCTACTTCGTCAACTCAAAGTGATGATATAAATCCCAATTATACAGAAAATAAATACGACGAGGAAGAAGTTACCCATCGTGATAATTCCAATAGTCTCAAAAAGATGGTTTCCAAGCCCACGGCACGAACTCTTATTGTACCCGAACTGACTGCACTTGCTCCATATTTTGTTGGAATAAAGTTTAGAAATTTTTCTTTGCCTGAATCAAAAACTTACAATCATGTTTTTTCCTTCAGCGATCGTACTTTACTACTTTTATTACGAGACAAAACGAAATTAGTATCCATTTTGAAACATAACAGACGTGGAATGATGAGAGTTTACCCTTCGGTTGTACGATTTCGATCAGATAATTTCAACCCGATCACATTTTGGGAACTTGGCTGTCAGATGGCCGCTACTAACTGGCAGATTTGGGATTGCGGTGAAGAATTGAGTGAATCTTTATTTGCAAGTATTGGCTCTGAAATGGCATCAGGGTTAGGATACAGTGGATATCGATTGAAACCCAAAAACATGAGGAATTTGGAAATGAATACATCAACATATGATAAGGAAAAGCTCAAAGTCCAGACTTTGAGCTCTCTTGTATTTGACAAAGAGCACTTTTTTGATGTTTCTATTCTATCAGGTCAGCAGTTGCCGAAGCCTAAAGATTTTGGGAATACGGGATCAGATGGCTATACACCGTGGGTTGAGGTAGAAGTATACAATGTTTTGCCTGTTCATGCTGAAATTGTTCACCTCCATAGATATAATAGAGCTGGTACCTTAGACGAGGAGAAAGATGATATAGAAGATGAAAAAGACGGTGAAGTGGGGGAGGCTGAAAATGAAAAGGAAGAGACAAGGAAAGAAGATGAATTTAACATTAGTACTGATAAGCAACAAGCCATTGAAAACGCTTCAGATGGCAAGATAAACTCTAAGTTAACAAAAGCTGGAAGCGTAAAACTAAGTCATGTTGAAGCAATGTCAGCCAACCCCAATCATAGCGTTCTTTTCAAAACTAGATTTGCCGAAAATCCGGGGAATGCATTTAGCCCTAAGTGGAATGCCTCCTGCAGGCTAAAATATCTCACCAATGAGAATGATTTGGCATTTATTAGAGTTGCAGTTAAGACTTTGCGTGCAAGTAAGACAAAGTCCGGAGTTATAGGAAAGGTGAGTACTGTTGTCAAGAACAACAATAATGATTATACAATTGGGAGTTGGTGCTGTAAAATAGGAGATTTGAAACAAGGATACAGGCATATCCGATTAGGTGATAACAAAGGAGAAGAATTGATATATTCGAGTTTATTCATCAAAATTGAAACAAAGTGAGATTACAGCGGTAACATATATACAAAAATAGGATTATATATATATCAGTTTAAAGTTCTTAACATTAGAAATAGGACATGATATCGTCATCATCGATTTTCTGTTGTGTTGGCTCTAGAGTAAATTCCTTTGGCTTACCAGCAAGAAGTTCTCTACGAATCTCGGGCCCTATTTCACGATGCCCACGTTGTCTAATGACCTCCATCAAAAAGTCTCTTTGATCGTCGGTAATATCATTTTTATACCTTTGAGCAAATGCAAGAAAAGCTTTGTGCCAAACCAATGGTAATGGGGGTGCCTCTTGTAACTTTCTCTGCTGTGTAATATCGATGTTTGCTTCGTCCATTACATCATCTGCTTCATTATCTATTTTAAATGAAGATTTGTTATCGGTTATGACACGGAATCTCATGAAGTAGAACACTAGGTCATCTATCGTCTGGTAAGGCAATGCGTATCTTTTTTCAATCAAAACCCGAATAAAAACAGTGGCCGCTGGTGAAAATTCTTGTTCTAATAGCCAAGATAATGCAACTGCTGCATGCTGTACAGGAACTGAAGTTTTCTTCAAGACAGATGCCGCAATCATCGCCTCCCTCACAGAGCATTGGTCTTCAACTAGTTGGAACAAAAATCCCTTGAAAAATGCAGCAGGCTTATATAATGATTTTTTCAATGCTCTGTAAATGTGATAGTTTAGCTTGTGATCTTCATTCTCCTCAATGTCTTGATGAAATCTTGGGTAGAGCACCAACGTAACAAATTTTTCTGCTTTTGCAGCAGTCAAGTTGGACACAAATAGTCTTGTGGCCTCGTAGACAGCATTTGGAGTCCACATTTCAGGTGCTGTAACATATAATAAGTCTTCCCAATTCTTGATTGTTGGCAAGACCTTGAAAAGCTTCGGAAGTTTTCCGTGTCTCCAAGCTCTCAATGATTCTCCAACTTTTTGATACGCTTCAATGACCCTAGGTGGTAAGTATACACCATCAGGTTTTCTACCCTCTTCCTCCTCTTCTTCTCCCTCTTCTTCGTCATCCATTTGTTGTGTGTTGCTTGAGGCTTCAGCAATTTTTTCCATGATTTTGTCTGCGAGATTGATCGATTGGAATGGGATATTATTTCCCTGCTTTGCTTTGAAGAAGGTTTCAAACATTGCTATTTCAGATGGATTCAAATCATCTTCGTCAACAATTTCAACTTCATAATCTTCCTCCTCTTCTTCTTCTTCTCTTTCAACTTCATCTTCAGATTCATGCTCTATCAATTGAAATCTAGGTTTGGTTGCAACCTCATTAAAATTCTCTTCATCCTCAATTTCCTGTTGTTGTTCCTTTGCAAGCTTTAACACACGACGAGACGTTGCTGCATCTAAGTCATATTCGTCTCTGCCGTCACCTTCTTCTTCGCCAAGTTGACTCTTGCTAGACTGTTCACTAGGCTTTTTGTAAACTTTTGATTTGATCTGTGATGATTTTAATTTCCCTCCCGTGGAAGCAATGTCCTTGTAGAGCGGGACATGTCTACTTTTGTCCTTAATATCCTTTGTCGACACTTTTCCCATCTTGTCAACAATTTCTGTTGTATTCTCCGGCTCAATTTCAGGATTTAGGACTCTCTTAACCTCTTCCAAAACTAGTAGTAAAAACAACCGAACTTGATGATTAGGATGGAAAACTGAAAGTTTTTTTGAAATTTTTTTTTTTGCAAAATTGCACCGCCCTGTTTCTTTAGTATGTTGATGATAATCTCACTGAAAGAAGTCCTCATCATTCGTAAAAGAGACATATCGATGGAAGCTTTCTTAGCTTTGAATGGGTAACCCAAGAAATTATCATCGATATCACAGAAAATGGCCAAGTTAGTAAGAAAAAGAAAATCAGCTTCTTTGGTGTCGGAGGGGAATGTTACTCCAAGCCCAGCTAAGAAGGCTAGAAGCGATGCACAACATCATCACAGTTTCGAATCTATCCGTGCTTCTCGTTACAAGACAATCAATGACAAGCCAACTGCCAAATCAACACCTCTTGATCTTTTTGTGTGGGGTTCAGGTTCCATGTGTGAATTGGGCCTCGGTCCAGATGCAAAGACCAAAGAAGTGAAAAGACCAAGGTTGAACCCTTTCTTGAAGAAGGAGGAGGTTGGTATTGTTGACTTTGCAGTTGGAGGTATGCATGTTCTCACTCTAGATAAATCAAACAACCTTTGGTCTTGGGGTACCAACGATTCAGGTGTTCTTGGAAGAGATACTTCAGGTCAGGCTGATAAAAACTTGAGGGATATCGACTCCGTTAAGGATGAAGATGACGAAGACGGAGACTTGAACGAAGCAGAATCCACTCCAGGCAAAGTCGAAGGATTACCAAAGGATGACCAAATTGTGAGAGTAGCAGCAAGTGACAATTTATCTGTTGTTTTACTCGAAAGCGGACAAGTTTGGGCTTGGGGTACTTTCAGAAACAACGAGGGCATTTTAGGTTTCTCTAAAGACGTTAAAATCCAGAAAACTCCTGTTAGAATCGAGGAATTGGAAAATATTGTCCAAATAGTTGCAGGAAAGGATCATATTCTAGCTTTAGATTCTAAGGGTTTGGTTTATGCTTGGGGTAACGGTCAGCAATTTCAGCTTGGTCGTAAAATAATGGAAAGATCAATGATGTCATCACTAGAACCTAGATCCTTTGGATTAAAGAATATCAAGTTCATAGGGTCCGGTGAATTTCACAGTTTTGCCATCACAAGAGACGGGAAAGTTCTTGCGTGGGGTCTCAACCAATATGGTCAATGCGGTGTCGATATGAACATCGAAGATGGTGCTGTTGTTGGTAAACCAACTGAAATCAAGTCTTTAAAGGGAAAGAAAATTGTTTACATTACAGGAGGTGAACACCATTCTATTGCAGTCTCTGAATCGGGAGAACTGTACACCTTTGGAAGATATGATATGAAAGAAATTGGTATAGAGAAGGAGAAATTACCAATGGACGACTGTATTGTTGATGCACATGGTAACGTTCGTTGTTTACCTGTTCCTACAAAATTGACTACCTTACCACCAGTCAACACAGTTGCTTGCGGTTCCCACCACTCATTGGCTATAACTAAGGATGGTCTCGTTTTTGCTTGGGGGTTTGCTGATACGTATGCTCTTGGGTTGGGTAATTTAGATGAAGATATTGCTAAACCAACAAGAATTGACAACACTGCTACCAGAGAGCACCAGATCGAGATAGTTGGTTGTGGAGGACAATTCAGTGTCAGTGCTGGTATCAAACTTGATGATGAAAAGGTTGAAGAAAGGCTTGACAAAATCGAACAGTTTGAAGAAGAACTTGAAAAGTAGACAGGCAAGTGACTTTTCTGTCTGATGTACTTAATAAAAAAATTTATAGTTTAACTAAAAATAATGTTTTGTAATTTTTTCCCTTTCAAAAAAAAAGCATGTAAAATAAACAGGAACAGAATTAAAAGTTGTTAATTTAAATGTATTGATAGTCTAAGTAGAGAAATGTAAACTACAAGAACTCAAACATCTAATTGAGTGTCATCAATCCTGACAAGAAGACCATCTTTCTTCATGAAATCTTTGACATCACTCACCTTGTATTCACCTCTGTGAAACATACCTGCACCCAATGCAGCGTCTGTCTTTGTGTTTTGGAAAACATCGACAAAATGTTGAGGGTTACCGGCACCTGACGATGCAATGACTGGAATGGTAACTGCGTTTTTCACCATATTAATCAATTCAAAATCGTAGCCGCTGTTGGATCCATCTTTGTCAATGCAATTGAGAAGGACTTCACCTGCACCCAATTTTTCACACGCAAAAGCAAGCTCTACTGCTCCAAGTTCATGGACTTTCCGTCCACCTTGAGATGTAACCTGGTAATAACAATATTGTTCGCCACTTGGACCTGGAACGCTTGTTTTAATGGTTTTGTATTTACATTCTTTGGGATCAGAAATATACTTTCTCTTTGGATCAACAGATATGACAACAGCTTGAGCACCATAAGCTTCTGAAATGGTTTCAATAGGAGATGTACCCAATCCTTGATTGTTGTTGGCATAGTACTCTTCAGCTGCACGAACGGCATCAGAACCAATAGAAACTTTATCTGCTCCTGCATGAAAATACATGGAAGCAACTTCTAATGCAGAGTGTTCCGTTCCGTCTGGGTCAACAACATCTCTGATACCACCACCAACCGTTAAAGGAACAAAACAAGTTTTAGCAGCCAATCTTAAAACTTCTAACATTGGCAGATCCTTGATTGGAGAGTTTCTGAAAGAAGTAATATTTAGAAAAGTAACTTCATCAGCACCTTGACTATAGTATCTTTCTGCCATTTCGACAGGTTTACCCAAGTTTCTGACATTTCCCGCATCTGATTTTTCACGGACATCATATTGATCACCTTTTGTGACAACCAAATCACCTTGGTCGTTTGTACGGACATCCAAGCAAGCAACTATCCTTCTAGTAAGACCAGTTTCAGTTTTTTCTATTTTGGATAAATCTGGTTTTTCTAACTTCACCGTGAAGTATCTGTTACCGTTCAAGAATGATTGGATGACCTTCAAACCAGCGAGGCCCGATTTTTCAGGATGAAACTGTGTTGCAAAAATGTTGTCCTTGGATACAGCTGCAACGAAAGTTTCGTCGAAGTATGTGCAAAGAGCCAAACTCCATCCCTCATTAGCAAGTGAATCTATTTGTTCCTGTGTGCGTATGGCAGCATATGAGTGAACAAAATAGTAAAATTTGTCCTCGCTGATTCCATACAACGAGTTGGCATCCGAGGAGGATGGGAGTCTTAAAGAAATTGAGTTCCAGCCAATCTGAGGTACACTTTTTTTGGATGTATTGAACTTTTTTAAGTCACCAGGTAAGATTGACAAGCCTCGTATGCCCTGACTTTCCTCACTGCCTTCAAAAAGGGCTTGCAAGCCAACACATATTCCCATTATTGGTCTTCCTGAATTGATGTATTTTCTCAAAGGCTCAATAAACTCTCTCGCGTGAAGCTCTTTCACAAAGTGACCAAAATTTCCGACTCCAGGAAGGATCAATTTTTCACAAGTCTGTAAAGCTGGATCGTTACCGTTGGTAATGAAACGGACTTGGAAACCCAAAAACGCTATAGCATTTGACAAGGATTGTAAGTTCCCCGAGTTGACATCAATAACGTGGACCACACTCGACATGGTTCTTAAAGAATGGTTTTTGAACGAAGAAACAAAAAAGAGATAAGCAACTTCCAGGTATACTCTAATCTTCTTTGATATCGGGTAGAAATTCATGTTGCAAAAATTGGCGGAAGTCATCAAAAAAATTAAAGACGAGCAAATCTGAAAAATTCTGATCGAGGAAAATGAGTCAACTTTGATACAGAGAAGCGGTGAAGATAAGAATATTTGGAAAAAGAATGTTCATGGTAGGAGGAGCACGCTATAGAGAATATATAGGGGATGTATGTAGGTACTGTACAGAAAAACTAACTTAATGTAGGCTATGATTATTTCTTATTGAGTGCTCTTCTTGCCTTGACGGCGGCGGCAAGTTCTTTAAGCATGATTTCAGTGGATGCAAAGTTAACACAGGCATCAGTGACACTGACACCGTACTTGAGTTGGGACAAGTCTCCAGGGATCTTCTGGTTGCCCTCGTTGATGTTGGACTCAATCATGACACCGATAATGGCGTTCTCACCGTTGGTGACTTGTCTTGCGACCTCGCTACATACCTTAGGCTGGTTTCTGTAGTCCTTGTTCGAGTTGCCGTGAGAGCAGTCAACCATGAGAACCTTACCGGCAGGGAGCTTTTCCTTTGCTTCCTGGACGGACTTTTCGTCGTAGTTGGTGCCAGCCTTACCACCACGGAGGATGACAAAGCAAGAGTCGTTACCCTTGGTGGTTATGATGGCGGCAAGCCCGTTTTTGGTGACACCCATGAAATGGTGGGAGTTTTCTGCAGCCTTGATGGCGTCGATGGCGACACCGAGGGTACCGTCGGTACCATTTTTGAAACCAATTGGGAAGGAGAGGCCGGAGGCCAACTCTCTGTGGAGCTGGGATTCGGTGGTTCTGGCACCAATGGCACCGAAGGAGAGACAGTCGTTCAAGTACTGAGGGGAGGTGGTGTCCAACATCTCCGAACCGATAGGCAAGCCAAGATTTGTCAAGTCGACGAAGAGCTGTCTGGCGAAACGCAAGCCTTTATTTATGTTGAAAGACCCGTTCAAGTCTGGGTCGTTGATGAGACCCTTCCAGCCGACGGTGGTTCTTGGCTTTTCCAAGTATGCTCTCATGATGACGACCAACTCGCCAGAAAGTTCTTCTGCCAAAGGCTTGAGCAGGTTGGCGTAGTCCATGGCGGTCTTCTGGTCGTGCAGAGAGCATGGCCCGACAACGACCAACAGACGGTCGTCCTGTTGCTTGACGATGGCCGTGGCCTCCTTACGTCCACGGATGACCGTCTTCAAGGCGTCCTTGGTGGCTGGGATCTCTCTGATGAGGAGCTCTGGGGAGATGAGGGGGTCGCTGGCGAGGATACGGAGGTCGTCGTATTCTTCTTGTGCAGGGGCAGCGGAGTTTGATCTGGAGTCAGCCATAGTATTATCGATATAGGGGTGGGTGCTTGATGAGTACTCTCAGGGCACAAAAAGCAGCAGAACCAAGGAAGCAGAGAAGCAGACAGGCGGAGATGCGGTGCTGAAATACTTGACCCCGAGGATCGAGACTTTTCGGAAAAATACAGGGTGCCATGTGGTCAAGTGAAAAACTGAAATGGGTTATTACTCATCGAAGCTGGAAAAGACCGGGCGGTGCACTGCCCCGCCCGGTTTTTCCTTTTTTTTCACCTTTTCGCATTTTTGGGTTTTTTTGTCATTTTCCGGCGGAAATTTCCAATTTTTCAGCATTTTCTCATTTTCGGGCATTTTTCGTCGATTTTGTTCTGTTCCGGGAAGGTCTATTGTTCTCTGCATGAACCGGAGCAGGAGAGACAAAAAAGAAGGGGACGGCGACAATAACGAACATGACACAGATGGTCGAAGAAGGGCCCAGAGAGGCTGTTAGGGGGGGCAATTGGACGCCGGAGAAGCATGGAACACACAGCAGAACACACAGTGGAGCGCTCAAGGAGTTTCCGGAGCGACAACAGCGATGGTGGAGACGGCGGAGACGGAGCAGATAGTGTGGAAGGTGTCGTGAGACCTCGGGAATGGGTGCATAGCGCCGAAAGCAAGTACGGAGAAGACGGTGAGCGGCAGGGGGACGACATCGAGCTGGCGACATACCGTGTTGGGAGCGGGCAGAGCGACTCTGGCAGCGACGGAGTCTGCGGAGGGTACCACGACGACGAAGGAGCCGGGGAGAGCGACAGTGACAGTGACAGTGACAATGGCAATGGCAACGGCAATGGCAACGAGAGCGAACGGCACGCTGCGGGCAGCGTCGTCTGGCGGAGGCTGTTGCGGATCTGGCGGGGTCCTTCCCGGCCCTCGGACAGGATCGAGGACTTCCGGCACGGCTACAGCCCGTGGGTGTACCTGGTGAACCGGGTGCCGCTGGCGCTCGGGCAGCGGGCTGGGCGGCGCACGAGGCTGGCCGTGCTGGCCGTGTACTTCGCCGGCCTGCTGGTGACGCTGCGGCTGCTCTACGGACACTTGCTCTTCGGGGCGCCGGCCGTGGACGGGACGCCGGCAGTGACGTTCCCCTGCGGGGCGGCGCCGAAGTTGTGGCTCGGGGCAAACGACAAGTGTGGCCTGCACGCCCGCCGCTGCATGGGCCCGTTCCGGCGGCACGAGACGCTCTACGTGCGGTGTCCGGCGTTCTGCGGCGGCGCCGGCTTGGCCTACGACGTGGTCAAGTACGCGGACCGGCGGGTGCAGTACCAGCCGTACATCGTGCAGGCGCCTGCTCCCGCGGACGACGGCAGCCCCGTCTACCGCGGCGACAGCTTCCCCTGCATCGCTGCGTACGAGCAGGGCGCCATCAGCCAGCTCTTTGGCGGCGTCGTCGCCTTGCATCTCGACGACCACTTCCCCTACGACACTGCCGAGCCGCCGCGCACCAACGACAGCGGCCCCGCCTTGTTGTTCGACTCCTCCTTCCCGGCGAGCTTCACCATCGGCCCCGCTGTGGGCGCCGTGCGCAACGGACACGACCTGCGGCTGCTGGGCATTGTCGCCGGCCTCGTGTTCACTGCGGCCGCCGCCCTCCTCGCCTACGACGCCCGCGTCTTCTACCTCACGACCGTCGCCGTGCTCTACACCACCATCGTGCTCTGCAGCGACCCGCCCGTCATCGTGGACTTCCTCGACAACCGCTACGGCGGCGGCGACAGCGCCTGGCGCCTTCTCTCCCTCTACGTCCGGCGCCTCATCCCGCTGGGCCTCGCCGTGGGCTTCGTGTGGAAGTGTGTCGGCGAGTACACCTTCCGCGCCGGCGGCGCGGGCGGCGTCCAGCGCCTGCTCTTTCTCGCCGGCGCCTGGCTCACGGCGCTCAACAACCTCACCTTCGACCGCCTGCCCCTCGACCGCCTCCTCCCCAGCGACATCGCCCACCGCCCGAGCAGCATCGCCGCCTTCCTTTTCCTCGTGGGCCTCTTGCTCTGCTGCGCCGTTGTCCAGGGCCGGCGCATCTGGCGCGCCGGCTGGTTCCGGCGCGCCGCCGTGGGCTACGCCGCCGGCCTTGCCGGCCTCGTGTGGGTCGGCCGGGGCTGCAGCGGCCTGCTGGCGCTCGACGGCGTCCCCGGCGGCGACGTCCCCGGCCTCGTGTTGCGCGTCCACCACTGGGCGCTCGGGCTGGCCCTTGTGTTTGCCTGCAAGACCCGCTGGACCGGCTCCTACATCATGCAGGGCCTCTGTGTCGGGCTCCTGCTCAACGGCGTCGGCCGCTGGGGGTTTGCCAGCGTGCTCGAGCAGCACGGGGCCGTACTGCGCGACCGCGACAGCGTCGCCGGCCACCTCAGCCGCCCGGCGGGCGTGCGCTTCGACCCCGCGACCCGCTGGGCCCAGGTGCTTTTTGCGCCGGCGGACTCAGCCAAAATCACCGTTTCCGCCGGGCCCACCCCGGCAGAGCAGACCGTCAGCGTCAACGGCCGGCGCGCCCGCGTCAAGCTGCTCGTGAACGACGTGCTCGTCTACGCCGGCCCCGCCCGTGGCGTCCTTGTGCCGGCGCCGGCGCCCGCAGCGCCGCTCTACCTGCGCGCGGCCGTGTGCTACCGCCCGGGGCCGCCGGCGGGCCCGGACAGCGGGCTCGACGGCGCGGGCGACGACGACGACGACGACGACGACGACGACAGTGCCGCCGACGGGTCGGCCGCGAGCGATAGAGGGTTCCGCTGCAGCGGGTGGAGTGCGGCAATGCGGTATTAAACGGCGAGGCACCGAGGACGATAAGCACGGGGCCGGGCGTGTGGTATTTTCGGGGCGGGCAGCGGATAGCGTGAGGCAGCGTGGGGCAGCGCAGAAGGAGCAGAGCGGATAGACTCTTATCTCTGAGGCGGGTGGAGCTGTCTGCAGGCCATCTGCCCCATCGGGCTGTTATCTATGTGGTGTCGCTGGAGACAGGCTTCGCTGACTCTGGTCTGATAGGGTGTGGTCTGGCTGCCCGGGTGGAGTCTTCGCAGGGATGTATGTGTATGTGTGTATATATATAGCCCCCGGTCTGTGTCCTGTGGGTGTGTCTGGTAGCGGCTGCGTTCTGCTTATGCTTTTTCTTTTTCCAGCCCTTTTCTGTCTCGGATAACAGAGCACTAAAATTTTTTTCCACCCCCATTTTTGCACGTCGGCACACATCCTGTTTGTGCTTGTGCTCCTAGTTTCAGTTTCGGTTTCGGTTTCGGTTTCAGTTGTGCAGCTTTCTGTGTAAGTCAATCGCGTCCAATGCAAGACGTCAAGGAAGACTTCACCATCCACGAGTCCAGCGGCAACCTCCACGAGAGAGGCGGCCACGGCCACGCCCACCAGGGCAGCAGCGTCGACAAGTCCCCCGCAGAGGTGTCCCAGATCAGCTCGGGGTCGAGGGACAGCCCGTTTGTGGGCGACGGCGGCACCGCAGACTCCGCCTCCGGCAGCTCGTCGGGCGCCGACAGCAACAACGGCAAGAAGAGAGAAGAGCTGTTTGTGTGGCGCTGGCTGCGGCCGCTCGAGATCAAGGGCACGCAGGGCCTCTCTCTCTCGCAGCTCTTCCTCCTCAACTACGACTTGCGGCCCGTCGAGGAGGCCCGCAGAAAGTGGCACTGGTACCACTTTGTGTTCTTCTGGATCGCAGACTCGTTCAACATCAACACGTGGCAGATCGCCTCCACGGGGGTGCAGGCCGGGCTCTCGTGGTGGGTCGTGTGGATCACCGTGTGGCTCGGCTACTTCTTCTGCGGCTGCTTCGTGACCGCCTCCGCCAGAGTCGGTAACGCGTACCACATCTCCTTCCCCGTGTCCTGCAGATCCTCCTTCGGCATCTGGGGTTCGCTCTGGCCCGTCATCAACAGAGTCGTGATGGCCTGCGTCTGGTTCGGCGTCCAGTCCTCCATCGGCGGCAACTGTGTCGAGTTGATGCTCCGCTCCATCTTCGGCAACGACCTCGACACAAGGATCCACAACACCCTCGGCGGCAACATCACCTCCTTCAAGATGTTGAGTTTCTTCCTCTACTGGTTCTTCCAGCTCCCCTTCATCTACCTCCCACCCCACATCGTCCGCCACTTGTTCACCGTCAAGGCCGTCATCTGCCCCATCGCCGGTATTGCCTTCCTTGTGTGGACCCTCGTCAAGGCCGACGGCGGAGGACCCGTCATCCATCAGAAGTCCACCATCTCCGGCTCCGAGTTTGGCTGGGCCTTTGTCAACTCCACCATGAACTCCCTAGCCAACTTCGCCACCTTGATTGTCAACGCCCCCGACTTCTCCCGTTTCGCCAACAAGCCCGGCGCCGCCATCTGGTCCCAGTTCATCGCCTTGCCAACCACCTTCTCTATCACCTGCTTGATCGGCATCTTGGTCTCCTCGGCGTCCACCGTCATGTACAACGAGACCTACTGGAACCCGTTGGACGTCCTCTCCCGGTTTCTCGACGGCTACTCTCGTGGTGACAGAGGTGGGGTCTTCCTCATTTCTCTCGGCTTTGCCATCGCCCAGTTGGGAACCAACATTTCCGCAAACTCCCTAAGTGCAGGAACTGACATGACCGCCCTCCTACCAAAGTACATGAACATCCGTCGTGGTGGCTTCATCTGCGCAGCCATCGCCTACGCTATCTGCCCATGGAACTTGATGTCCTCCTCGTCCATGTTCACCACCTACTTGAGTGCCTATTCCGTCTTCCTCTCTTCCATTGCAGGTGTCGTCTTCTGTGACTACTACATCTTAAAGAAAGGTTTGCTCTACTTGCCAGAATTGTACATTGCAAACAACTCCTCCCCCTACTTCTACTCCAAGGGGGTCAACTGGAGAGCATATGTCGCATACATCTGTGGAATCTTGCCCAACATTGTCGGTTTCGTCGGTGCAACAAAAACGCACGAAGTTCCAATGGGCGCCACGTACGTCTACTACTTCTCCTTCTTCACCGGTTACGCTGCAAGTAGCTCGGTCTTGTTGATCTTGACCCTCTTGTTCCCAATCAAGGGTATGCCTGAAGACAGCAAGGTGTTTGAATTCAAGTTCTACGAGGAATGGCAAGAAGTCGAGGACTTCGACCTTTACCTGAGAAACAAGGACTTGGACCTTGGAATAATCGACGCCGACGACAATGACACCTCCAGCAGCATAGAAGACGCCTTTGCCTCTCCCTCCGGCGAAAAGGGCTTTTGAATCTTGATGTCATGTTGCTTTTATTCCTGCTTTATTATTCATCCCGTTCTTTTCTTCCTGATTTTCTCCCTTTCTCCGTTGCGGAACTACATGCTCCCGTTTCTTTAAACTTCTACAGAACTTTACTCCGTGGCTTTCACTCTTCCCTTTCCTCCATTTATATTCTGCGTCCGCTAGACACGGTCTGCCAGCTTCTTATCATCCCGAAATGTCCACCTTTTCGACTCTACACCTTACATATCTTTGTTATTTCGTTGATGTCCGTGTATCTCCGTCCTTCTCCGCCCATCTCCGTTTCCCTGCTCCAGCGCCGACGCGTCGACGATCTGACAGCGGCCCGACGGACTACAACTCTGCCGCAGTTGTACACGCCAGCTTTATGGGGCCTGCCTTCGTCCCCCATTCACGAGTACCGCTTTTCTTTGCCAGCAACTTCTCCCTGGACTTGCTCTAGTTCCAACTAGTTGCCATGAACAGTAATATCACCAGATATGGCCCGCAGTCCGTCCAAAAGCCCGGATTTGCACCGATTGCGCCGATCGTCTTGTATTTTGGGTTCGACAACTCTCAAATTTTTCAGCTCACTTGAGCGTCGACCCTTTTTTGAGGCAGCTGGAAAAATTTGAGGGTTAAGCAGGACACAACCGCTCGGGCAAGAGAGAAGGGACAGTAGAGAGGTCAGGTTCGGAGACAGTAGAGACGTATTAGAGCCACGCAGAAACAACAAAATGCCTCCAAAGAAACAGCAAGAAGAGAAGAAGATCCTGTTGGGTCGTCCAGGTAACAACTTGAAGTCTGGTATTGTTGGTTTGGCCAACGTCGGTAAGTCGACGTTTTTCCAAGCCATCACCAGATGCCCATTGGGAAACCCAGCAAACTACCCATTTGCCACTATTGAGCCGGAGGAGGCCAGAGTGATTGTTCCTTCTCCAAGATTGGACAAGTTGATGGAGATGTACGGCAGACCAAAGAGAGTTCCTGCCTACATCACCATCTACGATATCGCAGGTTTGACCAGAGGTGCCTCCAAGGGTGAAGGTTTAGGTAACGAATTCTTGGCTAACATCAGATCTGTCGATGCCATCTATCAGGTTGTCAGATGTTTTGACGATGCTGAGATTATCCACATTGAGGGTGACGTCAACCCGGTCAGAGATTTGGAAATCATCAGTAACGAGTTGAGATTGAAGGATATCGAGTTTGCCGAAAAGCACTTGGAGGCCATTGAGAAGATCACCAAGAGAGGTGGCCAAAGTTTGGAAGTCAAGCAGAAGAAGGAGGAGGCCATTGTTGTCCAAAGAATCATCGACTTGTTGCAAGACGGACAGCGTGTCGCCAATCAGAACTGGAGCGCCAAGGAGGTCGAAATCATCAACTCCATGTACTTGTTGACTGCCAAGCCTTCCATCTACTTGATCAATTTGTCCGAGAGAGACTTCTTGCGTAAGAAAAACAAGTGGTTGCCAAAGATCAAGGAGTGGATCGACACCTACTCCCCAGGTGACCAGATCATCCCATTGTCTGTCTCGTACGAGGAAAGACTCTCCCATATGGAGACCGACGAAGAAAGAGAAGCCGAGGAGGAGAAGATCGGCGCCAAGTCCATCATGCCTAAGTTGATCACAATGATGAGAACCAAGCTACAGTTAATCTCGTACTTTACCGCTGGTGAAAAGACCGAAGTCAGAGAGTGGACCATCAGAGAGGGAACCAAGGCTCCTCAGGCCGCCGGTGTCATTCACACAGACTTGATGAAGACCTTCATCTTGGCCAACGTCATGAAATACGACGACTTGGTGGAGTGTGGTTCCGAAGCCCAATGTCGTGCCTCCGGTAAGTTGATGCAGAAGGGTAAGGAGTACGTTGTCGAAGACGGTGATGTTATCTACTTCAGATCCGGTGCCGGTAAGAACTAGTCTCTCCAGCACAACACCGCACCGCCCCGTATCGTGTCCCATATATCCGTAGCAGCAGTGATGCTTTTGTGTAAACCCCACATACAGCAAACATTTCTAATAGTAAGAAAGCATCACCACCTCCCAAAAAATTTCAAAGGCCGCTCCATCGTATCTGAAAATCATGAGAGGCAGAGGAGAGAAAATCAGGTAGCCAGACCATCTGTCAGACACTGTGAAGACGGTTTCTGTGTAGCCTCTATTGTTGAAGATAGCATTCTAAAGCCACGTTGATCAGCAGAGACAGTCATTGTTGTACGAGAATGTTCAGAAACAACGCTCTTGTGTCTGCGCTGCAGGGAGGCCAGCGTGTGTTTGCCACTTCCGGCTTGAAGGGCGCCACGAGATCTCTCACTTACACACGGATGCTGTTTAACGAGCAACCTAGCGGGCAGCCGCAGCCGCAAAAGCCACCGACCGCTTCACCAGAAGCGGCCCCAGCAAAGAAACAGTACTCGAGACGCCCCTTATCGAGCATCCCCATTGGATCCGAGGAGTACACCTCCCAGACGATGAAGCGGAAGCCTGTGGAGTACCTCTCGTGGAAGTCGTTTGTTTTGTTTCTTGCCGTCGGTACCGGATTGACCTTTTTGTTCCGCTCGGAGAAGGAGAAGTTGCAGCTCCGTAAGGAGGCGGAGGCGAACAGAGGAATCGGGAAACCGCTCATTGGCGGGCCGTTCAACTTGATCACGGAGAACGGCGAGCCCTTCACGGAGAAGAACTTGCTCGGCAAGTTCAGCATTATCTACTTCGGCTTCACTCACTGTCCTGACATCTGCCCGGACGAGCTCGACAAGCTCGGAATCATGCTCAACGAGCTTGAGAAGAAGGGCGTCCAGGTGCAACCGATCTTCATTACTTGTGACCCGGCCAGAGATACCCCCGAAGTGCTCAAGGAATACCTAAGCGAGTTCCACCCATCCATTGTCGGCTTGACAGGCGACTACGACGAGGTAAAGAAGTGCTGCAGAAACTACCGGGTCTACTTCAGCACGCCCCGGGACCTCAAGCCGGGACAAGACTATCTCGTCGACCACTCCATCTTCTTCTACCTCATGGACCCAGAGGGCGAGTTCATCGACGTATTGGGCAGAAACTATGACGCAGACGGCGCAGTCCAGAAGATCGTCAAGGACGTGCGTGCTTACGAGCCACGTGAAGTCCGTGAACAGAAGAAGGAGGGTCTTTTTGGCTTTTTGTACAAATAGCCTTCGTGCCTGCCCCAAGCCCACCCGCAAAGAGCCTTTCTGTGTCTCTTGCCTGTAGATAGACACCCGTATATACACTACGTATCCCCCATCTGGCCACCCGGCCCAGCAAACATGTCACATCTTCCACGTTTTTAAAACAAACAACGCAGCAGAGAAGAAAATCCACACAAAAACCGGCACGCCAATGAAAACGCTTTTTCTCTTTTTTGGAATGTTTTCGTTCCTGCCTGCATTCTCCATTCTGATTGATTTTTACTTGCGTAAACCTCTACCTTTCCGCCTGCTGCTCTTGTGTGTTTGCCCCTGTCTCCGTTGCTCTGCCTGTCTGGCTCTGATCTGACTCCCACCGCTCAGCATTAGCACCAGCACCAGCACAAGCACAAGCACAAGCACCAACACCAACACCAGCACCAACACCAACACCAGCACCAAGGTTTGACAAATGGTAAGTGTGTCTTTGTGCATCCACAAACATGGCTCGACACCATAAATACGCCACTAGCAGCATACTGACATCTTTTCTTTCCGCCCCCATGTTCTACAGGTTCTATTCAAACGAAAACAGATCACGTTTGTTCCGCCGCCATTACTTCCGGCGGATGCAACACCGTCCACACCCGTGTGGGTGATTCCCGAAACGGGAGAATGGTTTTTGAAATACGAGGACTACCTTAACAGAATGTCATTTTACAATGTCAAGAAGTTTGTCTGCGAAACCAGCGGGAACTCAAACTTTACATTTTTCGAGGCGTTGAAGGTCGAACACAATGAACTGTTTTCGATGCAGTCGAACTTCCCGGAACCCGTGAAGGAGCCAATTTTACGACACGTTTCGTTTTCCACGGTCCCTAGAATAGACCTCTTGGTTGACCAAGTGTACACCAAGTTCAAGGACGACTTCTTCCCCGGAGATAAGGTCATCGTGAAGTACACGGGTGGGTACCGTGCCCACGGAATTGTCAAGGAGAAGGTCGTGTTCAACTCCAGAATGGACTCCAACGGAGTGATCCAGTCGCCGTTTATCTCGTACAGAATCTTTCTCCCGGCAGACGAGAACGAGGTCGTCATTGAAGATGCTTCCCTTATCTACCGTGAAAGAAACCGTTTTACAAAATCGTACGTCAAGACTTTTTTGAAGATGAGTTTGGTCAGATCAAACAGGCTAGGAGCTCCATGGGTTATACGTGATGAAATCGCCAAAAAATACAAAATATCCCTGGAATGGCCTGCAGACATGAAGAAAGTCGACTATGTCAGCCAAAATACAACCCATAATAGAACAAGCATATCCATCTTAAACGACGACGACAATGAAGACGATTCACTAAATGATCTACATAGACCAAAATTTGTCCCCATGGCTGGCCCACACTCAGCTCCAAAACAAGCCTCAAAGCAGAGGCAAAAGCAGAAGCAGAGTCCACACATGATGATCGAAAATGGTGATGCAGCCCCGTTGTCTGCCGTCTCAACACAGGGCCTCAGCAAATCACAAATGGGCATATTCAACCAAAACGAAAACTCTCTGGATTACGGAATGAGGTCGAGTCGTGGCTTTTCCCATACGGTTTTCGAGAACTTGAAGGAGACGCCTCCAGCATACGAAGATCTATACGATAAGTGGTGTGAACAGTGGTATCAAATTCTCAGGCGCACAACAGCTTATTTTGAGGATTTGAAGACAGAAGACCGTGCAAGAGATAAAGTCATCAAACTCTTCGAGTTTGCTGGAGTGAAAATAGTGGATACTTTTGATCCAGATAATACTCATTTTATTGTGACTCAGCGTCCCTTCGTTTCCAAAGAAGCGTACCCCGAGTCTGATCCTTTCTCGTATGTTCATATGAAAAGGATTAAAGTATGGCATTATGAAAAATGCCAGCGATTTTTCAAGAGTATAAGGATATCTAATAGGAGAATAGATCAGCTTGCAAAGCAAAGGGCAATACAAAAGGGAATCGAAGTAATTGACTACCTGTCGGGTAATGGAAGCACTGAAAACAATGGCAACATTACCAATCAAAACGAGGATAGCTTCACCGTCAATGAAGAAGAAGATTCTCACACTATGCAACCTTCAGCCCAATCAAAGAGTTTCGTTAATATTGCCCCAGCTCCTACAATCGATGATCACTCAAATGGCAAAACTTCTGGTAATGGTAAAGGAAAAGGCAGAGCAAAAGGAAAAGGTAGACAAAAGCCAATTTCAGATACAGCGTCTGCTAAGGAAAATGAACCAGCCAATTCGAAAAAATCCAACTCGAAGACGGCAAAACCTGATGAAAAGAATAACAAGCCTGAATCGAAAACGGATGATAGCAAGAGCAAAGCCGCTGAAACTAAAATTGAAAATGAACAAGCGGATAAAAAATCACACAAGCCAGTTATTGTGGATGATCTGCTGTTACCAATCAAATATGATGTTTCCAAGCCCAATTGGAAAGTTCTTTCAGGGTTAGAAAATTTACATTTCGATTTTGAAAATTGCCCAATAACCACATCGAATGTTTTGGAAGTGTGGATTTTCATTAATATGTTCCATGAAGCTTTTGTCATCGATACCTTCACCTTTGATGATTTCCTTTACGCTCTACAATGGAATGATCCAAGTAAGAAAAGTCCGTTGTTGTTAGAAATATTTTGTGCATTATTAAGTTGTATTATAAGTAAAGAGGGTGAACTGCTGATTACATTGCCTGTTGATATCCAGTCAGAAATTGAAGAAAAGGAGGCTGAGATGAAAGAAAAAAAGTTGGCGAAAGAAAGAGAAAAGAAAGAGAAGGACAAGAAAAGCATTAAAGTTGAAGATGATGAAGATGATGAAGTTGAAAATGAAGATGAAGATGAAGAAAATGAAAATGAAAATGAGGGCCAGAGCAAAGAAAATGGTAATGGTACTGGAGTTCAGGTGAAAGAAGAACGGAAAGAAAATGCCGGTGCAGAAAAATCTTTTGAAGTCAAAGAAGAGAGCGAAAAAGATGATGATGATGATGATGATGATGATGATATAAACCATAATGCTTATTCGATTTTGGACTACAAGAAGCTGTCATGGCGTGAACGTCTCCAGAAACGTCATTTTAAGGAAGGACAGTGGCTCATTATACTAATGGGTATTTTCTCAATAACTGAATTCATTCCAGAATATAAGAATGAGATCACAAAAACTTATGAACTTCTAGCACCACTCGATGAAGTACCAACGCCTGAAACATTAATGGCTAATTTTTGCGAGAAAGTCAGTCCTGTTCGTAGAGTTTCAATGTTGTCGATACTTATGGGGCTACTACTAGGTGGTGAGGTTGTTCGTGCCCACACTGATTTTGTTGTTTCGAGGTCAGCTTCATTGCGCCGCGAGAGATTTGAATTGCAAAAGGAATTAAAACTCAAGGTGGAAAGTGCTCATATTGCGAATAAAGATGTCTTAGATTCATTGAGAACGATCGACGTTCGTGAAATCAAACAAAGAATAGAAGATCGTGAATTGGAGGCTTTGACAACCGAAGAGGAAAAGGAAAAATGGATTGAAATTAAGAACAGAGGTGGAAGACCAATTCAAAATACCTTACCTCCAGAGCCTAGTGCATTGGAAAAAGCAGTTGCTGCTGGCCATCCCGAGTTCTTAAAATTGTTGAGTGCCCGTACCGAAAAGATTTCTGAGGTTGAGTCCATGAAGAAACAAAGACTTGAAATTGATAGGACACTTGTTGAGTTGAACTGTCAAAGAATCAGATACTTGGGCAGGGATAAAGTATGGAACAGGTACTGGTGGTTTGAAAAGAATGGTTTGCCTAACCTTGGAGGAAACAAGGACGATGATGATGAAAATGACGAGATCGATCGTGAAGAGCGGGATGACGCTGATAATGGTGATGATGATGAGAGTGGTGATCTTCGTAAAAAAGACGATAACAGCGAATACGACTCTGAGACATACCTAATGGGTCGGATCTGGATCCAGGGGCCCAGCGCCATTGATGTGCATCATTTGAGAGGTGGTGATGGTACAGGATTAAAGAGAAAGATGATTGAAGAAGGTGAAAATATTTTGAAAAATGAGCGTGATTGGGTTTTCATTGACCAGGTTGAAGACTTTAACAAACTTGTATCCTGGTTGAACGATAAAGGGCTAAGGGAAAGAGCTTTGAAGAAGGAGCTGAATGAATGCAGGGATCGCGTGATTTCTAGCTTCAAAGCACGTCGGAATTTCCTCAAAGGTGGTGAATCTCAGATCAAGCTCTCTAATTACATCAAAAAACTTGAAGAGGGCGCTGTGAATGAGAAAGAGACAACAAAAGAAGAGACCGAGAAAGTTGAAGTTATGGAAATTGATTCTGAAGATGACAGGCCTGCTGAACTTGATTTCGAGGACGAAGAAGCAGAAGAAGAAGAAGAAAACGGCGAAGACGAAAGAGCTGGAGATAAGGATCAGAAAGATCACAAGAAAGAAGAGGATGAGGTTTTGGCGATTGATGGTGACAGTGACAGTGACACTTCACGTGTCACTAGATCCACGAGAAGTCTGAGAAACCGCAAGCCGCTCGTTGCTGAGGAAAAGCTACGGAGATCCAAGCGTAATGCTGCGGCCTCTCCAACCAGTGTCAATACCAGGAGTAAAAGACGCCGTGTTAACACGAGTGACAGCTCCGATGATGTTAGCCTTGATGGCTCTGTTGATGCAGGTACTGGCAACGATGACGAGAATGACGATTCCACTACCGTCGAACAGGAATTCGACGATGAGACGGAAACCTCAAAATTCAATGGTAAAACCCTTCAGAGCGAAGAGGGCTATATTGACCGGATGGTGAGATTACTACAACTTCCCGGCAGTGATGATCCGCCAGAACTCCGAACTAACCTACTAATACGTGCCCGTGCCAAACTAGGCGAACTTGACGCCCTCAACCGTGAAGAAAACATGATTTTGTGGGTGAACAGCGCTGCCATCGAGAAGAATGGCTACACGCACTACGAAGGTCCTCGCATAATCAACAGCAGTCGTGCTAGCCGTGGAAACAAGAAGGGGCGTGCCAGTAAAAGTTCCCGTGGGAGCAGAGGTCGGGGTAGGGGCAGGCAGAGCCGTGTGTAGAAGAGATGTAATTGTTGTATAATTGAGTGTACAGTATGTAAATCAGAAAAATTTATTAAGAAAAAAAGGTTCCTCGCGAAGAGCTGAGAGGAGTTGAAGATGTAATTGGCAAGCACAAAGGTTTGCACCATGACGGAGAGAGCTGTAGAAAGGTTTCCGGCAGAGAACAGGAGCTTTTTAGAGGCAAGCGAAATCAACGAAGAATATGTTGAGTACAGCAGCAAGACAGGCACACATATTGGCCAAGAGCCGAGTTCCAGCAGCAAACTTTGGGCTTGCTGCCAGACGTTTTGCGTCTAGCCAGGTGCAGAACGAGGCTTCCAAGGAAGACAAAGCCACAGCAGTCCCATCACCAGAGGATCTCGCTAAGGCGTCGCATTTGCCACATATTTCAAACGTGGAGATGCCTAACAAGGACATCAACCTCAAGAACAAGCTTGAAAAGCCAGATTACGAGAAAGAAGGTTATCAGGTTCCAGAGTGGAAGAAAGCATTTGGTGAGACATTTGTCTCTTTGTTTCACATCGACATGGACAACGTCCGTGCTGGTACTATTGGTGGTTCCAAGTACTATTACATGTGTAAGGATCAAGGTCTCCAGTTCACGGACGAGGAATTGAGCGAAACCGCTGTTTTCTGGTACGATACCCTCGGGCTTCCACGTACCTTCGCCATGTGGTTCCAGATCACCACGCTGCACGTTTGGTTATTATTTGTACGTATGCGTGCTATGCCTTTCAAGATGGGGAAGAACTACCAGCAAAAGCTTGTCGACAAGTTGTTCAAGGACATTGAAATGCGTTTGAGCGAGGAGATGAATGTCTTGAGTGGACAGATCAGAGACTCGTACATGAAGGATTTCCATTCCCAAATGTTGGGGATGATTTTTTCCTTGGACGAAGCTTTTGCACAGAAAAGCGATGACGTTTTGGCCGCTGCTGTGTGGAGAAACGTGTTTAACGGTGACAAGAATATCGATATTGTCAAACTAGAGGCCGTGGTCAGATACATCAGAATGCAGCTCTACGTTTTGGACAGTATTAGTGACCGTGCTTTCGGGTTCGGAGACTTCGAATTTGTCGGTCCTAATGAGACTGTCGATTTACTCACTGCCGAAGATAAGGCACAATTATTGAAAATGACCAAAATGAAGTTCGAACCTGAGGACGGCAAGACTTTGCCTTCCCAGAAATCGAAGTTATCTCTAGATGAGTAAACCCGTTTCCTAACCTCTAGTCATGTATACTCTTCTCATCCCATTACTGCCATGTTTATAGCTTTAAAACGTAAAAAAAACGTGTTAACCTCCCTATCGACTTGTATCTTTCTTAATTCATGACAGACCGAGAAAAGAAAAATTTCGGATTTACATATTTACCAAGCATCGCATACACATTTCTTTCAATCTCTTGCCATTCTTTCCTTGGTAAGTTTCAGGTTCTACCTCCTTCTCCATCTCCATAAATTTGATCAGCACATGAAGCTTACACAGGCTGTTCTTGAAGAAGCTGCTTCTTTCATATCCCCCACTGAAGCCCGAGTTCTCTCTCTTCGGAATCTCAATTTGACCTCGTTAGATGCAATTCATGTATTGCAATCATCAGATATCCACTCTATCATAGACATCACCAAAAACTCGATCTCATATCTCCCTGAATTCCCCGTTCTATTGCGTCTAGAGACATTAATATTATCTAACAACCACATACGAAGTGTCACCGGACTAGCTAAACTAGTAAACTTGCAGGTATTATCGATAACTTACAATGAGATCGTCCATTTGACAGACCTTGAAGAATTGAAAGAGTTACCGTCATTGCGTAGTCTATACTTGACGGGAAATCCTGTTGTGAAAAACAAAGATTACAGGCTGTGGTGCATATGGAGGTTTCCTAATTTACAAATTATAGATTTTAAAAGAGTGAAAAACGTTGAACGAAAACAAGCATCGTCTGCTTTTGACAACAACTCCGATAAAGTAAAGGCAATCCTGTCGGTGAAGCCTATACCAATTTTTGCCACAAAAACATTAAATAGAGAAGAGCAATATGTGATGGATAATGTAGATACTGAGGAGAAGGAAGATACAAAGCCGATGACTGAAGATGATAGAGATCGCCTAGAAAAGGAATTAGAGCAGGCCGACTCCATGGAGGAAATTCAACGTATAGAAGCCATTCTTATGCGTGGCAGTTTGTAATATTTGTAAATTAACCACTGATTCAAGGGCAGTATTTTTTGCTATTTCCATCAATTTTCAAAAACGTACCTGTACAGGTTAAAACTATTAAACATAAATAAATGCAAAAAAAGTATAGATGAATTTGTTTTTACAAAAACTTCGTCAAAATCCAAAAATTGAGTAGTCATACTGTTTGGTATTCACAGAATCCAAACTAGGAATCTCAGGTACAACTTCCTGAAGCTTGTTCTTTTTATAGCACATGTGGCATACTTCTCCTTCTAATTCAGCATTAGGGTACCAAGCCAAACTAGATTTCCTCGAACATTTGATGCAGCGGTGCTCAGTAGGTTCTGGTTCTCTGGTCTCATATTCGTTTTGTAAATTTGCCTTTACGACAAGCTCTGCAAATTCGTGGTTCATTTCTTCATAAGCCTTCCTACGTAAAAGTCCACTTCCCATCTGCGGAACCCTCTTTCTATCATCTGCAGTATACAACTCAAAGAGAGTAAACTCATCGTTTTTTTCACTGAACCTTCTACCTTTGTCACATAAACTGTAAATGGTTGGTAAATCAGACACTCCAGGAATGATATGCTTGTCACAATAAATAATCGGTTTGAGTTTCCCTACCGCATTTGATCCACTGATCCCAATGACATCACCATCAGCTAGATCGAATACCTTTAATAGCATAAATCCAGCTTTCCACCCGAAATCAAGACCACAAGTAACGTGGGATTTAGCTGAGCAGAACTCACATTTAACAACTGATCCACCATTACTCAGACATATGTTACATGACTTGAAGACATTTTTGATTCCCGTGACTTGGGCCCCATATATTGGCTGTAATGATTTTGATCCATATTTAACATTTTCACACAATAATGAGCAACTAATATGGCACCATCTACCTTCAACTGTACGTTTCAATGCATCGGGAATAGAAATAGGATCTCCCTTGATTGCATTGTCCATATTAGATTCGCGAGAGTTACAGAGTAAGCATATGTATTGTGTGGATACCAAAGGATGTAAATCATTTGAACAAGGATCACAGTGCCAGTTGTAAGCACCGGCCTCTTTTTCCATTCTACTATTCAGTTTAACACCATAACACGATGCATGAACATTTAGACCACAATTGGAACAAATTAACATTCTTGTGGTATCACCAAATTCTCTGCAAACACAACACTCTCTTTTATTAGGAGGATATAGCGGCTGAAACTGTCTATTAGATCTCCCTTTCGACTTTCTGCTAGTTTGATACTGCTTCCAAAGTACGTGTAGTTCCTTACTGGACGGTCTCATCTGATAAATGGGTGAGATATAGAAATCATCAGATAGTAACGGATTGTAAACATCAAATTTGGTAGTGTATCTTGAAAGCATCTTTTTAGTTATTCGATCATTAAAGTCTATCAAAGGAGTCAACATTTTGACCTTGAAAGATGGTGATAAATTGACAAATTCTTTATTTTTTATAGCTCCTGTCATAAACCCAGCAGAAGTACTTCTTTTCTTCGACCCCGAAGCGGATGATGGTGCTATTGATCCGGCCGTAGTTACCACCGACCTAGGACCGGGAGACGACGATGACATTGCAGAAACTGATGCTGAGGAAGATGGTACCATTGAAGACGTAATGGCTGGTGGTGTTTCATCTCGTGGTAAAAGGTTTGGCTGACTTTGAAATTGTGCATCTGAATTAGATATATTATTATAATCTACGTCAGAAACAGGTCTGACTCCTTGATCGTACAGTTGGAATACAAATTTGTTTCTCAGGTTGTTCTGCACATTTGTGGTCGTGGACAGAGGCGTTACTGCATCCATTGGTAACTGTATCGGCGGTGTCTCAAATACTCCACTTCCTGGTACAGAAGTTTTAGAGAGAAATAGCCTTCTGCGGATATATTTTTTGCCAGTGTGAAATCCATAACTTTCAGAGTCCTTGGTACTTGGACGACTTGAGGTTGACAAGTTGGCATTCGGAGAAGAAAGAGGATCAAAAGCTTCATTTTCGGATGGGTAGTTCGATTGATTAATGCTTTCCAGTGAATAAGATTTTTCAGCATCTCTATCACTTAGCAAGGCTAGCTCTTTTTCTAGAGACTCAATTCTTTCCCTTAATTTCATGTCTAGAAACGCATTGAAAAGGCTGCTTCTGGCATTATCTTCAAACTGCACTCTGGCAGCCTCTAGCTGAGCAGTTAGCTTAACCGATCTAGGAACATTGCCATCGGAAAGCATATCTTTTTTCTTAGTTGTAAATTTCATTGACCCATTCGAAGTGTCGTTAATAACCTTTCCGTAAACAAATTTCAAACTTTTATCAGTAGGTTGCCTCTTTCTGTAAGATCTTTTCTTTTTGGCCACCTGCTCGGTTTCTTCACTGGCACTATCGTTTTCTTTCAAACTACCACTTGCGGAAGGTTCTACCTCTTTTATGC
This sequence comes from Pichia membranifaciens NRRL Y-2026, assembly GCF_001661235.1. Taxonomy (NCBI): domain Eukaryota; kingdom Fungi; phylum Ascomycota; class Pichiomycetes; order Pichiales; family Pichiaceae; genus Pichia; species Pichia membranifaciens. Next base: position 415,888 of record NW_017566987.1, read on the forward strand.
TTCTTTTACTTGGTTTTTTGTCCGCCATTGATTCTTTCTTTTCTCTCTTAACCTTGACCTTTGTCTCAGCAGATGAAGCGATAGCTCCAATTGCTGAACTTGAAGACTGCGGTGAGGTATTCAGAGCTACTTTGACAGCTGGTTTTCTTCCTGGCTTCTTTTTGGTTTTATCATTACTCGATATTGAAAGATCAAAATCCGCATCGATAGTTTTGTACTCCTTCAACCCACTGGAGACTTTTCTCGGATGCATTTTGTAGTTTTCTCGTGCGTTGACAACCAGCTCAGCCTCTTGTATAAGTGCGTACTCGGTTTTCCTCTTTGTTGCGTAAGAGCTCTTCTTCTCTTGATTTTTGATTAGTTCAATCGGATTTTCCCACTTAACGGCATATTTCCTCCACAGTTTTGCACACCTGTAGCACAAACCTTCACAAACATGATTTTTGTCGTCAATCATCGCACCTGGAGCTCTAAACCACTCGGGACTATGATTAGTTTCACAATATATACATTTAAACTTGACTTGTGATCTGCTGATTTTGCTACTCGCATATGCGCCATCATCTTCTGGATTGTCAAGATCAACCCCCACATTTTTTGTGCTCTTCAATCTGTTTTTAGCCCTACCGGAGAAATTATCCCAAATCTCGTGGCCAGATTTCGTCTTCTTCCAAAGATAATAAAACCTGACAACCATCGCAGACGTTTGTGTTCCAACATCTTTGAACACAGGATATAGCTCACTTCCATGCAGGCGAACAGAATCTTCAAACCGTTTGACTTCCTCATCAGTAAAAGTAGGTTCTTTCAAAGAATCACGTGTCAACTTTTGAACTTCATCAAAGCAATCCTCAGGCCGATAATCGTGTCTCATCAAAATCAATAAAATTGCATCAATAAAGTTCGGTGTCGTAACGGTTGCCAATTTCAACTTTTTGGCAATTGGAGCACAGTCTTTGATATATTTCTCAATTATATCTCCAGCTTCCTTTTCAGGAAGTTCCAGATTGGTTGGCATTTTCCAAAGTAAAGTGCTGGTTTCCTCTACACCTCTTTCAATATACCCCTTTGGTTTTGGCTGAAGCCATCCTGGATACTGTTTAGGCTTCAGGTTTTGATACTCTTCAGGGATTGGGAACTTTTTATTTTCAAGCTCATTTTCTTCAGCATAAACAGGGGTATTTGACTTTTTATTTCTGTTGTTATTTTTTTTAAATCGTTTATTGTTGAGACTTGATGAAGATATATCCGTATCGTAAAATTGTACTTTGTGGTCATACCAATCAGTGATAGAAGTACATTGATATTTAGAGCCAAGTCTAGAAGCAGCTCGTGCATATGGACGATCCTGCAAATCCAGTGCATCCTCAAACTTGGCATGAACACCAAGATATCTGTATGGCCATTCCTCTATCTCTCTTCTTTTTTTCAAAGAAACCCGGCTGTCATCTTCTAAGAATTTTTTAGCAAGCTGTTCGTATCTCAATGAACTAGAGTCGGCTTCCTGTATATCGTCAGATAGAAAAGTTTGAGAATCAGCTTCTTGATCGGATGTTTTCTCTTGAGAAGAAGCACGCTCTTCATTTTTTATAATCATTGAAGGCTGAGAACTTTCTAGCATCTTACCTCTATTTTCAGCCAGTTTATCTTCTAGCCGTTTATTACACGCTGCGCAGTACCACGCAAATCCTCTTTTGGGCTTAGTTAATATGGGAGGATCTAAACACAACAAGTGATAGGATTTCTCACAGCCAGAGCAAGCAATTGAGTCGGAACTAGAGCACCACTGTAAACATTTTTCACAATTTTTTGGTGAGCTTAATAACTCATCAGCTTTCCCAACTTCAACAAAGATATAACCAAATCTCTTGTTAAGCGCTTTGTAGTAATTTGGCGGAAGATGGACCAATTGAACTGTAGGAATCATGTCATACATTTTTATCATGTATCTGTCGTACAATTTGTCAAAATAGAAGCAGTCTGGTTGTTGTCGGTAAGCTTCCAAGTTATCAATTTCTGATTTGTGTTTTACCGTGGCAAACCCTCGAAAACTGGCCAAGGGGCAGTTATCTCGATGTAAAGATGCGTAAACAAGTCTAGTGTCTGTAAGGCGCCTATTTAAATCCCTTGGTCTGTAAAACCAACAAACACTGAACATATAGTTAGACGCTTTCTTGTTCGTTGAAGTTTTATCTTTTTTTGTGAAGCCCAGAACTTGAGCGACATAAAATGGTTCAGTTGGAGGCTCACAGATCATATATATACAATCACCCTTTTTTATTGTATGTCCATTTTTCAATGTAAGCGTTATCTCAGCAGAGTCCATTCGTGCTCCTCTTAGATCAAGCCCTTCGTTGAAATCAGTTCCTGGAGCTATTGGCGGCTGATAGTTTATTGGAATAACATCATCCACATCAAAAAATGCAACATTCTTGGAAGATGATACGGAAGAAGATGAGGGGGGAGGAGACGTTGAATCAGATGAGGATTTCCCACGACGTGGCTTAGAACCACGCTTTTCTGACTTCGTAACGGAGGATGGTATATCCGTTTCTGCTTTTTCCTTGTAATCTATGGATTTAGCCGATCTTCTCTTCGGTCTAGATGCGATTGTCTGAGGTTCAAACTTGACCTCTGAAATTGTCTTTCCACTTTGTGGCATTTTTCCTTGGTCGCCTTCACTTTTTCCTTGTTGCACAGTTGTTTCATCCTGTGTAGATTCATTTGTAGCACCACCAATTTCTACATCGGCGGTAGCTTCATTAGGGCCAAGTTCAGAACAAGAACCGTTATTTTGAGATATACTTGATTCAACCTTCACCATACAATTTTCTGGATTCTCTGTGGTCACAGGTACTTCTGGTTTCTCTGTGCTCTGCGCTAACAGAGCCTCGCTGTTGGTGTCGTCTACCTCCATCATAACCTGTGAAATGGTTGCCGGCGGTCTACTTGATAATGGAACTTCAGACATGGTATTATGGTAGATAGCTATCGATAATAGAAGGAGCCAGCAGGAACAACAGTATGTTCTAACAGCACAAATCGACAAGCTAGAAACAGTTACAAAGCATTGACGCTGAGCACAGAACAGAGACAGTCAAAAACAAAAGTGTGAAGAAAGGGTGTGAGGCCGAGATTTACAAATGCGAGTATGCGATGTTCGGTTTTCATGTTGTCTCTCTCATACACATTTAAGGCAGCGTCCAGCTTAAAATCTGCTTCACCTTTGCGTTGCATCGACCTTTATTCTAGTACAGCAAAATAGAGCATAAACTAAGGTGTTGTTATATAAAGCTACAGCTATGAATGATAGATCAGTGCCAAGCATACCGGGTACACGATGTTTGCCCGAGGTGGAGTTGTATCTTAAACAACAAGTAGCGTTGATTCTACGTACCAGAGTGAACCACTTTCCTGGGTCTCAGCCGGTTTCTTTCACCCGGGAACACCTCCACAACAATTTACTAAGAAAAGACTATTTGGTCTGTGAAAAAAGTGACGGGCTGAGAGTTTTATTATTTGTGCTAGTCAACCCGGACACTAATGAAGAAGGGTCCTTTTTGATTTCCCGAGAAAACGAGTATTATCATATACCTGATTTCCATTTTCCTAGATCAGAGAAAGATTTTGATATTAGTCACAATGGTACGATTGTTGATGGTGAGTTAGTTTATTCGACCAACCCAGTCACGAAGGTAAAAGAGGTGAGATACCTTATTTTTGACTGTCTTGCCATGGATATGAACAGCGTGACACATAAAAACTTGTGGAAAAGACTTTATCATGCGCAGCATGAATTTCATAAGCCATACAGTGAGTTACGTCGGAAGTTCCCAGATGCATGTAAGGATTGGTTGTTCAAGTTAGATTTCAAGAACATGACCCAACCATTCAAAATCCATAAAATTTTCAACGAAATGAGAAACCTTACTTATGTTTCCGATGGTTTGATACTTACCTGTTGTGATACTCCATATATATCGGGTACTGATCCGACGTTGCTCAAATGGAAACCATCAGAGGAAAATACTATTGATTTTAAAATCAAGCTGGAATTCCCAAAGTACATTGATAATGACTTACCAAAGCACGATCCAAACAGAGAGTACACCAATTACGATGTGAAGCCTAAGTTCAAGTTATATGTCTGGAAAGGTGGCGATGCCCCACATCAACATGAAAGTGTAGAACTGAATATCAAGAGAAATGGAGGTGAATTCAAAAACTCTTTCCAGAACTACGATGAATGGAACGAATTAGACGTGAGTGATGAGCAATGGGACAAGTTGAAGAAATCTGGAGAGTCTTTCAATGGGCGTATTGCTGAATGTAGACAGCGTCAAAATGGAAGTTGGGAAATGCTTAGATTTAGAGACGACAAGATGAACGGTAACCATATAAACGTTGTGTTGAAAATTTTGAAATCTATTGAAGACTCTGTGACCAAGGATGAGTTAATTGAGCTCGAGCCACAAGTTAAAGCGAGGTGGGAAGAGCGAGAGAGGATGAAACGTAAGGCTCAACAACAACAGCACGATTTTGTTCATCACAATAGCCATGGTCAAGTTCACCATGGCCACAACCCCGCCAAGCCACCTCCTCCTGTCGCTGTGGGGGAAAAGAGGAAACACGAAGCTGAACAGCCTGAACAGAACAAAAGAGAGAAAATTGGAGTTGAAGGCTCTGAGAAGGTCGACGATGACGAAGAGTTTTATGAGTCGGACGGTTTTGAAGAAATGCCATCCTATAAAAATTAGTTGTAAATATACTAACCAATATATACAATTTGTACAATATTTCAAAGAAAGTAAAAGTAAGGTGAAAGCAAAAGCTTAGATCGACAAGATGGAATGGAATAATACATACAAATATAATTGATTTGTTTGTGTGCAGATATACATATCTATATATATTTACAGGGGGGGTGGAAGTGTATAGAAAGGGAATTATTACGTGAGATCTTCAAGCGTAAGAAAGGATGCATGAGTCCATAACCAACTTAGGGATACCGTTACCGCTGACAAGGTATTTTTGAGAAGCAATTCTTTGGATCACGGTGTCTAGGTTACCAGAGAGTAGTTGATTCTCCAAGTCGTATTCGTTGTGGATAAGGTTGAACTTGAGAAGATGGCTGACCAAAGACTTGCATTCGTCCAAATTGAATTTCGACACGTTGAATTTCTGTAAACCGTTGTTCTGTAGCAATCTGTTTGCAAGTTTGTAGTCGAAATCTTTGAACTTAGCATAAGCGAAGTCTTCGATGGGCTTGTCACCGACAAGTACATCCAACGTACCGTTCCTTTGTAGTCTGTGGTTACCATGGGTTGCAACCATTATGGCTCCATTTTTGAAAGACTTTTCACCGGAGACATACTGGAGTAAGGTGTCTGCGATGGTGAAATTTTGAAAGTAAATTCTACGGTTCTCGGTATCTCTATATTTGGTCATTCCGTGCTGGATGAATGCGGAGAAGTTGTCTATGGTCATGTATACTGGTAGTTTATCCTGCTTGGACAATTCGTCGAGCATGACGGTGAACGCAAAAGTGGTATTCGATTCGATGGGAGAGGCTTTCAGGATGTGGTTGGCGAGGTCCAGCAACGTGCCTGAGACTTTGTGGGAGGAAGCTTTGTACATGTTGGTGAGGGGCGTGATCTCGCCCGAAAGAGGTATCTTGGCCAAGCTTTCGGCGTTCAGGTTGACGAACTTCTTCATGAAGGTGCGAGAGTACATAGGCTGGTCGTACTTCTTTGTGAGCGGGTTGAGTTTGAAGTCGGACGAGCCGTCCACCAAGAGGTCTGCATTGGAGATGGGGAACAGAATTGCACCGCTGTTGTTGTGTGCAAGGGCAAAGGCCTGGAAATGAGCCAGCATCGTGGACTTCCCGATACCGGAGTGTCCGTTGACAATGTATCTGCTTTCTGCGCTCGATCCGTTCCGGTTGACGATCTCAAGGAGCCTGGAGTCTTCCACAGCACGGAACAGCGTCAGCGGCTGGGAGTACAGCTCGTTGTACTGGTCTGGCTTGAACGAGCCCGCGATGTGGAGCTTTTGGATCGACTCGGAGGGGTACTTGACAAAGGAGTTCTTGATGGTGTCTTTGTTCTCCGCCACGATGGAAGGCAGCTCCTTGATGAGGTTTTCATCGGCCTTGAGGGCCAGCTTCTTGTAGTTTTTCGTGAGCACAGAAGCCTTGAACGTCTTGTCGTTACCGGAGCCCTTCTTGTTCTTGGACTTATCGTAGGAGGACTTCTTGTTGAAGGATTTTCTGGTGGCCGCAGCCGCCAGAACGGCGGAGTTCGTGGAGAAGGCACGGCACTGGCCAACGCTTCTGAAGGAGAGCATTGTTGATGTTGACGAGCGAAGCGGAGGATCTTGCGGGGTGGTTCAGGCCCAAACGAGTTTGTCGTTGGTATCGTCATCTGCAATCGACTCGAAATGAAATTTCCATGATGAAAAAAGGTGTCTCTCGAGCCGGCGAGCTCGACCGATCCGGAGCCCTTTCCTGGGGTGAAGAGGCCTGCGGGCACGTACGCTCGCATGGCAGTCAGTCACGTGCCTTTCTCTCCGGGATTCTTTCCGGTGCACGGGTGTGAAAAGCCTCCCTCTTCTTTTTCTTTTCTGCCAGTTGTCTTTCCCTTTCGGCGATTTTATTTCCTGCGCTCCTTTTTTCTCCTTTTCTCTTTTTGCTTCTTGCCGTCTGTTTTCGTTTTGCTGCATTTGGCGCGGTGGCGCAACCGCTGTTTTTGCGGCGGGAGAGAAACCCGGAAGGGAAAAACCCCGAATCAATTAAATTGAGCTCGTCAGATCTGGAAAAAAGGAGTAGAAAAGTAAAAATAGAAAACAAAGAAAAAAAAAAAAAAAAAACAGAAGAGAGAAAATGGCGTGCCCTAATCATGATTGTGAGCTATTATCGATGCTCAAAAAAAAAAAAAAAAGTGGTGAAACGGCTCAGAAGCAAAGGGGGGTTTGTCGTGCTGTTGTGGAAGGGGGCGTCGTTGCCAGGGAGTAGGGGTGATATGGGGATTAAATTAAAATTAAAAAGTATTAAACATTAAAAATTGAATATTAGAGAAAGGGTAGAGAGGAAAAGAAGATGGCAGAGGGGTGTATTAATTAGGTGGCGGTAGCATTATCAGTATTAGTAGTGGTGGTGTAGAGGTGGCGACTCGCCTCACCCGGCAGCAGGCCTAGTTGAAGACCTTCTTGAAGTAGTTGCCGAGCTTCTTCAATGGGTTGGAGGACTTCTCCAACTCGCTGTTGACCTTGGCAGACGTCTTCTTGGCTTCTTCTCTGACGGCGTCGGCCTCCTTCTTGATCTCCTCGCTGGCCTTCTTGGCAGCGTCCTCGACCTTGTCGACGAAGGTGGCGGACTCCTTCTGTTCGGTCTTCTGGACGTTGTCGACAGCGGCTTCGGCAGATTGGGTGGCTTGGTTGACGGTTTCTTCGGCAGACATTGTTTGGTGGTGTTTGGTGGTGTTTGGCTGGAGAGGGGAGAGGACAGAAGAGAGCAAGGGGGAGAGCAAGGGGGAGAGCAAGCAGAAGGCCAGAGAAAAGCGCAGAGGTGACCAGCTCAGGCACAGCGCCAGCCGGAAAAGAAGGACGGAAATGCGTGTGTATTTATATCGTTATATATAGAACGCCCGACATGCGTCACGGTGCCTCTTTCTATCCGGTGCTGCGACAAAAACAAATCCGGAAGCACATCACATCACGGGTGTCCGGGCGAGCCTCGAAAACGCCAGAAGCAGCAGCCGTGGCAGAACAATGCGGGCGGTGGCCTGGGCGAGCGCCTGTTAAGCCTGGCCGCTGCAGGCAGATCCCGCTCGCGTGGTAACAGTGCAAACAACAACAGCCCTCTGCCGGGCTTGCTGGCGCCGCTCTGTGTCGGGGGTGGTGACACCAACACTGTGGCCGCAGGAGCTGACGCTGTGGCCGGGCTGAGTCGTTGCCACGGCAGGCTCCCGCAACGGGGGCTTCGTGTGTTGCCCCTCTTCTCTTCTGCTGTTGCCGCTGCTGCTGCCGTTGGCGCTGTTGCGACGGTTACAGATCGGGATCTCGCCCCCTCAGCACCGCCACCCGGCGCACCCAGGGCGGGCTGTGCAGCGCACCCGCCACGCGCCCTTGTTTGCTGCTTGCCAGCCTCGTGTGGGCCGAAAAAAAACAAAAACGACGATCGGCGCGCCGATCGGCCCGGCGGCGGCGGCTGCGCTTCTGTCCGCAGAAAAACCCGTGCACCGTTGTTGGGGTCACGTGCGTCAGGCGTTTCTTTTCCTTTCCTTCCTTTCCTTCCTTTCCTTCCTTTTTCCCTCCGGCCTCCCTGCCGCTCTGGTTTTTTTTTTTTTTTTCCTCACCAGAGGGCGGGGGGGGAGAAAATCTGAGGGGGATAATCTCAAAAAAGATCACTCTGTACACACAAAGCAGACTCACGTCTATTTTTGTATCCGTCAGGCTCTCTGTTCTTCTGCTGCCCCTTGCGTGGTGTTCCTTATCGTGGGCGGTCTTTGGTGGAAAAAGAAGTTCTTTCCGTACAAAGCTCACCCGGATACACATTCCGTCCTGCTGTGTTCCTCCGCACGTGTTTATCCACCCTGTTACCCTTCCCCCTCCGTACCCGTCAGCTCCCCTTCCCTCCGATAGAGAAGTTAGTGGATCACAGGCACAAGACGATTTAGTAAGCTGTTTCGCTGCAAGAAACTTCCCCGCACTACAAACACCCAGCATGGACCCAAACCAAGTGAACGTCGACCTCAGGGTCGGACGGAAGTACCGTCTCAGCAAGAAAATCGGCTCGGGATCGTTTGGTGATATCTACCTAGGCACAAACATCATATCCGGCGAGGAAGTCGCAATCAAGTTGGAAAGCATCAGGGCCAAGCACCCGCAGTTGGAGTACGAGGCAAAAGTCTACAAGGCCTTGTGTGGCGGTGTCGGCATACCTTTCATCCGGTGGTACGGAACAGAATGCGACTTCAACGCCATGGTGATCGACTTGTTGGGCCCCTCCTTGGAGGACCTTTTCGGCTACTGCAACAGAAAGTTTTCTCTGAAAACAGTTCTCTTGTTGGCGGACCAGCTGCTCTGCCGTATAGAGTTCATCCACGCCCGAAGCTTCATCCACAGAGACATCAAGCCCGACAACTTCTTGATGGGCGCTGGGAAAAAGGGCTCACAGGTCAATGTCATTGACTTCGGCTTGGCCAAGAAGTTCAGGGACCCAAGAACCCATCTCCACATCCCCTACAGAGAAAACAAAAACTTGACCGGTACCGCCAGATACGCCTCCATCAACACCCACATGGGTATAGAGCAGTCCAGAAGAGACGACTTGGAGAGCTTGGGTTACGTTCTAATCTACTTCTGCAGAGGCACCTTGCCATGGCAGGGCTTGAAAGCCGCAACAAAAAGACAGAAGTACGACCGTATATTGGAGAGAAAGCTGGCAATACCAACCGAGGTTTTGGCCAAGGGGCTCCCAATAGAGTTCACCCACTACCTCAACTATATCAGATCGCTCAGATTCGATGATAAACCAGACTATATCTATTTGAGAAGAATGTTCAGAGATTTATTCTTGAGAGAAAAATACGTTTATGATTATATTTTCGATTGGACAATCTACAAATTCACTGTACAAAACCAGAGTCATCACCATCAACAGCAGCAGCAGCAACAAAAGGCTATCGAAGAAAAAAACAAGTCCACCCCTCAACAGCAGCAACAACAACAGTTCCAAAACCAAGCCGACGTGAACCAATCTGCTGAAATCAAACCACTGCTACAACAACAACAGAACCAAGCGATCCATGTCCCAGATATCGAGGCTAACGACCATCTCAAACAGGCCTATAGAATCCAGCAACAGCCTCAAGCAGACCAGAACCAAAATAGTTACTACTACATGCAACAGCAACAACAGTCGAAAAACCCGGTCCAAATTCAGCAATCACAGGTTCCTAACCCAATAAACCCTCAAACCGCCCAAAACCAGAGCTCGCAATCTAACGTCAATAACAGCAACCCCGCTTGGTTATGATTATTCACCCATCCGTCCTTGTTCATCATTTCCAACCGATTGACCGATAGGTTGAAAACATACTTGATCTCTTGTATGTTCCGTTTTTTACGAGAAATAAACATGTGTTTATCTATATACATATGACGAGCAATCACTGCATTGCCATGTTCCTACATCTAGCTATCAACACTCGTGCCCGGGGGTGCTCTCTGCATCACAGGCAGCACGGAGCTTCCAGCATCAGTGGTGGAGAAATCCCACTCTTCGTTCTCCTCCATTCCTCCTCTCCTCTTTTCTCTCTCTCTCTCTTTCTCTCTCTCTTTCTATCATTCCCTCTATCCCTTCCTCCTTCTCTTTCTCTTCCTATTCCTCTTCCTCTTCCTCCTATTTCTCTTTCTCTTTACCTCTGTGTTCCTTATACTGTGTATTCCTGTGTACGCACAACGGTATTTCACTACTGACGAGCAGCGCGGAGATCCCTTCCCAGCATCGAGACGGGTTTGATAAGCTTTAGTAATCAATCATCGTTCTATACTTCCCTCTTCTTTTGCAAGTTCAACGTTGGATCATCAACCCATTTTCCATCCTCTGTATCCGTGACTTCTCAAAAAAAATGAAAGACATTTTGTTTGGGTGCAGCAAGCACATCGCTCGATATGCATACCTTCGCCGTGATGTGGAGAACATGGAAAAACTATTGAAACATATTGAGGTCTCCTCTAAGTTGATCGTTTTCAGTAGCAGAAACAAATCGAACCGACTAGAGGCTCTTCTTTACGACAACCAGTTGGCTTTCTTGGATATTCATAGGTTCAGTGTATTTTCTCAACTACTTCAGAAGTGGTTGATATTCAATACTTCGATCGAAAGTGTCGTCAAAGAGAAGGGGAAGTACGACTGGGCAAAAATCGATGCCGAGCTCAAGGAAGTCTCTCTTTTCTGGTTGGGAATGGACGATTTGAATGTCCTTGGCGGCGCTGACACCAAAACTTCCAAGGAAATTACACCATCTGCTGTCTGTCCTGTCCCCGTATACGCCATCGACATCAGTAAATCTGACGTTTTATGCAAGTTTGTGGATTCTCAACTGGTAAACTCGAACTCGGATTACCGGTATTCCGAGGGTATGCCAGAGATCATGCAGATGGAAAACGAATTGGCAACCGTCTACGCGTACTCGAAGACTTTTGTTGATTTCCTATCCAAAAATAACTTTTGTCCTTCCTGTGGGGGGCATGTCATTCCGGTTGAGCTTGGCTCCAGACTCTACTGTTTGGGTGACTCGCCCTACCCGGCTGCTGCTGAGTGCAAAGTGAACCTAAAATCAAACAACGTACAATATCCACGTACAGATCCTTGTGTGATTATCGCTCTCTCCGACGACACCGGTCGTGTGTTACTTGGGAACAATAGTCAAAGGCATCCTACAACCTCGGAATCCATTGTGGATGAAGTTACGGGTAAGAAAGTTGAGTGGAAAAAGAGATTTTTTTCCTGCTTTGCCGGATTCATGGAACCTGGAGAGACTATTGAGCATGCTTGCGTGAGGGAGGTCTATGAAGAAACTGGTCTCATATTGCAAGAGAAGGACATCAGTATCATAGAAAGTCAGCCTTGGCCCTTCCCTGCCAGTTTAATGATTGGCTGTATTGGGACGATCAGCCGAGAAGAGGCAGTTGACTCTAAGATAAATGTCCACTTAGATGACGAGCTGGAACATGTCCAGTGGTTCGATAGGGCCGAGGTGGCAAAAGTGGTCTCCAGAAAAGGTAAGGGTTTCCTTTCACGTACAGAAACTGTTGTAGAAGAGTGGTTCTGCCCACCTAAAGAAAGTGTTGCGGGGAGATTGATTGACCATGTAGTGCAAACCAATAAAGATCCTACTGCCGATAACGGAAAGTTCTAGAATTATTATATAACCTGGCTCATCTCTAGAAATTCACATTTTTCACGACAATCGTGGCATGCGGTTCCTTCTTACGATTACTGACTTCAGGCTCAAAACTACTTGTCATTTCGATACCCTCTACAGCAGAAGAATCGCTGACAGTATCATCTTCATCTTCATCTTCGAGATTACCTTTAGGGCCTTGGTACCAATTTTTGGCATCCAAAACGTACCAAGTTCCGGAAAAGATGAAACTGAAGCCGATGATCAAAACCGTGTAGTTCATATTTTCCTTATTCACCGGCATATAGTTTGGGAAAATAAAAACAATTGAGACGAACAACGTCCAAATACACGCAAAAGCCATTATTGGTTTTGAAAACCGCCCCATGTTGAATGGCCCCATGTTTATGCCTGCCTTTTCCTTTCGAAGAAGGAAAATAAAAATAACCATAACGTATGACCAATCTGTGCAAATTGCGTTTGCAGAAAAAATTGCGTTCATTGCAATGTTAGAGCCTAGGTTGATCAATGCCAAGCATGCATCAATAAAACAGAGTAGCCAAACACATCTTAAGGGCTGGCCAGTTTTCGAGTCTAACTTATACCAGAATTTGGAAAAAGGAAACAAACCATCTCTGGAAAATGACCAGAGTGACCTAGATATGTAGCAGAAAGCAGCTGACCCTGTAAACCAAAGAATTGCAAATGTTAGTGAGATAAAGGCAGTAGAGGCAGCCTTTCCCATTGCATAGTCAAAGATAGCAACAAGTGGTTGATTTGATGGGGATTCTAAGATCATACTGATATCTGGGCCCATGCATAGAACAAGTACAATTACTAGGGCCCATCCTAGAATTGCATTTGCTACCAATGCAGATCCAATTGCAAGTGGAACATAGTAGGCAGCATTATATGCCTCCTCGGATATTCTCGAAGTTGCATCGTAACATGTCATAACCCAAGAAACTTGTAAAAATCCAAACAAAAAGGCCCACCCATCGGCTTTCCATCCAGTAGAGTTGATAACTGTCCCAAATGTGTAGCTTCCCGAGTTTATTTTGGGACATTTTACCAATAAGGTCACAATTAAGGCAATGGTTGTTCCGATATTGACAACACAGTAATATTTTGTGATTTTGGCCAAAATATTGCTAGGAATCGAGTTCATAAGTGCTTGTGAGATCAAAATTAAAATTGTAACTGCAGTCACATGTCCATTTGTAGGAATGTATGTGTATCCACTTCGTAAAGAAATGCACTCTAATAGCAAAGTTGCGGCACCAAAGTCACCAGCAGCTGGACCTGTAATTGCACCTATTATATATAACCATCCGTTAATCCAGCAGAGCAAGGGAACGTGTTCTTTTGGAACCAAATGAGAAATCACATAATACATCCCACCTGAAGTTGGAAAACACGAGGTGATCTCAGCAACGGACCAGCCGATGCACAGGCAGCCAATACATCCGACAAACCAGCACCAAACAATCCCTGCGGGGCCGCCAGACCAAATCGGATACACCAATGTGACGGACATTGTACCCAATAAACCTGAAATTGAAAAGGCAAACGAAAATGATGAAAAGAAGTCATAGTTCCTGCTGAACTCTTGTTTATAGCCAAAGCCCGCTAGCTTGGCTTCATCGGAGTTATTTGGATTTGCTGAGTGAGTGGACTTAACTTCAACAGACATGTTACAGCACTGCTATTCTTACTCTAAATTAGTAAGTCTGACAAAAAGGATGAGGCGAAGTAGTACAGTTACTTTGTAACTAGCTACTACATTTAGAGGCCCCCTTATTTGTTATAAAAAAGAAGCAGATGTGTGCAATAAAGAAGTTGGACTTAGTGCACCATGCGACGGCTGTTGCTACCCGATGATAAAGAATTGAGGTCTCATAAATTGAGTGATTAAGAATTTCTTTTCAGGATGAGATGATACTAACTGTAGCGACCATTAGCCGCTAAGAAAGAATTCAACATGTATCGCATCTTTATGCCTCAATGCGTGCACTTAATCTCCGTTTGTTGTCAGAAGCATTACCGTAACTATTTGTCCCTCATCAAAACCATTTTTCCTCGGAATTTTCCTTATCAGACTGCCATAAGGGTACATTTTACGGGTACAGCCGTGCTGATAATGTTGCTTTCTCGAAAAAACAGCAGGGTTCGACGTCTATTGGATGAGTTATCAACCGAATCACTGGACGGCAAAGGGCTTTCGTGGGCCTCGGCGACCTTCTGTCATATTGCCTCATAGCCTTGGGGTTGGTCTGCGGTGGGATAGCAATCGAATAGGACGCATCAATACCAACCCACGGCCCCACCACTATTCCAGACAACGTAGTCCTTCGTCGCTGGTTGGAATTACGACATTAGGACAAAGTTTTTACCTTTGCTAATGGAGGAACCCACGCACCAATTGCATGTTCATATCCACATCCGTATCGTGTAGAAGGTCTCATCCTTTGAAGCATCTGACACGATAGCCTAAAAAGCAAGCATGCATGCCACGCTTCAAACGAAGCGTATGGGCTACTAAATGTTTTGACCACAGCTTCATCCAACTAACACAAAACTTGGTCTCAGACTGGCATCAATAAACAGGTCCAGCTTATGTTTATTCAGATCCCAAAGACCCTGAAACGGCCCAACGACATGCAACTCCAGAGATACAGTCTGGTCACGTGTGCTGCCTCCTCCACAGTTCGAGACATTTGCCGGGCTCATGTGCAATTGCAAATATGGCCAGGCGCGATGAGATAAGACCACTTGGGCTGTTTGCCCATCGGTCAGCCAGGATTCCCGCGTTCTATTCAACTTTGCTGAGTGCATCGCGGTCGGTGCAAGTGGAAACCAGCAAGCCATCTCTTTAAAATGTGGAGTCTTGGTGAAGTTCTGGCATCGGATGAGCTGTTTCCGCTGTCAAACACCGAAACGGCATGGCATCTGATTCATTTTTCGGCCTTTTGCCGCCTTAGATACCTGGAGCTGCGGGTTACTTCCTTAAAGCAACTGGATTTGACGAGAGATAGTACCTCTGTGATAACCATATGTACACAGGAGGCAATGCTGCTGGTGCGATGCTTAAGGGGGATGAACACTAAGTGCAGTCCACCCCTGGCTAACTGGGCTGAGATAACAATGAAGCCACAGCTATCTCAACTGTGGCGCTGTAGTACGTAATCATATAACTACGGACCGATTTTTGAAGTACGTTTCCACCAAAGACTATATAACAGCCCTTGCCGATCTAAATTTGGTTTAACTCATTACCGTCTTTAATTCTAGATCGCATTGCTACCTTTACAATTGTAGCTATCAATAAGCAAAGATGACGTTGGAGCCAGGACGTACCTATGGTGCCTCAATTAGTTACACAAAGGACGACGATTCGAAAATCGGAGATGTGTTCACAGTCTCCAAGAGCAACAGAGAGGCATTAAAGTTCCCTCGCTGGGCCCCGTCTTGGGACCCAAAAGAGGACCACAAGTTTGAGCACTTGAAGCCCTTTAGGCACATCGACAGAGGTTTGTTCGGAGATCCTACCTTCAAGTCTCTACGTGAAGATAATAAGGATGTCACCTTCAGGAAAGTGTCTCCTAAATTTGGCTTAGAAGTCGATGGGATCCAGTTAAGCACGCTATCAAACAAACAAAAAGACGATTTGGCCTTGTTAGTGGAAACTGCGGGCGTTGTGGCCTTCAGAAACCAGGACTTCAAGTTGCAAGAGTTTGACAAAATAAAGGATTGGGCCAAATATTACGGTCCTTTAGATGTCCATGCGACCTCTGGGGCTCCGATTAACCATCCAGAATTCCATATTGTGTTCAAGAGGAGTGACCCTGACCATCATCTGAAGGTTTTTGAGCAGACACTGAATAACATCTACTGGCACTCGGATGTAAGTTATGAGCCTCAACCACCCGGAGTTACCCTCTTTGCTATGCTAGAAACGGGTTTGGGTGGTGATACTCAATTTCTTGATTCCTTTGAAATCTACGACAGGTTATCACCATTGATGAAGAAGAAGCTAGAGGGCCTTAAAGTACTACATTCCTCCAAAGAGCAAGCAGCACAGAATACTTTCGAAGGTGGGATAGAGAGGAAAAAAGCAGTGGAGTCTATTCACCCATTGGTTAGATACCACCCTGTTTTAAAAAGAAAATTTCTTTACATCAATAGTGTTTTTTCCAAAAGAGTGTTAGGGCTAAAAGCAGAAGAAAGTGAAAACTTGATGTCTTTTCTCAACAAGCATTCAGCGAGCTGCCTCGACGCTCATGTGAGATTGCAGTGGGACGAAAACACTGTGGTTTTGTGGGATAATAGGAGAGTCTTACATACTGGTACTTCTGATTTTAATACCACCGATATAAGACATGCTTTCAGAGTGACCACTATGGCTGAAAGACCATTTGAAAACGAGCAAGAATACGAAAACTGGACTCCTGAGCAGGAAGAGGAAAACATCAAGCTTAAAGATCATTATCTCGGTTTGAGTCCAGCACAGTACTACGAGGAAACTAGTAATAAATAACAAACTGTTTTGTATAAAACATTTGATGCTATTTAGAAGAACACTTACCTTGTATACTTTTTTATCTCCAAGCAAGGGAGCATATATCGTCACTTATGAAAATAAAAACGCCTAAATCGTAGAACAAAAAGATTTGGAAGAGTACTCATTTGAAAAAATAGAGAGTGAACTTTTTAGGATTTGGAGTTTCGCCAAACACAGCACCAAAAGAGTCTGACCCGATGTAAGAAAAACATGCCTACACAGCTAAAACTACCCCGGTGTTAACTTCAGATAAATATTATATAAATGCACTCTCAGGCCAATATTGAAAATCAATTACTATTCTTCAGACAGGCAAAAAACTACAGGCAATATTCGACAAAAATCAAGCTATCTATATGTATTTGTTCAATAAACTATTTTTGTAGGCTTTTTTGGCCGGGCTTTCATCTTCTTTTTGGCTGGGCTTTTACGATCATTACGAAAATGAAAAATGGATGAAGAGTGTAATGTTACTGAAAGCACAGCAATTTTGGACACTGCAAAACTCCGTCAATGCTTGAACTCAGGCTCATTCGACCTCAATTTCTTGGCTTTCTCTGGAATTGCTGCTCCGACGTTGAGTTTTGTTTTGTCTCCACCTCCCTCTGAGTCAGGCTATGAATGTGCTTCTATTTGTTACAGCAGCAAGAGAGACATGTTGAGGGAATTATTTGCTCAGAGTGCATCCATTTAGAATGCAAAACTTTAGATAACGGACCTCAAAAATTTGATACTGAGGTGATCACTTGGCTTGGACTTTCCCATGAATCACTTTTCTCCCATATGGTGATAGTTCAACTATTACAGAAGAGTGTTTTAAGGACAGATATTGCCTGTCTCTTTCGGCGAAAAGATACATTGTTGAAAGATATATTTTGTGAAGAGGGCATAACTGTTGGCAACTTGGACCAATTGAGGTAGTGATAAGAGAGCCGAAGATTCTGCACCTTTATTACAAAGTACAAACTTTTTGTCTTTACACACTCATGACGTCGACTAATCTTTCTTGTTTCAAATTACTTAGATGCCTTGTCATTGTAAAGTTCTTATCTCTTATCTCTTGATCCTCAATGGCTTCGGCATTTTGTCTCAACAAAGACGGGTCATCTGAGATAAGCGTTAATACAGAACAGAGTAGAATGAAATTCAGATAGATTTACTGTTGTAATCTAGCTATTCTGTTATGAATATCCATTGTATATGTTCACTTTTTCTTATTTTTGTTGCTTATTTATATATATATCTAATATAACTGACATACAGACTATTACTCTCAGTCATAAATACAGAGACAAACCTCTTGTATTTATACACTTATACCTTCGGTTAAACTTGCCATTATTCATTTGTGACGGCGGCTAACTTTCCAGTTTTAGATTACTAAGATGCCTTATCATGATAAGACTCTTATCTCTTATCTCTTGATCCTTATTGGCTTCGGCATCTTATCTCAATACTAAGATACCTTATCATGATAAGATTCTTATCTCTTATCCCTCGATCATTATTAGCTTCGGCATCCTATCTCAACATTTACAAACAAGAATTGTTTGCCTTCATTAATTTTTAGTTTCCCGTGGTCATGATGAGCTTTCCTCTTCGAAAGTTTGTCCAGGAGTGAGCCCAGCAATGCTTAGTATTATAAGCTAGACTAATTATAGAACAGTAACAAAAGCACAACAAGTGGTCGGATGGTCTAGTTGGTTATGGCATATGCTTAACACGCATAACGTCCCCAGTTCGATCCTGGGTTCGATCATTTGAAAATAAATTTTTAACACCTCTCTTTTTTGATTACCTCTTTCTCTCGGTTGTCCAAAAGGTAAGCAAATTACGCGCTGTTAAGCCTCTCGGTATGTGCCATGTTGCTTCTTTTCTAAAGATGAGATTTCCTCCGAACTGTTTTGTTCCATTGTCTGTACAAAAAAAGCCTTTACAATTTTTGGGTTTGAGCTTAAAGGCCAAAGAAACTATACATCATGGATACAGCGGCGACTTTTGTGGCCCATCGTCTCTGTTATTTTGTCGACTTCGGCTGAAAGTGATTTGGAAAATTTTGGTCACATAGTTGTAAGATCGAACAAATTTACCCTTTATTCATAAGAAATATACACCTCTCCATTCATTTGAGATTACCACCATTGGGAGGCTAGTATTGATTATATTTTTGTTGACAATTTGGGCTTGCTTTTTGATCTTTTCAAATTTTCAATAATTTGATTAGTCAGTCAAAAATAATTCTGCTGGATAGTGGAACAACATCGTTGTTTATACCACTTATGATGCAAACACGCCGCATTCATTTTTTCCAATTCACTCACGGATGGTGAGAGTTATGCAGTCCATTGCAATTCTATTTTGAATATTGTCCTTGGAATTTGTGGCAAAAACTGAACTTTGACTTCCCACATGTACCTCGGTGGAATTATCCTGATTATTCAGAATAAGTGGCTATTGTATTAGCAACATATAAGGACTGGATACTACGGACAATAGATACTGGATTTTGGGGATTTTTTTCATGCAAAACAAATTATTGAGTGCGATTATGAAAGTCAATCAGTGGGAATAGCGCAATAACGATGTCAAACTTATCAACCCCAGATCAGACTCAACGATGTCAACTCCGATCAGCTCTTCAAAAATAACTAGCAGCTCTAGTATACCTCGTCTTATCAGCACCATTGAAATGCACACCAACGGCGTATTCCTAATTTCTATTATTACAAAAAGTTATTTTTGAATTCTTTTATTTACTTCAGTATAATATTCACTTCCATTTCGATTACATCTTTACCTTTTCCCTTAATTTCAGCATTACTGTATAAAATACAATATTAGTTATCTTATTCATTTTTTTGGTCTATACATCTCATACTATTCTATATACTGAGGGATATACTCTGTGATGACAAAATGTGGTTACGCTGAGAAAATCCAGAATTTCATACTAGCTGTTTCTTTCCTTCCCAAATCTTCTTTTTCTTCGTTCTAATTTGGATATTTCAATGAGATCATCTTCACTTGGCTCGTATATATGCCAGATAGTATAGTGAGGTAATCCTCCGACATGCATTCCCATTCTTTTTGTCATTTTTCCAAAAGCTTCGGTTTCCGCATGATTCATGAAAGTGAAGGCCGGGAAGTTGGAGCCATGTCTAAACACTGACGCCTTGCTGAGGATAGAAACACCACCTACACCGTCCAATTCTACGACCTCATTGGGAGAGCCTTTGGCATCACGAATATAGGCCAAGTGTGCTCTCCATGTAGAATACTCTGCATAACCTTCGACAATGACATCATCTTCGTCCAACGTCTCAGCCAATTTTAGACCGTCTTCGGACTCTATCCAAGAGTTCAAATCATAGGGCTGTTCACGACCGAGAAATGTAGGCAACGGTCTCCAAACGTTTGGAACAATGACGTCGTAACCTCCTGCAAAATTCATCATGAATTCCAAAATGTCGCCAGGGGACATTTCAATGTCAACGTCTCTCCAGTAAACCCAGGAATGGTAAGGTTTCAGCGCAGTAGAGAGAAGCCAGTTTCTGGCTCGTCCCATCAATTTTCGTCTGATACCTTGAATCTTAACGTCATGCCTATCACTGAAGCCTTGACCAATCACCTGTCCAAAATCTTTTTCATAAATTTGGATACTTCTGAAGGGCTTTTCATACTCACTATGGTATGGAGGAGAGTATGCTTTTTTCACCTGCTCGACATAGTCCTGCGGCATATACTTGAGGTATAGGTCGCTCGAGCCAAAAACACCTTTACCTTTGGTCTGCAACTCCTTTGCCTCTAAAATTGGCAACAACTTACCTTCTTGCATGGCTGTTGTGTATTCATACAATGCTTCCAAAGTGTGGTCGCCCTCTGAGCAGTCACTGACCAAAAACGCTATGTCAATAAGGTTGTGGTTGTAGGTAATGTTCATCATGTTACGGAACATCAAAGGCAAGACTTTTTCAGCATTTCTCAACGGAACTAGCAATAGCACGATTTCTTCGTTTTCTTTACCCTTTGGCGTTCCTTCATAGTCGTGTAGGTCGTAGAATTCCACGTTGTCGGGTAGCTCTGCGTCTTGGTTAGGAGGAGTAGCAAGTGCGCTGTTTGCTTCGGATTCTATTGCTTTTAGGTTTTCCAGATCAGCCTTTATTTCTGCACCAATCCCATTCTCCAAGTCTGACTGCAGCTTCGGCACCGCAGTTGTTTCTGACGACTTAGCGCCATCCTTCGCCTGCTTCCTCTCATAGAGCACGTTGACTTCGGTACCAGCGGTGGGGGTCCGAAGAGCGATGAAGAAGACGGCAAAGGCCACACAGAGTGCCAAAAGCATCTTGTAGATCAAAGTCTTGTCATCCTTGGACTTCCCCTTCGTGTTGTACCTGGACGCTTCCCCTATTGTCATAGGGATGTCCGTTCTTTTCTTCTTCCATGTATCTCGCATCATGATTGTACGGTGTCGAACTTCTGCTTACAGGAGAAACTGGTGGTCTGACGAACAACGGGAACAACACCTGCAGAGACAGTGTACTTGGTATTGCTCGGAACGTGTTGTCGATGTTAGCAGATACCGTCTCACAGTATAGGTGGTTTTGAGGCAAAACAAAACTGCATTTTCTTCACAAGGGAGTGTCAGCGTACTCTACGTGTACACCAAGTGGATCTTCCAGAGCCCAGGCAGGATCACCGGACAGTAAACAAACGCCCGAAAGTGGACGATTTGGGTCGATCGGCCCGAAAAAAGTGAAAAAAAGGGGCGAAGAAGGAAAAAAGCGTATACGTCACAGAGGGACGGAGAGGTACAATAATGATAACAAGAGGATATTGATGCGATGTACAAGGGAGGAGGAGCGGTAGACGGAGAGAGCGTCACACCTTGCGTTCGACAAGACCGTGTATTTGCGGCTGGAACCACTCGTCCCGAAGGGTGTCCCAGACGTTGGAGGCGAGGTGTTCGGCCCGGGCGGCAGTGGAGGACCGGGCTTCGATGTACACCTTCAACTTGGGCTCTGTGCCGGAGCCGCGTGCGGTGAACCTGACAAACTCCTCGTGGTCGGCGGCACCGTCTGGGACAACGGTGCATGTAATCATCTGGGACGTTGGGTCGATGTAGAGCTGCGGCTTGTGGTCTGCTGTGCTGGAGTCGTAGCCGACGGTGAGATCGCGCCAGTACGTGACTGTGTAGGTGCCGATCTTGACAGGGTAGGCCCCACCCTGGGGCACGTTTTTGGTCCGGATGATGGTGTTGAAGATGGAGGGCAGGGTTGCAAGGTCGGAGGTGATATAATAGCCGTTGCACTGCTTGAAGTTCCCGTAGAGCGAGTAGAGCTGCTCGAGTTTCTGGGACGGGTCCAGGCCCTGTTTGAGAAGCCGGTTGTACAGCTGGAGGAACACCACAAGCGCAGAGATGCCGTCTTTGTCATGCACGGTGGGGAACATAAACCCGATGGCTTCTTCGTACGCAAAGGGCACGACGTGGCCCTCCCTCTCGAGGTCGATGGCCTTGTTCCCGATCCACTTGAACCCGGTCAAGGTGTCTTCGAAGTGGAATCCGAGTTTCGAAGCAATGGAGCCGATCATCTGAGACGACACCGTGGAGTTCAACATGTACACGTTGCCCACGCCCAGCGACTTGTCGAGGAACTGGGAGTGGATGACGTAGTCTGCAAAGAGAATCCCGATCTCGTTCCCGGACAACTGTTTCCAGCCGTTGTTCTTCTGCCTGAAGGCTGCCGTGAACCTGTCTGCGTCCGGGTCGTTGGCCACAATGAGGTTGTAGCCGCTACCCAGCGTGTCTGCCGTGGAGATCGACATGTCAAGCGCATTTTTCTCTTCCGGGTTCGGGAAACTCACTGTCGGGAAGTCCGGGTCCGGCGTGCACTGCTCCTTCACAGAGACAAAGTTCTCCATGGCCGGAACGAAGTGGTGCACGAGCTCGGACACAAACTTGTGGCCGACCCCGTGCATCGCCGTGTAGACGATCTTGAAGTCCGAGATCGGCTCAGGCTTCAACACGTCCAGGAGATGTGTGCAGTACTCCGCGACTATCTTGTCGTAACTGTACACCAGTCTGTCGGCGTGTGTTTCGAAGATGCGAGCCGTGTCCCAGCGGCCGCCATAATTGAGCCCCGCCACCGGCTCCAAGTTCTGCAGAATCTTCGCCTGGATGTTGCTGTCGTGTGGCGGAATGATCTGGCACCCGTTGGCCCAGTACACCTTGTACCCATTGTCGTCCTTCGGGTTATGCGACGCGGTGACCATCACGCCACCGACTGCCCCGAGCCGGTCCACCGCAAAGGGCACCATAGGCGTCGCACACTCGTCCGGGCCGATGTAGTGCACCGTGAAGCCCTTGAGCAGGAACACAGCAATCGTCAACTCTGCGAACCGCCTCGAGTGGTGACGATGGTCGTGCCCAACCACGACCGCTGCAGCAGCCGACACGCCGTCGTCGCCCCGTATGTACTCTGCAAGCCCCTGCGACGCCTGAAGCACCGTCACATCGTTCATCCGGCTGAACCCGGCCTCCATGCGTGCCCTGAGCCCTGCTGTTCCAAAGACAATCCGGTTCGTGAGCAGCTCATCGAGCCTGCCGTAGTTCGTGTCCATGTCCGCTGCCAGCTGCTCGATCTGGCCCCTGGTATCTGCGTTGACGTCAATTGCCAGCCACTCGGCCACCCGCCGACCCAGCTGTTCCTTCTGTTCCACTGATGCCATTGCTCACTGTGTCTCTTTGTCTTCTTTTGCCCCCGTCCTGGCGCAGAGCCGCCTTCTTGTGTACTCTCTGTCCGAAAACCCTATCTGTGTCAGAACCATAGAGACGGAGAAGGGGAGTTGGGAGGACCCACCTGTGCACCGGGGTGCGGCTCAAGACAAAGAGCAAGCAAAAGAGAATTGCCGTTTTGGGAACTGTAATTGGATGCAGTGCACACAGCTGGAGAGTCTGAAACAGACTAGAGGCAGAGCTGGAAAGAAGAACAGAAGGGCTCGTACGGGGCCTTAGGCAGTTAGGATACAGGCGAGAGGGAGCAAGACACAGATGGTGGGTACGCACGACGAAACAGAGATGCTGGGGTCGTCGCCGATGAAGAAGCGGCGGGGCCGTCCTTCGTTGAAGAAACACCAGTCTGGAGGAGTGATTGGCGAGTCGACAATGCCGATCGCACTCAACACATTGAACCAGCAGAGTGCACACGAGTTGAGCGAGGCGACGGTGAAGCAGGGGTTCTGCTCGACGCCGGTGATGCGTTTGAGCCCCTCGAAGGACAGCCGGCTCGGCGGCGGCGGCGGCGGCGGCAGCGGGAAGACGGCGTCAAAGACGAAGTCGGTGCTCTACGAGATCAACAACAGCGCCGGCATGGCGGGTGGCGGCGGCAAGACGCCGAGGAAGGCGTACAGCGAGCCGTTTTTTGTGAACTCGACGGTGGCGGTAGCCACCCCGCAGAAGGCCTCCAAGACCAGCACGACAGACCCGTCGACGCTGTCATCGTCGTCGCCGCTGAGCAGCAACCTGCTCACCAGCGACCCGGTCCACCAGTCGTCGTCGCCGCTGCAGACATCTCCACTTCCGTCGGAGTACGGCTTCGGCAAGAGCAACTTCAGTGGCAAGAGCCACCTCACGAGCAACCCGCACAGCGGCAACGTGAAGACCGCAAGCGGTCCGGAGGAGAAGGCCACGTTCAGCGTGCAGTCGTCGCCGTTCTACAACAGCTCGTCGAAGCACTACGAAGACCAGATCTTCAAGTACATCAACTCGTCGCCGATCTCCACGGCGCACACCCCCAGAAGGCGGGGCTTCGACCAGAACATGAGCCTTGACAGCGTGATGAGGCTGCAGAGGAGCACACACGGCCGCGTGGGCAAGTACTCGGCGCAGGCGACGCCCCAGTCGTCTCCGCAGAGGCCCCACAGGCAGCAGCAGCAGCAGCAGCAGCAGTACAGATACAGATTGAGCTACCGCTACAAGCTCACGCTCGACATCGACGACTACGGCAAGGCGAAGATCTACGCCCGGGTGCTCGAAAACAACCTCTTCAGCCCGCCCGCGTCCCGCCACCAGTACGACTCCTACCAGCGACCCGTGTCCTCGTGCGGGGCGCTCGAGGAGTGTGCCACGAACCCGTACAGCGGCCTAGCCTCGGACTCGGACTCGGACTCGGACATGGACAACTTCGAGCCCAGCCGCTACGAGCAGTACCTCAACGAGCAGCGGCGGTACAACGAGCAGCGCCAGCAGATCATTCGCAACAGCATGAAGAGCGACCCGTACATGACGGACTACTACACGCCCATCGAGTACATCAGTGCGGGAAACTCGCCCGTGCAGCGTGCGAGAAGCTCCCGGCCGCAGACGAGCCACGGCCGCCACCTACTGCACAGCCAGCCTGGCGGCTTCGAGGACTACATCAACCAGGAGTACGAGCGGGTCAAGACCGTCAACATGACCTATGTGGTGAGCAGCAACACCCACGCTGCGGCCAAGGGGCTCTCTGCCGGGATCGACGTCGACGCGACGGCGGCCGGGCCACCAGGCTCCGGCGTCCCCGGCTTCGCGGTGTACGACCAGCCTGCGGTGCGGGACGAGATGAGCCGCTTGAGCCAGTTCAGGCGGGGCGACAGGGCTGCCACGGCTACGAGTCTCAACAAGATATGCGAGTCGAGGGAGAGTGTTGGCAGCAGCCGCAACGGCGGCAGCAACGATGCGATGGCGGCCTTGCGACACGCAGTGCTCAGCTGCGACGGATTTGCTAGATAAGCCCGACGCGGGCGGCTGGTCGGCGCCCGGGAAAAAGGCCCAGACCCCACGCCACGGCATGTGTAACTAAATAGGTGAATAGATGGATAGACAGACACAGACACACGAAAGCAAATGGCGCCAGACGGCCCCAGGCATCGTGGCCCCATGTCCTGTGCTCCACGGCGTGGCGTGCTTGCCAGGACAATAACAGCTGGCGACAGCCCCGGTTCAGACAATGCTGCTTCACCACACAGGAGCCCCTCACCCCTCATCTGCCGAGACCGCTGCGGATTATCTGGGGCAGAAACCAGAGAGAAGCCGGCGCGCAGGTGGCCCAATCGGGCGTGTTCCCGGCCGCCGGTGTGCGGGGCCGTGTCTGCCGCCGCCTGCCGTTTCTTTGACGCCCGTGGCCCCGTGGCAGAGCGGGGGCGTGGTCCCGCTCTCCCCACACCTTGGCCTGGCACGACGTGGCCGACGTACTAACGGTGACGACGACTGTGCCAGAGACACACGCCACGGACAAAGCCTGCCGCCACGCTGTCGCCAGGCCTGGCGGCAACTCCTCTGACACACCACTAGCCGCGGCCCGATGCGTTCGGCCACTCCTCCCCCCCCTGTTTGGGTATTGCCCGATGCGGCCAGCCCAGGCCGTGACTGCCCCGCGGGGCCGTGCCCGATTCCGCCCCGCTAGTTCTGCGGCAACGGCCGCGTGTCCCACGCCGCAGGCCGCAGAAATGTTCTCTGCAGCACGGCCTGCGGGCCCTGCGGGCCACGATCTGCGGGCTGTGTCTTTAGCTCGTGGTCAGTGCGGCCTGCGGCGGGATGCGATCGGCACGCTCGCAGCGAAGACCCGGCTCGCGGCTCGGGGCGGCAGCTGCTGCCGCTTTAGCTTGCTTGCACTCGCACTCCCGCACGCTCTGGTGCCTTCCACACCCGCGAAAACAGTATTTGTGACTACTCGCTGCGGGTCACTATTGTGCTCTGCAGCGCTGCCGTGCTGCATTGTTGCTTGTTGCTGTCTTTTTCTGTTTGGTGGCTATTTTTGATTATTAGCGATCATTTGTTGCCTGTGGGCCCCCCCATTTTCTAATTATTCTGTATTTACTAGTGGTGGCTAAAACGCTATCGCGATTTTAATGCAATGTGCAATGTCGGTCCAGATCGGGCTCCCTGCCCGGCCCGTATTTATTATCTAAGCTTCGTCCCCATGGCCCCCCTTCTCCTCCCACTCCGTCAACGCAACCGCATGCACCGGACCGGCCCTGGCTTCTTTTCCCTGCCCCCCACTAGTCCCATTTCTTTCCCGTTTCTCGTTTCTTGTATTTTAGTCCCGCTGGCGCCGCCTTCAGATCAGAAATCAGCAGTAGTGCCAGCAGTAGAGAGCCCGATCCCCGCCCCGGTACACAGAAAGCCCGATACACAGCGCCTCTGCACGCAACACCCCTAGAGATACCCCCGACCATACCGCACCGCACACCGCACCGCACACCGCACCAGCAACAGCAACAGCACCAGCAACACCCCCGGCCTGCGATGAAACCCACAGAAGACGACGAGACCCAGTGTCTGAACCTCGCACACCAGTTCCTAGACACAAACTTCATCGAGTCGACGAGATGCGACAACTTCAACATCCTCCCCGTGATCAGCACAAACCCCTCGTTCGAGTCGTTTGTGCGCTCGGACCCGCCGCTGGCCGTCGACTACTTCTCCTACGACCTCACGTCGAAGCAGTACCACAGCTGCTGGAAGAACATCTCCAACAACCAGTTCATGAAGCCGTACGAGTTGTCGAACGTGGACAACATCACCCGCTTGCGCACCGTGCAGCAGACGGACGACTTGATGATGTTCTTGCCCACGACAAGCCAGGCGAGGTTGGAGAACGCGTGCTGGAGAGCGTGGTACAAGAAGCTCCGCAGCTTGCAGGAGTTGGACCCGACCGAGATCAACTGGTTCAAGGAGAACGACGTGACGGTCTTGTACGGCCCGCTCATCGACGACGCGGACGACGCCGCCGAGAAGAAGAGGCAGAAGAACCTCCAGCAGCAGCAAGTGAAGGGCTCCGCCCGAATATTCGACTACGACGGCGACTGCAAGATGGCCGAGGCCTGGAACTCGGACTACTCCTCGTCCACGAGCGAGAACGAGAACGAGAACGACAACGACAGCGACAGTGACAGCTTGCTGCTACAGAAACACTACAGTCTTGAGTCCGCAGGCACGTCGATCTCAAGCCTGTCCAACAGCAAGGCGGCCCCAAAGACCGCCGCCCCCATCGCCGCTGTCGCCGCAGAGACCGCCTCTGCTGCACACGCAGACATGACCCCCCCTCCTCCTCTGCCGGCGTCCTCCGCGTCCTCCACGTCCTCCACGTCCTCGTTCATTGTCTCATCGGGCTCGCAGACGTCCTTGTCCAACACAGACCTACCGGACCTGTCTCCCCCAGCCCTGGCTCTCAACGGCAAGCAGTTGAAGTCCATCTTGAAGAAGCGCAGGAACCTCTACGCAGCCAAGACCGAGTGCAAGGGCACCAAGAAAAGAATAAGCTTCAGCCAAGAGTTGAGCAGTGTTCGCTTCATTGTGTGAGCACAGACCCACGGTTGGCCTTCCGTCTTGTGCTCCTACCATCGCTTTTCCTCTTACGCTTTTTTTGTTTCTTCTTCCCTCCTCGCCCCCTGCAACTTGCTCCTCGTTTTTTCGTTTCATTTCGTTTCTTTTATTTTCCCCTTGTCCTTCCCCCTGTACGGTTTACGTTTTTTTCCTTCTTCATGTTTCGGCCCCACTGCTCTCGGGACCACGGCTCGGTCCCCCGCACTTCCTAATGCACGACCTCCTTATACACTCTAGTCTAATTAATATACACTTGTACACACTATCCACCCACTCCTCTCTACCTCTTCTTTCTATCCTTCCGTTCTTCCCTTCTCCCTCCCTAGCAGCAGATATCGGCGTGGGCTCAGCCGCGCCTCCCTGCCTCCTGTAGCGGCTTTCCGACGCGCCGACGCGCCGACGTCCCGACCACGGGCCGAACCGCTGACTAAGCCGCTGCCTCCGCCGCCCGGGCCGCGGCCCAGCATCAACGGACCAATCGCCTGCGGCTATTCGACGGCGGCAGCGCCCGTCCGCTGCGGCAGCCCCTGCGCAGGGCCGCCGCTTTACACCGCATTGCAGCCGCCTTTTTTTTTTCTTTCCTTCTCTGTTATACACTATTTTCCTTTGCGCGGCGCGCCTGGCGCTGACGTCGTCGTGTCCCGCTGCCGCTCGGATCCCACGATCGTAGACGATCGCCATGTCTGCAGCAGGTAGAGGGAATTGCAAGTGCAACGCTGCGACGAGACCCGCAGGCAGAAGGCGGGCACAAACACAACG
Organism: Pichia membranifaciens NRRL Y-2026; assembly: GCF_001661235.1. Taxonomy (NCBI): domain Eukaryota; kingdom Fungi; phylum Ascomycota; class Pichiomycetes; order Pichiales; family Pichiaceae; genus Pichia; species Pichia membranifaciens. Next base: position 444,476 of record NW_017566987.1, read on the forward strand.
AAAATTCCACGCTGTGCACATGGTGGGGGGACGGCAGTGCTGGTGCTCTGGGTGGCATTTGGGAACATTAGAGCTGCATGCAGCATACTGTTAGTTGCTGCCGGAAGAGCGGACGATCCTATCCGCGGCAACAGCACGGTGCGGAGGGATGTTCGTTGTGCTAACAGCAGGGCAAACAGGGACATACTTTAGGGACCATTCGTAAAACCGATGGAAGGCAGGTGCGGGTGTTGTCAACTAAAATACAGAAATCGTAAAAGGCTCCTTTCGTCAGCGCAGACAGCCTTGCCGGAACTTTGTTTAAATTTACATATGCATCGCTCTCGTGCACTATAACAAACCCATAGACGGTTCATGGCTCGATCTTGTAGTCGACAACCCCTCGTAGCACCTTGATCACGCCGTACACCTCGTGGTACACCTCGTCGTGCGACATGTGGGGCTGGTTCTTCGATTTGTTCTTGCGCTCGCTGCCTGGCACAGGCCATCTGCACTTGATGTTCAACCGCCTGCACTCCGAACACACAGGCTTGGACTCGCAGCACCGCTTCTTTCTCTGGCGACAGGTCAAACAGCCGCCTCGAGATCGCTTGTTGCGGCTGCGGTTGCCGCTCGCCTCCCTCTTTTCTGGGTTCCTGCTCTCGTCGTCTCTGCCGTCAGAGTCGTCGTCGTCGTCGCTTTCGTTACCGCTGCCCGTGAGCTTCTTCTTGCGGCTGCCGCTGCTGTCACCGTTCTCGTGCTCAGCGTCCACCTTCACGAGTGCCCCCGTCCGTAGGCCCTCGCGGCCCTCCTCCCGGGTCTTGGGGACATATGTCTTCGAGCTCATCTCGTAGTATAGTTCCCGACTCTCGTCGCCGGTGTTGCTGCTCCCGCTAACGTGGTCTCCGTACCCCTCGCTGTCCTCGTCGGCGAGCCCTCGCAGCCGGCTCGTCTCACGGTAGTTCACACCGGCACCGCCTATTTGGTTATCGTACGCTGGCGGCGTTAATGGGTATTGTCCTTGCTGTGAATGGAGTGTCTGAGGAGTTGGCGGATACGCCACACTCCCCTTGCTGACACCGATTGTGATGCCGTTGCTGTTGTAGCCACTGGAGCGGTTGGTATTGTTCTGTTGGTAAAGCTGTGGCGACAGCGGAGACTTGGTCTGCGTGTTCGAGGTTATGCCTCCGCTGGGAATACGTGAATCGAAGCCATCCTTCTCGCCGTAGCTCAACTGACTGGCAAGTCCAACGTTATTCGAAGGAGGGAAGTGCTGGCGTGTGTAGTTGGCTGCTGACACAGGTATCCCGACTCCGACGCCGACGCCGGTGCCAAGGTTCATGCCGCCCGATACAGGGTAACCCTGGTTGCTGTATCCCATTGGGACGCCCATGACGCCCATGCTTCTATTGTTCATACTGTTCATGCTATTCATGCTGTTCATGCCACCCATGCTAGGCACTTTTGACATGCTCATATTCATGTTCATGTTGGGAAGGGGCGCAGGAGGCATGTTCATGTTTGGGTAGTTGTGGTAGTTCTGGTTCATGTCCGCCATGCTGTTCCCTGTGGAAAAGGCGGTGGAGTTGCTGTTGCTGTTGCTGTTGCTGTTGTTGTTGTTGTTGTTGTTGTTGTTGTTTTGGCTGTTGTTGGCAGTATTTTCTTGACTGCCGTAGGATGTGTGTCTATACAAAGAGGCCATTACTTGCTGAGGCGGCCGAGTTTTTTCTTCGGTGTCGACAGTGATGAAGTCAGAGGTTGTGTTTCCCTTCTACCGTGCACCCATGTGTATGTCGACGGCAGTTCTGGTATCGACCTTGAGATTTCTGCAAGTGAAAAAGAAAAAGTATGCTGACCTAGTGGGTAAACTTTTCTTCTACGCGTGTGAATATAGAAAAGTTTTTTTCTTTGATAGCTATCGAACTATCCGGCTCACTCTCTGGAGAAGCGTTGCGAGTACTCAGAAATTGTTGCGGTTCAGATCCTGCGAAAGACGCAGGGGGGTAGGCGAGAATTGGGGTGGACAGAGACAGACAGCAAGTAAACAAGAGGTAGGGACAAATCCGACACACAGAATGCAGAGCGGGCACCTAGCTGGCGGGCAGACAGCAAGCGGAAGTGAATGATTATTTATAACAGCCCGTCTACTCCCTGGACAGGGAGGCCCAAGGAACAATGTGCCTCGACGAGGAGCTGCATATCTCACTCATCCACACAAGACAATACCTTCCCGGAACCCTGTCTGCATGAAGCACGCATACGAGCCAGCGGAACAACAGTGAAGGCAAGGAAGAAAAACGCAATCTGGCCTGGCGGGAGCGAGACAGAGAGAAAAAAAAGGCGCCTTGGAGACGCAAAGCTTAACCGGGGGATAGCGTCGTTCCATGCAGGCATATAGCCACCGCTGCACCTTGGAAACTTCACTACAATTCAGGCTGCAGCATACGTTACCCTGGGCTCGCCTCCGGATGCCGCGACGTCTGCCTGCTGACGCAGCAGGCTAGTCAGCAACGGAATTCTAGAACGCCTGCAGCCGCACAAGCCGGGCCGCAATATCCTCGGCGCAAGGCACTAGCCGCAGGCAGATATGCTGCAGCATGGGCTAAGTGAAGCTACGGTCGGACACTCATTAGCCGCACGGAAGCAGAACCAGCAAGCCGGGTGTGCGGGCATGCAGGCCGGCCCGCCTGCAGAACGCCTTCTGGCCGAAAGCTGAATACGCAATCGCAGATACCAAGGGCGGGCCGCAGGCGCCAGCGGCATGCGACGGAAAAAGATTTTTCCCAAGGCGTCCTGAGGCCCTGCACAGAGCCCCATCCCCGCAATTCACCCCTTCCCGAACACGGTTTCCGCGGCAGCACGGAACAAGCTAGCGTATATCGCATGCCGTCTTCGTCCATGAGGAGGCACACTCTCCTGTACGGCCCTCTAATCCAACATTTCCCGCTCGCACCAGAGCCGCCGCAATTAGGTCCGCGACCGCCACTTAGTGCGCCATGCGCCGCAAATTACGCTTTTGCACCGCCTGCAGTGGTCCCGAGGAATCCCTCGCGCAGCTGGATATTGTATTTGCTGGCCCCGCACGCCTGCCCGAGCACATACACACAAGCTACTAATGCACAGAAACACCGGATTGCCCGCGCTGCCGCTTTGCTTCGCCAGTGCCAAACTCAAACCGGCGACAAAGAAAAGGAAAAGAAAGGCGAGCGAGCGAGCGGGCACAGGAGGCTGAGGCGAGAGGAGTCGGTGGGAGGGGGAGTAGAAAAAGATAGGGCGGGGCAGGGCAGACAACGACTGCAAACGTGCTTTAGGGCTTTCTGGCCAACGTCGTCATGTGTAATGGATGTGTGGTGTTGCATCCATCACAGGGCCTTCCATACGTCGAATATTTATATCGTCTATGCTGCTGTGTGGATACGTAATCCGGGCCGACAGCATTACGAAGAAATCCCGCAGATCCCCCCCCAGCGCACAGAACGTTGTGCTTAATAAGCCACCTCGTGTGGGCGGGGATGCATGGCCGAGGATCTAGGCACATGTGTGGGGCAGCCTGCTTGATAGCCATTCTTAGGTCTCACCTTTGTCTCCTCGTATATTCCTCGTCTTATTCAGAGGGGAAGGGCGACAAACAAAGCAGGGCACGATTGCTCCTAGTGCTGCCTGCACAGAGCACGATTGCTCCTTGTGCTGCCTACCTGCACATAGCACGATTGCTCTTAGTGCTGGCTAGCTGGATCCAGATTGCCGCCCGTGTCGGGTTTTATTGCCGGGTCACGCAATTCTGTTGGGCATCGCAAAAGAAACATGTAGCAGATCGAGATCTCGAGAATCACATTATCTTTTTGTATTGTATATTGGAGAAAGTAGGGAAATTATACATGGCGTTACTTAAGCCAAAGAGGGTAAGTTCAACAGAAAGAGAGAAAGAAGTAAAAAGTACGTTATTATCGTTGTAGTTGTCGTAACGAGGGAAAAAGGGTTGCGTCTTAAACCTGTTCGTCAACAGAGACGTTTTCCATGTGGTCGACATTTGACTTCTCCTTCAAGAAGTCGTCAGAGTGTTCAACACGGTGTGGCTTCCACTTGTAGGAGGTCAATGGGCTGGTTTCGGCCAGCATGTCGTCGACTTCTTCCAAGGTCAAGCCTCTGGTCTCTGGAACAAGGAAAATGGCGTAGATTAAACAGCAGCCACACAAGGACCCCCAGATGAAAAAGACCTTGGCACCAAGGTTACCCTTGTCGCTACCAACCATGTATGGGGTGATGACGGAGATGATACAGTTCCACAGCCAGTTGGAAGAAGTTGACAAAGCAACACCTCTGGATCTGATTGGCAATGGGAAGATTTCACCAATGACAATCCACGCACCTGGCCCCCAGGTGGATGCAAAGAAGAAGATGTAGATGCAGATGAAAGCAATCATGGCACTGACAGTCTTAGGGTTCCCACCGTCGACGGTACCGGCAATCGCAACAATGAATTCACAGACAACCATACCGACGGCTCCGTAGATCAAAAGGACTCTTCTTCCCATTTTTTCGACAGTGTAGAAGGACAATGGGGTGGAACCGACGTTGACCAAGGTGGTGATGATGGAGATCAAGAACTCGTTTTTGATGGTACCCAACTCTTGGAAGAAGGTGGTACCGAAGTAGAAGATGAAGTTGATACCGGTCCATTGCTGCATCATTTGTAGAGAGGTACCCAAGATGGTTCTTCTGAGGTTGGAGGATTGGTCTCTGAGACTACCGGTGAAACAGGAGGTCCAGGATTGAAAGTAGGTTTGGGTTGGGATCAAGGCGGCTTCTCTTTCGTGGTTTTCGATGATCTCGGCGATTTCGTCTTGAACATATGAGGAGTCTTCTGGTTGTTGTCTCAAGATAGCCAACACTCTGATCGCCTGGTCTGGCTTGCCCTTCTTGATGTAGAATCTTGGGGACTCAGGTAGGAAAAACAAACCGGTCATGAGGATGATGGCCCACAACATCTGGATAGCAATGGGGATTCTGTAGGAGCCCGAGTCGGTTCTTTCCTTGGTACCGTAGTCGACACAGGAGGCAATCAACAACCCGAGGGTGACACAGAACTGGTAGCCGGCGACAGTGGAGCCTCTGACCTTCTTTGGAGCGATTTCAGACATGTAGAGGATGATTGTTGCGGAAACACCTCCGACACCAAAACCTGCAATGATTCTTCCGACTGTCAAGAGAGCGATGCTGGAGGAGGCCGTTTGGAGAATGACACCGATGATGAACACCGCACAGCTGATGATGACGGTGGTACGTCTTCCGACAAAGTCGGCCATGTCACCGGCAATCAAGGCCCCGAAAAAGGTACCGGCAGACAAGATCGACGTGATCAAGGACTTCTGCCACGACTCCAAGGCAAAGCTGTCTGTGCCATCGTTGATCTTGCCTGTGAACTGGTGCACAAAGTACTCCATTCCCATGACACCGGAAATGTATCCCGAGTCGTAACCGAAGAAGATACCACCGAACGACGCGAAACCACAGATGAACCACGTCTTCCATGTCAAAGGAGCCTCCTCTCTCTCGTGGTACTCCTCGTACTCTTGCTCGATTTTGTCTACAGACTCGTCTTGGAACGAGCCGTCAAGGGTGGCGGACGAGCCGTCGCCTTTCTTTTTAAGTAGGTCTAACATGATGCGTGTGTTGTTGTTGTTTTGTGATGAGAGATAGGAGAGAAAGAAACGAAGGAGAAAGAAAATACAAAGCAGAGGAAAAAATACAAAGCACCAGACACCCAGCACAGACACATCCATCCACAGCGGCGGCATCCCGGCCTTTTATAACAAACCCGGCCCTTGGTTCTCCACTACCCCATAAATTTATCCTGCGGGTTTCTCCACACTTCCCCGCCATTTCTCCAGGTTTTTCCCCCGCGTGCCTGTTGGTCACAAGTTTTTCCAGTGATTGGATAAATTGGAGAAACGCCGACTGCCAGCGTGTTTTTCCACCGCCGCAGATCCGGCCTCAACCCTGCCGGCGTGCCGTGCGGCGGGCAAAAAAAATCCGGCCACTGGCGCGTGGCTGGCCCTGCGGCGCTGGAAAAACTACGTGAATAAGCCAGCCGCGGGGGGACGGGAGCGGGGCAACGGGAGGGGGCTTCTTTCCCCAGATGGATCCGCGTGTCTGCGGGGACACCAGAGGCTATGGCCTGCACTGGCGGGGTCCGGAAAAACACTACACCGTTGCCGTCACGAGATGTCTGCGGAGAGTGTTGCCCCGTCCTGCCCCGTCCCTTGGGAGGCACCTCCAGGGCGTGCCCGTCCGGCCTCTGTGCGTCTTGCACCCAACGTCCATTTATCCGCTGTCGCACACGGCGGCTGCGTCGCAATAGAAACCCTGCCCCGCAGTGGCAGCGGCGGCAGCAACGGCGTGTGCTGCCGCAGGTAAACAAACAGCAGGAGCAGCAGGGCCGTGGCCCCGGCCACGGGAGGGCTCACTCGCAGCGAAATGCCGATCCCCCGGGTTCCCCACGCGGATAAACTGCTCCGGGAGCCGCACAAGAACGCGGGGAAGGTGTCCCGGGCAGTAATTCCGGGTCTGCTTCCGTTGTCCCGGGCAGATTTTTCCGGGACAACGGAAGCAGAAGGAGAGAGGACCGACGCGACGGCGAGAAGATGGAAAAGGCCTTTTCTTGCGGTTTGTTTGCTATATAGAAGTATACTGGGTGCTAAAAGTACAAAGGTGTAAGGATGTGTAGGTGCCAGCGGGAGGGCTAGGCAGCTGCCGCTACATGATGAGGCAGGCCTTGCTGTTCGGGTCGATGACATGCTGCTCCTCCAAGATCTCTCTGCTGTTCTCAAGCTCCTTCTCACGGACCTCCTTCGGGAAGTACATCTTCATGTAGTTCATCTGGGCGACGTCGAGGTCGTCGGTGGTCAAGGCAAGCAAGCACTGGTTCCGGCACAAGGGACACTTGTCCTCGTGCTTGCGCCTGAGCTTGACCAAGCAGCGGATGCAGAAGAGGTGTCCGCAGCGGAGGCGGATGGGCTTGAAGGCGATCGAGCAGCAGATGGGACACAAGTAGTCGTCGATCTGCGGCACGATGGTCAACAGCTTCGAGGAGATGACGAGACAGATGTCGGTGGCGATCGAGCCGTTCAAGATGTTCATCTCGTTGCTGCTGATGATCAACTCGGGGAAGATGTCCTTGGACGAGAGCTGGGTCTGCTTGTCGAACTTCTTCAAGATCTTCGTCACCGCCAGCGAGTTGAACGTCTGGTAGTTGGAGATCTTCATGATCTGGAAGTTGAGGCTCTTGAACTCGCCAAACGCCAGCACCGACTCCTTCTGATGGAACTTGTGCAGCACCCGCGAGTCCTCCACCATCTGGAGAAACTTGAGGTACCGCTCCTTGCTCTGGCCGATGTCCACCGAGCCCGCCTTCTTCTCCGCCGTGCTGAAGAAGATCTCGCACTCGATGTAGTACTGGAAAACCTCCCGCCACACGTACAGGTCCGTCTTCTTCATCTTCGGCACCGTCGCGTACGACACCTCGTGCGCAATCGCCTCCACGTTGTTGGCGATCTCCGCCTCCTGCTCCGTCCGGAACCGGTTGAGGTCCTCGATCTCGTCGTACAACACCTGGAAGAACTTCGTGTCCTCCAGAAGCGAGATCTTCAACTCGTAGAACGGGCCCGAGTCGTCAAACGGGTTCACCGCAGACAGCACCGACGCCGCCGACGACGCAGCCACCGACTGCACGTCCTCCACGTCCAATGCGGGCGCCGTGCTGTCTCGACCTCCGGCATTCAACTCCCGCAGCTTCAGCGGCACAATCTCGTAGTTATAGTCCAGGCTCGAAAGCCGGTCCATGATGAGCGTCTTTTCGAGAGGCGAGATCTTCACCTGCAAATGCGGGTGGATCTCCGACTTCACCATCTCCAAGTCGTAATGAAACACCACGTCCTCCTTGCTGATGCCGATCGACTCGAGCTCCGCCACAACCTTGTTGATTCTCTTCTTGAGCTTCTTGTATTGGATGGCCCGCTCCTTCCACTCCTCAGGCATCTGCTCCTCCGCAAGCACTTGCTGGAATACTTTGGCAAACTTCATCCTAGGGTTATTGTGAAGGGGGGCGCTTGTTGTCGTCTTTTCTTCTCTATTCTATTCCGACAAATGTCTATCCCTGATAGTGGTTTCCTGCCCTTTCCTCCTCTTCCTCACAGCGTGTTCGATCAAATGGTGCGTGATGACTTCTCCACTCGACTCGGCACTCCTCCCGGCTTATTCCTGTGTTTCCTCTCCCTCCCTCTCCCATGCACAATCGTCCACGCCAGACGTTCTGGCTTGGCAATCCATCTAATTAAGCTGTAATTAGTCCCCCGCATGCTACGGGAGTGAAAAAAAATGAGGCATATCAGATTTTTTTTTTTCCTTCTCTACTGAGAAACCCCCAATGTGGGAAGTGAAAAAAGGTATAGATAGGGATTGGTGGCTGTAGTAAGTACAGATCTACAAATGCGTATGAAGGGACCGAAACTCATAGGAGAAGCGGTATGAGTGTGTCGAGAATGCCCTCTATCTCCGCCACGGAGACGCCGACGGGGGTGTGTCTCTGGTCGGAGACGCTGGGCTGCAGTCCGGGTCGTCCACGGAACCTGAAGAGCACTGCTCGTATCAACAGCTTCTCCAGCCGTCGTAATGTATTCTGGTCCAGGCGGGAATCGAGGCGGCGCATGCGGAACTCGCCTCGGATGAGCCGTTCCAGCAGCGGAATGAAGTTGTCTGACCTGAGCGTGTCCCGGGACGCCGCTGACGTGAAGGAAGGCGGAGACGACGGCACCAGGGAGGCAGGGGTCGACGGTGTGGTCGACGCCGGAGTGGTTGTAGCTGTAGTCGAAATGGGGAGGGCCGTTGCGGACTTGCTCTTGCGACGGATGATGTGGGCGTTCAAGCTTCTTGCGAGAGTGGACTGGGGCTCCACGACGCTCGTTTGCGGCTGTCGCAGGGGCGTTTGCGGGTGCAGCAGGGACGACACGTACTCGTCGGTGAAGTCGATGTGGGCCAGTCGCAGGGCGTAGGGTCCGGCGGGGGAGAGCTCCGGGAACACGACGCCAAAGACGCCCGGCGTGTCTGTTGTGAGGAGCAGCGACACCAGTCGGCGTGTCGCCAGACTGCTTTTGAACAGTGTCTCCACAAACGACACCGTATCCCGGACGTCCTGCTTGCTGCAGCGGGTGTCCACATGCAGCTGCTGCGTTCGCTCCGAGACGAGGTGGGGCGGAACGTGCTGGTAGTCGATGAGAGAGAGCAGCTCGTGGGCAGAGGGGACCGTGTCTGCCGTGTCTGCCGGCGCATGTACCGTGGCGAGTCGCAGCTGTGTGCTGCTGCCAATCGACGACGTGTCGATGGCGAGTCTCGTCATCTGCTTGATGAGAAGAAAAGACAGAAACAGAAACAGAAACAGAGGCAGAGTCAGAGACACAGATGGAGGAACAAGAGAAACGGAGGTGGAGAGATACGAGATATGGCTTTGGCGGGGTAAACGGCCTCGAAAAATAAAAACACCCGAGGACGTGAAGTCTTATGTACTTTTGGCCTTGTCCACCACGTTCTTCCTGCGTGCCAGGAGGCAGCCATCGACCCCACTAGGACCACCACGACACTACAGCCACGACAATGCCGCTAGAACTAGTCCCCGCCGCAAGCAAAGAGGAGGTGCTGCTGTGCCAGACCAACAACTACGAGCTCTGGGGCGCCCCGTTGACGCTGGAGCAGTACCAGCACCGGGACAACATCAACTACGGGACGTCGTACATGGCGATCGACAGAGAGCAGCCGGAGCAGAGCAACGGCGCCGTCTACTTCGTGCTCAAGGACTCCGCCACGGGCGTGATCGAGTCTGCGTGTGAGATCCTCATCCGGGACTGCTGGGTCAAGAGGGCCGGGCGGCTTGTCGACGCCCGCTCCGCCGTCCTCGGCTCGGTCTACACCGTCGAGAAGTACCGCAACAAGGGCAACGCCAGCGTCATGATGAAGGAGCTGCTCCGGCAGCTGCGGAAGACGTACCTCACCGGCGACTGCGACGTGGCGTTCTTGTACAGCGAGGTCGGCGAGTACTACTCCCGCTTTGGCTACCGGAGTTTCAACGTGCCCGTGTTTGTCTTCGACATCACGGCGCAGGACGACCGCAGCACCAAGATCGGCGCCAGCTGCGCGGTCGAGTACGAGACCTTGTACATGGACTACGCCGAGGTTGCCGACGACTACCGAGGCCGCATCCGGAAGCTGGTTGAACGGGACACGGACACAGACAGCGCCGCCTTCGCCTTCGCCTTGAAGCCCACCGCCGGCCTCTTCGAGTGGTTCGCCAACCGTGCCCGGGCCATCTACTGGGCGGTCCAGCACCCGGACGCACACGCCCCGCCAGCCGTCGAGCACGAGAGGGCGTCCGGAAGCACCGTCGACCCTGCCCTCACCGTGCCCACCGGCTACCTTGTCCGCCACCCAACCGCCGACGCCCCCGGCCTCAGCTATGTGTCCTTCTACCCGGAGTTCCACACCGGCGACTGCTACGTCACCGCCATGCACGCCCACGACGTCGCCACCGCCGTCGTCCTCATGGACCTCGTTCTGAAGCAGTGCGCCGTCTGGAAGCTCCGCAAGGTCTATGCCTGGAGCACCGACGTCGGCGACTTCGACAACACCGGCAGGGACCCCTTGGCCGCCGTGGACCGCCTCCAGCACGCCTTTGCCACCGCTGCCGGGCCCAGCCCCTCCGGCTCCAGCGTCGCCTTCCGTGTCCAGGACACCAACCACAGTCTTAGCGCCATCCAGGCCTTGCACCGGACCAGCAACACCGACCCAGCACGTCCTCAAGAACCTTTTGTCACCAGATGGGAGGGCAACGGCAAGTGGTGCTGGTTCTGAAACCGCAAAAGCGCTGAGCTTTTGCGAAATGCTCAGCTCGCGGGTGCGTGGAGGAGACGAGACGAGGCGGGAGAAGGACAAGAAAGAAGAAGGAGAAGGAGAAGCAGAAGGAGAGGGGAGTGTGTAAAGCGTGTAAGAACAGTAACAGAGACAGCGGCAACGGCAACGGCAGTGAACACAGCAGAGCAGAGCAGCAGGATGTCAGTCGGAGAGGTGAATTCTGCCGGAAACAAGATCTACTCGGTGGCGAGAGTGTACGCAGACGTGAACGAGCGCAGGGCGAAGGAGTACTGGGACTACGAGCACTGCACGATATCGTGGGGAGACATCTCGAACTACGAGATTGTGTCGAAGATCGGGCGGGGGAAGTACTCGGAGGTGTTTACCGGGGTGAACGTGCTGAACAACCAGGCGTGCGTGATCAAGGTGTTGAAGCCGGTGAAGCTGAAGAAGATCTACCGGGAGATCAAGATCTTGAAGAACTTGACGGGGGGCCCGAACGTGGTGAAGCTGTACGACTTGATCCAGGACAAGGACAGCAAGATCCCGGCGTTGATTTTCGAGAAGATCAACAACGTGGACTTCCGGATCCTCTACCCGAAGTTCACGGCGAGCGACATCCGCTTCTACTTCACGCAGCTGCTCATCGCGTTGGACTACTCGCACTCGATGGGCATCATCCACCGGGACGTGAAGCCGCAGAACATCATGATCGACCCGCTCAACAAGAAGTTGAAGCTCATCGACTGGGGGTTGGCCGAGTTCTACCACCCGGGCATGGACTTCAACGTGCGCGTTGCGTCCCGCTACCACAAGGGCCCCGAGCTCTTGGTCAACCTCCAGCAGTACGACTACTCCTTGGACCTCTGGTCCGTCGGAGCGATGATCGCCGCCCTCATCTTCAAGAAGGAGCCCTTCTTCAAGGGCGACTCCAACCAGGACCAGTTGGTCAAGATCGCCCAGGTCCTGGGCACCGACGACCTCATGGCCTACTGCCGCCGCTACAGCATCAAGCTCTCCAGCGAGTACGACGACATCCTTGGCCAGTACCCCCGCAGACCCTGGTCCGCCTTCGTCAACAACGACAACAGGGCTCTCTCGACCGCCCCGCACATCGTCAGTCTCGTCGACAGCTTGCTCGTCTACGACCACCAGGAGAGACTCACCGCCCGGGAGGCCATGGACCACCCTTTCTTCAAGCAGTAGCACTGCCCCGTCTCCCGTTTCCCGTACCCTAGTCTACTATATAACACGCCTTAATCTGGTAACTATCTAGGGTCTGCCCGGCCTGTCATGCCACACGTTGTCTTTTCTCGCTGCTCGCCGCAGTTGAGCCGTTTTCGTGTCTGCAGGCGGGGAGGCTGGCAGGGAAGCCTGTCTGCGGCCGGAGCAAACAAGGTTTCGGGCGCCGGTTGTGCTTGAACGGGGGGCGGTTGGCAGCAGCACTGGATTGCAGGACAGGTGCAGTGAGAGGAAGCAATCGAGATAGTGGAGGGAACGAGAACGAGGCACAGAAAGAGAGGAACGGAAAGAAAGGAAAGAAAGGAAAGAAAGGAAAGAAAGGAAAGAAAGGAAAGAAAGGAAAGAAAGGAAAGAAAGGAAAGAAAGGATAGAAAGGAAAGAAAAGGAAAGGAAAGGACATTGTAATCCGTACATCTCCTAAAAAACACAGACAGAGAAACAGAACGTCATCCAGGCAATGGCGTCGTTGTTGAGTGAGAAGTCAGACATCACCATGAGCACCGAGTCGTCTCCCCGCAAATTGCTCCGCCACGCAGGATACAACAACACCACGGCCTTGCTGGGTTGGATAGGCTTCCACGCCGACACCGTCGTGCCCGTGACGGACCTCGGCCAGCTCGCCGACGGAACAGTCTTGCTCCGCCTGATGGACGTCCTCACGCAGCACTCCGAGTCCGACCGGTTGCGGCCCGTGTGCATCTCCGCAGACGGACCCATCCCATCGAGTCTCTATGTCCCCAGTGTGCCGTCTTCGGCAGCGTCGTCGTCGTCGGCAGCGTCATCGTCCCACTCGTCGGCCCCCGCCTCTCCAGAGAAGAGGAGACGGGTGAAGATTGTTGGCGGCGGAGCCGACGGGCGAGAGATGTCGAGGTTCCAGAAGTTGGCGAATATCGAGGTGTTCATGCACTGGCTCAACACCAGCAAAGCGTCCCCCTTCCACGGCGTCTCCAGGTCCACTGATGAAATCACCATTCGAGGCGTCGCAGCCTTGGACATCTTGGAGGCCGACGGGAAACTTGTCCCGGGTCTTTTGTGGAGCTTATTCTGGGAGTTCGTGCTGTGCCCGTCCAGAATCAGCAAGAACAAGCAGGAATTGCTTTGGATGTGGACGGTCAACACAATTGCCTCCTTTGAGAGGAAGTCGCCGAAAGAGGTCGAGTCCAGCGTGAACTTCAAGCCGGAAACGTGGAGCGATAGCGGCGGACTGACAAGGAGATTGGCCGTCTCTTTGCAAATATTACCCCCGGACAGCACCGCCTCTGTGGCGGAAGTGCTCGAAGTAGTGCACAAGACTCACAAAGTCCCGCCTTTCCTGACGCCTGACGACTTGAATGGCGGCATTGTCGACGAATGGAGCATCATCGCCTACTTCAGCTGCTGGTTTGACGTGTTTAATCTTGCAGAAGAAGCAGAAGCGGCAGATGACAGGACCGAAACTGCGGAAGGTGAGGACAAGACTGCTAAGATTAGCGAAACCATAAAGGAAGCTGCCACTCCGAAAAGCAAGGGCGAATTTTCAGAATTCTTTGGTCCAAACATCCTAAACAAGGCCAGTGCAATAGCACAGCACGACTATGACATGCCGCTCAAATTAAGAATCGAAACTTTTCTTGTCCTTTCTGCCAGAATCATTCACGTGAAGAACAACTTCTTAGCAAGACTAGAGAAGCTTCTATTGGAAATAGCCAACTTATTGGGCCAGTTTGCCGAGTATGAAAGCTACGATTACCAACAATCTCCCTCATCCAGCATTTTCAAATTCTCAACCAACCATTATAAACCTGAAGATTTGAAGTTCAAAGGAAAAGACCTTTTTGAATTGGAGAAGCAGATAACGAACACTACGGAAGAAAACGATGAACTCTCTGAAACACTACAGCAGGCAATCAAAAGCATCTCATTTGTTACCAGTTTCAGGAATTCAACGAGGCAGAAAATATACGAACAGTTCATTGAGCTGGAAATGTACAAATGCCAGCTTTCTGATATGCTGCGGATCTATGGACTACAACATTTTTCAGAACCACCTGAAAAGTCTCTTGACAAGATATCCAAATTCATCGAGCTGTTGAAGAAATCAGAGATGGTTGTCCATTCAAATGCAGATGATTACATTGAAAGGAACATTACCAAAATGGAAAAATCTTTCTACGAAAATCACTCGAGCCTATTCAATGCTTTGTCACTTGTTGAAAATGACATAGTGAACGCCAATACCATTCCTGATTTTGACCAGAGAACCAAGGAGCTGGAGAACATCATGCAAGATATACCCGGACTAAAAGAGCTCCACTTGAGAACCGTCTCTTTTTGGCATGAGCTTGAAATGGTTTATTCAAGCTTGGCACGCGGGTTTGACAAACAAAGTTACAAATCGATTATCAACGAACAAAGGTACAAGATAATTTTCCTCGAGAACTGTATTGACAAATCCATGAATTTTATGATTTCATTGGAAACACAAAAGAACGAGGCCTCCGAGGTTTTGACGATTGCGAACATCGCACAACAATACGAGAACTCCAAGGAATTGCGAGCCATCTCCGAGGACAGACGACAATTAAAGACACATCTTCTTGTACATAAGCTTATCCAGCGAAGATTCCATTTCAATAAAAACATTGATCCCATCCAGGTCTTGTTCGATAGACACGACACCGGTTCCAAGGGGTATTTGACGAAAAGCGAGTTCAAGAAGGCATTTCTCGTTGCATATCCGGGAACAGCTACTTTGGTAGGGGTCGACGAGGTCGACACTATTTTCGAAACCAGCTACGAGACGGTGGGCAAGATGAGGAGAGGAATCGAGTTTCCACAGTTCAAAGCCGTCCTAGAGTTGGGCAACAACAGCAAAGGCTCGGAGGAGGCAAACGTGGACGTTTTTGCAGCAGCATTATCAGAGGATGACTGTGGGGACGCGAAGGAGACCACCAGCATCAGCTCCACGAACAGCAACATCGACCGACTACTCCACCAGATCGAGAGCGAGAAACATTCGGTGGATCTCACTGACGACGTCTTCTACCACTCCTTTGTCGAGCTGAGCAGCAACCAAGACGTGCTACAGCCACACGACATGGACACTATCCATCTCCACCCGATGTTGCGAGTCAACGTGGAGAACATATTCCCCGACCACAACTACCGGGAGTGGTTCCAGCATGTTGACCAGAGCTCTATATACCAGGACAATGAGGATTGTGAGACTATCGAGGCCAACTTCGGTGGTCACCCGAGGGAGATTGCCTTGAAGAACGTGCTCTACGATCTGGAGAAGGTCGACTTGAGCAAAATATAGAGAACGTACTAATTATCTGTGTAACCGCAATGCTAATCCTACCGTATCTTATCTTATCTTATCTTATCTCATCTCATCTTATCCCACTCTTGCTTTGTTTACCCGAAGATGGAATAGGTAAGAGGTCACACAAGAGTGCGCGACAGCATTTTTGTTGTATCTCGGTGTGGCGGATGTGTGACGATTTTTTTTCTCTTTGAGGAAGTGGGAGGAGGAAGGAAAAGGAAGACAATATCGGGAAAGCATCAGTTACAGCTGAAGAAAAGGAGTCGGGAGCAGTGGGAAGGGCTGTTCTGGCATCGGTAAGCAAACGGATAGTCATTATAGCACTCCAAACATGTCGTTCAAGTTGAACTGGAACGCGATCGAAAAGGACTCCTTTCTTTCGTACGCACGGGAGTTGCTAGAGGAGGCATTGAACTCGGGAAAGAGACCTGCGATTTTGAGTGATGATATCAGGATTGTGGCATTGAACTTTGGCACGATTGCGCCGATCTTTCAGATCTTGGAAATTGGAGACTTGGGGGTGGATAAGTTCAGAGGGATCTTCAACTTCAAATACCATGGGGATGCGTCCATCACGGTGACGACGAAGATCAGTGCTAGTTTGCTCAAGAACTACAACAACAACATTGACAACGATTTTGATTTCATCAAGCCGAACTTCATTGTGAGTGACTGCGATTTTGACATTCCGTTGAACTTGACGTTGAGCAACTTCAAAATGAGCTCCATTATGATCATTGTGTTCAGCAAGACGAAGGGGTTGACATTGGTTTTCAAAAACGATCCGTTGGAGAACATCGACGTGAACTCGACGTTTGACAGAATCACCCCGATTGCCAACTTCTTGCAGAAGAAAATCGAGTCCCAGATCAGCGACTTGTTCAAGGAATTTCTGCCAAGTTTGCTTTACAAGTTCAGTTTGAAGTACACGACACAGTCGTTCGACCAGTTCCACAGGGATCTTTTGATTGAGGAGCAGGAAGAGGATGACAACAGAAGGAAAAACAAGATTCTTCTGAAGGAGTTGGATCCAGAAAACCCGTTTAGGATATCGCCGGGTAGCTTGATGAGGTCGACGAGGTTGTCCAGCATGAGGCAGACGTTGTCGCTTGGGAACGGGATCGACAAATTGAGCTGCGACCGGTTCAACAAGGATTTGATCACCAAGGCGTTCATGAACATATTGATCAATAAGTCGAAGAGCTACAACACCAACCGGATTGAGTTGTCAGACAAGGACTTTGAGTTTGGAGATGTCCACGACAAGCTGAACTTCATCAGGAATTTCCAGAACAGAGCGTACAGCAGGAACGTCAGCCACAAGCCGAAGAGGAGGACGATCAAGATGAATGTGAAGCCATCATCGAGGACGGCCAAGACGCCTGTCAAGAAGGGCGAGGAGTCTGCGGCGCCAAGCGTGGAGGATTTGAAGAAGGAGATATCTACCCTGAAGCTCAATGGTGCCGACGCCGTCAACGCGAACAGCGTGGGCTCGAGCAAGATGGCCCGCTCGATGAGCACGAGTGTCTTCAGCGAAATGTCGGACGTGGAGTCGACGGCCACGTCTGTGATGATGTCCAAACGTCCGTCGATGAACAAGGGCAGCCTGGTGTCGCGGGGATTGTCGTCGTCGTCGTCGTCGTCCACGTCGACAATACTGAACGGCGCCAACACTTCCGCCGTGACGCTAGAAGCAGGCGACAGCACGATCGGCGTGAACGACAGTGCCAATACCAGCACCGGCGTTCTTCGCCGCAAGTCGAACTCTGCCTCTCGCAGACCTTCGTCGTCGTCGTCTTCGTCGTCGGCCTTCTCGTCTGGACGGGGCAGGAGAACGTTCTTGCCGCCAAAGGACGCTCTCAGAATCGGCAAGGAGGAGGAGAAGGAGATCCACCGCCGAATGCTAAAGCTCGACCGCTTGGTGAGCAAGAAGTGCGAGGACTCTGGCTTCTACGACAAGCGCATGATGTCGTCCTTCCACCAGCAGCCTCGGACACAGGTGCCGCCTCCGCCGCCATATTCGCTCTGAACACGTCTTCTACGTAAACCTTTCTTGCTTCCGCTTTTTCTTTTCTTTTTGGGATTTATACACTACCGCCTTGAGACTCTATACACAACACGACTTCTACATTGACCGACACGACAGATGTGGCTGCCCCTCTGTGGGGAGACACGGGGGGCTGACCAATGAGAGCGCGCGCATTGGTCAGCAGCAGATAGACGAAGCGTTTTTGGGTGATTGATTACTTGCATGCCGGAGGGCAGGTACGTTAGGAAGGTATTAGGGCTGGAGGGGATAATATATAAAAAGCTGTGCCGGAGCACAGCGGTAGCTAGAAGATACAGAGGGGTGAGGAGCAGAAGCCACGCCGGCCGGGCGGCTAGGCGTTGAACAGTCTCTTCTGTTCGTCCCACTCGGCGACGGTGAACACCTTTTGCGTGAAGGCGTGTATCTGGCTGATCTCCTCCTTCAGCGCCGAGTTGACCATTCTGTGGCGGGCAAGCTTGTTCTTCCCAAGGAAGATGTCGCTCACGATGATCACCGCATACGCCTGGCCGCAGCCGCCAGACATGTCCTGCACCTCCACCTCGGTGGCCTGGAGTCTGTTTTTGATGATCTGCGTCAGGTCGTCGGACGTCAATGGCATTGGGGCTGTCGGGGTTGCTGTGTGGGTGTGGGCTGCTGCTGGTGGCGGCGGCGGCGGCCCGGCCCCAGCATGCTGTAGCAGATCAGCGGGGCCACCGAAGGGAAGAAAAGACCGTGGCTTGCCTGTCTGCGTGGCTCTCGCGGTCTGCGGCGCTGGAAAAACGAGCAGCGAGCGTGCGGGAGACGGGGAACCCCAGGCAAAAGGCGTTTTGACAGGCAGGAGGGACCAGACCGGAGCAGAAGAAGAGCAGGAGCAGGCTCTGCAGAGAGCTCTTGCCGAAGCAAGCACCCGAAGCAAGCACCGCAAACATGAGCGTGAGAGCATTGGAGAGCCGCGTGCTGCAGACCGTGACCAGGGCGATGGACAAGCTCTACCCGTTGAAGAACGCCGAGAACTCGTGGGACAACACGGGGCTGTTGGTGGACTCGTCGGTGCCCGACGCCGGCGACGCCGCCGCCGCCGCCGCCCCGAGGATCCTGCTCACCGTCGACCTGACCGAGGCCGTTGCCGACGAGGCCATCCGCCAGCGCTGCAACGTCATCATCGCGTACCACCCGTTCCTCTTCCGCAAGTTCAACCGCATCACCCCCGCCGACAACACCCAGCACCGCTCGCTCGTCAAGCTCATCCGCAACAACGTCAGCGTCTACTCGCCCCACACCGCCGTCGACGCCGCCGTCGGCGGCGTCAACGACTGGCTTGCCGACGGCGTGTGTGCCGGCAGCGTCGAGACCGCCCGCCGCGTCATCGTCCCCGACAAGACCGCCGTCCCCGGCGTCGGCATGGGCCGCATCGTCCAGCTCGACCGCCCCATCCCGCTCTCCGACGCCGTCGCCCGCATCAAGACCGCTCTCCACCTCCGCCACGTCCAGGTCGCCGCCCGGGCCGGCGTCGACGCCGTCTCCGTCCGCACCATCGCCATCTGCGCCGGCAGCGGCGCAGGCGTCTTCCAGAACCTCGACCCCGCCGACCACGCCGCCGTCGACCTCTTCTACACAGGCGAGCTCTCCCACCACGAGCTCCTAGCCCTCTCCGAGCACGACAAGAGCGTCGTTCTCTGCGGCCACTGCAACACCGAACGCCCCTTCCTCCACACCCTGCGCACCCGTCTCGCAGCAGAGCTCGCGCCCGTTGCCGGTGCACACGTCGTCGTCTCTCTCTGCGATGCTTCTCCCTTCGTCACCCTCTGAGACAACTTTTGCTTCTCTTTCCACCCGTGTACATGTATAGGAATAGCTTCCTCGACACCTCCGATAAGCCTTAGATAAGAGAAAAAGCCGTTTTGCGACGATCGGCGCGCCGATCGTCGTTTTTGCCCCTTTTTCAGGCCGCTTTGAGCGCTGCTGAGCCGGCATGTGTTGCAGCCCGATTGACCAGCTATCGGAAACAGGGTTGGACAAAGACAGGGGGTATTGTGAGGTGGCAAAAACGGGACATTGGATGTTGGGGGCAGCACAGAGGCAGTGTGAAGACACAGGACGAGATAGCAGCAACGCAGGGAGCACAGACGATGAGATGGATGCGAACAGCCCGAACAATGCAGCGACAGGTCAGGGGTCAGACCCGCAGAGACCGCAGCCACGGATGGTTGGAGGAGGAGAGGCCGAGAAAGGGGTGGTGAGGGGCGTCGGGAGAGCAGGGAGCAGCAACAGCAGCAGCAGCAGCAGTCTGGCGAAGGAGGGCGAGGTTCGCAAGGGCGGCGGGGGCGGGGGCGGGCTGCTGAAGCACAAAAAGAGCAGAGGCGGGTTTCTCCTGCACCACCACCGGAACAAGGACGAGGAGGAGCCGGAGCAGGGGACGCCGACAGGGTCGCCTGGCTCGTCGTCGTTCTTCCACATCCACCACCACCACAGCAGCGGGGCGGGTGCCGGCGCCGACAGCCACAGCCAGCCGTCCCGGCACCACCAGTCGCTGGCGAACATCCTGCCGGGGTCCCGGGCCGTGCGCTCAGCCAACATGGACAGCACGAGAAACACGTCGTCGTCGTCGTCGTCGCCGCCGGTGCCCCACCCGAGGATCGAGCACAACACCAACTACGGCCCGCACGAGACCATCATGATGAACCGCTCCGCGTCCACGCCCTTCCCGTCCAACCCGCCCGCACACCTGCACTTCCCGCACCACATCCCGGCCGACGTGGCGGCGCCAGCCGCCGCCTCCATCAACTCGGCCAACACCGCCGCCAGCTCGATGAAGAGCTCGGGCAAGAAGATCTTCAGCTTCACCAAGAAGGCCACCCGGCTAGCCGGAGACCTAGCCTTCGGACGGTTTGAGGACACCATGGACTACCCCACGTACGCCATCCCAAACTCACCCTCGCACTCCTCACAATCCTCTTTTGTCCAGCCGCCGTCCCGCTCGAGCTCCCACTCGAACTCCCACCCGGACTCCCCTTCGCAGTCGTTGCACTCGCAATCGCACTCGCAGCTGCAGACGCAGACGCAACCGCACTCGCAATCGCAGTCTCCTTCCCACCAATCCCATTTGCCCCAGTTCCACCCGCAAGTCCAGCGCCAGAAGTATCAGAAGCAGCAGTTGACGATCGAGTATCATACCAAGATGAAAAACATCCTGTCTTTGACCATGAACCACAGCATGTCCTTCTATATCGACTTCCTCCGTTTTTTCTTGAAGTACATGGACGATTCGGAGTTGGATGATCCCTTCCTCTACTCCGTCACTAGAAACTCGTTTTGGAATACCTGGTACATCAAGTACTTGAGGTCGATCAACGAAACTCTTGATACTCGCGCTTCTTTACTTGCGGAGAAGGACCAGAACCAACAGAAACAACAGGGAAACCAAGGAAATGAACAGATTTCAGTTTCAGATAGCCTATGGAGTGACTCCCATGACCGAGTCTCAGCTTCAGACCCGAAGTTGAATTCAGGAAGTAACTTAGCTTCTACCTCGACTTTTGATTCTCAGACTTCCTCGAATTCACCAGATGACATCAAAAGTAAAATTGCTGAAATACCCTCGATCGATGAAATCGACGCGGAGATTTTCCAAGATCGAAAAATGGTTTTGCTTTTGTTATGGCACAACCAGATAATCAACAGATTGTCCAACCACGCGTCGGTCATCCACAAGTTGTTGTCCAGCCATGCGAAGAATTCTGAGATTTGCATTATCACCTCAAATCGACTTAAACCTTACCAGTCTACTCCAGGAAATGCCTCTTCCAAGTTGAGTAAAAATCACATTTCACCAGCACATTTAGAACTTATCGATGGCTGGCAATTGAGACATGATTTTCCCAACTATAAAGTCAGCCTTGTGAACATTTCCGACAGATTCCAGGTTCTTTTGGACCTGAAAAATTCTGCATATTTACCAGATGACTTGCAGCAACAATATCCGCATTTCAATGATATCAGCTTTCTTACAGAGGATTTCATCAACTCAAATGTTAAACCGAAGGAAAAGGCATTTCTGTCAGATTATTCTTCATTCACTGCACCTTCCATACACAAGTTACCCGTTCGTGATGAATCTCAAATCCTGGTTTATGCCCCAGATTTCACGAGATTAATCTTCAACGAGAATGACGTCAATATGGGTTTGACAGAGTTTGAAAGAGTCCTCAAACCTGGCGGCTCTATTTTCCTCATACTATATGATGTCCTTTCATTCAAAAACACTTATACGGTCAATACTGAACACGAAGTTCGATTAGGAGAGTACATTCAAATTTTCATCAACAATGAAATTTCAAAATTGTCTAAACTGCCTAACTTAAGTCAGATCATTATTAAAATCTTGAAGGGTAAAAGTTTCAAGAAGATTAAATACGTCAAGCTGGGGATACCTGTCATTAGCTTCAACGAGCAACAGCATGATTATGATGAAATTAGTGAAAAGATTTCACAGGAGCAAATGCACCAAGCTCCTAAGAAGGCTTCTGCCGAACCTGACATTTTGATTCCACGTCCGAAAGCTGGTGACGAAAAGGATGCAGATGTTGGAACTGATTACGATTATTCTGAAGAATCTAATACAACACTCATACAACCTGTCTCAAAGAACAGAAATGCTACATATGTTAATGTCAATTCTCAAAATCAGAAAACTGACAGCGCTGCATCTGGTAACACTCGGCATGCTGCTACATCTCCATTTGAAAATTCAAAGTCAAACCAACAAAGACAACAACGTGAGAACCGTCATAAGCACATCCACGAAGCTAAATCGGCGAGTCGAAATGGAAGCCCATATGCGCCAAATCCAACAAACACGTTTGACAATGACTATGAAAATGATGTTCATTATGAACATCGCCATGAGAAGGAAAATCTAGGTGATATTAGCGATCAACCGATAGCCTCATTATACTGTATGCTATCGTCGTACATTGATTTTTTGAGGCTGAGTCAAATTGTTGATCTTCATTCGTGGATGTCAGATCCTATAAATGGCCACGTCAGAAACAGCGGTTCCTTTTCAGGAGTTGCAGGATTGACCGAAACAACAGTACATACGTTGAGACTATGGCTTGATTGGAAATTGCATGGGTTTGAAGGAGAGATGGTGAGAAAGATAGTATGCGAGAGAATTAAGGAAGGTAACATAGACAGAGAAGGTCATGATGTGGAATTAGGAGTGAAAGTGAAGATACACGATATAGGGAACTTGGAGAAAAGAGAGAACCCCCTAATATATTTTGATGACATTAGTCAGGATGTTTTCAACGATGGAATCTTGGCTGGACTAGATTCGATAATGTTGGTAACTGCAGAAAAGGGTAAAACCTAATTCTTTTCATTTGTCGTTGGACTAAGATTGTGGATTATGCAGTTTATGAGGATAGATAGCATGCCCATTCCCGTCAACGCATTTCCGCAAAAGTATGTAAGTAGGTAGGTATGTGTATGTTTGACACTACAAATACTAATATAGTTTACTTTTTTTTACCATTCTCAAAGCGATTTAAATAATTTTTTGATAAAAATGTCTTTTAATTTACATAGTGTCCTGTAACTTTTTCGTTTTTTTTATTGGCCTTTGATATTGCACATAGTTGCCAATACCAATATTATTATTGTCCATAGTATACAATTAACCTTTTTGTCCAAGCTTCAAGAAGTCCATCAAATCCATTTCTTCGTCAAAGCCTGCGTTGCTATTATTGTTATTATTATTACCCCGATGACCATTGTTCATATTATTACTACCATTGCTGTAGCTCCCGTTGTTGCTGCTACCGCTGTTGTGTCTGTAACTACTGCTATTGCTGCTACTATAGTTAACAACATTGTTAGGGGTGGATTTCACGTTGCCCCTACTGTCGTATACACGACGTTGACCGTGGTCAAACATGTGTAGATTCCAATTAACGTCGTTTGAACTCTCTTTCAATTTCAACTTAGAGTCGACTGCATTATTGTCGTTGATGAAGGATCCAAAGATTGGGTCCAGTTCTCTATCCTGTTTTTGCCGCCCCGCAGTGTTGGATGGACTCGAGCCGAACGACCATGTACGCCAGGATAGATGCGAATTCCTCCGGCTCCCAGAGGCACCGTTGACGTTGCTCCTGTTTGAAGAAGACAGCGAGCCACGAGCCCCCCAAGTTGGACTAGTGTCCATATGGGTTGGGTTTGCGGGTGTCATAGATAGAGAATTTGGCTTAGATCTAGGTCTCCCCATAGAGGAATGATAATTGACACGCTTTTTCCGTTGGGAGGAACGACTTGGAGAATTCGAATTGAGGAAGTCTTTCAGGTCCACCTCTTGATCAAATTGGTCGTTGCCATCCTCATCATCATTACTTGGTGTGTATCCTTTGGAGTTAGGCCTAGACATAGAATCGGTATCCTTCTCTTCTTCAAAGCTTCCTAGGTGACGCCCATGCAGGTAGTAACCATCGTCCTGGTCATTTCCGTGAAGAGTGAGAGTCTGTGAGTTGCGTCCATACGCAACTCGGTTGGAGAAGCTACCCTTTTCCAACTCCAAATCTGCTGACTCGACACCTTCGGAATCATCCGAGTAACCTCCATAACCTGGCAACCATGAGACACGGCGTCTCCAGCCGTGCGACTGGAGCGAGCTACTATCTTGGGAAACAAAGGGAGACATCCCACTTATGTCGTCGACACCCTTGGTCAGCTGCCATGGCTTTTCTCTTAACAAGAACACCAAGACGTCGACAAAGCAGTTCAGAGCCTGGAAAATGGCGCTTGGGGCAGTGGACCACAGTGACTCGGTTCCTGTGCGGATTACCTGGTAGTGGTTGATAAAGGGCAATAGCCACAAGATGATGTAGGAGATCGGGTAGATGAAGATGACCTTCATCTGGCGCATGATCTGGGACTTGCGGGTGGCAAACCGCTGCATGGCCTCTTCGTAAAGCAGGTTCTGAATCTGCTTGGAGATCTCCTTGTTCTGCACGTTGGCGAAGGATGAGTTGAGTCTGAGGATCTCTGAGGAGCTGACGTCATTGCCGACGCCGTTGTTGTTGCTCCAGTTGACGCTTTCGTTGATGATGGACTCGTTTTTCAAGCGCTCGATGTTGGCCAGGTCCTCGTTGGTGGTCAAGCCGTGGCCGTGGAGCTTGGCGGAGATGCGCACGTCGGGGAAGACGAGCATGGACAGGAACTGGAAGATCTTGTACCAAACAGAGTCGCCGAAGGTGTTGAGGAAGACGTCGTTGTCGCTGTCGCTGTCGCTATCGTCGTCGTCGCCATCGTCACCGTCGTCGGCTCTGCTGTTGCCCGCGTTGCTCGTCTCCGAGTCGAGGTCGGGCCTGGCGGCCCTCTTCTTCATGCTCCGCGAGACGCTTTTGAACTGGGACATCACGTAGACGTAGATGGAGATGTAGATGAACATGATCAGGACGACAATCACGTGTCGGAGCGTCCAGGAAAAGTACCACGGCCCGGTCCACACCCGGAAGAACGACCAGTACACGTACTCCTCGTACGGGTTTTTGATGTAGAAGCTCACGGAGGAGACCAACACGGGGAAGAGAAACGCAATGAGAAGAACGCTGTAACGATGGCGGTACAAGCCGCCCTCGGAGCGGCGTCTGACGCCGGGGGGCGCCGGGCCCCGCTCTGCAGCGTCGTCGTCGTCGTGCTTCTCCTGGGCGGCCCTCCGGCCCAGCATGTGCTGTGTCCAGCGGACCACGCCTGTACTGGCGAGTCTGTGTCGGAACGGGTGCTCGTCGCTGGCGTCGACGTCGACGTGGAGCGTCGTGGCGATCCAATGGATCAGCTTCTGCTTCACCTGCGTCAGCTGCGGGTTGAAGATCAACAGCGCCATGTGCACCGCAAACATCAAGATCACCACGTCGGCGCCCTCGATCCCAAACACCGTCAGCCAGCCTATCCCCTGGATGAGCGCTTTGTTGTGCGACGTCACCCGGTTGAACGACACGCACGAGAACACCAGGATCGACGTCGCCTTGATGAAGTCGAACGCAATCAACAGCAGCACAAGGTAGTGCCGGAAGTGGCGCCGCGTCGGATGGATCATTCCAAAGAAGTACACGAACACCAGCCCCAGCAGGATCGACACGCCTGACGACGAGATCGAGCATATTCGGATCTGTTGGATCTGGTGCAACGACAGCCGTTTTTCGTAGATCGTTTCCGCCACGTCTTCTGGCACCGGCGACATCCTCAGCAGCAGCGTATCTGTGTTCTGTCGCTGCGGGCTGCCCTTTTCTTTCTCTCTCAAGCCTCTGGCCCTGCACTGTCTTCCTCTGGCCCTGTTCTCTGCTTCTTCTTCCTTCTGATTTAAGCTTGCTTTCTGTCTTGGCTGTCTTTTTTCCCTTTCCCCTTCACTTTCCGTTTCTTTTCCTGGGTTTTGCCCGGCGCGAGGCGGTCACGTGTAGGAAAAATTACCCAATCGGGCAATTCCGACCAACATGTTTCGGTGCTCTGTTCTTCACGGGCTACACGGGCTACAGGGACTAGACAAGCGGCCACTGGCCGTGCTGGGGCCGGCGGAGGGGGCCACCGACGTGGGTGTGGACAGCGCCGGAGGCGGCGACGCTGCCGAGCACAAAGGACGCGGTGTTGTGGACGTAGAAAAGGTCAATGCGGGCGCCGGCAAGTGCCACGCCGACGACACCGACGTCGGCGGCCGCCAGGGCGGGCCGGCACAGCGTGGCCGCAGCACACTGGACAGGCACACACCCGTCCGGGTCGTCGGCCAGCCGGTGCAGCAGCTCGCGAGCCACGGTGCGGGCCACGTCGTGGCGGATGAGATGTTCGCCCTGGCCGGACGCAAGCGTGCACACGACGTCGCCCGTGGCGGAGTGCTCCTCGAGCCAGCAGCCGCTGCCGACGACGCCGGCGCTGCCCACGCGTGTCCAGTCCCGCAGCAGGTTGCCGCCGGACGACGAGCCGGCGGTCATCAGTGTCCGGCGCCGCCCGGGCCCCGGCCACCGCTCCAACAGAAACACCCCCACCGTGTCCTGCACTCCGGACTCGTGGCCCTGGACCCGTGTGTGCAGCCCCGCCATCGGCGCAGACACAAGCGTGTCGTCCCGCTCGAGCCGGCCCACCGTCACCACCGGCGCCACCACCCCGGCGTGCACGGGCTGCCGTCGCCGGCCCGCCACAACACCCACGGCGTCCGCCAGCGGGAACCGGGACGAGTTGCACACCACACACCCGATGGCGTCCGTCGTGGTCCGCTGCCGGCCCTCCCCGTCCTCAACACCCAGGTGCACCACGCACGAGTCACACCGCACACTCCCGTCCGCACACACACACGACCCGTAGCCCGTGTTCGTCAGCTCCGACGCCTCCAGCACCCGCCCGATCTCCGTGAACCGCTGCAGGTGGCCCTCCTCCGTCGCCTCCTTGTTGCTGAACTGCACCTTCCGCAACGCCTGCTTCACCAACCCCACATACTCCGCCCGTCGTCCCGACACGTCGCCGCCGGCCCCCGTGTGCACCACGATGATCCGCTCCACCGTCGCCGTTCCATTCATTCCATTCCATTCCATCCCGACCCGGACCACCTCCAACATCCTCTGCCGTCTTAACCGGCTCCCTGGCCCCCCAGACTCCCTAAACCCTCCCAACCCCTCTTCTCGTCACAGCCTCCGGCCCCCCGCCAACGGCTCCACGCTCCCTCACCAAAAGGGCCCCGGCCGTCTGCGACAGGTTATTTCACCCCTGGCAGCGTGTCGGGCCCCGTTGCAGTACACGGAGGGGCTCATAGAGCAGCACACACGCAGACACACCCACCGCTGTCACCCAGGTCCCCCAGTCGCCTCCGACTAGCCGTTTGCGCCCATCCACCGCCTGACCCGTCCTGCCCGCCCCGTCCCGGAAGCTAGAATGGCTGAGGACCATGCTTCGAAACCGCTGCAGCTGAACATCGGAACGAACAGCCGGCACCTGCAGCACTCCAGGAAGAGCTCGGTGAACACGACGACCACGACGGCGTCGAACACGACGTACACGGTGCTGGACTACTACGCCGCCAACGACACCGACGACGAAGGGGCCAGCGTGCTCAACCGGAGCGTGAGCAACACGAACACGAACACGAACACGTACCCGAACAACAACATCTCGACGCACTCGCCGACCAAGAGCTCGCATCTGAAGGACATTGTCGCCAACAACGGCGGCGGCGGCGGAATCAGGGAAGAAGAGGAGGGAGAAGAGGAGGAGGACGACCACGAGAGTGGCATCGACGACGACGACGCCGCCACAGATATAGACGCACTCTCCTTCGCCACCCCGGTGCCCAAGCAGCCCCACATGACGCTGCACGAGAACTCGTCCTCGTCCCACATCACCAAGCACGAAACCCTGGACACGCTGAAAACGTCCCGTGCAAACTTCCTCTCGTTCAAGCAGAAGATCAACGACATCGTCACGATTAAGGACACCTCATCGTCAACCTTCTCGTCGAACTTCAGAAACAAGTCGCAGCTCAAGAAAACCATCAAGAACTCCGAGTTCGACCGCTACGGCTTCAAGAAGACCAACCACTACATCTCCACAAAGGACTACAACGACTGGTGGGATGAGTACTGCCCCCACTTGATTAGGCGGAAAAACAAGTGGGTGAAGCTTTTGGAGAAAAACGGTCTCTACTTGAACAGCGATGGCATACCCTCGAGGTTCCCCGTCAAGTCAGAAGAAATGTCCAAGTTCGTCAAGAAGGGCATACCGGCCGAATGGAGAGGCCGTGCCTGGTTCAGCTTTGTCCACGGGAACGAAAGGATCAAGGAGAACAAGGGCCTGTACGAAGAGTTGGTGAAACAATCCATCGACCTGGTCAACGAAAACACAGACGCCATAGAAAAGGACTTGCACCGTACTTTCCCGGAAAACATCTACTTCAAAAACTATACCGACCCTGCAACCAACACCGAAGTGGAGTCGCCAATGTTGAATACGTTAAGAAGGGTTTTGAAATGTTTCAGCTTGTACAAACCAACCATCGGCTATTGCCAGTCCCTCAATTTCATTACTGGCCTATTGCTGTTGTTCATGGAGGAGGAGGAAACTTTCTGGATGTTGGTCATCATAACTGAGAAGTTTTTGCCCGGTGTTCATGAATCCAACCTCGAAGGCTTGGCAGTCAACCAAGGAATGCTCCTCTTGTGCTTGAAGCAGCATTTGCCCGATGTTTGGAAAATAATCATGGATAATGACAGAGAAGACTGCGACAGCTACGATTCAAACAACGACGACGACACCTCCTACCTTTTCTTCTTGCCGACTCTAACTTTCTGTACCACCAACTGGTTCATGTCTTTATTCATAGGAGTTCTACCCATTGAGACTACTTTGAGAATCTGGGACATTATCTTCTACGAAGACTCCAAGACAATCTTCCAAATTTGCCTAGGCATTTTCAAGATGTTGGATCCAGAGTTACGCAAGATCTATTGTCGTGCCCATGGCTTACCCGCTTCCACAATAGTTAGCCAGTTGACATTACATTCCGATACAGATTTGCATTCAACTGGCTTGAATTCCCTGAAAGTATCAATGAATAACCGAAGTAGCTCCAACCTGAGCGACACGGGTAACACTAGCTTTGGCAGCGTCAATTCCTTCAACAAAGAATTGCTGTCAAGTGAATTATTCCAACTGATCCAGAATACCCCGAAAAGAATCGTGAACGTCAACTTGTTCATTGAGGAATGCTTCAGACATGATTCGTCTTCATTTTGTAAATTAACACAACCTGAAATTCAAAGATGTCGGAATTTCGTCATTTCTTCACGTGAAAGGCATTCGACCCTCATTGAAAAACGGAAAGAGTTGGGCATGTCACCGGAAGAACGCAGAGAGTTGTTGCGCCAAGAAAGAGAACTTTCTGTTAACGGGCTTGGCTTGCGCTCGGTTTGGGAACCCCATCACCATGATAAAGGGAAGGGGAATAGAAGTAGCAGCAGCGGCGGCAAATCCAATAGAAATAGCAATAACGGTGAATTAACCAAAGATCATCCATCCGAGGGCAGTGACAATGGAGGTAATAACAGCAGCAACCATAGTGGCAATACCGGCGGTACAGGCGGCCATACTCTAAATAGAGATGTGATGGGGAAGACAGGCCGTGGGTTACGAACCGCATATTGGAATGTGGGCTTGAACCGACGTATAAAGAAAATCTATAGCAAGGGTCCGGATTCTAGCTCTGGGTTTTGATTCCATGCCTCATTGTTGCACTTGGAAGTTTATCATTTTTCGACATAGCAAAGATAGATATATCTCCGCATCTATCTAGCTTTTTATCTATCTATAAATTTTTATATATATATATATATATATATGTATATTCACATATACATACGTACGTGCAATTCGGCAGCGGGAAAAAGCAGACAGACAATGAGAATATCTGTTTCATATTTGGGAAGGAATAACCCAGTCAAGACTGAGGTAGCCACTTTCACGAGGCTGCACTATTCGTATTGGCCTGCGGTGGTCCCGAAACGTGCCGTTTAGGTCATCCACGTACGCTTCTAGTTTGAAGTTCTTGGCCTGTATTAGTTGCAAACCTAACAATTTCTGAATTAATAGAATGACTATGCTTGGAAGATCTAACAACACCGTGTTGGCCAACAGCCAAATCATGTTGGTTCCAGTTCCGGCATATATTTCATACAAGTAAGCGTTGATTTTGTCCACTATACCTGTGAACTCCAGTTCTTCAATGTAGTTGGATAGCGGAGACACCGATGTATTGCCGAAGTGTTGGTTCATATACGTATAAGTTGATGGGACGAAACGAAACCCGTCTGCTTCCTTCTTGTTTTCCTCATTCCCTCTGATCGCAACAGGCTCCAGACCAGGAAGACAATTGCTAAACTGTGGGAAGTCCACTGTCGGGAGTCGTGGTATTCGAACCACTCTGGTTTCCATGTCCAGATACGGAAAAGGGTATGGGTTTGGATGGTGTGTGATGATCAACGATTCGTTATACGGGCAATGATATTCATGGTAGTTGTAGAACTGGGTGGTTACCGGCCCGTTTTCAGACGCATTGCTATTGTAATTGTTGCTATTCGTATCCGACATGGTGTCTACCACATCGGCTGACTCTCAGAACTAGTAACAATGAGCTCAAATTCGTTTGTATATGCCTTCCTTGTCTCCTACTATGTACAGAAAACATGTAGTGAAATGAGATTTGGATTCGCTACATGAAGGCGAACCCTTTGCCAGCGTAAATCATCGAACGGGATAAGGCGCCTTGCTCTTTTGAAGAAGAGAGAGGAGGGGAACCATCTAGACAGTACGTATCAGTGCATAAAGCAGAAGTCAGAAGTAAACATGGCCACTGAAGTTGAATTTGCAAACAAATTTGTGCAGTTGTTGGAAGTTACAACCCCTTCTGCAGACGCACAACAGGCATTTGCTGATTCATTTAACTTGAACAGCATCAGCAGATTACCAGGAAATTTCACTTTCCCACCGCTACCCCGTCCATTCGGTGCTACGAGACAGAATGCTTTAACCGATAGCAATGAGTGCAAGGATGCCGGAGAGACAGAGGAGGTTATTGCTACTGTTGAGTTTACATTCAAATCACTTAAACAGCCGAAATTTAATCTCAAACTAGCGCTCGATATCAAGCCAAGCACTAACATCTACATGGTTAAATCATCACTTGCACAACTTCTCGAAGGATCTCCAGAGACAGCCATAGCTGTCCAGCCAGCAGACATCAAGCTCATGATCCGCACAAAGACTCTACAAGACTCAGAAAACGTTTCTCAAGTCCTGGAGTCCGCCGGATCGACAGGTTCTCTTTCTCTGAATGTCCTTATTAGCCAGTTCAAGGCCAAAACGCAGGAAACAAAGGAGAAAAGCCCAGACGTTTCCATTCCAGGACACGCAGCTATCACGGAGGCCTCATGGTCCCAAATTTCCGATATTCTTTTGAAAGATTTAAAGGACCAGGCAAAAGTTGATCAGACCATCAAAGGATTCAAAAACTCACTGTGAGTCTCATAGAGACAGCTTGTATAGAATAATTATCTATAGACAATATATATTACTTGTGAATATATACTATTTACTACTTGACTAAACACTTACATTCCCATTGGCATTTGCATACCTCTACCTCTAGGCCCAGGACCACCAGGTGCACCACCTTGATCGCTTTCTTTGTTTTGGATAGTCTCATCAACACTGAGAACCAAGATTGCAGCCTCAGTTGCACTTTGTAGCGCATTGATTTTCACAACTGAAGGTTCCCAGACAAATTTCTCCAAATTGTTTGCAACGCTGTCAGAGTCTAGATCCAAACCGTAATGGATGTCGCCGTTAGCATGGAAATTACGCAGTTTGTTTAGCAACTCAATGCTGTCCAAACCTGCATTTTCACAAAGCTGTCTTGGGATAATCTCCAGCGCCTTGGCATAACTTTGGATAATCAATTGCTTCTTACCCTTGATTTGATGCGAGTAATCTCTCAGATATTTACTTAGTTCCATTTCAATTGCACCGCCACCAGCAACGATCTGCTTATTTTTTAGTGCTCTCTTGACAATCATGATTGCGTCGTGCAACGAACGTTCAATCTCATCGATGATCTTTATGGATCCTCCACGTAAAATTAATGTACAAGTCTTGGTATATGGGCATCCACTGAAAATGTTGAAACGTTCACTTCCAATCTGTAGCTCTTCAAATTTGGAGCAGGTACCTAAGTCCTTCTCGGTATTTATTTCATTGACAGAAGTTAGAATCGATCCTCCAACGGCCTTGATTATACGCTCCAAGTCATCACTTGTCACTCTACCTGCACAGAAGATACCTCTATCTGCGAAAAATTGGGTGGCCAAATCTCCAATAGGTAGCTTCGACAAGACAATGTTACACTTGCTGTCGACTATCTTGTTCAATTTGTCCATTATGATCCCCCACTCTGCATCGACGATCTTCTGGTAGTCGTTCACCTTTTCGATTCTCACTTCAGCATTGTCCTTTTCAGCTTTCAACTCGAGCTCGACGTTAAGAGACAAGATCTTTGGGTTTTCAAATGTCTTTGGCTGTTGCTCAAATCCGGCATATGAAAAGGTCTTCTTGAAACCGACACCACTGATGAACAAGGAATCTTCCATTGCACCGCCGGCAATCTTCTTTATACCAATGAGGTTCTCGTCTAGATCGTCTCTGTCTAACGTCAACACCGAGTCGACAACCAACTTGGAAAAGAAATCGCCGTTCTGCTGGATGATTTTACTGTTCATTGCAGTCAATGCACACTTGATCAACATGTCGTATTCTTCATCTTCTGGCTTTTCTTCGAGGTTCACCTCCAGTTCTTTGATCTTCTTCATTGCCAAATCGCATGAGTCTCTCAATCCCTTGACGATAGAGTTACTGCTCATTCCTTCTTCAATGAAGTTCTTGCAGTTCTTCAATATCTCACTTGCCAACAGACAAACACTGGTGGTACCATCTCCAATCTCGCAATCCTGGGATCTACTAATATCGACAAGAATCTTTGCTGCTGGGTGGACCACGTCCAACTTCTTCAATATGGTCGCACCATCGTTGGTGATGGTTGTTTTGTTGTCTGAGCCGACCAAAAGAATGTCACTACCGAATGGACCAAGCGTAGATTTGAGCGTGTCTTGGATTGCTAAACACGCATTGATATTGGAGATGATTTGTCCACGGCCCTGGGACGTATCTGTTCCCTCTTTCAGAACCACAATGGTGGGAGTTTGTCTGTACGACATCTTTTCCTCTCTTGCTGCTTCTTTGGTATCTGTAGAATTCGTAAAAGCAATATCCTACTGCTACCTAGGCCTCCTTCTTGAACCTTTTGCCACCTCCAATTCACCTCTTCCAAAACTGGAAGAACCTGAAAAAAAAGACGTGAAGCCGAAGAAAACGGAAATTTTGCATAAATACAGCGTTTTACGACGATCGGCCTAAAACACACTTTTCAAGCTCTACTGGGGTGTCGAAAGCTGGTCTACCACGATCATCGTGCCGTCTTGTTCGTTTCCATGAGCTATATATTTATGAACGGTTATTTATAGAATATAATTAATTTTGGCTGGCTATTTACACATTCCACACTCCAACGACACCATCCGAGCGACCCTCGACAAGGTAGTTTACGGAGAATTGTAGGTCGTTGACAAAGTTGGCACAGGAAGCAGCTGCAGGAGCTGGGGCCGGGTCAGTCTGGATCGTCTCTGTGGACGAGGATAGAACATCGCCACCAAGCATCCAGTGTCTTTGCTCGGTTCTGTCGTAGACATGTATGCCACGCTCGTTCTCCACCACGCTGGTCACCTTGAGATCGTCGAACATGATTTTCTTTATTGGGTTGTCGTAGCTGAAAGAGTCCAATATTCCTCCGGTACGCAAGTCCCAAATCCTGAGACTGCGGTCGGCACTTCCGGTGATGAGACTGAAGGTTTTGTCGAACTGAAGAGTGGTTACAGCACCCGTATGGCCAAACAGCTGTCTGATCACCTCTCCGCTTCTGAGATCCCAGAGCCTGACTATACCATCGCTGCCACCACTTGCCAACGCGGCGTCGAATACCTGCATGCACGAGAGATATGGGTACTGGGTGTCACGGTTCACAACGATGTTGGAGCTCGAAGCACCCAATGCCGCGTTGCTGGAA
The DNA here is from genome assembly GCF_001661235.1 of Pichia membranifaciens NRRL Y-2026. Lineage (NCBI taxonomy): Eukaryota > Fungi > Ascomycota > Pichiomycetes > Pichiales > Pichiaceae > Pichia > Pichia membranifaciens. The sequence continues at coordinate 478,631 of NW_017566987.1, forward strand.
CTGGAGCTTCCGAAGTTGATGGTCGAGTTGGCCATCGAGGATGCCCACATCACATCAATAGTCTGGAGAATGTGTCCCGTGGAGAGATCCCACTGTCTAATGGTTTTATCCTCCGAACCGGTGACCAGTTCGCCGTTGTTGTAGGTCAAGGCAGTGATGGCATCAACGTGTCCCTCGAAGCTGTTGAGCAAAGGCGTTAGACTCTCGCCCTCACTGTAGGTGTCATGCGATTTGTTGAAGTAGTCTAAATCCCACATCTTCACCGTGGCGTCTATACTACCAGTGAAGGCAAGATTATCACTGACAGTGACACAATCAACGTATGCATTGTGTCCCTCCAGGAGTCCAACACATTTGTACCTGTTCATATCCCAAACTCTAACTGTGTTGTCCATGGAGCATGTCACCAATTTTTCAAAGGGTTCATTGAAGGCAAGACAATTGATCGCCTCGTTGTGCGCCTGGAACGTATGGAGCTGATCTCCAGGTCTGAGGTTCCGTGTGCTGGATGTGACTCTTGAATACGATCTGCTGTCCTCCTCCATATATACAGTAACATAGTCATCATCATATTCATCTCCTTCTATATCATTGAGGATACCAGAATCGTTTCCCTTGTCCTTTGACTTGCCTTTCCCTTTCTGTTTGCTGTTCTTCGGTTTGAAAATTATCTTGCTGCTGCTCTTGTTTGGGTCATTAACATCATTATTCATTTCGTTGGTATATTCATCTGCTCCACTAATCTCTTCACCTAGAGTCCCGTCGCCATTCATTTCACCTACATTTTCGCCATTAAGAACCTCTATATCTTTGATGAATTCCAACCGGTCCTGGATCTCTAACAACTTGTTTTCCAGATCGATTTCACTTTTTTCATAATAATTTACATTGTCATAAATCTCTTTACGCAAGTTGTACAGTCTATCTATTTTGGCATCTATTTCTGCGATCTCACTTTTCCCTAGACCTTTGCGGATCTCCAAAAGGTCGAGGTGGTAGTTGATGTCCGATTTGAAGTTGAGTAGCACGCGTTGATTCTGGCATGTTTTAATCTTCTCCATGGTGATCTCTTCAATTTTCTTTGATCTGGAGCTCGCCAGCTTGTTGTTTTTGAGACTGTTTTTTATATTCTTTTCATTGTCGCCTCCTTGGACCATTTTGCCAGACATGTTCTTGATACTTTGAATAGTTTCGTCCACTTCAGGGAGCACAGCACTGAATCCTTGAAACAACGAAAACGATGTTTCTTCATCAGCCAACACGCCGTTTGATGTTCCTGCGGCGCCTGAGTTCTCGCCACTCTCACAGATGCCCGATTCCGAAGCATCAACAATCTCATTGAGCATTGCATTGGACAAAACATTGAAATCCTTCTTCTTTTTCCCGTTCCCAGTGAAATTCGATCTTCTGAGGGAGTGAGCCACACGGATGTCGTCCCCGTGCTTTACCAATAGCCCCATCAACCCTTTGTTCGCTGTTCCTACTATAGTAGTACTTGGATTGTTGTCTCGAGACTCGAACGTGGATGCATACGTCTTGCTTTTCTGCAACATGTCGTTGATGTTGGCATTCGCCGCTGCCGAATTGACCAACACTGACGCTGTCGTAGCCAGCTTCGCAATGTCCGTGTTGATGCCCTCCATGCGATGCACCGTTTCCGTCCTTCTGCGTTCAATCTAGAACCCAAAAACTGTTATTGTCTCCGTAAGCCTGCTCTCTTCCCCTCTTTCAGCTTCAACACCTCTTCTTCCTCCCTTCCCATCCCCATCTTCTTTTCCACCGTCTCCAGCATCTCAATCGCACGGGCCGCGGTGCGGACCGAAAACGGCAATTTTGTTTCAACATTTCATTTCTGTACAGATGAAAACTACACAAAAAGGTATACACATTACGGACACTACGGAAACTACTGTCTCCACCTGACAAAGACTTCGTCGGTCCGAAACTTCTGGCTGCAGATACTGTCTTCAACGGCACACTCAGCGCCCATGCGGTACTCTAGAATCCCGGCCTGGGCAATCATCACTCCGTTATCGATGCAAAACCGCTCATCGGTGGCGTAGACGTGTCCGCCACGGTCACGGGCCATTATGCCCATCATCTCTTGTAACCTCTCGTTGCAGCCAACACCCCCGACGATAAGCACCTGCCTGGAGTTCACGTGGGCCATCGCACGCTCGGTGATCTCCACGAGCATCGCAAAGAGACACTCCTGCAAGGAGTAGCAGAGGTCCTCGACCTTCTCGGTTCCTCGACGCACAATCTCCTCGATGTACTCCAAAATCCCACTCATGCTCAAGTCCATGCCCTTGACCGTGTACGGGAGCTCGATGAACTTGCTTCCGCCTTTGGCCAACTGCTCAATGTTGTAGCCCGGGGACGGGTCGTTGGGGATCTTCAACACCCTGGCAAACCGGTCCAAGCAGTTCCCGACCGCAATGTCCAAGGTTTCTCCAAAAATACGATACCTCTGTCTGCTGTAGGCAATCACCTGTGTATTTCCTCCACTGACATACAACACCACTGGGTTGTCGGCACCTGTCACCTCCCGGCCCATCTCGATGTGACCTATGCAGTGATTCACCCCGACCAACGGCACTTTCCACATCAAACTTAGAGCACGAGCTGCTACCACCACACTTTGCAAGGGAGCACCCATCCCTGGTCCCTGTGTGAAACATATGCAGTCGATATCGCTTGACGTGATTCCGGCTTCCTCAATGGCTTGTTTGACGAGCCGGACTACCCAGTTGCGGTGGTGTCTGGCAGTGTCTCGAGGCATGAACCCCTGACCCGGTGGTGCATTGTATGTGTCTCTGACATTGCTCATGATCACGGCACGGTTCTCCTTGATCGCCGGATTTCCGACCGGCTGCTTCACCACCCCTATTCCTAACTTATTTGCGGATCCCTCCATTCCGAGACCAATGTACCATTTCTGGCCCTTTTTTGCCCGTGTATCAAAGTCTAGCTTCATATTCAGTCGTTTAGTATACCGGCACCAGCACTAATGGCTAGATCTCCCCAGAAATCCCGTCTTATTCAAATGTCATGCTCCGTCTCCACTTGAAATGAAAGAAAACATGAATTGGTCAAATGCGGAAAACGAAAAATTTCTCACAAAATGATTTTCTGTTATTACAAACTGACGCTATAAAAAACTAGAAAGACTAAAAAAATAGAAGTACCTACGAAGAGGACTCCACTACACGAGCAAATGTAGCATATCCTTCCACTTGAACTCTCTCAAGATCTCACGGACATCGATGGATTCCTCGGTAGACTTGGTAATACTGCCAACTTCGTCGCCGCTCTTGGTGCTATCGACCTCACCACCGGCGAATTCACCAGTGTATGTACCAGTCTCAGCGCCAGCGTCTCCAGCCTCGTAGACGCCTTCCTCTTCGCTGATGACACCAAAGGCGGCAGTAGTTGGCTTGTCCAGAGCATGGAACTCAGTGCCCTTTTGGCGACTGATCATGTAGAGAACGGTGATTCTGATAGCAGCACAAAGCAGACCGAAAATTACACCACCAACAGGTGCAACAACAAAGGCACCAAAGGCACCCCAGTCAGTTGGGTCATAGACACCATTCCAAATGAGTAATAACATCCCACCGTCTTTGGCGTTGCCGTAGTAGATACAACCATAGACAAACACGCCAAGCAAACCGCTCAACGCGCCAACAATGACATCTAGCCCACGCAAAAAGTAAAAGTGCTTGGACAAGCCCAAAAACATGATAGGGATGATTGCCGATGATAGCAAGTCTGCAATGAAGTAAATCTGCAAAACGTTTGCCGAACACTCGATGGCCACAACCAAAGCAGGAACCATGATGATGGCAACCAAAACACGAGAGTAAATCATTGGGAACTTGTTTCTGAATAAGTCATTTGAAATGGTGGAGGTAACAGCAGACTGTAGTGAATCAAAAGTACATGTTGATAACATAACGGAGAAGATCAAAATGACACCAATGATCCATTTGTGCATTTTACCAATGAGAATGAAGAAAGCGTTGGAACCTTCTGTATCTCCGATGGTCAAGTCTCCCGTCCACACAGCTAAAATACCAGGCAAACCAACCAGAGTACAAAGAACTGAGACAACAAATGCGGCAATTCCTGTGGCAACGTACAAATCCTTATCGGTCTTCGCAGCAAAAGTACGAAGCCAGAAACCAGACATAAAGGCATCGTTGGTGAGGATTGCCATATTGAGAATGTAGAAAACCATCCAGCCCAATTTGTTAGAGCCGGTCAACTCATGGTAAGTTTCACGCTTGAGATCCATGTTGATGTCGACCTCGGTGGCATAACCAATGATACCTATGACAGTGATGACCAAAACAAATGCGGCTTGGATAGTGTCTGTGGTGAATGAAACACCGAAACCACCGATCGACGTGTATATGGTAGTGACAATACACTCGACAACCACACAGGGTGTGGAATCAATGCCCGTTAAAGCAGTTATGGCATCACCAACAGCAGTCAACTCAGACACCATAAACAAGTAGATGGTGAAAACAGTTGCAGCAGATAGACACAAAGCAGTTATAGGACCATATCTGCGTGTGCACCATTCAGTAAGGACAAATCCTTCTGGACATCTTCTTCTGATCAGTGGACCAAAAAATGAAAACATCACAATTGGCAAAGCACCTGCCAACACGTAAACAAGCAAACCTTGAATACCTGCGATATTAGCAATTTGTGTGTAAGTTGTTAGAACACCGACACCCATAGCTGAAGAAAGAAAAAAAAAGTTACAGTTAGTATGCAGCCAAAAAAGGAAGAGATATGACAAATTTGAGTAATTTATCAAGACACTGTAAATGAATAGTTTTGTAACGCATGGTAAATGGTTGCAGTCAAGAAAAAGTTAAAAAAGGGGTCATAAAGATCATTGAAGACCAAGAAGTGAAACCGAACTATCTTTGAAATGTCAAAAAAATAAGCAGAGAATCAAAAGAAAAAAAGATGAGCAAAAAGGTTGTGAATGAGAGATAATCAAAAAAAAGAATAGAAAGAATGTAAGACCTCAAAAATATTCAAAAACAAATATCCTAACAAAAAACGTCAACTCCATCACTCTCCTGTAGTGAAAGTAAAATCAAAGAGTCAAACTGCAGCGAGTCTCCTGTAAGGAAACCACAACAGTCAGACCCCTGAAGATGGATTCAAACTTTTTTTTTTCAACAATATATGATAATCCTCCCGCAAGTACTAGCTTGTTCGAGTTAAACGGTATAAATCTCAGCACAATGGCACCCGTTTATCTATATTGTGAAATATAGGAATCCGTTTGAATTGACGGATAAGTCAAAGGGGTTAGTACAAAAGGTAAGCTCCAGTTCTGAAAGGAGAGTAGACAGCCTTGAGCTATGTTGCTACTGCTATTGCTATTGCTGTTGCTATTGATGTTGCTGTTGATGTTGCTGTTGTTGAAAAATCAAAATTCTAAATCAATCTGTATTGTTCTACACTACCACGGAACGTTGAGATCAATACTAACCTGAAGCAATGAAATTAAGTGACAAAGGAATACCGGTACGGGAACCATTTGACGAGAGAAACTCTGAATTCTTTGAAACTCTCCTCAATTGGTACACTGCAATAGCCACGCCTGAGACAAGCATGGCCCCATATGACAAGTATATGATAGCATTGGACGCTTGAAAGGACAAACCCATTGCTGTATATATCTGTTATCTATTGGACTCTAATTATTTGTTATACAAAATAGCAAAAGTCAACGCATGCGTTAACAACCCGCAGAGATGTATGCTTATTCCACGGCGGCAACGAGGCAGGGCAGAAACAGTCTTTTATACCCGCAAATTTTTTTCTTCAAAATTGCGTTTTTTCAGTCAGAGTCGAGAAGGATGATTTCGGAGGTGTCTGGGTGGCTGACGACCGGGGGAGGAGAGGGAGAATACAGCTGTTGCATGTCTGGACTGCTGCTAACTTCTACGTCTTTGCTCTCCTCCTTATCTTTGCATCTGTTCTTCTTGCCTCTGCTGCTGTTGCGGTGTTCGGGCTTCTGCACACGGCCCTCCCTGGCAACAGTTTTCTTTTTTGCTGCCCCGGAGGTCTTCCTCTCTTGTTTTACGTAAACATCTTTCTTCACTCTTGCTTCCTTCTTCTTCTTCTTCTTCTTCGTTTCTGGTTCCGGTTCGGCTTTGACACCTGAGTCGTTGTAAGTCGAATCGCCAAGCACTTCAAAGGATGAGTCACTCTTTGATTCAACATCTATGTCCTCAACCTCCGATTCTACTTCTGCCTGTGAAGGATCTGATTTAGGTTCTGCTTCGGATTCGGACTCCTCTACTCCGATAATCATACTGGACTGTGCTTCCGGATTCAATGCATCACTTTCATGAGTATCGGACACCACATCCTCTCCTTCACTTTGATGCTCTTCATTTATCCTTTCTTTCTTATCTTCCTTTTCCTGTTGGCCTTCTTTATTTTGCTCCTGTGTCTCTTCTTGTTTTACACTGCGTTGTGAAACAAGTTCAGCCTCTTTTTCAAGTCTTTCACGCTCCCTATCTTCTGCCTCAGCCAAACATTCCTGAATGTAAGTATGGCATTTCAGGAAACTGTTCTTGCAGATCAAGTCTGAGTTCAGTACCTCATCCAAATCCCCCTGACACAACTCATCATCATCAAAGCATTCTCTAAATTTACGTAACTTTTCGATATTTGCTTTGGATGTGAAAGTTAGCTTTGTTAGGGACCTTATTATCGGTTTATATTGCGCTTTATGCGTCTTATTCTGGTAGTCGTATTTCTTGAGAAGCCGCATCAACTGGATTCCAACATCAAGATGTAGTGAGCTGCTCTCCATCTCTTCTTCACTTGCCAACGCGCGATTGTAAGGATCAGTCCAATACAGTAAACTTTCAATGATGAAATTAGCAGTAACGGGTTGCTTGATCTCCAATGAATGGTTCAAACTCACAATGTCATCCCAATCTTTATATAGTCTCTCGATGGTATCATACACAATGCTTGCTATCAACTCTTGATGGTTTTCATGTGAAAATGAATATGTTGGAATACAAAATGCTAGACATTGCTTCAATGCTGGGTTTTTATTGACTTTAGGGTTGAAGTAGGTTAATAGTGTTGTCTCAAAAAGTTCGTCATCATTGATCACGCCACAGAGGAATAATTTGAACAACGTCACTGCCACAATAGACTGCGCTTCTGGTTTGCTTTCATCCTTCAACGTACGGTAGAACACCTTAGCGACAGCCATGGAATCAATACTTCGTTGATTTTCACTCTGGAGAATAGATATTCCATGGATTGTCAGTAAATCACCTATGACTTTCAAACCAGTCACAACGAAAGATTCATGGTCACTTCTAGTCACGAAAATACCAGCGACAACCATCGTTGAGACGGCAACCTCCTTGTCCAAGAGGCCACAGAGCCCATGACATGTCAAAGCTAATTCTCGCACAGTAACCTCTGACCTCTGATTCACACATGGAACAATAAAATTATCAAGCAAGGAAATAAGTAGCATATTCTCCCTTAATGGTGAAAACACCAACTGAAGCATGCACTTGGTTATCGTTAGACAATCCGTGATGATATCAGGTGACAAAACGGAAACTTGATCAATTTCCTCTTGTCTTGATTTGTTAGCTTCAATGATTGATTGCCTTGACATATCATTCATTGCGGAATGATACTCTTCATAATCACTGTCTTCATCATTTTCGTCATCATCGGACTCTTTTAACATCCGTTGAACCTTGGCATTTAATTTGTCAACTTCATCGGTATCACTATCTTCCCCATTCTCATCATCAAATTCGCCCCTTTTCCTTCGTCTACTCTTCGTCAGTGCCTCCTCTTCAGCTTTCCTATTGTCTTCTTCTTGCTTCTTCAAGTTCATTATCCTCTCGTACTCTGAATCTTTCAAATCATTGATAATCTCGACGGTCATTTGGCAGAAGTCACGCTCATTGATGGCCAACTTTCTCAAACATTCCATCAGCAAGGGCAATATCGGTTCAGTGACAGAATTATTGCTTAGGGTCGACCTCAAAATGCTGTACATCTTACTTCTTCCGAATTCATCGCTGTAATCGTAATCTACCGCAATTTTCAGAAGTTGCATGATAATGTAGTTATATTCGTCAGGATCAATGATGCCCAATTCAATGGCAAATTCGGGATTTTTTTCAATCTCTTCTCTATTTTCACTGATTTTCAGCAAATTCTCCGTTCTCAGTCTAAAATATCTGACAAACAATGAAGCAAAATCGGCAGCCTCCATAAATAGATTCTCAATAATGTCAGATTTGCGATTATCATGACAATACTCAAAAACAACGCGTATCATTAATGCCAAAGATGGAGTCAAGTTGTCAAAAAAGTCGGATTCTAGCTTCAAATTATTCACTATGTCTGGCTTCTTATCCAGTAATGCTCTTACCGCTGTCTCGGCAATATCACTTTCTGTCACATTAAGTCTCTCTAAAAATTCAGCCAAGTCATTGTTGGTGTCACGCATCCAAGTTTCTGTTAACCAATTTGTGGCTGCTTTTCTCACCGTAGCGTCCCTATCTCTTAGTCCCCATTCCAGCAATCGGTTACGATTTGCAGAATTAATATCCGTAATCTTCTGAAAACCAGGTAAAATCTTGGAATAAACTAACCGCCGGTTCGTAGTATCAACATCCCTAGCACGCTCAACAATGAATGGCTCGGTAAATCTGTTTTTCTCTATGTTTCTCAAACATGCTCTGCGAACCTCAGAATTCAAATCATTCTGCATGGTAAATCGTAATTTCTTACCGGCCAAAGAAAGGGAACCTCTGTCATCGTTCTGGAAGCATGCTAGCGCCGTTACCGCTTTTATGCGCACTGATGCATCTTTATCATATATTCTGGTTGTCAGCTCATCAGACAAAGTCTCGTATAAATCCTCATCTATACCACCACAATTTCCAATTATGTGTGAGAGTAGATGACATATACGGAACCTAACAGTGGTATTCAGCGCATCTAGCCCACCGAGTAAAAACTTCAACACCTTTTCAACAAAAAGTGAATAAAGTTCTTCCATCTCTTGGCTGTTCTCAATATCACTTTCAAGATCTTCCTCTTCTTCGACTCTCATTGGATTAATTAGCGAAAAAAACGATGAGATGAACTTCACAATCCTATCAGCGGCTTTAACATTCTTCTTCATCGGGAGAACCTTACTTATAAGGTGGCAAAAAAATGAGTTGAAATCCGATGTTAAACCTAGCGTGTTTGCACGTAATATTACGGCCCTCATGATTGCAAGTTGCCGTTTATGTACAGCAACAGTAGTTTGGGCTTCTTGGAAAGCCTTGCGCATGATCAGCTGTAAATCTTCAAGCGTCGATATGTTGAGAATCTGATTCAAATACTGGCGACGTTGCTTCTGCGTTGTCTCTTTCTTATTGCGTGGTTTGTCAGCTTTTGCTATCGCCTGATCAATGTCTTCATCGTCTTCATCGTCTTCGTCAATGTTTTCTTCATTCTCACCGTTGGCTTTCTCATTATCTCCATCAACGGCATCTTCATACACTTCTTCTTCTTCTTCCTCATCTTCATCCTCTTCCTCACCATCTTCATCTTCTACATTACTTTCTTCCTTGTCACTATCGCTGGCGTCCAGGCCATCACTCAAATCTCCGTCTTTGCGGTTTTGATTGGAAGAGCCGTAGCCAGCTTCTGGAATCTCACTTATTGCAGGTTTTCTCATTGTTCTGCCTGCCTGCTGTTAAGTGTATTCTAGGATTTTTTTCCCTTGATTTGATACAAGTTCATGACTAAAAGAACACGCCTTTGTAGATCTGAAACCCGCTGAAAGTAAACATCAACAATGAGAGTCTCACTTCATGGCAACTGCTGACGTAATCATTTTGCAAAGAGTAAGGTTTTTCAAACCTCTAAGTTTTATCAGCTTGATGCTACCTACACTATTGTTTTGTTTGAGGTTATGACAATAGTAAGGTTGTCTGAAGTCAGCACTTCACTATAGCAATGGCAGATATCAATCCAACCTTCTCTTTGTATCACCGAACGTTGAGACAACCATCATCTGGACTTAGTTCGATTATTGGTAATTTTTCAGGATCAAGGAAATCACAAGAAATTGTTAGAGCTACACAGACAACTTTAGAATTATGGAAGTTCAACAAAAGTACAAGTGAAGTATCAAGGCTAGTTGTTCAGAATGCTTATTGTAATATAAGAGCAATTGCTTCATTCAAAGTAGTAAAATCTACCAAAGATCTTATACTTCTTACTTCAGATAGTGGTACACTATCCATCATTGAATTCGACTCAGTTAACAACAAATTCACTGCCGTCAGAAGCGAAACGTTTTACAAGACCGGAGTTCGTCGACTATCTCCTGGAGAATATATTTCTGTCGATCCCAATGGTAGAGCAGCTATGATAGGGGCTATCGAACGTAATAAGTTGGTATACACATTTGCCCGAGATAACAGCCATTCCAACGGATTGGTAGTGATGTCTCCACTTGAAGCAAATAGAAACCATCTTTTAACATACACCATGGTTGCTATGGATTCTGGTTTTGAAAATCCTATATTTGCTGCAATCGAAACCGATTATAGCGCCCAAGCTCCGAAGATTGTCAAATTGCTGAACTATTATGAGTTTGATCTAGGTTTGAATCATGTAATACTCAGTGAAAGTGAAACAATCAACTCCAAAAGCAATTACCTTGTTGCTATTCCAGGTGGGTATGATGGTCCAAGTGGAGTGCTAGTATGTTCCGAAGGTATGATACAATATAAGTGCCCGTTCAAGCCAACGCACTATGCTCCGATTCCAACAAGAGGAAAAGATACATCTACTAAATCGATAATCGTCAGTAGTGTAGTACATAAAATGAAAAACGCATTTTTCATTCTACTCCAGAATCAATTCGGAGATTTATTCAAGGTCACTTTGGATTATACTACGACACAAGAAACGAAATATGATGTTATAGGGAATGACGTTGGACCTGGTATGGTAACATCCATAAGAATCAGGTATTTTGACACCATTCCTATTTGTACCTCCCTACTAATCCTGAAGAGTGGATTTTTATATGCAGATTGTGAGCAAGGTGATCAATATATTTACCAGTTTGAAAAGCTAGGTAATGGCTCTGATGAAAAAGAGTGGAATTCAGAAGATTATCCAGACGAGCAAGCGGTTTTGGAAGAAGAGAATGAAGGTGTTGCTTTTGACTTGAAGCCCTTTGACAATATCAGATTGGTTGAGGCTAACAGTAGCTTAAGCCCAATGATGGATGTCAAACTCATCAGTGGTGACTTGGTATCTTCATTACCAGAATTATATTCCATAACTGGATCGGGCCCTAGATCTGCCATTAAAGTTCTACACAAGAGTATTCCACTATCTGAGATAGTAACTCAGGAGCTTCCTTCGAAGATCATGAAAGCGTTTACGTGTAAAATTCACAAGAAGGACCAATATGATCGATTCATTGTTTTATCTTTCTTTGATGGCTCAATAATTTTGAGTATTGGAGAAGAGGTAGAAGAAGCAGAAAATTCAGGGTTTATTGATACCATTACAACTTTGGATGCATGTCAAACTGGATCAGACTCCATAGTTCAAATTCATGCAACCGGTTTGAAACAGATATTCTACTCAGAAGATGATGAGCCAGTCAAATCTATTGACTGGAACCCACCCCCAGGGATTGAAGTTTTATTTTCATCATGCACTAATACGCAAGTTGCACTGGCACTATCTAATGGAGACGTCGTATATTTTGAAACCTCTCCCACTGGTGATGCTTTGGTGGAGTTTTCGTTACACAAAGAGTTTAACGCATCCATCACCTCAATCTCGTTGGGAGATATACCGAAGGGAAGACTTCGTTCTCCCTTCATCATTGTAACGTGTAAAGATGCGAGTATCCATGTTTTATCAACAGATCCTAAGGAAACAATGAAGACCAAATACACCACAAAACTGTACTCTACTGCCTCCTCTACAGCAATAACATCATTTTCAAGTAACATAGAAGACTACACAGATGAAGACGAAGATTATGATGAAATGAAAGATATATCGTTGAAAAGAAATAGTCAAATCATAAATTTTGTTCACGTAGGTTTGCAGAATGGTATTTACGTGCGTTATATTCTCACCGATGAAGGTGAGCTTATAAAACCCAATATGAAATATGTTATGGCTTCTCCATTGATGATTGAACCTATTCGAGTGACAAACAAAGTTGGAGAATCCGTTACTGTTGCTGCAATCAGATCTCTCCTGTCATTTTTGGTAATACCAGGTTCTAATGAGGATATCAAGTTAATTCCCCTTCCGATTGCAGAAAAATTTGTTGAGAACGAAAATGAAGATGAAGACGAAGAAGCAGAAGAAACAACCTATTCTAAGACATATGGATGTGTTGTGCCTCTTCATTCGGCAGATGTCCCTCAAGGTTTAATACTTGCGCATGGGGAAAAGTTAACTATTGCATCATTGCCTCTTTTCAATGCCGTAGATGATAAGCATAATGGCGACTGCCAAACATGTGTGATCAATAAGCTGAAGAAGCTAGATAATATTGAAAGTATACCGATGAGGTATACCCCAAGAGCCGTTTGTGATTCGGTAAATAATGAATACAAGATGAGCTATATTGCTTGTTCCGATTTGGATATTAAATCAATGTTTAATAAACCTAAGGAAAGTACTGAGGCAAACAAAGATGTAGACGAGATGGTTACGTATGGCAATATTGAAGATAATGATGCCGAGGAATTTGAAAAATTACAAAATTTTGGTTATTCCAAGAGTACAGATGGTGATTGTGCATCGTGTATCCATGTTTTCTCAACTGAAAATTGTGCAATCGGGCAAACTATTGAATTATTGGGCAACCAGACAGCTCATAGACTTGGAGCTGCTACACTTGAACATGATCACAAAGTTGGAGACTATCTCTTAGTGAGTACAATTATCAAATTCAACCCGATTGGAGAGGGAAAGAAACATGAGAAATGTTTTATTCGTGTTTATCATATTGAGGAAGATGGTAGTTTGCAATTTGTGTACAAGCAAGAATTTCCAAGGCCTATTTTAGCTATTCATGCATTCCAGGGTCGTGTGGTACTTGGATTCGGGGACGAATTGGGTATCTATGAGCTTGGAAAACTACAGATGCTAAGGAAGTCAGGTTTGAGGATGGAAGAGCATGGGATAACAAATATAGTTGATATCAAGAGTTCTGGGTTCCGACTTTTTGTGAGTGACATCAGATCCAGTGTTCAGATTGTTTTGTATCAAGCAGATTCCAACTCACTTGTCCCAGTTGTTGATGATTGCATCAACCGCCACATAACCAGAGGTTTTGTGCTCGATCACGATACCATTATCGTTGGAGATAAATTTGGCACAGTGACAGTGTTGAGGAATCCTGTTTCGAACTTGGAAATTGAGCAGGGCCATGGTAGGAAAGGAAACAACTTGAAGGACAACATCAAGTTTGACATGTTGATGAGTTTCTACGTTGGAGATGTTATTGTGGGTTTATTCCGTGGACAAATCGGCGTTGGGGGTGAAGATGCTGTTGTTTATGGAGGTATAAACGGTACAATTGGTGTATTTAGTGCTGTGAAAACCATGAAGGAAGTGAACTTCTTTCGAGAGTTGGAAAAGCTCATGAGAAACGTGCTGCAGGGGATGAAGATCGACGAATTTGGGCAACATGATTCAATAGACGAGAGCAGGCAATTGATGCTTGCCGAGAGGGATATTTTGAAATTCCGGAGCTATTACGTTCCTAAAAGAGCGTGCATCGATGGTGATGTTGTTGAGGACTACTTCAGCCTTGACGACAAGACCAAGGGTGAGATTGCCAAGGCACTGGAGAGAACTGTTCCCGAAATTGAGGCAAAGATCGTTGAAATGATGGGACGAGTTGGATATTGACGTGCTGCAATGAAAATGATGCATAGGTAATTGGATTACTTGCCTACATGAATACATAAACTTTATATAGAGTGTAACACCTAGTTCCAAACGTTTCTGAATGGATCTTCACCGACAATGTTTTTATTCTGGGTGGAGGGGGTAGCTGCTGCTGTATTGCTAGTGGAACCCCAAATATTAGAAGATGCAGAAGGGGTGTTAATGTTAGAGAAAGTGGAGTTCACGCTGGAACCTGTGTTGGAGTTTGTTCGGTTGATATTGCTGATGTTGTTGGAATACCCGCCGCCCAACGACACGTTGCTTGCAGAAGGACTAGGAGAGGAGTACAGGCTCAAGATGCTCTTTTTCAAGTCTGGTCTACCGTTGATTCGTTGCTGCTGCTGCTGCTGCTGTTGTAAATGAACGCTCTCGCTTGGTGAAGGTCCGGAATGTTGTTCTAAAAGCGACAATGTTGGGTTTGTACGTGATCTGTTCACGCTGGTAGGACGGTCTGGTAGGGATGACGACGATGGGGATTGTCCGACTGACGTAGTAGCACGTGAAGACCCAATATCCAACAAGGAGGAAAGCGGGTCGGAGTCTGTACTCGATTGCTGTGTGGCAGTATTTGAAGCGGTAGTCGAGGCACTAGAAGTTGTCACGGATCCGGCCTTGACATTCTGGTATCTCGAGGCCTCTCTTGGCCCGTCATCTTTCCACTTGCCCAAAACGTACTTTGTCCGCACAAAGCTCTCCACTTTGCCATCCAGCGGGATGTAGCCACCCATTTCGACCTCGTTCTGTGACCGTGGCTTCAACTTGGACTCCCAGTACGCATTGGCCCGTTTGTTCCCCCACGAGCACATGGACTCGGTTTGTTCGTCGGTCCACGAGTCCAAGTCGACGCTCTTCACGCGGGAGATGTGTGTTCCAAGAGACCGGTGGATCCCACTGCACCGAATGCAGATGAACATGCCGAGGTTCCACGACGCCCATCTTGGATTCCTAGACGTTTTGCAATCGGCACAATGCTTGTTGCACGGCTCCTGCAACAGCTGCATCAAGCGGGCCCTATTTTTCACTGTGGTAGCCTGTGACTTGTTGTGGGACATTTCTGGCGGTGTGTTGGCAGAGTCTCTACAAATGGAGGGTAGAGCAGCAGGGAGACTGGTGCTGCTACAACCAGGATAGGTTATCGACGTGTGCTGTTTATCTCTTGCTGCCCTGACATGTCCAGACCGACGACGAAGAGATCGCAAGAGAGCAGAAGGTGGCGCATGCAAGAAGGTGGATAGGCTTACGTGGCGCACGCGTGGCGCATGGCTAGAAAACGAATTGAGTACGATGATATTATTAGTATTATTTACGATTGTTAATAAAAGATGGCTATAAAGATACGTCAAAGTATAGATAAGAGGTGTAAAGAGTCGTTAAAGGAGAAGGGGGCACTTAGTAAGACAAAGGACCGTCTAGTCTGGAGAGTACCTCCTTGTCGGCGTAGTAAGCGTCGACTTTCTTGGCCTTGGCGACCACGTCTTCGGTGGTGAAACCAAAGGCCTTGAAGATGTCCTTGGCAGGTGCAGAGGCACCAAAGTGGTCGAGACCCAGGTGGGCGTGAGCGTATCTGCCCCAGCCGAAAGTGGTCATGACTTCAACACTCAGGACAGGGATGCCGTCTGGCAAGATGCTCTTCTTGTAGTCGGCGGACTGGTGGTCAAAGGTGAAGAAGTCTGGCAAGGAGACAACACGCGTTGGCAAGCCTCCGGCTGTGAGCTCCTTGGCGGCGTCGACGGCAAGAGAGACTTCGGAACCGGTGGCGGCCAAGATCAATCTTGCGTTCTCGACGTCGGATAGGACGTAACCACCTCTGGCAGCCTTTTCGATGGAGGAGCCTTCCAACTGTGGGATGCCCTGTCTGGTCAAGGCAATGACGGATGGGGTGACGGTGGACTCGAGGGCAACCTTGTATGCTGCGGAAACCTCGTTACCATCGGCTGGTCTCCAGACCATCAAGTTTGGAATGGCTCTGAAGTGGGCCAGGGTTTCGATTGGCTGATGGGTTGGTCCGTCCTCACCCAGGCCGATGGAGTCGTGCGTGGCGACCCAGATGACTGGGTGGCCGGACAAGGCCGAGAGTCTGAGGGAGCCCGCGGCGTAGGAAACAAAGTTCAAAAAGGTACCACCGTAGGCCTTGAAGTTGGCGCCGTAAGCGGCAATACCGTTCATGATGGCACCCATGGCGTGTTCACGGACACCGTAACGGATGTATCTGCCGGCGTAGGAGCCGATGCCGAGGGCTGGAGGTTGGAAGTCGACGGCGTCGGTCCATCTGGTCAAGTTGGAAGGCGTCAAGTCTGCAGAACCACCAATGAGTTCTGGCAAGGCTTGTTCGAGCTTGCCGAGAACAATCTCGGACATCTTTCTGGAGGCTAAAGCCTTGTCCTGTGGGGTGTATACTGGGAGCAGCTTTTCCCAGTTTTCAGGCAACTTTTCGGACAATCTTCTGGAGATCTCTGCGCCCTCTTCAGGGTACTCCTGGCAGTAGGCTTCGAACATCAAGTCCCACTCCTGGTTGGCCTTTTCGCCCTTGTCGGCAATGAGTCTCCAGTAGTCGTAGACGTCGGATGGGACGTCGAAGAACTTCTCAGGGTCGAAGCCGAACTTCTTCTTCAACTGGACAATGTCGTCTGGCTTCAATGGGGAGCCGTGGACAGAGGCGCTGCCTGCGTTCAAGGAGCCAAAGCCGATTGTGGTGGTGATCTTGATGCAGGTAGGCTTGTTGGTGGTGGCCTTGGCCTTCTCGAGCGCCTTGGCAATGGCCTCGTAGTCGGTGTCTGCGTCGGGCACCTCGAGGACCTGCCAGCCGTAGGCGGTCAATCTGGCGCCGACGTCCTCGGTGAAGGCCAGGCTGGTGGCACCGTCGATGGAGATCTTGTTGTCGTCGTAGAAGGCAATCAAGTTGCCCAACTGCAAGTGGCCGGCCAAGGAGCAGGCTTCGGACGCAACACCCTCCATCATGCAGCCGTCTCCAAAGAAGGAGTAGACGTGGTTGTCGGAGATCTTGTAGTTAGGCTTGTTGTACTTGGCGGCGAAGTTGGCCTGCGCAATGGCCATGCCCACGGCGTTCGAGATCCCCTGGCCCAACGGACCCGTGGTCACGTCGATGCCCGGCGTGCCCGACTCCGGGTGGCCCGGGGTCTTGGAGTGGAGCTGTCTGAACTGCTTGAGGTCCTCGATGGAGATCGGGTAGCCCATCAGGTGGAACATCACGTACAAGAGCGCCACTGCGTGGCCGTTGGAGAGCACGAACCGGTCTCTGTTGATCCACTTGCGGTTTTTAGGGTTCGTCTTCATCTGCGAGAACAACACGTGTGCTGCTGGTGCCATCCCCATAGGGGCGCCCGGGTGGCCCGAATTGGCCTTGGCGACGGTGTCTGCTGCGAGCACTCTGATGGTGTCGACTGCCTTGGTGGTGAAGTCGGACATGTCGGGAACGGGTAGTATGTGTGTGGTTACTGAGGGGGGGAAATTGTGCTAGACCGGTGAAGAACTTAGAAGACCTGAGAAGAACCAACAAGAAATTCACAATAAGTGAATAGAACAAACAAGAATACAGCACTGCAACACACCAGACAAGTCCACGCCCACCACATTTGCCACAAACTAAGGAACGGTCTGAGCATTCTCATGAGCCCGCTCTCCGTCTCTGTCTGTCTGGCTGTCTCTGCCTCCGTCTTTCGCTGAGCATCTCGGACGGATCAACGTGGTCCACACGGCCCAGACCGCCCAGCCGTGGGCCCGGCAAGAGTCACACTTCGGTGCACGGGTGCTTCCTTATGTGTGCCGGGAAAGGCGTCCCGGGCGGAAGGACGCCTGGGCCCGGAGAACGCGAGCGACGCGTCGCTCCCCCCACCGCCGGATAAATGCGGGGAAAGGGTGCACGGGTGCGCGGGGCGCGGAGTTTTTCCGCGGCAAAAGGTTTCTCCGTGAAGCCGCTTACGTAATACGGCGGAAACTCGCGCCCGCTTTCCCCCCCCCCTTTTTCTTCGTTGCGCGCGCCAGGGGAAAAAACGAGGGGAAGCCGCGGGCGCGAGAAGGCGAGAGGGAGAGGCAGGGCGAGACGTTTCCGAAGTGTGGGGTTGTGCCGATTGCAGCGGGTCTGAGACGATGCTCTGGGGATCCAGAACACGGGGTGGTGGTGTCTGTGGACAGCTGGTGGAGTGCAAAGACCGCCGTGAGTGCCCGGCGACACCCAGAAGCAGTCAGCAGCCAGCAGCGTCCCTCGTTTTGCGTGTTGCCCCGGTCCATCCGCCAAAGCGCCTGCAGCCGAACACCCCCTTCCCCACAACAACCCCGCGGCACACCCAGCATGGCCGGAACAGACGACCCCAAGACCACCACGACGGCCGGCAGCAGCACGCCGGCGGCGCCGGCGGCGCAGCCCCGGCCCTACAAGTGTCCGCTGTGCGAGAAGTCGTTCAACCGGCTCGAGCACCAGACCCGCCACATCCGAACACACACGGGCGAAAAGCCCCACCAGTGCAACTTCCCCGGGTGCTTCAAGCGCTTCTCCCGCTCGGACGAGTTGACCCGGCACTCGAGGATCCACTCGAACCCGCTTTCCCGCCACAACGCCCACTCCAAGTCGATGTCGAACTTGATCTACCTCAACAAGGACGGCTCCGCCAGCGGCAGCACGGGCACCCCGGCTGCGCCGCCCTCCGCGGTCCCGGCCGCCGGCGGCGGCCTCAAGAGGTCCGGGTCCGCCACCAAGTTGGCCCGCAAACACAAGATCCAGAAGCAGCAGCAGCAGCTGGCGTCCAAGCTTCTCAAGCACTCGCACGACGACAGGGGCAGCGGCCTGCAGAGCCAGCACCAACACCAGCAGCACCAGAGCCGGCCGGACTTCATGCAGGTGCTAGCCTCCGCCGCCTCCAAGGAGCTCGAAAACATGCAACGCTCCGCAGACCCAGCGTCGTCCGCCGCATTCACCAGCGACACAGGCGTGTCCTCTACAGACGTCTCCTCCGCACAGGCCCAGGCCGCCTACGCCCTCATATCTTCCTCGGCAGGCAACCTCCAGTACGTCAAGTCTCTCCCCAGCCTCTCGCAGTATTTCGACGACCATACCAGCGCCGCTGCCGCCTCCAACCCCTCCCCAACCCTCCCCTCCATCGACACCCTCACCGCCATGACCACCCTTCCGGCACCCCTCTCCTTTTCCAAGCTCTCCGTCTCCGGCTCAGACTCCTCCCTCTCCGCGGCAACACCCACCATCATCCCGACGCCCGTCTCCACACCCTCCCGCCCCCCGCTGCTTTCCCACCACTCCTCCTTCACTACGGTCCGCTTCGCTAACAACCCACCTTCCTCGCTCGCCATGTCCCTCCCGCTTACCATGACCCAGCCGCCAAAGAGCATCCCCAACAGCTTGGCCACCACCCCACTGCACAGCCCCTCCACCTCTCCGACAGGCCTTTCCCCCGTGTCCAGCTTCGTCAACGTGAAACACTCCTACACACCTAGCACTACCGCGTCCACCACAGCCACTAACACGTCGACGACACTCCCGCCCGTCAAGTCCCTCGGACTGGACCTTCCAGAGGCCTTGGATATGAGCTCAATCCACCACCCTGTCGTACACGAGCATCAATGATACGATAAACTCATTTTTCCAAAACTCAGTCCAGCTTGAGAAAAAACAAATTGAAAAACAAATTCTATTACCCTTCATTTCTTCTTCTTTTATTTTACTTTAACTTACTTTCACCCGTTTCATCTGTTTTATCTATTTCATTCTATTCTCTTTGATTATATGCCCCCCTTTCTTTTGTATAGCTTGATCAATAATAACTGCTAGCATTACATTGATTTTACACATCACCGCTTACGTAACTGCGCTCCAATCTTATTATAAATTCTGGGGAACGTCTGACAAAAATTTCCGACTTTTGTAACACCCAACAGTTAGAGCTGAAACAAACTTGTCACTTTCCTATTTTAAACACACATATTTAATGATATGTATAATATACACTCATAATTTACAAAACAACTAATATAATAGTACAACGTACATACCCAACGGGTCTTAAGCAATGACCCCTTCCCAAACGCACCGTCTCGGGAAAATACAACCAACATCACGTCGCAGCGCCAATTCTGCTGTGGACCAACAACTCACCTTTGTCCCCATCTTCGTAAAGAAGGTTTCTCCTGGCTGCGTTCTCAACAACTCTCTCCCGGCGCCTGAGCCGGCTCTCACCACTGCCGTTCTTGCACCGGTTCCTGTGCTTGAGACAGTGTCGTAAGTACCCAAGAAACCTGTTCCCAACAATTTCCTCCCCCGTAGGGTCCTTGATTTTGACAAGCTCCTCACATTCCTCGCAATGCGCATAGAACCGGCCTCTGCCGTCGAGGAGAACCAAGTCAGGTAGAGCGTGCTCACTGCCATCCGAGTAGACTCCGTGGTGCTTGGTTACATGGTGTAGGTAGTCGGAGTCGTTTCTTCCGTAAAAGTAGTCATCGAACTTGTTGACATTGTCAAACTTGATCGGACAGTAAGGGCAGAGCGCCTCGATGTGGAAAAGAGAGTCATCTTTGCTTTTGCCTCTGCTTCGCCGGTCACTTCTCGCCCGTTTCTCCTCCTTTGTTAATATCCTTCCGTCCTTCCTTTTTTCACGGATGATGAACGGCTCATAGTAGTTGGCAACTTGGTTACAGTATCTGAACGGGAGCTTGGCGTTGGTCAAGGCAAAATGCGGCTGCTCGTTGATATTGTCGTAGTATACCCATACATCGTCCACCATCGATTTCAGAAAACTCACAAGAAAAACCGAAGACACGTACCCATTCGGAATCAGATATAACATGTAGTTGATCTTCCACTCGCTTTCGGGGACAATGGTGTACACAGAACTACCAATGGAGACTCTCCCGGCTGCTGCCGATTGTTGTAGGAGCCTAATGTCCCGTCCTTTAATCTTCGTTGTATTGCGATTAGCTTCCTGAACGGTATTCGTGTATTTTCTGGCTCGCTCAAGAATCTCATTAGGGTAAAGCACGACTGTACGCTTCCCCTTCTTTGGCATTATCATCTCTGACCTCTGCTCCTCTTCATCCTCTTCTACCAAAATTTCATCTTTTATTTCTACCTTTGCTTCACCCGCTTCGGGTCTCACTTCCAAAGACTTTGCTTTCGAATGAGTCTCTTCCAATTGCGAAGAACCTCTTAATTCGGAACTTTCGCTTAAAGGCGGGGTGGGTAAATGTAACCGCTGTTGTTCTTCGGACTTTATGAACTCATGGGCTTCGTCGAAGGTCACCTCTAAAAAGTCCATATCGTCTACTGTGAGAGTTGCTCGGTGTTCTGGAAGATTCACAGTTTCCTGATCGTACGGATCAAAATGCCCGAAAAGATGAGACTCAAACATGTCTGTCCCATTCATGACTGCAAAATAACTTGATGGGGATACCGAAGATGCCTCCGACGTGGAGGTGATCCAATTCTGCATCTCCGAATCGTCTGAGGCCAGCATGCCTTCCCCACTTATGATTGGATCGAGATCCACCGGATTCTCAACAACATTCCATAGGAAGGCCTCAGCTTTCTCCGCTCTGTATCTATCTCCAACGCTATGGGACAGATATTCGGGGTGATCCAGATCACTCAGAACACTTGTTTCACCCGGTGCATACTCGGAACTGGTGTTATTGCTCGTGTCTTTGAACATCATCGCGCTGTCTTTCACAAACTGCTATGTAACAAAGTAACAGCTGTATAGCAAAAAGGAGGATTCTTGGGAAAACGGAGATGGATCAATGTCCTATCATATCATATCAACCACGACTATCAGACATGATTGATCTCCCACTATCTTTCCTCCCTCGCCACCAGTTACCGCTATTTCCCGAGTATACTGATTGCTCATGTTCTGTGTTGATCAGTCCAATAAATGTATTATCTTGAGCTTCAACAGAATAAATTTTTGCAAAGAACCAACTGACAGAACAGGACACTTTTGCTCTGTTTCATCGGAGTTCACCTCCGAAAATAAAAATCATACTGCGACTCTCTGTACTCCGAGAAATTTTATTGGCACGCGCGGGGTTGGAGGCAAGAAGTTGTTTGCTAGCAATAAAACAGGACAAGACTGCATTCACTGTTGAGATGTAATGAACTTAACTTAACTAAACTAAACTAAACTATACAGGGGTCGATTACAATAACCATCCACGCTTTTCGACGTCCTTCCAGTATGGCATGCTCTCTGCAGCACCTCTGGACTTGATGGTTTCTGCCGACGCCCGGGCAGCGAACTTGACGGCGGACTCTAAAGTCTCATTCCGGTAGACAGAGGTGACCACGGCACCCAAGAAGGTGTCACCTGCACCTGTAGTGTCGACAATGTCGTCGCTGTCCACTTCCTCAGCAAGGATGTAGGCGTAGTTGAACTTGCCCTCTTCGGAGTACAAAATACCTGCCGGGCCCAAGGTGACAATAAGAGATGGCTTGGTGAGCAATGTACGTAGCTTTGTCATCAATTTTATGTTGAGGTTCACCAGGTCGGCGTAATCCGAATGTGGCTCAAAGTTAGAGGTGTTGCTCAATAGTGTGAGAGGCTCACGGTCGGGGTTAGGGTGGAAGTTTTTCACAAGTCCGGCCAACTCGTGCTCGTTGACAACCAAGTAGTGAGATTCATGCAAAGCCGAGAGGAAGTCCTGATTGTATCCGGCCTTTCTTGCAGGCAATGGAGATGGGTTGTAGAAGATCCTAACGTTAGGATATGAAGAGGCCAAGGTGTGGATGATGGCGGTTGGGTTTGGGATTTCATTCTGTAGCACGACGAAATGAGCCAAATCATCTGCCTGGACGTCTGCCTGGCTCGCTCTACGGCCTTCACCTCTGCTCTTGTTCACCATCTGCAAGTAGGACTGGCAAGGGGTGAGCGAGGCGGAGGAGGAGTGGGCGGAGCTGCCACCTAGAGAGAAGGAGACATTGGTGAGGCGTTGCTGGGCAGTCAAGTTCAAGTTGGAAGCCTTTCTCAAGGACGCAGAGGAGTTCGAAGGAACAGGGACCTTGGAGGCCAGGGTGATGGCGGCGTTCTGCAAGTCGAGCGCAGAAGGCTTTGGCGAAGGGTAGGTGAGAGTGTCCATTCTTGGCACCGATGCGTGGGCGTTCAACTCCGAAGGAAGCTCGGCAAGGTTAGCGTTCGATCTGTGATCGGCGTAAGAGTTAGTGATTGCGGAGCTTAGAACCGGGTTCGTCTTGTGCGAGTGAATGAAGGAGCCGTTGGAGGAGGACTCATGGACGGTGTTTGGGGCGGCGTGCTGCTGGTTGTAGAACATGGTGGAAGAGGAGTTCAAAGGCGAGGACTGCGAGAGGTTCTGGTTGCTCGAGACGCGGTTGTTGCTGTTGCTGTTGCCATTGGTGTTGTTCATGTTGCTCAAGTTCATGCCGGACGCGGACCAGCTGTGGATGATGGAGCCGTTCTTGCTGACTAGGCCATTGTTGAGGTTTGCGTTGGAGCTGGAGTTGGCCTGGGCGAGGTTGGCGGTGCTGGCGCCGGCGGCGGCAGGGGCGTTGGCGGCGTTGTTCAAGGAGGCCAGGGAGCCATGGGAGTGGATGCTGGAGGGCGGGTGAGGGTTGAGGTCTGCTGTTTTCGCCGGCGGCTCGTTGTTGGGCGGCTTTGTGGCGTGGGAGTGGACGTGGGAGGGCAAGGCCGGGTTGTCGATGGAGGTGTTGAGGTCCGGGTGGTTGGAGGCGTTGAAGCAGCGCTCGAGCTCGGCGGGGGTCGGGTGGAGGTGTGCGTTGGCGCCGGGCACGACGATGATTCTGTTTTCGCCCGCGTAGTTGTCCTGCACCACGATGGACGCCGTCCCCGTGGCGGTGTTCTTCACCTTCTTGAGCAGGCTGGTGCTGACGTTGTTGGCCTTCAGGTACGCGATGAAGTCGTTGGCGACCGCGTCGTCGTCGCCCAAGCACCCGAGGAGCCGCACCGTGAACCGGTCGGTGGGCGCCTTGAGCTTGGCGACGGCCACGGCGCCGTTGAAGCCCTTGCCGCCCAGGTGGCGTTCGAACGACACGCCCTGGACCGTTTCGCCCGGCCCGGGGAACTTCACTGTGTGTGTGACAAGGTCCTGGTTCAACGAACCGAAAACCGTGACTGGCATTGTTGTGGAGGAGGCGTGGGGAGGCTGCTGCTAGGTTCTGCTGGTCGGTCTGCGGCCGGAGTTACACTGGGGCTGCTGCGGATGTCACGGATGGCGTTCTCAACAAGTCCACAACCTGTCTGCACCGCAAGAAGAAGACACCCATCGCAGAGGAACACACAGGGCAAGAAAACAACACCACCACCACCCGCCTCCTACACCAACACCACCTGTGCGCACGTCCACCCTGCGCCTGACAGACGGTTTGCCACTGAATGCGTGAGCCAGCGGTGGCTCGGAAGAAGGTGGGCAGGGACGAGGACCGGACTGCCAGCTGCTGGTGGTGATCTGAGAAGCTGCAGCGGGACGGGGCGACGGGCCAGGCGGGGCGGCGATCTGCATTGTGCGCGACGGCGACGCCGGCGACGTCATCGTTTTTTCGCCGATGACGTCGTTGCGAGTTGTGCCGAGCGGCCGCGCGCGACAGCGCTGGTGTCGCAGGAAGGGCTGCTCGGGGGAACTGTGGGCACGTGACGGGGCAAGGGGCGGCGGGGATGAGGGTGCGACAGGGTTGGGTGTTGTGTGGGCTGCTCGGGCGATTTGGGAGGGCAGGCGCGACCTCCCAAAAAGGCGACGCCCCAGCATTCCCAATTTGTTGGGCCGGTTACACCACGACGCGGACAGCGGGACAGATCCGGCAGGCAGGAGCCGTTTAAATATTTCAGTGTCCGCCAGCCACGACAGGATACGCTGAGCATGAGAATGGAAAGGGGGCATTGCGGGAGAAGAAGGGGTCTTTCCGGTCGGACATCGCAGAATCGCACAGACCATGGACTCGGTTGACATCACAGAGGCCAACGCCGTTGCTGCGGGCACAAACAAGCAGCAGAAGAGAATCGTCGCGTCCGGGATTGGCGGGCGGCTGATGGGCACGAAGTCGATGACGACGGTGACAGCAGAGGAGTTGGCGAAGGACAGCGTTGCAGAGGTGTTGAAGCGGGACAAGGAGCTGCGGCTGAAGTACGAGCGGGAGCAGCACATCTCGGAAAAGCCGTGGACCCGGGAGAACTGGTACAAGCACGTGAACTGGTTGAACTTCATGCTCGTGTTGCTCTTCCCGTTTGTGGCGATGGGGTGCTCGTACTGGGTGAAGCCGACGGTGCAGACGATGACGCTTGCGCTGTCGCTCTTCTGCCTGTCGGGCCTCTCGATCACGGCCGGGTACCACCGGTTGTGGTCGCACAGAGCGTACGAGGCCAGAGACCCGTTGAAGATCTTCTTTGCGCTCTTCGGGGCGTCCGCCATCGAGGGCTCGATCAAGTGGTGGGGCCACTCGCACAGAATCCACCACCGTTACACGGACACCGACAGAGACCCCTACGACGCCAGACGCGGCTTCTGGTACTCGCACATCGGCTGGATGCTGTTGGTGCCTAACCCCAAGTACAAGGCCAGAGCAGACATCTCCGACTTGGTGGACGACTGGATTGTCCGCGTCCAGCACAGACACTACCTGACCATCATGGTCTTCATGGCGCTCATTCTCCCGGCCCTCTTCTCCAAGTACTTTTTCGACGACTTCTGGGGCGGCTTCATCTACGCCGGCCTGATCAAGTCCTTCATGATCCAGCAGGCCACCTTCTGCGTCAACTCCCTCGCCCACTGGATTGGCGAACAGCCCTTCGACGACAGAAGAACCCCAAGAGACCACTTGCTCACCGCCTTTGTCACCTTTGGCGAGGGCTACCACAACTTCCACCACGAGTTCCCATCCGACTACAGAAACGCCCTCAAGTGGTACCAATACGACCCTACCAAGATCCTCATCTGGTGTGCATCCAAGGTCGGCCTCGCCTACAACTTGAAGAAGTTCTCCCAGAACGCCATCGACCAGGGCATCTTGCAGCAGAAGCAGAAGAAGTTGGACGAAATGAGAAGCCGTTTGAACTGGGGGCCCCAGGTCTCTGAGTTGCCAATCTGGTCCAAGGACCAGTTCTACGAGGAGGCCGCCAACAAGAAGGGCTTGGTCATTGTCTCCGGCATAGTCCACGACTGCTCCTCATTCTTGACCCAGCACCCGGGTGGACAGGCTTTGGTCCGTTCATCCTTCGGTAAGGACGCCACCATCGCTTTCAACGGTGGTGTCTACGCCCACTCCAACGCCGCCCACAACTTGTTGTCCACCTTGAGGGTCGCTGTCATCAAGGACTCCGGTGCTATCGGTAACACCTTCGACAAACAATTGGAATACTTGGCCAAGGCCGACCTGGAGAAGGTGGAGAAGAGCAAGTCCAAGGCGGCTTGAGTCCATCTTTCTTCCATTCCAATTATTCAATCATTTGATCCAATCAAACAATACAAAAATCAAACATACTTTACTATTTTATATATACAACATATAACCCATTTACTTGTTCTCGTTATCTGTCAATCCTTTTTTTTTTCTTCTTCTTCCATACTGTTTTTATCTTTTTCTCCCATCCATTTCTGCCCTTCCCTCTTTGTATATCCATTTCCATATCAAAGAATGAAAATTTCACGTCCATGAATCACGAACCCAATTTTTTTTCCTTATCGCAGCTCCCTATTTCCCTTCCCCAACAAAAACGGGAAGAATTTTTTTGTAAGAAAAGACAATCCGCTTACGTAACCAAAATGCTCAGCTGCAGATTGCCGCGACACCATTTTTTCTTGGCCCCCCTTCTTCCCTCCTCTTAATGTCTTTTTTCCACTTCCGGGTCCAAAGAGTCTCTTCCACAAGACGAAAACACATCAGGATGGGTGATGGATCAGAAACGATCCTGACTTGTGAAGCATTTGGTCCTGGGGAGTCCAAGGAGGCAGAAAAAACAGCGCACAACCCGCAAACGGGACACAGACATGTCTTACATCGACAGATGCTACTACCGCACATCCACAGTTGATCCAGAAACGTCACTGCCTTTGTACGTGTTGGACTCAACGTTCATACCTTCGTCGATCTTCAATGGCAGCACCTCCACATCCGACATCGACTCTCAACCCAAGTTGCGGAACTTCGTCAACAGAATCCTAGAGAAACTCCCGCAAGAAGACCATGCACTCGTTTTCTTCACAAACGGGTTCTATCAGTCATCCCTTGTGCAACATCAGCAGCGAGATACTAGTCCCGACAACACCCACTCGTCTGCATCGGTGCCAACTTCCTCGATAACCAACTCCTCCGAACAGTCCTCGTTCAAGCTGCCGCTGAACATAATTAAGATTTTGAAACTTATACCCCCAGAGTCGAAAAAACATCTATCCAAAATTTACATAGTCCACAGCACCTGGCTTCTCAAATCAATCGTTGATCTCTTCACGAAATTCTACTCGTTCAACTCTACAAACCACCCAGTCATCATCAACTGCAACAATCTAACAACGCTTTCTCACTATGTCGACATCACTAAATTACTGATCTCGTTGCATACCTACATGATCGACAAAATCCAATACAAAAACAACAAGATCGTGATGACGAGACACTTCACCGCCATCTACGGGCGTCCATTGACTCTTTACTCTCTTCACAACTTGGCTAGCTCGTCAAGCAGCATCTTCCCGCTGAACCAATTTGCTCGGATCTTCAACAACCTCATTGCATATTTGTCAAACAAAGATCTGGACACCCAGTTGTCCGTTACCGACTGGACAACAATCATAAGATGCTCCGCGCTCTCGAACGAAACCAAAATCTCCATAGACATTTTATCCGACTGCTTGAAAAGAGATCAGCTCATTGTTTTAGCCGATTTCTCCTTTTTAGAACATTACATGATTATAGTCAAGTTCATCCTGAAACTTTCAAATTCGAAATCGCCCCTTATACCCCTTGAGGTACTTATCTCCCACCGTGCAGGTCCTTCGCAAATCGATTTTAAAGATGTCGAACAGGTAAATTACTTCATGAATGAGGTACTCACTTTCAGGCATCCACTGATAGATCTTAGTAACCATTCAAACGCATCGTCATCTGAATTGCAAACTCCGCCAACGTCCGCTGGAACCGCAGAGCCTTCATCATTAGAGGAAAATTATGGAAAAAGTGAAATAGATAGCTATGACAACTCCTATATCCTCATCAAGTTATTCAAATTGTTTAGATATCTTCTCAACAAGTTAGAAAGAGAAGCTTGCATTCTTGAGCCTCATGCCAAAAACAAAACCAAATCAGTAGAAAGACAGACATTGAGACTTATTTTGGCCTTCACCAAAATACTGTATGCCGATAACCAGGAAAACTCTTCTCCCCTTTCATCCTCTCAGGAGGATTTGGATTACGATGATATAGGATTCGATAATCTGTTCAAGCTTTTACGGTCAATTATGCAATATTTCGATAAACTAACAATACTTGGGACGTCATACACTCTGGATGATTTCAACAACCATATTAGCTTTGATGATTTTCTGGCTTTTGAAGCTTTCAAAAATAAACAATTGGGTATTCAAGATGTTTTGGAGTCAAAGCTTATCTCTCACAAAAAGCAACCTGAACAACAATGCGAACCGACGAAAACATCTCCGCTCAAACCAAAACGTCAATTAGATATTGTACCACCACTTCCTCCAATGCCAAGAAAAAACCACTTGCTTTATATCGAATCAAAAACAAATGGTTCAACTGGCTCCATATCTTCCAGGTCAACATCCGCAAGCTCCCACAAATCTGACATTTCGTCTACTTCCTCATCTTCTTATATGCAGACCAGTGCCGAGTCGACCATACCTGTAACACGATCAGAGGTAGACATATTAGCCAAGTCTGTGGAAAGCTTGGGATTAGAGGAGGAAAAGTCAACTACTATTGATTATGATGTTGATAACGTTTATAAAACACCCCAAAGAACGACTAGGAATGATCAATTTGATGACATTTCAGACACAGAGACTCTTCGGGATATGGTTGGTGATTTGTTGACCCCAACCAAACCCCTAAACTATAAGACTTCAACGTCTTCAATTGCAGATACCTTATTAACTCCATCACCAAGGAAACAAGCACGTCCTGTACCAGCCAAACCTGCGTTTTTGGAGAGTATGATTCCAGCCAAAAATAGTAAACTGCGCAAATACACGGAGAAGGATCTGGAAGTGCAACAGCAGGCGGAGAAAATAAAAAAGGCTGCAATATTGAAAGAACAGCATGCAAAAGAAGTAGAAAAAGGTGTGAGGAGAGGCGAACGTAAAGTCAGTCGACTTGCTAGACTGTACGAGGAGAAATACATGCCCACAGAATGAGCTCGAGACACGTACAATGGACTATATTTTCTAATAATTCTATTTTTTCTATTGAAATTTTAATAAGTAGATGAATGAATAAATAAACATATAACTAAAGGAATGAATAAATCTAGAATGAATAAATAATGTTATTTAAGTTAATAAATAAATGCATTTCGGAGTGTAACAACTTTCATTTCTTTTGCAAGGCATTATTGAATTCTCTAACAATGATCTCACAAGTGACCTCTTTACAAAGGGCCTTCTTATTACCATTTGGAACTTGCTTAAGAAATTCCAGTCCAGATGATTTTTCTAATGATTCCACAGGGACCTCAAATGTTCTGAGTGGTGTTTCATTGGAGATGATTGCATTTGGCATCACAAAAGCTGCAATAGCCAAATCTTCTGAGTTTGATGATTTCTTTTTATTCTTTTCAGCAACAACAAGTTTAAAGAAATGTGTTGGAACAGCAATGTTTGGAGGATTACCGATAACCTCATAGCTAACTCTGTATTTACCATCTTCACACTTCTTGGGCAGATAAAGTGGCCCAGTCACAATTCTTACCGAATTGTAATCACCCGTCAAACGACGGCAGAAGTCTTCAAAGTGAGCCCAGTAATCTCTGTTGAAACCGGCTCCCACTTGTGGTGACATGTTAGACAAATAAAATGTTTCATCCATTGCAACTTGTGAAAATTTAGCATTTGCTGCAGGTGCTTGATGTCCTCTATCGTAACCCGATCTAAAATAGTCTCTCAATCTGGCACGAAACTTATCAGGAATAGACTCGTCTTCTTTGAATACCGAGTTCTTTCTATCACCACTATCCCCGTTTCTTTTAAGAGATTCAGGAGTAATGTGTTCAACAACATAATATGGGTTTCTTGTCTGTCTGTCAAAAACACTCACAAACTCTTGATGAGTTGCCATATCATGAACAGGACCAGGAAATCCATACTTGAAAAATTCAGCGGGATTGACAGCTGTAGGGTTGGTTTTATTGCTGACACCGCTGTTGTTGCTCTTTCCATTGGAAGGAAATCCACCAGGATATGCACCACCTAAAGGAGTTCCCGGAGCAGCTGGAGCAGGTGAGGCCGGGGTAGAAGATGACGATCCCCAGAAAAATAGGGCGGCACCAGAGAGGGAAATAGCCGGTATAGTTACTCCTTGCTTAAACATGTTGCTGGTCGTTGACGTGTCAGGTAGTTGCGTTAGACAGAGTAGAGCAGCAAAAAGCAAAAGATGCAGAGTAGAAA
This sequence comes from Pichia membranifaciens NRRL Y-2026, assembly GCF_001661235.1. Classification (NCBI taxonomy): domain Eukaryota; kingdom Fungi; phylum Ascomycota; class Pichiomycetes; order Pichiales; family Pichiaceae; genus Pichia; species Pichia membranifaciens. The sequence continues at coordinate 509,264 of NW_017566987.1, forward strand.
TTAGAAAGAAAAGAAAAAGGAGAAGAAAAATTGAAAATGTTGGAACTCTACTTTTTTCCATTGAAGTTGATAACTGAACCTATTTCAGAATCAGTGTCTAAATATACAGCTGTATACAGCTAAGGTCAAATTTCAGAAACTACTTACTTTTAGATAGTTGGAGAGTTGATACGTTCTCTACATTATTCCCGATCAAGCAGCTCATAATCTTCTGATCAGTTTTATCTACAATGACGTGTGAAGTATCATAGAAACGTTGCACATCGGGGTTGCAAAAAATGTCTTCACCATTCTGCTAACTATGTATGGAATTGTGATTGATCATAATACGGAAAGAGGTCCCCATGCATTAAGCAATTGCTGGTGGTGAATATTCAAGCGTTTTTTGACGTACAAAACGCTAAGCGCTGAAAAATTTTGGGGTTAGGGAGGCATGATTTTTGGATTGCGACGATTCCATACAATGGGGAGTTAAGAAAGGAAAGAGAAGTAGAAGGACAACAAACCTCAGGCTTAACAATCCAACTTGCAGTACAGCAGAGATGCTTCAGCTGCAACTGGCAAGAGCTGTGCTATGCACACGAGGATTTGCCACAAGGGTGACTCCAAGAAGAGACCCCTCCTCGTCAATATCTCCTTCTTCCATATACCTGATTGAAAAGATGCTCAAGGTCGGACTAGACGAGCCGAAAATAAAGGATCTTTACGAAAAAATGAGCTTGCCTGTATTCTTGCAAAACGTCACGATTGCTGTTTTGAACAATCGAGAAAAAAACTCTCCAACTCTAGAGAAGTTATTGAGCTTCACCATCGACAAGCTAGACAAAATAGCCAAAGTCAAAAGTAGCTACACACATGAACCTCTGCATTATCGAGATCAAGCAGGGCTTGAGCCTTCGGAAAATGTACTATATTTAATTCTTCAATTGTCATTGCACATAAATGCATCATCAATTGCATTCACAGTCCTAATGAATATAATAAACAAATGTCTTTATAATGATGAAACTACGCTTACAGCTAAAACACGTTCTTTGATCCAAAAGTTCTTGGTGCCCAATAACTTGTCGCTGCTCATTGACCTTTACAGTATCAATCGATCACAGGATAGGAATATCACTGAGTTGAACAATATTTTGACTCTGATATCGAGGTTTAATCTACTGATGGATAAGTTCCAGTTTGAAGAACAAAAGTTTCAGTTATCAGATTCTCAAATGAAGTCTCTTATTGATAAAGCTTCTTATAGCTTGATGAGTAGCACTACTACATCGTTGAGAAAGCCATACACAACAGTTCAAAAGCAGGCTTCACCATACAGCACAATCGAGATGTTGATAAGAGACTTTGGGCTGATCATAAGCAAGCGAGTATCTTATTCGATATCTTATTATAAAGAACAAGTAGAAGAAAAAGAAGATGAAGAAGAAGAAGAAACATGTTCAAATATACAAGAGCTACTAGATCGACAACTCTTGTCCAAGTACCTTCAATTTAGTTACTTAGTTATTCAAGATAGATGCAAAAATAATGACCCAGTTACCGTATATACCATATGGACTATAATAAAACCGTTCCATAATAAACTTTACAACGCCACGATTGATTCTGAAAATAACAATCTCTCCAACAACTTTTATTTTTACCAAACACTCGCAAAAATGATCACTTTATTCAGTAAAAATAGACGATATAGAAAATTGATAAGTGAGATAATATTTGATTTGCCATTAGATTCGGTGAAAATTTGTCCTGAACTAATGAGTTCAATTCTGTATCATTGTGGTAGGACAAAGAATGAATCCCTTGGTGCCATTGTGGGTTCGAGGTACGATGATGGAAACAACACAGGGAATTCTGGTGAAGAATCCGTGAACTTAAAGAACTTATTTGGTCAAGGTGGAGACTTAAGTATTTTGGGAACCGGCGAAAAGTTTACTCCAGGCCAGGTTCATGCCTTCTTGTCTTATAACTTGAGACTAGGAAACAAAAAACGTGCATTAGAGATTGTCGAGTATTTGAAATACAAGCTAATAGGATTCACGGCAATTGATTTCAACGAGTTGGTCAGAAGCATACTATACACAAACAAAACGGAGATTAAGGATTCTCATGCAGAAAAAAGCGCCGAGGTTGCCTGGTCGATGATCGCTAGCAATCATGCGGCCAGTAAGGGTTCTCTAAATAAATACGCACTAATAACCTACTTGGACTATATGATCAATACCATGAATCGGAAGGAAAATAAAGGCAAACTCAACATGGTCCGTGTGCAGGAGATTTTTGGTATTGCCTACTTAGAACAGCCACCAAGTGATGTTAAGTACTGGAACCATTTTTACATGTGTTATTTCAAGTACTTGATACGAAGGTTTCCACTCAAGATTGCCAAAATAGTCTACGAGAACAACAAAGGTCCCTTTCTTAATGGCAAAAAATACATGCTCTTCCAGAAATTAGGGGACTACAGTTTTTCAAACAACCCGTTCACCACAAGATACGCCGATGTAAGATTTCGAATGGATAATAACTTAAAAGCTATGGTTTTGCGAGACATGTATCAACGAAGCGACGGTTACATGAAAAGAGCCAAACAGCTAGAAAGCGCCGACATAGAAGAGGCTAAAGCCCAGTACATGGAAATATCACAGTGGGTCTACTCTGAGCTAATGGCCATGAGTGACAGCAAAAGTAAACCGAACAAGACCATAGTGCACAACTCAATTATTCTTGATTTGGCCAAAACGATCGACCGTAAGTCCCGTGAATTAGGATTCGATCTTTCCAGAGATGCCACAGCAAAGATGCCAGATGCGGAAAGAAAGTACAGAACGCAGAAAGGTGAACACGTTGCCATTGGAGGGATACCCGTAGACGACGACTACGCAAAGTCTCTTCAAGCAACGCAAAGCGGTTGGCAAAACTTCTTTTCCAAAAAAAGCAGCCAATGATGTTAAGACAGGGTAATACGCATGTACAAATTTATAGATATAACCCCTACTGAATTCCCTTGTAAATCCTACACCCCGTCGTTCTTCATCGGATAGAACTTCAACTTCTGTTACCCGGCCAAAATCCAGAGGTGGCATTGATGAAAATTTATGCGAAAACACAAAAATTTCCAAATGACCAGAAAAACGCTTACGTCAGCGCAAGTTGCGGGAAAGTTCCCATTATTTTCTCTTTTTTTTTCCTTTTTTCCTCCTCAAAAAAATTTTTCAGCTTTTCTCCCCTTCTGACTTTATTTTTTAATTCAGGTTTAAAGACCCTGTAGCAACAAGGTGGTGAAGAACTCTGTGTAGGTTTCTCAGGTGTTCCAAGCTTGCAAGTATACAGCAGATCACACACAATGTCATACGTCTTGACTGAAACCGCTGCAGGTTACGCCCTTTTAAAGGCTTCCGACAAAAAGATCTACAAGTCCACCACACTGCAAACAGATCTTGATAGTGCTGAAAAGGTTTTATCACAGTTCAAGATCAAGGCATTTTCCAAGTTCGCTAGTGCTGCCAATGCTCTTGAAGAAGCAAACTTAGTCAACGAAGGTAAGGTGTCAGACCAACTGAAGAAGTTGTTAGAAGAAGCCAAGCCAGATAAAAAAACCACCTTGATAGTCGATGATACCAAATTAGCTAACTCCATTAACAAATTGGGCTTAAGCTACTCTGTCGTCTCTGATGCTGCTAGTTTAGACATTTACAGAGCAGTCAGAGAATATCTTCCTGAATTGCTCCCAGGTATGACTGACAAGGACCTCTCGACGATGTCGTTAGGTTTGGCACATTCCATTGGTAGATTCAAGTTGAAATTTTCACCTGATAAGGTTGATGTCATGATTATCCAAGCTATTGCATTATTAGACGATTTAGACAAGGAATTAAACACCTACGCTATGAGATGTAAGGAATGGTACGGTTGGCATTTTCCAGAATTGGCAAAAATAGTTGTCGATTCTGTTGCTTACGCTAAAATTATCAACAAGATGGGTATACGTTCAAACTGTGAAGAAACCGACTTCAGCGAGATCTTGCCAGAAGAGATTGAACAACAAGTTAAGGCGGCAGCCGAAGTTTCAATGGGTACCGAAATTACTGAAGACGATTTATTGAACATCCGTATGTTGGCTGATCAAATCATTGAGTTCTCCCAATACAGAGAACAACTTTCTAACTACCTATCTGCTAGAATGAAGGCCATTGCACCAAATTTAACTACTTTAGTTGGTGAATTGGTTGGTGCGAGATTAATTGCTCATGCTGGTTCTTTGATCTCTCTCGCAAAGGCTCCTGCTTCTACTATCCAAATCTTAGGTGCAGAAAAGGCTTTATTCAGAGCTTTGAAGACCAAGCACGATACGCCGAAATACGGATTGATCTACCACGCTTCTTTGGTTGGTCAAGCAACAGGAAAAAACAAGGGTAAAATTGCCCGTGTATTGGCTGCCAAGGCTGCTGTCGCATTACGTTATGATGCACTTGCAGAAGAGAGAGATGACAGTGGTGACTACGGTTTGGAAGTCAGATCCAAGGTTGAAAACAGATTGAGTGCCTTAGAAGGTAGAGACTTGAGATCTACTCCAAGAATCCAAAAAGACATGCAAAAGGTTGAAATCAGCGAAGCCAGAGCCTATAATGCCGACGCCGATGCAACCATGGCTGATGCCGAAGAAAAAACGGAGAAAAAGAGAAAGAGAGAAGAAGACTCCGACGATGAAGACTCCGACGATGAAGATTCCAGTGAGGAAGAAAGGAAGGAAGTGAAGAAGGCTAAGAAGGACAAGAAGGACAAGAAGGACAAAGAAGAGAAGAAGGAAAAGAAGGCCAAAAAGGAGAAGAAAGAAAAGAAGGAAAAGGACGAGAAGAAGGAAGAGAAGAAGGAAAAGAAGGAAAAGAAGGAAAAGAAGGAAAAGAAGGAAAAGAAGGAAAAGAAGGACAAGAAGGACAAGAAGGACAAGAAGGACAAGAAGGACAAAAAGGAAAAGAAGGAAAAGAAATAATTGTCAGTATGATTCCTATTTTTTTGTCTCTCTTATAATTTATATAATCTGTTTGTGTATACTTTTCATCCCCGATGCCCCCTCCGATTCAACTTTCATGTGCTTGCAGAGGCCATTCATATTACAATTCTGTTTTTAATAAAATATCGTTTATAGTAGATGCTGTGAAAAAGTCTTATAACCATTTATAGGTACAATTGAGTGTGTGTATGTGTCTGTTAGTAATTGATAAGCCGATAATGCTACGCGGAAGAATTCGCTATTCCATGATATTTTCCTTCGAGGTTACATGTATCTATACTTCCCTTTTTGATGAGATGAGGGCCTTCAATAGATGCAAACACTATTCCACACCATTACATCAAAGCTCTCTATTGCACAACTAACCACGGCGCATCATATTAAACATGGATTTTGACGATTACTATTCCCAGAATCTTCCCCAGGTTTCGCCCATCGTTCCTACAACACAGGTCCGAGATTTGACCGCCTCACAAACACAACGTCTACTCGATCGATTGCTTCAAGAACTAGATGACGAAAATACGGATCTGGAAACCTTGGAGAAAATGTTTGCAGACCTATCGCTGAAAACTGGTATCGATTATAGAGTGTGGTCGAAACAAAATTTGCCATTGACTTTGGAAATGGAAAACTCTACAGCACAATCAAATGATGACTCCTCCGGCTCAAATGTGCAAACTGCTGATAACGACCTTCTTCGACAGCTAGATTTCCGGGATAAGGAAAATAATATCCACAACGACAGCGATGACTATAATTCGGAGAGGGCCCTTCTTTTATCGCTATTACATCGAGAAAAAAAGTTGTCTAGACATTACGAGTCCCTGATCTCATCTTACGAAACACTAATGGCGTATACTGCTATGGGTGTCCGAGAGCGTAGAGAGCAGAATTATGGAATTTACACCACAGAAGATTTGCAAAATCAAAGCCCTGATAGGAAAAGTCAAGTTGATAACGGTATAGGAATAGAGGGTCGAACATCGATACGATCAATTCAGTCTATACAGATTGCTCGGTCTTTAAAATCTCGTGCCGAAGCTCTCAAAAAAAACGCAGATATATTGCAACTGCTTGCCAGACAAAAACGGCAAGATACCCAGCTTGTAAAAAACTTGATTACTAGTGAGGCAGAGCAGTTAGCAGCTGAACTGAATAAAAAGGATAGTAGTAGTTGAAAATTAAAATTCGGTTTAGAGTTCTTTTTTAATTTCCTACTTTATAAACTAGAATTAAAATTAAAATTATAGATGAGAAGTGGCAATTGGAATTGCATTGTGCATGTGTTCATTTACTGGCTTTTTTTTTTATGCTGTGAATGGTCTTTTCGCTATCTGTTTTCCATATGGCATTTTTCTTCTTCTCTTCCTCCTCCTCTTTGTGCAATTCACGTTCACTTTTGCTATACAGCTTTCTAATAATCATGGTGACCGTTTGATTCTTATCGATTTCCTTCCACCTTTGCTCAATCATTTTAGCATCTACTCTTTTCAAAACAGTGCAGAGTAAAAAGTGGAACAACAAGTAAATTAGAATATACGGATTGTTCCAAATATTTCTAATACTTATTTTGCTCCAGTTAAGGTTCCCATCATCAGCATAAATTCTATCTAAAATTGGTTTTTCTGCATCACTTGATAAATTTTCTGCTTTTGAAAGAGTTTTTTCCATAGAAAGTTCTTTCAATTCATGATCCATAGGTCCATATTTAGCTAATTCTAAAATCATCGACTCAATCTTGGAATTCAATGTTTTGATCTTGAAGTCTTGTAAAGTCTTCAAATTATTTTCTACTTCTTTTGTTTTCTGGAGCAATAATCGTAGCTCATACTTTAGCCTAGCATTACTTTTCACTGTATTCTTTAGTTTGTCCTCTAGCTCAAAGTATTTCCCTATTACCTTCTTCACATCACCTCTGGTTGTGTTGTACATTAACGAGACACATGTGTTTGGGTTTGAGTTAATAGACTCAAGCAAATAACGCGAGTAAGATTGCAAGTCTTTTGTTAGATTGAAAGAACCTTGCACTATTTCAATTTGATAACTTGCTTCTAATTTGAGGTACTTCATTGCAAGTACTTCCGAAGTCAAAAAGCTAACATCTGAAAATTCGAATCCCGAAACTGAAGTGCCTTTTCCGGAACACATTAAGGAGCTTTCTATTCCCGAAAAAGATTGGCTTCTCCTCAAGCGTGCAGAAGATGAGGGGTTATGATATATTATAAATGTATCCATGGGAGCATAGCTTGATTTGTTACTGCCATTTGTATACACGCTCTGTGCACCAAAAATGCTCTGTTTTCTTTTCATACGATACAGGAAATTTGAGCCATTTTGATCAGACATTTCAGTCTCCTTTCCATGGAGCTTTGACAATGAGTTTAACTCATGATTATTGACAGAGTTCAAATCAGGCGTCAGATCGTGCAGTAAACTTTGCTGGTTGTTGCTTTTCAAACTTAAATCATCATCAGTATCCATACTGTTCATACTTGTACGATCCCACATATTTCTTCTACCTACAGACCAGCTAACTTTACGTTCTAAATTATTGTTAATCAAATTTTCAGCTTTATCTCTTTTCATTTTCATTCTCATTTCAATGGAATATTTGTTGATCTCCGATTCAACAATTGGAATGCTATGTCTTCGTTTAATTCTCTTCATAAAATTACAGTATTCAAAGTCGACATTTGAAGTTGAGTAGTCACAGCTTTCATTTCTACCGTTTGATGAGCTAAGGTTTGTTTGAGTTGAAAATGCTGTGTTATCCTGTCCAATATTTTCACGCTTCTCACTGCCATTAGGAGCGTTATTTAAGCCCAGGCTAGACGGCCTTCTTGAGTGTTCTTTACTGGAAGGCAAATAGGAATGTTTTCTGCTATGAGGGTGAATGCCAGTGTGATTATTTTGATGGTGGTTAGGGTCCAGTTCATAGTCATACTCAAATCCATTTTCGTACTCATAGATTCCATCACTGTCATAGCTGTTCCCGCTAGATCCTCTTGATAGATGTTGCCTATTACTGAGAGTTTTGTTTACACTGTTGAGCATACTATTTGGTCTGCTTAACTCACCAGATGATATTATTCTAGGGGGAGTGTATAAGGTTTTTAGCTCTCCATTTAGCAAAGCCCTTGATTCACGAACACTATCAGAATTTTTAGCAGAGTTTAAAGTTGATTTGTTGTTGTAAAGCTCTGAATCCGAAAATCCATCATCTATTAAGGCTTCATCTATATTGTTCATATCAACAACATTTTTCCGAGGGAATCTGACATGAGATGAGAAAGAACTGCCTCGGTTACCATGTCCATTAACCTTGCTACTGTTGTGGTTGTAATATGGGTCATCATCATCGTTGTTGTAATAATTTGTATAATCACCATCATAATCTGCATAGTTATCATACCCATTGTCGGAACCAGAACCAGCGCTTGCGGCAGTGCCTATAGAATTTGCCTTGTTTGTATTGCTATTGATCCTACTCCGAGTTGGATTATATACAGCAACATCGTCATTATAATCATCGAAATCAAAATCTGCAAGAGATGTTGATCGCACATTCTCAATTTTGTCATCTGGAGAGTCATCTTCAGAGCTAAACAGGACTGAAGATGCTGATCGCTTTTTTTTCTTTTGAGGTCGAACTGCAGTATCGTTGTACTCTTCATTAGAATTACTCAGGACTTCGTCGATTTCAATATTGCTGTGCCGATCATTGGACAAGTCGACATCCGCCTCTTGGTCATGGTCCTTATCAAACAGATTGAGTGTTGTTGCTGACAAACCTTTGATGTCCAGAAAGTTATTATGTGATTTAGGATTTTGTAGCGATTGAATGCTCAACTGCGATTTCAAACGTTTGACACCATCAATTAAAAGATTATTGGTAGAGTCTGCAACTTTTTTATTAGCTTGAACTGAAAGAGAATCTTTGTTGAAGTCCACCGGTTTACCTGATGCAAAAAATAAGTATGACAATTGTTTACCAAGCGACATGTGCTTTATGTGGTCTATGTTTTGACAGTTGATCAGTTTACTATGATCATAACTGGAATGTGAATGCAAGTAAAAGGGTGATGCAGTAGCGTTATGTGCTATTATCTGTAAATTTTTACCTGAAGTGATATCTATAACGGTGTTTTTCACTAAATTCTTCATTTTGCTCAAATCCTTGGTCAAATTTTGAGAAACTTTATTATTCTGTCCCCAATCCATCAACTTTAATAAAGTTTCAAGATTGAACTTTGATGTGGAATCTATTTTAGAATGTTTCTGAAACTTGGAGATGGCAGCTTTGAATTTCTTGACGTCCATCGGATCTTTTGGAACATTGAAGTTGTTTCCACCCAATTCGAGTAAATACCTACATAAGACGGTGAAACCAATGATAGCCTGTATAGAATCTGCCGGATGCGACGAAGGCGGTTTCATCCGTATAACATGCAGGGCCATGGGTATCTCAGATATAAGCTTCCACCAATCCATGATTGCTGCCTCCGTCCGCTCACAAAATAACCCATCGCAGTAGAGAGGATCCAACAGCCCATAGTAGTAAAGAAACGTTTGCGTGACAAGTATCATGCCGACAGCGGAATAATTTATCGGCACCTTCGGGTCTACTTTGAAAAAAGCCCTAAATTTATCCTCCATAGATTTCGAAGGCTCATCAGTTGTTGTTGCCGAACGTGAGCCGCAGCCTAGCTTCCTCAGATTGTAGTTCACCACATAGCAGTTATAATCATCGGCGATATTCCCCGTCTTGGCAGCAATCAAAGAAAGGAAAGGATTTAATTGAGTGAGGTTGGTGATGAAAGCATACCCTAGACTTGTTTCCGTTGCAACACAGTACGGTGATTCGAGCTGCTCCACAAGATATGAGATGAATTTTGGGGGCCAATTGTCGTACGGTAAATGCTGTTTTGACGCCTGCGTCAGCGATTTTGACGGCTCGTGTACTTGTGGTGGTGGCTGCAGTTGCATGTGTTCCGACAAAGACTGCACATAGTATGCTATTAGGCGGTCTTTCTGATCTCCAGTGTAGGTCACAATGAGATTATCAGAAGAACGGGAAGAGATCCACTGCTCCACAAAATACGCCTCGTACCCGACCAGTTCTACCAAGCGTATGCTAAACCGATTCGTGAGCCCAGGGAGTACCTTAAAATAGGGAAGTATTTTAGCAAACGCAATGGTGTCTGGAATAAGAAAAGAGTTGTTGGTGAAGAAGTCCGAGTACTGCACCCAGGGATTTGACCCTGCTCGACTTCGAGGTTGTGTCTGAGATTCTGAACGGAAAGACATGCTCAGAAACACCTAGTGTTCTCCTTTTCTTTGCTCTTCTGCCTGACGCCTCTTTCAGCAGCCCGATCTTCCCTGTCGTGCTTCTTCCTTCTGCCTCTTTCTCTTCTCTTCCCCTTCCGCTGTGTCGATTCATGTTGGCATTCCATGGCGTGGCGCATGCGCCTATTTTTCTTCAACGTGGCGGTGCAGCGGACAGGTGGCGAATACGGCCTGTCCTATTGAGGGGGGAGGAACGAGAGAGAAAGAGACACGGAAAGCCTCCGGTAAAAAGGCGTGTGGTAGAAGAAGGACGTGGCCAAACGAAGTGTGTAGAAGGGTTTCTGGAGGAAATTCAAGGTGTTGCAGAGACAGAGCAGCATCAATTGCAACTAGATCAGCCATGCCGGCAGCTCAAAAAGAGGCTTTCTTCCGTACGTGGACCCTTCCCGGGTTTGCTCGGGTCTTGACGATTACGAAAAGAATGAATACTAACATTTCACACGACACATCGAATATGCAATAGGCTCAGCGGACATGTCTTTGGTTCAGCTATACATTCCCTCCGAGGTGGCGAGAGATTGCATTGCCATTCTGGGGGATATGGGCGATGTCCAATTCAAAGACATGAACCAGAACGTTAACTCGTTCCAGCGTGCCTTTGTCAAAGAGATAAGAACATTTGACCAATGCGAGAAGCAGATTAAATACCTATCAGACTCGATCCGCAAACAGAACATTCACTTGCCGACTACGTCCTACGATCATCTGGTCAACCCACCCTCCCTCGACTATCACTTGTTTGAGAATTCCCAGTCCCATTTGACTTCCTCTCAGCTAGATGAATTGATAAATGTTATCAACACATATGAGGCAAATATTAGACAGATGTCAAACACCAATGACGACCTTCTGAAGAGACAACACGAGCTAATCCAGCATAGAATGGTTTTACGAAACACGAGACAATTTTTTGACGCAAGGTTGTCCTTGGAAATAGACGACGGGGATTCTATATTCAACCAGGTAAGGCTGTCGTCGGAGTCCACGAACGACAGCTTTATGATTTCGGATGATGAAGACGAAAACGCTCATGCAAATGGAAATGGGATCTTGTTGGAGTCAGGAAGAAATAATGCATCTGCCACCAACAACGTCGTCGCTACGGGCGCAAACGAATTGAACGTCTTGGGATCAACAATGAATTTCATAAGTGGTATAATAGATACAGACAAATTCATGATACTTGAGAAGATATGCTGGAGAACCTTGAGAGGTAACTTGTATATAAACCATGTGCCCTTGGATGAGCCGCTGTTGGATATCGCTACAGGTGAGAAATCGTACAAGTCCATTTTCCTCATTTTCACTCACGGTGATTCCTTGATAAGTAAGTGTAAGAGGATCATCGAGTCCTTAGATGGACAGCTATACGATGTAGAAAGTGACTACGAGGCATACAAGCATGAAATGAGAACAATCAATGATAAATTAAAGGACTTGAATGAGGTTTTACTGCATACCGAGGATCGTTTGCTCTTAGAATTGAAAGAGATCGCTTCAGAGATAGAAAAATGGAAAATCACCTTCCGTAGAGAGATCTCAGTATACGACACATTGAATTTATTCAACTACGATTCTGCTAGAAGATGCCTTATCGGTGAGGGTTGGATTCCGATTGATGACTTACCCTACATAAACGCTGCATTGAAAGACGTCACTGATAGAGTTGATATGGGGTTGAGTACTATTGTGAATGTGATAAAAACCAATAAAACTCCCCCAACTTATCACAAAACAAACAAATTTACAGCCGCATTCCAATCGATTATCGATGCATATGGTATTGCTACTTATCAAGAAGTCAACCCTGGTTTGGCCACTATTGTCACTTTCCCATTTATGTTTGCCATCATGTTTGGTGATTTAGGCCATGGGCTAATCTTATTTCTTGCTGCTCTAACTCTTGTTTTGAAAGAAAATAGTATCGGGAAAATGAAAAATAGAGATGAAATCTTCGACATGGCATATACCGGTCGTTACATCCTTCTGCTAATGGGTGCTTTTTCAATGTATACAGGTTTGATTTACAACGATTTATTTTCCAAATCCATGACCATTTTCCGCTCAGGCTGGAAATGGCCAAGTGATTTTGCTGAGGGTCAAAGTATAGTGGCAACGCAGAGTGGTGTTTATGCCATTGGGTTGGATCCAGCTTGGCACGGAACAGACAACAATTTACTTTTTACAAACTCTTACAAGATGAAATTATCCATCTTGATGGGCTTCATTCACATGTCGTACTCTTACTGTTTTGCCCTAGTGAATTACAAGTTCTTCAAATCAAGAGTGGACATCATTGGTAACTTTATTCCAGGTTTACTTTTTATGCAATCTATTTTTGGTTATTTGACACTTACAATTATTTACAAGTGGTGCATTGATTGGGTTGGAATCGGAAAGCCGGCGCCAAGTTTGTTGAACATGCTAATTAATATGTTTCTATCTCCCGGCACCATAGATGATCAACTCTATCCAGGACAGGGTCCTATACAGGTTATCCTAGTCATAATTGCACTTGTTTGTGTTCCCTGGTTATTGCTCTACAAACCTCTCACCCTGAAGCGGATGAATTCTCACATTATTCAACTAGGATATGCAGATGTTGATAGCGGGAGTAACGCACATTCCAGGTTCTCCATAGAAACTGTCACTTCCACTGAGACTGGAAACAACCTTTTGAACCCGTTTTCCGACGACAGCACGATAGAACCTTCTCATACTGCAAATACCGAAAATGCCGAGGGAGAATCTTTCCCGTCCATTTATGACGAGGATGGTGATGAGCCAGAACCTTTTAACTTCGGTGATATTATGGTCCACCAAGTGATCCATACCATTGAATTCTGTCTCAACTGTGTGTCGCACACAGCATCATATTTGCGTCTATGGGCTTTATCTCTTGCTCACAACCAGTTGTCTGCTGTGCTATGGGAGATGACTATCCAAAACGCATTCTCGCCATACAATCAAGTTGGATTTTTAGGATCAATAGCCGTCTTCCTCTTGTTCGGAATGTGGTTTGTATTGACAGTTTGCATTTTGGTGGTTATGGAAGGTACATCTGCGATGTTGCATTCCCTTAGGTTGCATTGGGTTGAAGCGATGTCTAAATTTTTTGAGGGTGAAGGTTATGCGTATGAACCGTTCAGCTTTTACAGAATTCTCAAAGACATGGAGACTGCTGCCTTTGAAGAAGAAAGACAGTGAACATTTTTGTACAGCACTAGACACTCATATTCACTATATAAAGCATAGTATTAGAAGATTAAAATTAAAAGATCGCGTTGTTTCCAAAACAAGTAAATCATCCACATTGGTGCTCCGTCTTAGTTGATGTTGATCCGACATTTTTGATTTGACCCTTAGATCCCTGGTATAAACCCGTTATACATTTTTACTACAAACACGCAGTCGCAATGATAAGATCAACATCGTACCACAAATTGAACAGAAAGTCATCTTCGTTAGTGGAGCGAAAACAATCTATTCCAAAACTACGAAATAGGCAAAACACCATAACCTTAGATAAGGAACTTACAGAAACCAACCATAAACAGGCAATACATCCTAAAAACAAGGGACGAAAAAAGGATGTATTAGAAAAGTTCATAGAATCTCCACAACCTCTCCTTGGATCAAGTTTATCTCAGTTGCGACATAGCATTCTTTGCGAGGGACTTCCAGATCCATGCCCATATAGGGCTTACATTTGGTGTATTCTTCTCCGTGCTTCACCAATAGAGAGCGAATGGTACAGTGGTGTTGTTGCACGCGGTGAGGTAAATACTGAAAGCATGGGTGTAGACTCAAAGTTTGCCCATATAAGTGAAAAGATAAGGAATGATGTTTTCAGAACTTTCCAAAACAACAAGAAATTCTGGTCCAAAACTTCAGAAGATGAATTCATACGAGTATTGAATGCATTTGCATGGTGTGTTATTGAGAATGATGAGATAAACGAGCTTTCGAATGTGAAAAATTCCCGTTTGTCTCCGTATGTGCAAGGGATGAATGTTTTAGCAGGGCCTTTCCTGTATGTGTGTCGAAGCGAGCCGCAATCTTTTACACTTTTCTACAACTTGCTCATAGTGCAAATGCCACGATATGTAACGCCAACACTAATTGGTGCCATGGATGGCGTCAGGCTTGTTGAGTTGGTTCTTAATTCTGTCGATAAGAAACTCTCCGAATTTTTGAAGAAAAGCATGTCAAGTGCTAAGATTTATGCATTACCTTCAGTCCTTACGCTTTGTGCCTGCACACCATCTTTAGATGAAGTGGTAAAACTCTGGGATTTCCTTTTCAGCTATGGTGTGCATATGAACATTATTCTTGTCGTTGCACAACTTCTACTTATTCGCTCAGAGTTATTGACCTCCAAGAACCCAATGAGTCTGCTAAGACAGTTTCCAGAACTAGATGCTAGAAAAATCATCAAACTATCTTTAAGCATCACTAAAAGCATTCCTGATGACCTCTACGATCTTATAGTGAGGCATACATTTGACGAGACAGTAGGTGTACAGATTGAAAATTACAAAACATGAAATAATAATTTAATTCTACATATAGACGTTTTATAACCAATTACTCAGCAAAAACATCCCTGTAATCCAAATCATCCAAGAATCCGCCCATTATCACCCTTCCATGAAAATATCTCCCACAGACCTTATTCAAACATGCTTCGGCATCCTTGGGAGTTTTGAAAGTAACTAAAATTCTTCCAAACTCCGGCTGCACTTCATCAATCTGCTGGATACGGAAACCTTGACTTGGTCTCACTAGAACAAGCTTTTCATATCCACTTAATTGGGAAAGCTCTTCTTCAAACGCATCTTTTACCTGGTTGTATTTTGTATCATCCAAGGCATCTTCGATAGAGATACTGTTTAATAGTTGTATAGTTGAAGTTACCTTATGCTTCGTAATATCCTTACTTTTAGTATCAATGAAATCTTTAACGTTTGCCACCTTTATATCGCACTGTTGTGAGTATTCATTGGTTTGATTCTTGCACGCCAGAAAACAGTCCCATTTTTCTTCTTTATTGATATCTTCTATTGTCTCATCGATTGACTTCTTTGTGCTGTAAAAACTAAAGAAGGCAACACCACAACATTCATATGTTACTTTGCCTATAAGTAAAATTGCTGAACGCAAATTTCCATACTTCTGTAAAATCTCTTTAAATTTGCCATTGCTCATATCCTCTGGGATGTTATTCGCACAACACAAACCTGAAGTTTCAACTATCTGCTCTAAGACTTCAACATCGGGCAAACTCTCCTCTTGATTTTGACTGTCGGCAATTTCTATGTAATCCCCCGGCCTTTCTACGATTAGGTTAGCCTCGAGTTCGGGTATGTGTTTCGAATTGAAAGAAACAAGGGTGGTGGCAACCAACGAAGTTGTGCAGTCGATCACCAACGTCCCCCCTTCAACGGTTGAAGTTAAAGTTAAATCTTCATACGATACGTCAGGAATTACCACAGATGCCAAGAATGACTCCAGAAACTTCTGCACGCTTTGAGGAGCGACTTTGTCAAAGTCAACTCCCTTCACTATAACTCGTTTGGATAATTTCGACTCTGTGGGTCCCATGATCCGCTGAGTACCTAACCTGCTTTTTCTCATCTTTAGCAAGTTGTTTTGTTGTTTAATCAGATTGACAATGTTTTCCTCTGTCAATTGCTCTAATGAGCTTTCGGACCTGCTAGAAAAAACACCTGCAGATTTGGCAAATCTGGCAGACATTCCTTTGAGTTTAGCCGGATACTTATCCCACTGGCTATTTGTCATCCCTAGCGAGTCCAAGGGTACAATAGGACCTGCGTCGTTCCGTCCCCGAGGAGTACCACGCTCATTTGGCCGCCCTCCGTATCTCCGTCCATTCCCATACCCCTGCTGTCCATAATTGGAGTCATAATAACCGTTTCTTCCCTCCGAGCGGTATCTACCACCTTCAGGAGGTGGTCTTTTGCTTGGACTATCAAACTCTGAGGATCTCTTCCTGTAGTTCTCTCCATAGCGTCTCTCCGGTTTGAAAGCCCTATCTTTTTCTCTGGTTCTTCTTGTGTCACGTTCCAATCCCTTCTCTTCTTTATTGCTATTATTGGACGGTCCTGCACGAGCGGACTGTCGGTTAGCAGCTCTTCTTTCGTTAAACATGGTTGCAAGAGAGGTACCGACTGCTTGGTCCTTTAATATTGAATATAGAGTTTCCTCAGTCCACGTTTCAGCAATGCATTTCACAAACTTCATGGCAGGCCTACAAATGAGAGCTGTAAAAACTTCGCATCGGGAATGGCAATTTTCATGCTTGACTTTTTCGAGCTGTAACGTGTCTCTTTCTTCGGAGCTCCTTGTGGAACTTCTTCTCCTTCTCTTGAAGAAAAAACAAGCATTCGGACTTTTGATCCAAACCTTGCAAACTGGCAAATATGAAAATATCGTTAGGATTTGTGATCTCGTTTTTCCTTTGTTTGTTCGGGGGAAATTGCGCCCTTCTGGGGATTGATTTCGGAACTGAATATACCAAGGCGATCCTCGTGGCACCTGGAGTTCCCTTTGATATTCTTTTGACATCTGAATCGAAAAGAAAAGATGTTTCAGGTTTAGCACTTCTCATGGATCTAGACAAAGATGGGAAAAAGGAATTTCACAGAAAATACGGTACACAAGCATTATCCACGTGTATCAAAACCCCACAGTCATGCATGTTATACCTCAAGCCCTTGTTAGGCCAAAGCCACTCAGATGATGCTATGCATGATCATGCTAGTAAATTCCCTGGGATTGGTTTGGGCGTACAACCAGGCAGAGATGCTGTCAGTGTGATCACTGCGGACAAATCAAGCAAACACAACGAAACATTTCTAGTCGAGGAAGTGATTGCAATGACATTTTTGGAAATCAAGAACCGTGCAATGGAATACTGGCAAGAAAGATCGCCAGAAACTGTTGGGTCAGTTGATGAAGTTGTTATTTCCGTTCCTAGATACTTTACAGAAGCCGCTAGAATTGCGTTGACTGATGCAGCAGAACTAGCAGGGCTGAAGGTCATCTCCTTAGTTGATGACGGATTAGCTATTGCTATAGATTACGGCCAAAAAAGAACAGATTTTCCCGAGAATGAAAAAGAGTATCATTTGATTGTTGATGCTGGTGCAGGCGCAACAAAGGTTAGCTTGGTTTCGTTTGTCAACTCCAACAACACCCTGACTCTAGAACTTGAAAATTACGGATTTAGTAATAAGCTAAATGGGGAGCTTTTCACCGTTATGGTAAAGAACATTATTTTGGAGCAGTTTGCCGAGCGTAATAATATTCCGACTGATGAGATTCTAAAAGATTCAAGAGCTATGCAGAAAGTTTGGCAAGCAGCTGAGAAGGGAAAGTTGATTCTAAGTGCCAATACTGAAACTACCGTCAATATTGAGTCAATCTACAAAGAGCTTGACTTTAAAGGCGTCATCACCAGAGCAGAGCTTGAAAAGAAAATGGAATACTCTTTGTCAGCCATTCCTGAAATGTTGGACACCGTTTTCAAGGGATTCGATATCAAGAAACTTAACTCTGTCATTTTATCAGGGGGTTCGGTTCGTGTTCCGATTGTTCAACAAAACTTAGTTGACTATTTTGGATCGAACGAGCTACTGTCCAAAAATGTGAATGCCGACGAGAGTGTTGTTTTTGGTACGACTTTAGAAGGTGCCCAGATACTACAACTAACTCGCAAGAAGCAATTCAAAGTCATTGATCGTAGTTCTGTTGATTACATTATCCGGTACTTTTCTTCTGAAACGCCATCAGTACCAGAAGGTGTTATTCAAGTTCCTCAGGGCCTTTCATCTCAAGAAAAACTCTCTGCAAATTTGACTTCTTTCTCGGACAAGTTTGTACCATCAATCGATATCGAAGTATTATCTGAAGGTAAGTCAGTGATACAAAAGTACAGCTTTAAGACTCCTAAAAGGTTCAATGAGACAACATGCGAAGGTGGACTTGAGTACTCGTTGAATTACGGATTTTCTCACTCAAATATTTTCCAGGTTAAGAATATCAAATTGAATTGCTACCCAGTCGTGAATGGTACCGTTTCTGAGGTCGCCAAGGTTGGTAACATGTTATCCGACTCTACCTCTTATGTATTCCAACCAATGTCACCTCAATTGAAGAGTAAATCGATCAGCAGATTAAACGCATTTGAAAAGAAGGATTTGGAGCGTCAAAAGATGTCTGATTTGAAAAACAAGCTTGAAGCTAAAGTTTACGAGATTCGGTATTTGCTCGAGGAGAACGATAACATTCTTCCAACAGAGCTCCTAGAAAGCCATTCACTTAACGTTACCAAGAGTCTCCAATGGCTCGACTATGAAAGCGATGACGCTACTATGAAAGATGTCCAAGAGAAGATAAAGGAGGCTGATAGGGCGGAGTCGGAAATAAAGCTCTACCAGCTAGTTTCTCAGTATGATGATGCCCTAGAAAATATCAAATTACCTTACCAGCTTCTGCTTACAAGAAAGGATGAGATCATCAAGGGTATCGATGAAATTCTGGAAAAAGACAAGGCGTTGGCCGGAGAGTGTGAGAAATATGGAATCGATTACGAGAAGAAGATTCAAAAAGTGTATGGAACGGCTTGGCCGTCATTTGAGACGTTAGTTGAGCAGATCGAAGCAGAAACTAAAACGATTGAGGCTAGTGTTTCTCTTCTAGAGCAAGGCGCCGAGGTCTTCGGCTCCATCGAAGCCAACGTGCTTGTAGACGCCGTTAGGAAATTAAGAAAGACCGAGCAATTGCTGGCTTCTCTTGAGAAGGGCTATGAGAGTGCCTTTGAGACCAGAAAAGATTTTGTGAATCATTTTCTTGTTTCTGCCAAGAAGGCAATCAAAAAGGCCGAGAAGGAAAAGCTCAAAGAGCAGGCCAAAACAGAATCCACAGAGGCCGGCTCTAGCACAGAAGGTGGGGTTACGTCGGTGACAGTAGAGCTGGCAGAATCATCCACGCCCTCTGCTGGTAGCAGCAGTGTTGCCCACGACGAACTATGAAGGGTATATAGTTGTGTGTAAAATGTACAAAAACAAATTATTAAATAGTAATAATCTCAAAGAAAATTACTCGAAATTTTTCCAAACGCGTTGGACATGGGAAGAAAGTCCCCAGAGCTGTCATGTTTTGATGCTTCCCTGATGAGGATTCCTGTTGCCATTGCAGGTCAAGAAAGGAAACAAAAGATCCAAGTAAAGCTTAGTGAATACAAAGAAAAACCACACGAGGATGCCAGTAATAGATACAGAGCTCATCGAACCGCTCACTGCGATCACGGACACATTACTGAAACGGCCCGGAGTGGTGACGATGCAGTCCATCAAGAGATTGTCTGAGATGTATGGGTTTACGACATTTGTGGAGTACATCAAGGGGTCTGCTGGCGGACAGAACATGGTGAGGTTGAGTATTTCAGGGTTGATCCTACTAATTGACGTGGACTTCTCCATTCCTAGCGAGATGCAGAATTCGGTCGGATCTCCCATGTCACCGAGTGTCGGAACCAATGTGAACTCCATCGGGGTGCTTCCGAACACCTGCATCCAAGGTGTTTCAATCTCATCTGCCATCACGCCCGAGGAGATTGACGGGAAGAGCTATGACTTTCTGTTTGGTTTCTCCGGGTTTCCGTCGTGCAGCGATGTGCTATTTTCGAACTTGAAAGAGAAGACGTTGGACTCCTTCAACATGAACTTGCGGGTTCTTCTCCAGTTTGACCGGTTGAGCAAAAACAAACCGGACGACTGGTTCACGATGTTCACAGAACTCGTGTGGGGTCTCAACGAGCAGGCCCGGCTCGAAAGAAAGCACGATGAGTATCCGGACGAGGCAGAGTGGGCAGATGGTGTCTGCGGTGTTGGGAGAGTGCTGGCCAACCAGAATAACAAGGTGGGTCTCTTTCTACAGTACTGGGTGGACGACCGGTACACAAACCGGTGGATCCGGGAGAACAAGGGGCTGGACGTGGTGGACCGGGTGTACACGATGCACTTCAAGGTGAAGGAAAGCGTGGCATTCAAGGGCATGAACCAGTTCAGCACGGAAACGGACAATGTGGAGGAGGCGGTGAACGGGGGCGGCGACGGAGAGGGTGAAGCTGGCGGCGTGTCCGGCAACGAGCAGGGCGCTCTTGCGGCAGTTGCCGGCGAAGCCGTTGACGACGACGGCGACGTCGTTATGGAGAAGAACGACAGTGCCAGCACGATGGGCGAGACGGACGCCGACGCCGCCGCCGGAGATGGAGGCAGCGGCAGCAGCGTCCAGGGACGGCTGTTCGACGCTGCACAGGGCAGGTGGAAGACGGAGCACGGCACGGGCGCCAGCAGCGGCAGCACCGACGACAGGAAGCCGCAGGACAACTTCTCCCTCGTGGTCCTCGAGCTGTGTCCGCCCGTGTGGGTCCCCGAGGACGTTGTTTCCCTCGGCGGCGTCGACTACGAGGTCATCAACGACGAGAACGAGAACTGGTCCGACAACTACGCCGCAGAGACCAGCGCCGACCGTGCGCTTGCCCGTCTCTATGCTGCCGTGAACCGCTGTCCGGCCAGCGGCTGTGTCGAGCTTGCCCGTACAAAGGTCGACGTTCTCGTCGGCTGCAAGATGGTCCGGCTTTTCAAAGTGCAGCTGGCCGACATGAACCGTCTACGCGAGCTTGTCCGTGTCCTACGCAGCTGGTGCAAGGTGAACAGCGCTCTCCGGAAGCTGGCCACCGGTGTCGACAGCGTCTCCGTCACAGACGACTCCGACGAGCCTGCCGTGGCGCTCGACGACCTTTTTGCCGACCCACCAGCTCCACCGGCATCTCCTATTGCTGCAGCTGCTCCGGACACTGTTGTCGCCGTCCGGGCAGCCCCCATCTCCGTCCACGTTCGTGCCGGACCTGGCCAGGAACGAGGTGGTGAAGTGATTGATGGCCGGGCCTCCGAGGCAGTTTTCGAAACGGCCGAGGCGCTTACGTAAGTGGCTCGGCGGTTGGGTTTTCTTCCGGCCGGCTGTGCTGTGTAGGTGAGTGAGTGTTGCAATACTACGGACGACGAAGACAGGAGGAAAGAAGGGAGGAGAATAAGGGAAAAGCAGGATAGGGAGGGCGGTGTTTGATGGGTTCGGGGGCAGAAAGGAGCAGCAAGAGCAGAAGAACGCAGCGAAGCACCGAAGCACCGAAGCACCGAAGCAAAAAGCCGGGCATGAAGAAGACGGGAAAGAGGAAACCATATTTCAAGCCGCTGTTCAAGGTGAATGCGTCCAAGTCGGAGGACGTGGAGAAGCAGTCACAGCTGATGCTGGAGAACCACAAGAAACTGACGAACTCGACAACGACAACAACAACAAAGGACGGGTTGCGGCGAAACCACGCAAAGCCAAAGAAGAACCAGTACGTGCTGGTGCACTCGTTTCTGGACGACAACGACGTGGAGCCGACGGAGGAGAGAGCGGCGGCGAAGGTCGGCGGCCACGGACACCTGCACCACCCGTTTGACATGGACCTGGGCTTCAACCGCGGTGTCGGGGGCGTCCGGCGCTCGTCGTCGTGCAAAAGCTTTGCCAGCGCAGACCACGCGGACTCAGAGACGGCCGTGTCGTCGAGCTCCATGGCGACGTCGGCGTCGAACGGGCTCACAAACTTGTTCAAAAAGTCGCTCAAACGCAACAGCACGCACGAGGAGAACAACGCAGCGATGTTGGGCAACAGTCTGTCGAGTGAGGGACTGGCCTCGATGAAGGAGGTGGCCGACGACGTGGGCGGCCCGCTGCAGTTCGACCCGTTTGTGGGCTCTGCAGTGGGTCTCTCGTCGCACACGCAGATGCAGGCACAACCACATGTGCAGCCGGAGCCAGAGAGCGATGCTGTAGAGAAACAGCACCGTCCAAGCGGGTTCAGGAAATTCTACACGACAAACAAGGCGAAGTCGAAGTCGAAGCTCATGGGCAGAGTGAAACCTAGGACCGAGCAGCCTGACCCGGAGGCTGCCGAGCAGGAGCAGGCACTGAAGCCCATCACTCCCGTCCAGCAAAGCCAGCACGCCTTCCCACCACAGTCGTACGACTACTTTGGCATCACCAAGGCCACCCGGAACCGATCGACCTCGTCGTCGTCGTCTTCGTTTCTGAGACAGCAGCAAGCGCAGCAGCAGCAGTCATTTCTGGCAGATGACTCTTTTCTATATACCCCAAGCACCATGGCCACGCCGAACGACACCCCTCTCGGAACGCCCTACGAGTCCTACGAAGACGTGGTGACCCCCTCCCGCACACCAACTACCATGGACGACGAGAGCAACCTTGAGGTGTGCTCGATTAACACCTCCAGCACAAAGCGGTTCAAGGCCCTCAAGAGATCGAGCTCAATCATGTCCCTGAATTCATCTCTCAGCATGCAGCTGGCGACACCCATGACCACCACCCAGGGCGGCACCCCGATTCCAGCCTCCCCATTGGTCTCCTCCATATCTAACCCGGGAACAAGATCCGCCATAAATATCGGAGCAGCAGTTTATCCGTCCATCACAACCCCAGCTGTAGGCAGCAGAGCACGCATCTGGAGCTGTTCCTCCACCGCCTCCATCGGACATCCACATCTAGTGCAGAAGTCACCTTCTAACTCCAACATCGGTGCCAAAGCCATCTATCAGCAGCAGCAGCAGCAGCAGTTTCCACAACAACAATCCCAGCAACAGTTTCAACAGCATCAGCCTTCGTTGACTAGAAGTAAATCTCACACTACACAACCTCAACTCCAACTCCACCTCCAGCCACCGCCGCAACCAATCCCCACCCAGCATTTCCCGCTACAAGCTTCTCCTGCACCCTCGTTCCCTCCATCGTACAAGTCTCCCTCAGTCATGGCACATTCTCCATACCAACAACCCTTTGTCCGTTCCCCAATGACCGGCGACGTTCCTGCTGGTTGCAGAAATGGGCAGCCTGCCAAGAGCAGTATCAACCTGGACAGCTATCTCCATTATATAGATGAGAGCAAGGCAAGGGCTCCAAATCCACCCGAGTTCTCCCAACAAGAGGCTCTCAATTTCGGTATGAATCTCAATGGAGATCGGTCTGGCCCGCCCTCTCGGGCCCCTCAGCCTGCTCAAGCCGCCTTCCGAATACAGACCCATCAATACCAGCACCCACATCAGCAACAACCGTTTGTTCATCCTCATCATCAGTCTCCCACGCAGACACATCCGTTTGTTCACCATCAAGCAATCCCACAGATGCCGCACGTTCCACAACAGCAGCAAATACACCACGGAACTGACTCAACCGCACACCGCCTACAAAATATGATCGATTGCCAGCAGCAGCAAATTTTGCGTCAGCAATTGCATCACAATGACCCGCAGGTGCTGCACAATCTACAAGCGCTAAATGAACTAGACGATCAGCTGAACCAACTGGAAGGTCTGGACGAATTGAATAACAGCAGCAGCAGTAACAAACTTCCCGTGGATACGCTAGATGGAATGGAAAATATTGATGACTCCAGAATCATGGACAACATGTTGAATGAAGAGCTGGATCAACTAATTAACATTACCCGACTCGAGGCTCTTGCCAAGGAAATCGAGGAGTTTGGAACTCATTCGGCCGCCTCAGTAGTCCTTCCCCGGCAATCCCGTGGCCCTGGTGACTACCCCGGGGACTACCCTGGCTTTCCTGTGTATCATCCGCAGTAGCCAATTCTCTGTATATTTATAAATTTATTTATTCTCTTAGACTTTTCTGCTTCAAAACATTCATCAAAGTGTCGCAAAACAAGTCACCCACTTGCAATTTCCTCTTTGGGTGTACATTTTCTTATTTTTCACAGATATTTCACGATTTTCTCATTTTTTCTCATTTTTGCATTTTTTTTCATTTTTTTCACTTTTCACTGTCTCTTCCTTTGTATCAGTAGCAAATACAGAAAGATTGATTTGAGCTCGGAGGAAAAGCACATTTGCTGCATGCTTGGTAGAATCAAGGCGATTTATAAACTACGGCCACTCTGCAGACTCTACAAGAGAAGAAACCACACCATGTCAACGCCGCCGATATCGACCGGCGCAGATACAGACGTAGATAACACTGCCAATGTCATGACCAGTTCCAAAACCAGTACTCCAGATATCGATCTAGAGAAATACGATCTTTTGACTGAAGGTTCTACCACGATTTTATTTCCAAAAAATAATGTTTTCTATAATCCAGTGCAGCAATACAACAGAGACCTCTCGTCCCTTGCAATCAGAGCATACACGCAACTTTGTCTGGAAGAAGGAGCGTTGAAGAGAAACAAACAACCGGTTGGAAGCTCTAAGATTCCCCGCAAAGAAGAGCAAGAACAGAAGCAAAAGAATCAAGAAAACGGTGCCAATGAGAAGTCTGGTGATGCAGAAGAGGAAGCTGCAGAGGAACCATCGAGCAAACCCTTTGCCAGGTTGCTCGAAGCGCTATCGGCATCTGGTCTTCGTGCAATTAGATACTCGAAAGAAGTGCCACTACTTGAACACATTGTTGCCAACGATCTTTCTTCGCACGCAGTCAAATCAATACAGCTTAATTGCGACTATAACAAAACCACAAACGTGAAAGCACAAGAGGCAAACGCTATCACCCACATGGCCAACTCACCTTCGGCATACCACATCATTGACTTGGACCCATATGGAACTGTTGCGCCCTTCGTCGATAGCGCCATCAATGCTGCCAAGAACGGAGCTTTACTCTTGATCACCTGTACAGATTTGGGGGTCCTTGCCGGTAACGGCTACCCGGAGAAATGCTACTCTCTTTACGGCGGTACCAACGTGTGGGGAGACGCAACGCACGAGAGTGCATTGAGGTTAGTGCACGGCATGATTGCCCGTACTGCTGCAAAGTATGGGGTTTCCATTGAGCCGGTGTTATCTCTGAGCATCGATTTCTACGTGCGTGTTTTCATCCGTGTCTGGCACAAACCCATCAAGGTGAAGGAGTTAATGGCTGCAAACGAAGTTGTTGTCAAGTGCAGTGGCTGTCATTCCACTACCACCCAGCAGCTAGGTAAGATGACGGAACCAGATGCCAAGGGCAGGAGAAAATACGGTTTGGCTAAAATCCAACCGGGCATCAGCTCCCACTGTTCCTTCTGTGAATACACCAACCACATGTGTGGTCCAATGTGGGGTGGGCCTCTACACAACAAGAAGTTCATTGACAGAATCTTGAAACTTGTCGACGAGGAAGAAGCCAGGAAGGCACCGAATGAAACCACGTACGGTACCTTGAAGCGTGTGAGGGGTATGTTGACAATGGCCAAGAACGAGCTGGGAGACGCAGAGAGCTCCGAAAGCGACATCCATGATTCTCAGTTTTACTTTGCCACGACTACCATTTCCAGAGTCTTGAAAATACCTGCTCCTTCCTTAGAGGACTTTTGTGCTGCGTTGGGGAACCTTGGCTACGACGCCTCCCTAACACATGCGGCAAGCAACTCCATTAAGACCAACGCATCATGGAACGTCCTTTGGTACATCGGACAGCAATTTGCTAAGAGAGCTGCGGTGGACGCCCAAAGGCTCAGCCACACCACTGCCGGATACAAAATCCTTACCAACGAGACTATTGCAAAGTCGATTGACCTCCGTGCCGTCATGAAGGAGAAGCTGGCGCTCACCGACGACGATGCCGCCGCCAAGACGGACAAAGACGTGCTCGAGTGGTTGTTTACACCAAATTCAGTCAGCAATCACGTTCAGAAACTCCGCAGAATCAAGATTGTGCGATACCAGGAGAACCCAACCAAGAACTGGGGGCCAAAGGCAAGACCTAAATGAGCAACGTGAGTGTGTAATGTAGATAGAACTAGATAGAAGCCAGAAGCACATTTCTTTCCTAATCTGGAAATAAACATGGTAGCAATTAATGTTTCCGCACTGACGCGTTGCGTTAACAATTTGACCAAGAATGGTACCACCAACTTTTTCGGCAGAGAGAAGCAACGAACAATGAGCAGATGAGAAAATGGACCGGAAAAGTACACCCTTAGTTTCAGCAAAATAGATTAGTGTACTTGGAATTTTTCCCCTGCTTCAACAAATCCAATGGCGACCGCCTCTTCTCCCTTAGCGGCGACAGCTCCACCTGAAACATCAACAGGCAGCAACGTATTGAAAACCGGATTTCTCAGAAGTGAGAATAAAATCATAGAGGAGATTGTCAACGTGCTCACAAAACCTACTAAATATGGAATCTCCGACAAGGACATGTTCACCGTGTTCAACAGCTCGTCATCCATGCTTGACAATATTGTGAACGGCCCAAAAATGACCACCACGCCGTTTTCTGTGGGTACAGGAGGACAGACTATCTCCACAAAAATGGTGGACTTCCAAAATCTCGTGGCCCTGGGACAGCAACTCGCAGATAAGCGCAAAGTCATTAATATTGAGAGCCCAGAGGCGGTGAGGGACTCGCTAGATACCGTCAAGTCGGTGTACAGAACTCTCAGCTCGCATGTCTACATCAATCACGTCAAGACACCTGCAGCTACTGCCGCTGTCACTGCTGCTGCCGCGTCTAGCAATGAAGGCCAAAGCAGTTGGTGGAATATGATATACCCATCCAAGGTCCAATCCAAGACGTTGGACCCTAAAACCCCACTCGGCGCAGACTCAGTGGCCGATCGAGAGCACCACAGTATTCCTTCAAGTACCAATCCTCTAGAAAGCCATGACTATTTCCCCGATTTGAGGCTCGTGTTGAAAAATGTTCTGATACTCTTCATAAGCTTTTTCAAGCGTTACGACGAACTCGCAATTAAGGTTGTTCCCCTAGGAAGCCTGGAGCAGGAACTGATGAGAAATCTGAAAGACCTGATGCTTTTGCTAAACGTCAGTATTCTCAACAAGCTAATAGAAATATTCAAAATGCTTAACCCCAACATTAAATTGAAGGCAGAACAGGATATTTTCATTGTTCTTGCGCCTTAAGAATAATGCTGGCACAGGTATGCTTCTACTTCTTTCTCGCGTTCAACTCAAATGCTTTTCCCCCGCAACAAATAGATAGATACATAAGCTCTTGGAAAACAGAAGAGTAAACAGTGTCTCAACAATCTCTTTCGAACAAATGGTCAGATACAAACTGCCGAACAGAGATGTGCCGCTATATTTATAGATAAATAGATCGTCCTTCAAACGTTATATGCACATGTCAGTATTATGACTAAATATTTAATTGCCATTTCTGCTGAAAAACCACCCAGACACAAAGCTTCCTACTTTGTGGGCAAACCTACGGCCTAAAAACTTGCCCGCTAATGGAATCAACACTATCGCAATCACGACTTGCAGCTGTAGCACAAGGTTGTCCCATTCTTCGTCGTGATTAGACTCGGTCACAGCTGTGGAGTAGGTGTATACAGAATCGTCGTCGTCGTCCTCATCCTCATCCTCATCCTCATCCTCTTCGCCTGCTCCCGGCTCGTCATTGCAAGATCCAGTAGCAGAGTCTGCGCTCAACCCCGCTTTGAGCCTCTCCTTTAGCTTTTGAGCCTCAAACTTCTGTTTGGCTAGCTCTGCAAGTTTCAGCTTCGCCTGTTTTTTCATTTCTGCCTCCTTCACAAGTCTTGAGGCTTCAGCCTTGGCAGACTCGGCTTCTTTTCTTTTCTTCTCGGCTTTCGCCGCTAGCTTCTCTTGTTGTTCTTCTATTGCCTTCTGTTCCGCCTCAACTGCTAGCATATTCTTTTCAGCCTCTTCTGCAAGCCGCTTCTGTTGAGCCTCGAGGTGCTTTTTCTCCGCCACACCTGCCAACCTTTTCTTCTCCTCCTCCACAGCGGCCAGTCTTTTCGTTTCAGCCTCTTGGGCTAGTTTCTTCTGTGCAACTTCCAGTGCTATTCTTCTTTTCTCTTCTTCAACCCTTAATTTCTCGGCATCTTCAGCTAATCTTTTTTGCTTTGCTTCCAGTTCTTTTTTCTTCTCTTCTTCTTCAGCCATTCTTTTCCTTTCAGCTTCTTCTGCTACTCTTTTCTTTTCAGCTTCCTCCTGCTTCTTCTTTTCCTCGGCAATTTTTTGCTTCTCTGCATTTGCCGCTTCTGCTGCCTTTCTCTTGTTTTCCTCCGCAATACGCTTCTCTTCTTCGACTCTTTTCCTTTCTTCTTCCATCCTTGCCTGTTCGGCCTTCTCGGCCTTTTCCCTTTCTTCTACAGCTCTCTTTCTTTCAGCTTCCTGTGCCTTTATCTTTGCCTCTTCTATCCTTTTTCTCTCAATTTCCTCGGCCTTGTTCTTTTCTTCGGCAGTTTTCTTTTCGTCTGCCAACCTTTGCTTCTCTGCCGTTTTTTCCCGATCAGCTTCTTCCACCGCCTTTCTTTGCTCGGTCTCAATAGCGGTTCTATTCTCTTTTACTTCCTTTTGACTGAGATTCTCCTGTTCCGTAGCAATATCAAATGTATCAGCTTCTCCAGCAGTCTTTCCTATTTGTTCCGTTTGGCTCTCTTGCTCAGCATTTGCTTTGGCATGTTTCTCTTCCTTCCCTTTCCCTGATTTCTGCTCTTCAACTTCCTTCATATGTTTCATTTTTCTTTCATGCTCTTTTTTTTCCCAAAAATCATCAATTTCCTCCTCTTCGTCCTCCTCAACCTGTGCATCTTTCTTCAGTTTGTCTAACTTGCTCAAGATCTCTTCATTTAGATGGCCCTCCATAATTTTCAATCGTTTAACTTTTGCCTTGTCCCTGGCAAAGAATATTGTTTCTGATAGCGTCCTTACCTGTCACAGTAGCAACGTAATTGACCTCCGGATAATTCTGCCTGGTGACACATGGATGTCTGCCCCCAATGTTGTCTCTATCCCTCGACATTCATTCATGTCAGCACAATACATTCCTCGCACAGCCCCACAATCGAATGATTAATTTTTCACCGGGAAAGTTACATTGTTTGGTCTTCGGTCTACGGTCTGTTTCATGTTGTTAGTATATACATGTATACTCATGCGATTGGTTGATAAACCTATTAAATATATAGTTGGTTGTATTAACACACTCATTTGCTCAACTCTTCCTCCTTCGCACGTCTCTCCTTGTTGAGCTGCTTCGTCCGTTCCTTTTCAAGATCCTTGTTAGCCTTGCGATCTCTCGAACCGGCAGAGCCGCCAATGGTGGTGTCCACTACTTCATCATCATCGTTGTGATCATACTCATCACCGCCACTCGAGGAAAATTTGCCGTCCTTCCTTTTCTTTTTCAACATATTGCGCATGTCTCTGGACTTGGCAAGCCAGGTGCTCAGTTCACTGCCAAGCACAAAGCGAAGCACTTGCACGCGGATGTAGGTCAACCATGTGCGCACATCGATGTTCTTGGACTTACTCACAGCAATGGCATCAAGTTCCTCATTGTCCGGCGTTCGGTTGATTGTGTTCAAAACCTCTCGGAAAACGTTCTTGGCAACCTTGCCCTTCTTGCCAGACTTTTTCCCGCCCTCGTTGGCAAGTAGATCGAGCTCTTTGGCTATCTCTGTGAACTCTTCGTTCGAGAAATCGCTCGTATCTTCTTCGTCGCTGTCTGCTGCTTCGGTCTCTTCGTCAATGTCTTTTTGTAAAAGCTCAAAGCACAAACCAGCGAGCACAGCGGCGGTTAATTTCGAACCCTTCCGTTTCTTACTGCACAAAATCATCCTTATGGTTTCAAGCACTTCGTCCTCAATAAGCTCTTTAACACCTCTCCCCGATTCCCATGCCAACCCGAGGGCCAACCCAACCATGTATAAACAGCTAGAAATGATACCATCGTCCTCTAAGGTATCTTTCTGTATAAACCTTAGAAACAGTTTGGCATGCTCTAACATTCCGTGGTTTCCCGAATCGTAAAAAATGAACAAGACCAAGCTCATGAATGACCAAATGCACAAGTCTATCCGTCGCTTGGTCGTCAAATCGATGTCATCTCCATTTTTGGCGCTTTCCAACTGGCAGATGGTCTTCAATAGCAATGGGAAGACAAGTTCAACTACATCACTGGCAACCTCATCGACTCCTATGCAGCCGTAGGCATCGACACATCTTATCCATGCGTCCCATTCGAAGCCAATGTTTCCTTCATCGTCAGACCCAGTGTTATCTATCGAGTTTTTCAAGTTGAATAAATTGATAAAGTCTTCATCGTTTGCACCAGCCTCGCCCATATAGACCTCTGAGTTGGACGAGATGACCATCCTGTAGAGGTGGGCAAATAGAATTTCTCTTTCGTTTTTCCCTATCCCAGACCTCGTAGACTCTCTGGCTGACATTCCCAACACGTGGATCAAATCCGGGACAGTGTATATCTTCATCCGTGTACGTGAAGCACTACCTCTTGTTGATCCGTTTCTGCTATTGTTTTGGTTATCGTCTGCGCCACTCCCTGTGGAAACGCCGTCACTTTGGTCGTGGGAAATGCTCTCGTCTGCCTCGGGATCGACTAACAATGAAAGCATTGAATTTTGCCGGGACTCCTGTCGAGAAAGAGGAGAGCGCAAAGAGCCAGCCCTGCTTTCTGCACTTCCGGGGGTAGAGGAAGAGGCGGAATGGGCATTGCCTTGAATACTCAAACTACTCAATTTTGCAGAGAGAGTCGAATGGAATTCGTCAGATATGTCAGAGGCATTCCCTGAAAAGGGAGTTCCCTTGTGGATTGACTTGTGAAGCTTCGACATACTGTTCCAATGATATTCTTCGTTGTGAAACGAGCCAAATCAAGGGAAAGGCAGACATATTGATGAAGAGAGTACAAGTCATACTTCGAATTGATAAAGAATGAATGGATGTGATGACACATCATGAGCCTCTCTTGCCCCAATAAATAAGCTGACGTCAGCAACGATCGATGCCATCATTATCGCATTTTAATTAAAGGTGTAGAATTAATTAGTATAAAGTAGAATAGGAAGAGTCATAAAGATGTATATATAAGAGAGGTTGAGTTACGCATAACCATAGAATGTAGCAAATTACACTGAGCTATCAGAAAAGTCGTTATTATTGTTGTTGGTACTGTTGTGTTGGTGATGGTGGTGGAGGTGGTTGCTGGAATTCTCCAGATGATCTAGTGGACTGATGCTTTCAGTCTTGACGAGTTTTTCACCTACCCCGAAACTGCCGTCACTGCTTCCGTCCTTGACGTTCTGTAGTTGATGTAGCAAGTCTTGGATGTACCTGCACCCAAGTTCAACAGTCGTTGCTTTACTTGGCACAGTGATGTTTCGCTTCATGGATTCAGGGATCATTTTCTCCAGATCCTGGATCGCAATATTCATCCTGTTACGACGGCCCTGTTCCGCTAGTTTGTGAGACATCTTCTTGTCAGAGTGGTGGTAGTGATGATGGTGGTGTTGGTATTCACCATTACTGATATTTCCTGCGTTTGAGCCCGAACGGGTCTCTGCCCCATCGTCTTCAGAATGAGACGGTGGAATCGTAGGAAGCGAATTGATCTGTGGGGTTCCTAAGATATTTGTTCCTACCGCTGAAACGTTACTACTGCTCAAGTTGGAGATCGTATTGAGGGACGACGAGGACGAGTTTGCAAATTTGGACGTGTTGATAGTGGGTCTGAAGCTGGACGAAGCTGAAGAAGCATGTGAAGATCTTGCATTCAGTGACTTTGGCTCCATTCTCGGAGAACCCAGGACTATTGAACTCGAAGGTAGGATGACGGGAGAGGACTGGGCCGATTTATGGTGGTTTGGGTTCAAAAGAACACTGTTTTTTTTCGAGTGGTTGGCAGAAGAGGAGTTGAAGATGGTTGAAGCTGAGTTCAGAGCCATGGTCAGCTCGTTGTTGTCATTATGGTTTCCGGTGATATTAGAGTTGAAGGCAGCAGAGGGCATGACAAACCCGTCATTTTCTGAAATCAACCCTTTGCCGCCTGCTGTTGGAGGGGGCGGTAGAGTCAATTCGCCATCGAAGGCATCTAAGAACGAATTTCCTGGATAGTCCATATTGCTCGAGGCAGAGATACTGGTCGGCTTGAGAGTCATAGAGTTTTCCTTCGAAGGCGGGAACTGCTGCTGCTTGAAAACATAGGTCTGGTACGGCGTAGTTTGTGTTGAGGAGCCCGTGGAGCTCGAGTTTCTGTTAGAGGAGACTTTAGACTTTCTGTCCATGGTCGACAGCAGTGGGGTGGATACTGGGGTCTTCGAGCGTTTGTAGGACCTGGCGTCCGAGTTTTCGAACTTCAGGCTGAGGTTTCCAGACTGGTCGGCGCCAGAGCCATTTCCGCTTGGCTGGTCGGAGTAGGTGCTGTTGGCGCTGTTGGCCTTGACCGAGGACGACGCCGCATGAGCGTCATGCGGGTCTTTCCGCTTCTGTCTCAAGGACGTGGTGTTGTTGTACTTCTGGAACTCGAGAACGGGGGAGGAAAGGGGAGAAAATCCGGACTTGCCCTTGTTTGAGTTAACGCGTTCTAGCGAGGGGTTGATCATGGGAGACAGGAGCGGGGTGAACTCGACGCTGTTGATTCTGGAGCGGGTTTGGGTGGAGGGGGGCTGTGGGTTCGGCACGGCGGAGTACAGTAGCTGCTGCTGGGGGTGCTGATGTCGCTGGTCAACGATATAGCCGAGGTGGGAAGCTTCCATGTTGTCGAAGGAGAACCTGCCAAACGCACCGGCGCCGTTGGGGTCGCCGTCTCCGATCTCTGCGGAGCCCGTGGGCGGTCTGTGGTCGAGGTCGCTGTCCTTGCCCCAGTCCTTGGTGCTGTGTCGACCCGCAGCGTCCCTTTCTCTCTCCTTGTCCTTGTCCCTGCTCCTCGCAGGACCTCCGTCGGCGTCGTCAATCCCGGAGTTCGGCGTCGCCAAGTTGAGAAAGAGCATGTAGTCGTTGTTTGCGCTGGACGGGGTGGTGGAGTCTGTGAGGTTCGGGTTCAGGTTCGAGGTCGTGGCCGTCGTGGCAGCCGACCCGGGGTGGCGGTCGTTCCTGTCTGCCGCCGCCGTGCTCTCCCGTCCGGACGGGAGAGCATGTTTGTGGCCGTGGCTGTCGGGCGTGCTGCTGCCGTTGCCCGTAGAGCCGTCGTCGGCGGCGCCGTGGTCCTGGTCCTGGTCCTCGTCCTGGTCCTCGTTCTGTCCGTGGCTGCCGTCGGCGTCCCCCGACGTCGCCATGCTGAACATCTTGTCGAGCTGGTGGATGTCGTTCCACTGGAAGTCCAGCTGGTCGTCCATGGTGTGTGTGTGTGTGTGTGTGTCGCAACAGAATAGGGATGCCGTGTTCAATTGGGTCGCTGAAGCTGCTCTTGTCGACTCCAAGCCAAGAAGGCGTGTGCAGATGGAGAAACGGGTTTTCCTGTCTGATTCAACCGGGCCAGAGTACGGTACGCCGGATCGCCAGAAACTGCTAATGGGGGCCTGGACGCAGAGACGGGTGGTCTGTGCTGGTTTGTGGACGGGTTCGGCAAATGCAAACACCGGGACTGTGCTTCTTTCCGTTCTGCTGATCGGTCCTGTCGTCTACTGCTGTCTCCAACTTCTCTCTAACTCCTCTCTTTCTCTCTCTGTGTGGCCTTTCTCTCCGCCGCCTTTCTCTCTCTCTGTGTCTTTGCTTCTTCCTGTCACCTCTCTGTGTTCCGCCAGCGGCGTCTATCAAACGACCGAAAAGGGAAAAAGCCCCGGAAATGCAAAAATTCCCTGATCCGGCAACCGCCCCGTGCGGCTGTATCTGCCCCACGTGGGGCAGGAGAAACCGGGCGGTGCTGTGTGGCGGTGCTGTGTGGCGGTGCAATTTGGGTGTGGCGGTGCGCGTCCAGGGTGGCGGTGCAGTTTTCTCCCGTTTTTCCGCGGAAAAACAGTCCTCACAGAAGCGCAGGCGCGAGCATGAATCGGGCGTGGGGAAGATCAACACTTTTTTCAAAAACGGAAGCGTGTCTGCAAACACAAAGAAGGAAAACACAGAGGCAGCAGCAGCGAAGAAGGGACAGATGCATCGCGACACAATGTTGGAGCCGCTGATGTTGGACTCGGAAACAAGCGCAGGGCTTTCGGTGGAGAGTCGTGGGGCACGGCGGCAATGGCCTGTGGCGGTGACGGTGGTGGCGGTGGGGTTCACGAAAGTGACGTCAGCGGTGTGCTCGTTTCTCTTCATCGGGTTCATCTTCCAGTTTGCAGTGGTGCACTACGTGTACCACCGGTACTATCTGCGCGAGGCGGGGCGGGTGTGGAGTGCGGAGGAGGGATACACGGAGGCGTACCCGGTGGCGCCCGAGGGGATGCGGGTGACGGGAGACCTCGGGTACTACGCGCAGCTGCTGGGGCTGCGGTTGGACGAGTACGAGGCGACGACGGAGGACGGGTTTGTGATCACGGTGCAGCGGCTGCGGGACCCGAAGCACGGGCCGGACACGCTTGCCAGCGGAACGCTGCGGCCCGTCCTTTTGGTGCACGGGCTCATGCAGTCGTCGGGCTCGTTCGTCACGGGCGGGTACAAGAGCTTGGCGTACCTGCTTGTGCAGAACGGCTACGACGTGTGGCTGGGCAACAACCGCTGCGGGTTCCGGCCGCGGCACACGCACTACGGGTCCAACGACCCGAGGATGTGGGACTGGGACTTGCACGAGATGTCGCAGTACGACCTCCCGGCAATGCTGAGGCAGATCCGGGCCGTGAAGACGAACTACGCCGGCAAGGTCTCGCTTGTGGCGCACTCCCAGGGCACCACGCAGACCGTCATCCTCATCTCCGGCCAGCACCGCCACCCGTGTGCCGAGGACATCGACAAGTGCGTCTTGCTAGCGCCCGCCGTCTACGGCGGGCCGTTGTTGAACAGCAAGCTGTTCATCAAGTTCATGCGTTTCTTGCCCGATGGTATCTACGAGAGCTTTTTCGGCATGAACTCCTTCATGCCCATCTTGATGTACCTGCGCCAGTACACGTACAAGCTGCCCGCGTTCGGGCTCACGTCGTACATGGTGTTCAGCTACTTGTTCGACTGGAACGACTATCTCTGGGACGTCCGGCTCCGCCGCTACCACTTCATTTTCTCCCCGGTCTTTGTCTCCGTGAAGTTGATGAAGTGGTGGCTTCGCAGCAAGCACGGACGCGGCTTTTCCACGGACAAGCCCATCATCGACGACCCGAACGCATGGTTCACCAAGTCCACGCCGGACATCTTCCTCGTCATCGGCGGCAAGGACGACCTGGTCAACGGCGACCTCTTTGTCGACCGACTGGAGCGCTTGGAGCCCGACATGACGGGCCGCTGGAGCTACGTGAAGGTGCCGGAGTACTCCCACTTGGACGTCCTCTGGGCAGACGACCTCTTAGACAGGGTAGGAGACGCGCTGTTGGAATTTCTTGCAACGTGAACATAAGAGGGGGGGAGCTGTTTATAAATTAATACATATAAATTTATAATGATTATAAGGAATAATAAATAATAAATAAATCAAGAATAAATAAGAAAGTGATAAGGGTGAGGATATACTAGTGGCTGGGGTGTATTTGGTGATCGGAGCAGCGGATTCGTGCTTCTGTCTCGTTTCTGTTTTGGAAAAAGATCATCTGGCTGATCGTGATCATGCGGACTCCTTCTTTGCTAAGTCGTAAGCCTTTTCACTCGGAAAGTGAGGATGGATTGGTTTGTATATTTGGTGGCCCTCCTTGAAGACCTCTCTGCCGCCGTCGCCCGGAATCTTCTTGGCCAGCTTCAAGCTGGTGAAAACACAGTCGTTGAGCAAGTGTTCGGCCTTTCTGCAGTTCTTGAACTCCATGTTCGAGTAGTTCAAGCACTTGTAGTGCATCTCGAACTCTTTCTTGCAATGAGCATTCAGGTCCGCTAACACGCTCGCAGCGCATCTTGTCACTTTACGGCCCTCTTGGAGACAGTTCACGGTACCGTTAGTACCGTTGGTTTTTTGGCAGAGCATGAAATCGTCATTGAAGTCCTGGCATCTGTCTGCAATGAAGAACGAGGCGCTGAGCAACGGACCCGTGGTGGCCCCGATCTCCTTCACATGTGGAATCTCCTCTGGAAGTTTATCGTTTTCGAAAACGTACTCGGTTCCCTTCTTCTTATCGGTGAAGTTCGACGTGGAAATCGTGTCGTAGGTGTTGGACGTAGACATCTTTGCTGTGCTGGTTTTTGTGGACTTATGTCTGACTTCTCTCTCCCTCTGCCTCCTGCTCTCGTCTGTCGCAAATGTCTACATCCATCTCTCTTTGTCTCTGTTAATTTTGTAGATTGCAGAGGAGGGGAAGCGAATAGAGAGAGAGCGTGTGTAAGCGAAACAGAGAACCGCGGAAGGGTTCAAGACCGGGTAATTTTGCAACAAAAGCATCTGTCGCGCCACGACATTCTCAAATGTCGTGAATTGAAAAAAAAATTATTTTTTGTTGGTGTACGGATTTAAGAGGGTGACATGGAAAATACAGCAGGAAAGAGAAAGAGGATATAGCCAAATTGACAAATAGATAGAGAAATAGAGAGAAAGGAAGATGGAATGGCAAGGTTGTTAAGGAAGCGTGTGAAAGGACAGAAGAGATCAGATCTCAGAGATTCGTAATAAGGGTGAAAGCGCTGGCAGCATGTTCGAGTTCACTGCGATTGGCGATGGCTCCTCACAGGCAAAGATCCTCTCGTTGGACAACACAATCACAATCCTTGCAGATCCAGGATGGAACGGGACAGACTCGCTGGAGTTCTATGCTCCCTACGTGAATTCGATCGACATGATCATCCTGTCACAGACCACGACGTCCTTCATCGGGGCGTACGCGTATCTTCTACATCAGCACCCGCAGTTGCGACACATACCCACGTACTCGACGCTTCCCGTGACCAAGCTCGGACGAGTGTCTGTCTGCGAACTGTACCGGTCCCTCGGGCTGTTGGGGCCTGTGGACGGCAACTCGATCGAGTTCAATGACGTGCTGCGCTACTTCAACAGCATCAAGTGTCTAAACTACTCCCAGACGATCCATCTCCCCCATGTGAATAACAAGTTGATCAACCTATCGCTGACCCCGTACAACTCGGGCTACACCATCGGAGGCTCCATCTGGCTGCTGGAAAACAACATCAATGAGAAGATTGTGTACGCGCCGATATGGAATCACTCCAAGGACGAGTTTCTCAACAACTGTAAGATCTTCAACAACTCAGACTTGGTCAGGCCCACGACGTTCATCACAAACTGTGAGTTTGTTTCCTCGAAATACAGTCATTCAACGAGGGTGCAGACGTTCATGCAGCTGATAGAGAAAACACTTTATAGCGGAACAAACGTGCTTCTACCAACCACATTGGCGGGCCGTTTCTTCGAGTTGATCATCCCCATCTTGCTCAACAACAAAATCAGCGCATCCATATATATGCTCAATTTCACAGGTTTGGAAAACCTGAAAATCTTGAGCAACTTCCTCGAGTGGATGAACCAGAGTATCATAAAGCTCTGGGAAAATGAGAATCAATCGGAAATTCTCTTTGAGCGTAATAGAATCCAGCTGATAAAGTTTGAAGATTTGGACTCCTTGGTGAACACTTCGGAATTCCAGAGAAAGCCTAAGATCTTTTTTGTCGAAGAGATGAACCTGATGGATGGGTCTTTTTTCAGTCAGTTCCTCATAGATATGAACTCACGACTCAGCTATTCCATGATTCTAACCGAAAAACCTAACTTGAATTCCAAGCTGCACCAATTCTATAAAATATGGAGGCAAGGTGTTGATGCCACTGAAGCAGATCCTAAGGAAGGATCTCACATAGTGTTGGAAATCCCAGACGTGAGGTTGGCTTCTGTCAAGGAAGAGCTTCTACGAGGAAAAGAGTTGGCTGCTTATTTGAAGAAGATTGGAGAAAGAAAGGAGTTGGAATTAAAGTTGGAAAAGGAGGAAATGGAAAAGAGAAGACTTGAAGAAATGCTAGAAGCTGGAGTGAAGGTTGAAACTGATACCGAGGATGAAGAAGATGAAGAGGACGCAGATGCAGAGAAAGTGTTGGCAAACATAGACCAGAATATAAAAGCTGACGAAAGTGCGCTCAGCGGAAACACGCTGACAAAGAAAGACTCGCAGACTGCTGTTGGTGTTGAGATAACTGCAAATATCATAAAGACCGCCGAAATCAAGTTCCAATTGGATGATTCGAAAAGATTAAAGATGGATGAAATATTGATGCTACCTAGAGATTTCGATGTCAGAAGCTTGAAACACAAAAACAGAGTGTTCCCATTTGTTAACAATCGATACAACGCGGACGATTATGGTGTGGTTGTGAAACATGAAGACTTCCAGATATATGATGATGATAGGTTCCCTATTTTGGGTGCAGACGCTACTAATGCACACGAGAATGGGAATGACAATAAAGGCAGTGGCGATGAAAGTGGAGGAAGTGGTATGGAAAGCGATGAAGAGCAAGGCAGGGGGAAGAAAAGGAATAGAAGAGGAGGTGACAGACGGAGGAGGAAACGGAGAGGTGGCAATAGGAACAGACGTAATGGAGGCAATGACGGTAATGACGGTAGCGGTAGAAGAGGGAAAGAGGAAAATGCGTTATACCAGCCTGCTGTCTATTCACTAGAATCCACTGTTGATCCGGTTGTGAGAGAGAAGACCACTTCACGTGTAACTGTCAGATGTGGAATTTCGTTCATCGACTTGGGCGGTAATCACGATTTGAGATCGCTCAAATTCACAGCCAAGCAAATCAAACCACGGAAAGTGATCATCTTGCCTGGTGTGAGTGGCAACGCAGATGATTTGATGTTGGAATTAAGCGAAGATACAAAACAGAGCATTCTTTCAGGCAACGATCATTCTGCTAATATTGATGTCGAGTACATCAAGAGTAAGATGAACCAAAAAATTGACCTTGGAGATGTCATCACCTCATACGAGCTTCTGCTTGATGAGAAGCTTGCATCAAGCTTGCACTGGCAAACATTGAATGACGGGTACAGTGTCAGTTCCGTTGGTGGTGTTGTGGAAAAGTTGAAGGACTGGGAATTCAAATTGACAGAGTTGGGATCCACTGCGTCGAGCACAATGGCGGTTAGCAGCACCAAGATCGGAGATGTAAAATTGGCCCAGTTACGTAGAGCACTTGCGACAAAGAAGCACCGTGTAGAGCTGATGGGTGACGGTCGTCTGGTTGTTGACGAGGAACTTGTTGTCGGCAAGGCCAGCGAGGGGAATTTGAGTATAGAGGGTGGACTAGGGGGGTTGTTCTACGAGGTAAAGGACTTGATCGAGAATATGCTTGCCACCATTTAGCGGTGGTGCCCTTTGTAACTATTAGATAAAAAAAAGCACATGTATGATCGTATACTTCTGTAGATTATTTATTTTTTCATACTTTTTCTATGAATTAGATATGGAAGATTAGACTATATGATTTGTAAAACCTTGGGTGCCGTTCGTGATGGCTCAAGCAATCCATCTGTAGAGAATGAGGATAACAACAAGGACGACGATGGTGAGCGGGGCGTACTGCTTTATGAAGAGGTCCCAATTGATCTTCTTTGCATACTTCTTGTACTTGATACTCTGCTCTCTCAAGGACGACGAAAGGTCCTGCAACGTGTGTAGCTCTTCACCTCTGTTGAGCAAGTCGTTGATGTTTTTGTTCATGATGTTCTTCACGTCTCTCAGCTGATTGTTGACGTCGGAGAGGCCGTCCTTGGCTCTTGAGTCGGCATAAACCCTCTTTGTCTTGGAGATGAACGTCTCAAACGACATAAACTGGTACGGTCTGAGTGTCTCTTGTCTTTGCGACGCCGACTGCAGCTCCTTCGAGTGGATGTGGACAAACTCGTCGTGGAGCTCGCAGAGATAGCTCAGTGCCAACTGGCTGGGGAAAGACTCTGCCGTTATCACCAGCACCAGCACATCGCTGTCCCGGTCGGACTGGTAGTGGATCGTGTATGGTTTCGAGACGATATTCCCCGCTGCAGGTTGTTCTGGCGAAGAGAGGGTCTGCACGATCTGCTTTGTTTTCCGTTTCAAGTCCAGCAGAGCTGGGGTGCTTGCGTCGTCCGAGGATGCAGCCAATGGCGTCCCCGTTGAGAGCTGGTATACCGTCGTTGTCTCCATCTCCGGTGTCTTTGGGCTGGTCTGGTCTACGGTCTCTTCTGTGATCCAGTGGGAGTGGGGGCTGCGGACGTGGCATCATTGCCATCTTCACCACTATCGGAGGACCATGAAAGAGAGCAAGCGTTTTTGCACATAACGCGGCATGGTGGGTTTCCCTTCTAGTAGCCAGTAGAGGAATGGACGGGACGTGGGGACAAGGGACGGGGGACGGAGTTGTAGGTACGATTAGAGAATGTAGATGGTTGGTTATACAGGTTATCTATGTTTTGAGGAGGCTCACTGTGTTGCGAGCCGGTCCAGGGTGGCCTCGTCCTCCCCCATCAGCTCGCAGAGGTACTGGATGCCCTGCTGCTGCTTGGCGAGGACCTTGACGAGCTTCTTGATCACGTCGGAGTTCTCGTCGACTGGCTGGGGCGAGTCTGAGGTGACGAGGTCTGTGTCTGTCTGCAGCTGGAGTTGCGAAAGAGCGGCAGCGTGTGCCGGATCCGGGTACTTGTCCTTGAGGGAGGAGAGACGTGCCCAGAGCTCGTTGACTCTGTTCAAGCCGACCGGGTCGTCGAGCTTGCCCAGGAGGCTGTTGAAGCGGGCGATGAGCAGCTCCTCGTCGTTGGTCAAGGGGTAGCCCTTGTACTTGAGGATGGACAAGTTGATGGCGATCTTGAGGAGCTTGACATTGAGGTTCTTTTGGCGCATCTTGCACTTGAGAAGCATGGTGTTGGAGTGGAGATCGTGTTTCTCGTTGAGACAGGTGAGCTTGTCGTTGATCTGGTTGAGCAGGATCCTCGTCTGCTTGACGTGGTTGTCCTGCAGACGGTCGCGTTCAAAGAGGTCCGAGAAGCCGGCGGCCTTGACGGGGATCGAGTTGTACTCCTTGGGCCGGTTCTTCATGGCGGCCTCCCACTCCTCGGGCGACTCGTTCGGCGGCCGGGTGAAGTTTGTGAAGGAGGCGTCGACCTTGTTGTAGAAGTGCGTCACCATCGTGCACTGCGGGTTGCTGGCGTCCCAGGACGTCCGGATCTTCGTGAGCTTGTCGTTTATGGTTGGGGCGTAGTCCCGTGGCGGCGACGGGTTTGCGGCGGCCGTGACCGCCGTCGTGGCGCCGCCTGCCGGTGGTGCCGGTGCCTGTGTCTGGCCCGTCAGGGCGAACGGTGCCGGGCTGCTTGCTGCGTTGGCGCCCGCCGGCTTCGACCACGAGAAGGACGGTTGTGAGTTGAACGAGAGTGGAGCCTGCTGCTGCTGCTGCTGCTGCTGTTGTTGTTGTTGCTGTCCAAACTGCGGCGTCTGCAACGTCGCCGCCGGTTTGGCGCCGAACGAAAAGCCCGTGCCCGTGCCCGTGCCCGTGTTCAAGCCCGTGCCAAACCCGCCCGTGGCAGGGGCCGCCGGCTTCCCCAGGGAAAACCCGCTGCCTCCCGTGCCTGTGCCTCCAGTTCCCGCTGAGCCTGTCGAACCAAACGAAAACGCCGGCTTGGACGCCCCTCCAAAGGAGAACCCCGTCCCCGGCGTTGTCGTCGTGGCACCTGCTCCAGTGCCTGCTCCTGCGGTCTGTCCAAACATGTCTGCCTGCCCACATCCCCTCTCAAGAACACCACCCGTCGTCCTGTCCGTCTGTTTTCGTTGCCTTTTGTCTTTTATTTATTACTGCGTCTGCGCATTCGCTTACAAAAAAAGATGGACCTGAAGGCCTGCTGGCTCGTCGCCTTCACGGGCTTTACAAGCTGTGTCGGGCACCACCACGCAGTGACAACACAAGATGGAGGTCGCTGCCGGCGGCCACACCACAGTCGGCTAACGTGCGGTCGTCGTCCAGTTGTCTGCCGGCAAACAAGAACCGCTGCTGCTGCGGCGGAATGCCCTCTTTGACCTCGACGACCTCCTTCAAGTCGCTCACCCGCTGCTCTAGGCCGATCTCCACGGGGATGATGCGGCCTGTCAAGCTTCTGATTCTGATCTCCACCATCGGATTGTTGTGTGTGTGGCGTGGGACAGAGCACAGCAGCAGAGGGCGGCGGCCGCAGAGGAGGAGACGGGTGGCGGCGGCCAGAAAAGGACAGGCCAGACACGCCAGGCGGCTCTGCGGGCACCGTCTTTTTCTCCACGTTGGGTGGTGAAGAGATGTGTATTCGACAGATGTCGGAAGGCAGGCCGGCTCAGCAGACCCTGGCACTCGTCTGGGAGACAGACAGCAGCCCGCAGATGCTCCCGACCCCCGTCGTGCCCACCCCGGACTACAGCCGAGTGTACGAGCCGGCAGAGGACTCGTTCCTCTTCCTCGACCTCTTTGAGCAGCTGCACGACGCCGGACACTTTGCCAGGACGTCCAGCACGGCGTCCAGGCAGCCCGGCGAGCTGCGAGTCGTCGTCGAGCTAGGCGCCGGCTCCGGCGTCGTCTCCACCTTCATCGCCGCCAACAGGATCATCCCCAACGCCTTCCACATCGCCACCGACATCAACGCCACGGCGCTCGAGACCACTCGCAACACCTTTGCCCACAACTGCGGCGCCGGCGCTCCTGCGGAGGCCCCGTTCGACGTCCTCAGGGCCAGCTTGACCGACGCCTTCCGTCCCCACGAGATTGACGTCCTCCTCTTCAACCCGCCGTACGTGCCGTCCGAGGAAATCCCACCCGTGCCGTCCGTGCAGGACGATGCCAGCGACTCGTGGCTCGACCTGGCGCTTGTGGGTGGCCACGACGGCATGCTCGTCACGGGCCAGGTCCTGGCCTCTTTGAACTCGGTGCTGGCTCCGCAGGGAGAGGCGTACATCCTCTTCTGCGCCAGGAACAACCACCCGCAGGTCGTGCAGCGGTTCAGACAGAAGAACCCTAATTTCTCCGTGGACTGCGTCATCGCCCGGAAATGCGGCTGGGAAGAACTAGCCATCTACAGGTTCACCAAACTCTCCTGAGCAGTCCGGTTGCTCCACAACGGAAAGGATAGCGTCATCTTTACTAGGCCACATCCGTGGCCCGATCCAAGTCGTAAATGTGTTGTACTATTTGTCTACTATATAGAAACCCTCATGCTCTCACGCAGTGAACACGTCCGCAAACACATCGGCAAAGATGCTCTCCTCGTCAACGGTCTTCATGGCGTACTCGTTCTCGTACTTCCTCACCTTCAACATGTTGAAAAACCGTTTGAGTTCCATAACGTTCTCGATGCTCCGGATTCCGGTCAAGATCGGCACCTTCTTCTTGTGGCTGGCGCCACCAGCGTCCTCGGACACTCCTCCATTCTTGCCCACCTTGTATTTCGTATGGCGCTTCCCCATCTTCTCTACAATTCCAACATCTTCGCCCTCAACGGAGCTGTTGAAGATTCCGTCCATGTTGTCGCTGATGAAAATCCACTCACTGAGCTGGAATTCTTCCTGTCCAAGAACAACCAACACATCCAATAGTTTGCATCCCTGCAAAAACAGCATGTCGAACACCTTTTGGTCTTCTTCATCCTTTACTCCCCTCTCAGTCTTGTCAGTCTTGTCCTTCATCTCGTCATTATCTTCTTCGGCCTCTTCGACAACCTTCAGATACGCCTCGTTGAACATATAAAATAGTTCTTTGTCTACTAAGGACCACGCCTCCGTAAGGTGGCTCTCGCTGAACTTGAAGAAGATGGTTCTCAATAATATCAAAATCCAACTCTCAAGCTGGCAATGTTGCTTCGTCATTTGTCTGAAAGCTTTGAACAAATCGTCTAACTTTCTCAGTAAATCGCCAATGATGCCAATGAACTCATCCTTCTCATTGATAAGAAGAAGATATATAATTTTTTTGATTAGGGGGATATTTCCGTTCAAAATCTCTACTTCATCGTTCCAGTTAAACAACAAGGTACTGGAATTATTTGCTCCGCTCGAAAAGATCAACCTGTTACTGATCATATCCCCCAATCTCTGCTCGGCAGATAGGATCCAGTTTTTCATCACAATATTCCACTTACCCATCTTAGAAACATCTATGCTGAAAAAGCCTATGTCATCGTTTAAAATCTCCTGACATAAACTTTTCCATGCTTTCATACTCTCACATGTCTCATCTTCACTCAATACAACTAACAAATCAACAATATGATCTGGTAAATTTGCAGAAACTAGGGAACCATTTTTCAATATGAAAGTACTGATCCCATTGATGATACTATTCAGCGTAGCCAATAAT
Organism: Pichia membranifaciens NRRL Y-2026; assembly: GCF_001661235.1. Classification (NCBI taxonomy): domain Eukaryota; kingdom Fungi; phylum Ascomycota; class Pichiomycetes; order Pichiales; family Pichiaceae; genus Pichia; species Pichia membranifaciens. Next base: position 553,856 of record NW_017566987.1, read on the forward strand.
TTGTCATTGTCATTAATCAATGGTTTCAAATATGGTATCACCTCCTTTAATGCAATACAAACATCTTCCCTAAAAACCAACTTCTCTCTGCTACTAACACTACCTCCGCTGATTGTACCATTGTTCACATTGCTGTGTATGCTGTTGTGATTGGATGAACTCTTTTCGTTGTCAATATCATTCACATGGCTTTGCAGCATAACAGCGGATAACGTATTGGTGTTCTGGTTAGGACCTATCTTGATAGTTATACATTGACTAATGTTCCTGATCAAATTCTCGCTGATTTCTTTCTTAACCCTTCTGGACTGGCCAAATTTAGTTTTCTCAATTTTCCAACTGATCACACAGAAAAACCGTAGTATATTTGAATAAATGTGTTTGTAATATGAGACATTCGAAAAAACATCCTTCAGAAAATTTTGAATGTCGGGCCATACTTCCTCAATTTGTTCATATTCATCTGATTTTTTACAATATTCGATCAAGAATAGACTCAATTGCGACTCATTCAACTTCGATGTTAAACTTGATCTTTTAGTCTCGTCAAGTGAAAGGTAGTTAACTCTAGATGTGATACTGTCCAAAATATAAGGTAGAATTATCTTCTGTTTGCAATCATCAAGGATTTGAATTAGCTTGAACTTTGACAGTTTTTCAACTTCGGTGTTGGAAGCCTCATAGAATTCAATCAGAGCTTCAATCGTTTCCAGTGGTTCCATCAGGTACGTGTTTTCGATTATCTTCTTACATCTGAATTTAACTTTGTTCGCATAGTAATTGACTGTCTTGCCATTGGATAACTTTTCAACTATTTCTGGTTCATTGGCTTGGCCAATTTTTTCAACTGTTAATCTTTTCTCGCAGGCAATCCAAATTTGATATACCGTAACCACAGATCTCCTGAACGATTGGATCAAACTTCTTTTCCTTTTCGTGCCTTCATTCTTCTCATCGGTGGCTTCGACTTGAAAAACACCTTGTATAACGGTTCCAAAAAACCCAGACTCTTTGACAGTCCCTGTGCCTGACATACTCCCAAAGCCAAAATTGTTGGACAGGATATATCCCAGATGTTTATGACATTTCACCAAAATTTTCTCCATACCTATTATCAATTCACAAATTGAATTTTCCACTAATGTTATATTTAGACCAGAGTCTTCAATACTTGACAAAAAGCTATTCTCAATCTTATTGCATATGCAATCAATCAAACCAGGGCATATCTGAAATACCAGATCCGGATAGTATTCAGCGGTGGATGAAATCAAATCAATCCAGCTGCTAAATTCTACCTCTTTTTTGCAACTACTTATACCTATGGTCACAAAATCTAAAAGATTGATTGGCTTTTTGACTTTTTCATTATTGTCAAATAATGAAACGTCTTTTTTCAGATTTTTACTGGAAAGCTTTATCATTTTGGTAATAGACTCCAAGTAATATGAGTTGGTGATACTTATATCTGGACCTGCTTTTGAAATGCAATTTTCTTCACAATTTTGAATTAGGGATGTGATCATCTCTTCAAAATTTGTCTCGTTCCCATCAACCAATAAATTTATCAACTTTAAGGACGATCGAAGACATTTCAAATAGCTTGTAAAAACAGTGTTATCCAATTCTAAGTCTTTTGTAGGCTCAAACTCCAGAAATTTGAATAGTACAACTATAAGAAACGATTTGTATGTTGAGATATCCCAGTTGCGAGTTTTGATGAAATCAATTTGTTTACTGTTGTCAATAACACATAGCTCTGTTTTGAAATTTTTTAAGACATCGGCATCTATATTGAGTAGATTGAATATCATATCTAGCTCAAATGAAACCTTACTAAAATCAATTTCATTGATATCGTCTAACTGAAAATTTTCCTCAATAAATTCGTTGTTGAAAAGTTCCATACAAACTATTCTGAAAATTTTGTTCAACGTTCCAGAACTCATTGTTGATTTGATCCATTTTGTTATCAGTGACAAATATAGGTCATCCTTGAGCTCATCTAAAATCAAGTATAGTGGCCGGCATAAAATCATCTTAGACTCGTTATTGTCGTTGTTCAAGTGAGTCCATAATATATTAAACTGACGAAGTCTTTGTTCGAAATTTGATTCTAATAACAATTCACATAGTGCAGCTTCAACATAGGAGGTATCCACGATCATTTCGAGACTCCAGAACTCTTTAACAATTTCTACCTGATACTCACCCTCTGTATCCTCAAGACAATTCCATAAAGATTTCAGAACAATTTTTAACAACTTCAAAACTTCAAGCTTAGTTAAGTCTTTCATTAAATATTTGAAGATATGGGAAATACCAACTGATACATGCACATCAAACTGCCCTTCTGTCAAAAGTTTTACTTTTTCCCTCAACAAAACAATATTCCATGTTTTGGAACTTTTAGAGGGTGGTATTATTGCAATCAAACTATCAAATATTCTGGTGGAGCATAGAAATATCTCACTATTGCTTTCAAGACTTTCGATCATTATTGAACATGTAAAACCCAAATATAAAGCAGCTAGATCGTTAGCATTGTAAGGCCTTTCTTTGGATGCGGCAGCATCTTCTGCCACGTTTTTAAATTTCTCGTAATAATTATTTAACTCTCTCATTATGGTTTCATTCAAAAGTTTTGTATCTTGTGTATAATAATCCATTGATAGATATTTTTCATTGGAAAGATCTAAAGGTAGTAAAGCTCGTTGAGGAATCAACTTGATTAGACTTTCAATCAACTGAATCCATATTAATTCAAATCTGAATGAAGAGAACGCGGCTAATAAAGTGAGCGGCACATGTGTCACTATCATGTCCTCATCTGCAACGTTGTAAGATTTTAGGATGAAAAGCACCAATTCAATTCGATTGTTTGTGATCAAATCCAAAATTTTTGACCAAATGACGTTTGTTTCAACACCATCAAAGACCTCGTTTGAATATTTCAGAATCTTTTCAAAGTTCGCAGGATGTGTATCCGAAATGTACTTTGACACATCCAAAATGGGTACCAACAACTGTGGGAGTATTGACTGTCCTATTTCCCACTTATCCATTATAGCGATTGAGATACTGCACACTTTGACGTAATTATCTAGCAGGTCTTCCTTATCTCGGTTACGCTCAGTATCTAGATCGACTAACCGAGACAAAGCATTTGACAACGTCTTCAAACTGTAAGTTTGAAAATATTCTAATCTTGACATTCCAGAAGATGGTATTGTGCCGTCTTGAGATTCTGGGCCAAGTAACCAATTCCATAGTCTTCTATTAAGTGACATGTCTTTCCTCAGAACTGTGTTAGTAACATGCAAGAAAAGTAGTTCATTGTCACTTTCACTCAACAAATGTTTATAGACTGCAGATTTTAGAGGTAGCTTTGCAAGAAGTAAGTCGAAAAAACCTCTCTGCACAAACAAGTTTTCATCGTTCATTGCTTCACACAATGCCTTAACCATTAGTCCCGAATCCGGAGTCAAACATGCAACAGCGTCGACGGAGAGCTTGGCCAAAATTGTATCTTTGGAGACTTCTTCATCTTTATCGATTGAAACTGCAAAGGAAGGAAACTTTCGGCTCAAATATTCCATTGCACCGACTCTTTTATCTGGTGAGGTAATGATTGTCAACAGCAGGCACTGCCAAAAATGATGTATGTCGTTTAGCTGACTCTTCAAAGACTCGAATAACTCAAGGGTGGAGTTGAAGAATTCCGATGTTGTGTCATCTAAAGCTGGTAACAAGCTTAGCAAGATGGATTTGAAACACGCCCTTATAATTTTGGGCTCGATCTTGCAAATATAGTCGCTGTACAAGTCTAATAGTTCCTGTTTGATGCTGATGCTTGCGTATGCCATCAATGGTAATATCCCTGGAAGCCACAAAGAAATCGACTTGCTCATATTTTCAACTTTGAGGATCTTGAAAATGGTGGAATATAGCTCTATTGTTTTCTTGTGAACACCACTGGGCAAAGCTGGCGATATGCATTTGGATAAAGTCATTGACACTTGGAAGTCGTATGGTACCCAATTAGTGGTCTCCATATCAGGGTTTGTAAGCAATGCTTTTTGTAGTTTGACCAGAAACGCAATGTAATCTGCCCATTCGTCCACAGATTCAAATGTTTGAAGGGCCTTTTCCACATTCGCCATGTACTTCTTTTCCTTAGAAGATAATGTAGCATTTTGACTTTGCGTCATGGAGCGGTTATTCGACGTCCGAGAGCCCGTCAAAAACGGTATGGGGGACATCATACGATGCATATTGTGCAGAAGTGAATCACGTTGGATAACGCCCTGGTCTAGATGAAGGCAATGGGTATAAACACACCAGTGTCAGGTAACGGTGCCAGAAGCCAAATAACGGAAAGGTGGAACTAATTCGAGCGCCTTGTTTGTGATGAAGACAAAGAAAAAGTTTAAGACGAACAGAGGCACAAAGATTAACGCTACTCGGGGAATTGTGTACACTTTGCCCTTGAGAGCAGCTGCCACACCCTAAGCTACAGTACAGATGAAAGCATACTACGTGTTGTGGTATCCCTTTCAGGTATAGCATTATACCGTGATTTTCTTGCCAAAACTCGACGATAGGGTGATTTACTAACAAGCATGTATTCAAACAGGGTATATTGTACTTCATTTCACGTTTAAAATGCTGGAAGTACTTCTTTGGGCATTTGAAGCCCTTAATCTTCATTTCCATTATCATCTATGCTATTGCTTTGCCGGTTATGTTTTTTTTGTGGACGATGACGGGAGGATCGGCATTAGTTGTTCTTCCCTCTATGTTCCAGAGTTGTAATTTCGTCATCGGGTTTATCAATAAAAAGTTTATATTGCCCAATGTCTTGAAGAGGCTTTTTGACCATGTCATTGTGTCACATATGACGTTGAAATATAACAAGCTACCGAAGGGAGTTCTACATTGTTATTTGCCCGGATACTATGGAGAAACTGCAGTCGGAAGGTGTATCCGAAAAGCTGTTCAAATAAGTTGTCCCGTAACATGGTTTGTACGATTGATATTTTGTTTCTTCATCAATATGATTCCATTTGTTGGACCGTTATTGGTGATATTGGTGCGAGCTTCCAGGTCCGGCTTCAGCAAGCATCACAGATATTTCCAACTCAAGGGTTACACGAATGCTCAGGTGTATTTCATATGGGTTCACCAGAAGAATTCTTACTTCATGTTTGGTTTTGTGGCGTTGCTTTTGGAAAGCATTCCCGGCTTGGGGTACTTTTTTGTATTTGCCAACACCATCGGTGCTGCTCTATGGGCTGTAGACCTTGAAGACCAGATGTGCCGAACGATTGTATCCAAAATGCAGGAGGAATCGGATGAAGATCCTAGTGACTTAGCAAGTTCCTCTAGTAGATGATTTTTCAGTCATATATATATATATTTATAAAGCTAAATCATAAAGTGAGCCTCTTTCATTTTAAAGATAGTTTGGCAGTGATAAACTCAGCAATCTCTGATATTTCTTCATTGCATGTGGAGTGGGCCATGCCGGGGTACTCTTGCAAGTCATAATTGGAAAAACCTAAATCATTTTTGAAATATTTTGCTGTGGCTCTGGCCCAGTTGATATTTATAACAGGATCCAGGTCCCCATGGCCGTGGAAAATCGGAGTGTTTTTGTTTGTGTCCTTCAACCTGGAAGTAATGCCCTGCTTCATTCCGAAAAACCCAGACAAGCAAAGAACACCAGCCAGTTTTTTCTCATATGAAGCTGCAACTCCTAAACTGACTGAAGCACCCTGAGAAAACCCTCCAATGATAATCTTCGACGAATCAATGCCATTGTTGGTTTCGTCCTCTATCAGATTGTTAATTCTAGACACTGAACCCCAATAGCCAACTTCATCCTGTCTAGCGTTGGGATTCCCCATGTCAAAGATATCAAACCACTGTGACATTCTCTGTCCTCCTGCACATGACAATGGCTTAATTGGAGCATTCGGAAAAATAAAGTTGACAGTCTTGAACTGCTCATATTGGTGAAGTAAGTCACTAAGGAACCGCCATCCATCTGCTGAATCACCTAGACCATGAAGAATAATAACCGTGCTTGTCGCTTTGATGGGGGCATTGACCCTGAGAGTATTCAAACTCATGCCTGTAATCAGTTTAACGTATATCTTCTTCGAAGGCTATGATGCTTATTGCACACAGTTGAGCACCATAAGCCTATGTTCCAATTATCTTCAAACATATATAGCGGCTAGTGTTCTTTGAAAAAAAAGAGAGCCACAATCCTCAACAAGCGATAGCTTCTAACAACATGAGATACGACTTGTTAATCCTCCGCAGCGTGTCTCGAGCCTTGATTGATAAGTATCAAACGAGTGGCTAGTTACCAGTAAATGCAGCCGATACTTCCGCCAAAGCCACATCAAGATCAGCAAGAGCAGCCCACATTGGAGAGTCAACTGAATAGACTTAAGATCGACGATAACCTTTCTGATAGAACAGATCTACCGTTCAAAATCATACCCTCAGATTTTACGACTCAATTATTCACCCAAAAAGATGGCAATTCATTAAATGTTCCACTTCCATCCTATTTCGAATACATTACCAACGCTAAAATAAAAGAGTTGATATACAACGAAGAGCTCTTATCGGGCTATCTCCTCACTCTCTATAAAGAAGAGTTTATAGGCCTGAAAAGAGAACTAAATGCAGTAATTGAAGGTCAACAGAAAGCTGCCCTTGAGCTAAAGAATAAGTACATTGACTGCGATGATGGACTTTTGGACAAAGCTTTAGCTCTTGATACGCATTTAAAGGAATATGACTCTAAGCTTAAAACCTTTGACCATCTTCAAATCGAAATGTACGAGACACTTAATGGGCTTTCGAGCAAAAGCATTGCGAAACACTTCAGCGATAAGGCAGCAACTAATGAAGCAAATTGTAGCGAGCTGTTAGACAATGCTTCTTCAACTGAAGTTGAGCTAAGCTCTAAGCAATTGGAACAACTGCTTCAAAGCTATACCACACAGAGATACGAGTGGCACAAAAACAAAGAATGTGTCTCAAAACTCGAACATCACAAGGTAGTTGGCTTGGAATAGCAAGTGCTTATCATAAAATTTTCAACTTTAGTAGTGGATTAACACGCTTGTAGTAACGTAATAAACATGCTTTCATGACAAAAAGAAATTCATAGTAAAATTAAAAAGGCTATATAACATAGATAAATAAAAAATACAGTATCATGACTTGTCTAATAAATAATTACTTGCATCATCAATGTTCCAATTTTTCAGCTTGAGAGCTGCGATTGCATCTTGTGACTCGAATCCCATATCAGAAAGCTCTTCGACTGCCAATTGTTGAGCCTCTGAAAACTTAGAGTGAAACTCACCCTTGGCTTTAGCGATGTCGCTATCGACAATCTGGCTCAACCCATTTGAAAAGTTCCCGTCGGCACCTTCATTAGCAGCACTGAATCCAAATACAGCAGGCTGTTGAAAATGCGAGTCATAACTAGTATTGCCTTCTTCCACCGAGGCAGGTTGCAAATGTGGATCATTACCAAATCCAGCAAAAACTTGTTCCCAATCATCACTATCTGCTGCAACAGCTTTCGACTTGCTTGATTTGGCGATAGCCGGTGCTACCTTATCTGCACTTTCGACAGTCTTAGTTGTTGCATTGGCAAGTCCTGTGTTAGGATCGTTACCCGCGTATGTGAATCCAATGTTACTAAATGCTCCGCCGCTCATTTCTGGAGAGTCGAAAGCATCTGCAGAATCTTCAACTTGAGCCTCTTCAAGTCCCAAATCATCAAACATTGATGGACCTGTTGCAGCGTTTACAGGTGGTTGCATTTCATCAGACCCGTTTTGTTGTTTATTAAATGGATTCTTCGAGTCCTCAGTTACAGCTACTCCTTTTGCAAGCTGTAAATCGCTCGAAACATGAGCATCTTGGAAATTGTCTTCATCACTACTTGAAGAATCACCATCATCCAAAGGCTCCAGCTCTTGGATAGGTGGAAATTCGTCGAGTTCCGGAGTCTGATTTGGATGATCATGTGGTGTGTCTGATAGGGTCTCAACTTCTGAAGTTTGGCCAGATGCGGAAGGGTAGCGTACTGGGCCAGTAAAACCAGCTGCAGTTACTGCAGCTGCCATGCTAGATGAAGCAGCAACTGGTAATTCTTTGTTTGTCTCGCTTGGAGTTGTATCGACTGATGGCGAATCTGGTGATACTTTTGATGTGTCAACTGGGTGATTGATCATCTCAAACGATTCACTTTTTTCCTGGCTTGAAGCGGAGTCGCCAGCTTCACTGACAGTACCTTCAGGTAAAATCTGGGAGCTCAAAGGACCAGTCTGTTCAATAGTTGAAGTTGGAGATGCGTCAAGATCGCCTCTTTCAGATTGTGATGGATTATTTCGAGTCGAGGAAGTTTCTGAGTGTGGAGTTCCAAATGGTAATGAGAATTGTTGTCCAGTTGTAGTAGCTGAACTGTCAGATGCAGTTTGGGTTGGATTGGTTGTATCCGTTTGCTTGGACATTACAGTATCAGTAGTCGTTCCTGGAGAATCGGGCGCTTTAGTTTTTAATTGTTCTGATTGGGACGCCTTCGACTCAACTCCAAATTCTTCATCAAAATCGTCTAAGCTGGCTGTTGGTATTTCTCCATTGGCATCTTCGGCTTCAAAATCATCGCCAATTACACCTTTATTAGCAGCTTCGGCAAGCGCCTCACTGTATTCAACATTTTTATTTGCCGACTGGATAGATAGATCAGTATGCTGTTCATGTAGTCCTAAATTTTCATCATTAAGTCCAGCAATCTTATGTAACAATGATTCATGCTTGGAATGAATTTGAAAAATAGTGTTATTCAATTCGGAGACTCTTTGTCTTAGCTCTTCATTTTGTGCGTCTTGAGTGGCAACTTGCTGCTGGGTAACAGCCAACATGTTGTTTGATTGTTTCACCTTGCCGCTTAAATCTTCTATCTGGTTCCTCAAATCAATGTTTTCTGCATTTAGAGTACCCAATTGTTCTTTCAACATCTGATTGTTTTTTTGAGACTCTTCATATTCAGCCTGTAATTGTTCTTTTTTGGTTTGCTCAGCATGGTAGTTTGCTTCATTGATAGAAAGTTCTTTTTCCAACTCATCCAATTCGGCTTTGGATTTGATCATCACATTTTGAACCTCGTAAACTTGCTGGTTCTCCTTTTCATGTAGCGCTTTCAACTGGGAAAGTTTGCCCAAAATTTCCTCCTTCTTCTTCAAAATTTTATTCAGCTCATTTTGTGCCTTATCTTTTTTACCACTAACAACAGACGTTTGCCTGGATAATGAAGCTACTTGGTTGGAGTAATTTGCGATATCAACACTTGCTTGAGTAATTTGATCAGTAAAAGCTCTATCGGTTGCTGGTGCTGAATTCGAAAATCCACTAATTGTTGCTGCAGTTGGGACAGAAGAAGCTGATTGAGAAATTGCTGAGTTGGTGAAACCGCCGAGGCCGTTAGATGCAGGTTGGTTCGAAAACATAGAAGTTGGGTCATTAGATACCTGTTTTATTGCATCGTAATTAGAAGTTGGTCTACCAACCTCTGAGTCGAAATTTGGTTTGTTGGAGCGACCAGGGATAGCAGGTGGTGCACCTCTAACTCTTGGTAAGTCCAAGTTTTCAGGACCATCATCGTCGTCTGAAGATTCTTCATCTTCTTCAGCAACAGATTTTTGGAGTCCCCTTCCAAACTCTGTTGTTGGAGTAAAGTGAGAGCCAGTGAGATTTGTAGAAAGTCTTGAAGAAGGGGCAGGAGGAGGTAAGGTTTGAGAATGATTCAAGTGCTGTCCCCCATTTGAAGGGCCTTGTGATAAAGGTGCTGGGGCTGCAGCAACAGGAGATGCAGTTTGGAAAATTCCTAGCAAATCGTCCATGTGAGAAGGCGTTCTCTGAGGTGCAGCCATAGCTTTTGCTGAAGCAAAAGATTGAGGAGGCTGTGTGAATTGAGAAGGGTGAATTGGTGCTTCGTTGAAGGAAGAGCTTTGGACCAATTCCAAAGGAGTCTCCTCGGGTAATTCGTAGCCGGCAAGTTTCTTTTGTACGAGATACATTGCAATTGAAAACTCCTGTTTAGTGAAGTTGTCTGACTGGTCCAAGTTGGCCAGCTCCCAAATATTTGCCAAGACTTGATTTGGTAATTTTGATGTCATCAAAAAGTTGGCTACGGTACTGCTTGAGATTGAGCTTTCGTGTGTTGTATCTAAAGTGTCAAAGATAGCCCCGTACTGACTTTTTTGTTGACTTGACATAATCCAAGTGTTCAAATTGGTAGTTGGAGATGCCACCACATTACCACCAGAAAGTTGTTGGTTCAATGGAGCTGTTTGTGCATGTTGTGGATGCGGTGGAGGTACTACTTGAGAGTGGGTGCGTGGAGGTGGTGAAGCTACGGATTGGAGATTGGTAGGTTGACGGTTAGTATCAGCAGATGCAGGATTGCCTCCTGCAACCTTCCATAACTGGTTAGATAGAACAGTAGGAAGAATAGTCAACGATTTGTTCATAAAACACTGAATAAGATGCATCGCAATAATAAATTGGGGTCTGGTCAATTGGCCAGCTTCCTTTTGATCCACCAAGTTCCAGATTTGTTCTAAAATAGGAATCGGTAGTCTGGCTTTCAAAAAGATGTTTTTCGCTTGTGCTCCAGGTAAGATTCCATTAACTGCAGTTTTATCGAACATTGCACCGAAGTTGGCTGCTTGAATGGAAGATAACACAGGAACCACCAGGGAGGGGTTGGAGGCAGTTGAAGAGTGAGAAGCAAAGGACTGAACCGAGTTTGAAGAGGTGATTCTAGGTTGAGGAGGTGGAACACCGTTACCATGCTGTTGTGAAGATTGCAATGGGGCAGAAAGATGGTTATTGAGAATTCCACTACCGGTGTTGTTGACTTGAATTGTTCTGAATTTGGCAATTGGAGCAGCCAAATTGGCACTTGTCACCGTTATTGGGTCACCCTTCTGAGCATGTGCAATCAATCTCATTGCCACACAAAATGCGAACTGGTTCAAGTATCCAGCATTCTCGGAATCGCTCAGATTCCATATCTCGCCCAAGATTGGCAGACTTAGGCCCGAAGCTTCGAGTAGAGGTTTTGCAACACCACCAGAAATCAGGCCAGTGTTCTTCGGATCCAATGTTTTAAAAATGGACCCATAGAACTTCTTTTCCTCTGCAGATAGAGGTTCCTGTAAAGTACCGTTGACTATATTATGATGTTAGTATACCCCATCGGCATGCAAAAGTTGGAGCTGAGACTAGATATTGAGCAGAAATTAGTTCTAAAATGTAGAATGTACTTACGTGCTCCCATTGTGTAGGCTATTGGTGCAAACGATCAACTATAAGTCCTAGCAGAGAAGCCAATATAAGCCGAAGAAACCGTACGACAACCAGAGGTTTACATAGGATCAAGCAGAAAGCATAGTGGCACAGACGCTTTATCGATCTCTCGCTGTTTCTGTGCTCAGCTACTTTTCTTTCCGAAGGGAGTTACAATATTGCATTCGAATGGTGTACGGAGGGAAAAAGATAGATTCTAAATAAAGGTGATTACGTAAGTTAGAGTCAATCATCCTCATCTTCGTCATCATCTAAAGCTTCCAAAAGAAGAGATGCATTCTTAAGTTGACAATCGGTAATGCTTTTGTCGAGGTTCTCACCTAGATTTTCACGCTGCATCTTCAACGTAAAAGTTCTGTTTTGTAATGAGTCTGCAAATGCAAATTTGACGTATTCAAACACACGCAACACCGGATCGTTAACAAGAAACTTTTTGACGACTCTTCTACCATCGATACCGGAACGAATTTGGATACGGGTGATAAGAGTGGGGTCTATATCCGGGGTAGGATCAGGCAGGTTTTTGGCCTCAATGGAATTGATTTTGTCAGCATATGAGAGTTCCTTTGATGGCTTCTTGTTTCCGTTTTGTTCTTCCTCGTCAGACAACAATATTTCTTCGGCCTCACTTTCGCTCTCGGTTTCACCGACTCTCCCCTCCTGCTCTTCTGAGTCGTCGTCATCAAGAGCAATAGCGTGCTCTTTGTTCATGCCTATACTTGTTGGTGCCACCTTGGCTGTGGTTCCATCTGATGAGTACCTCGTCAAGAAGTCTACTACTTGTTCGATGAATTTTTGTATCTCAGGGTTTGTGTTCCACATAATCATTCTCTCACCCGTTATAGGGTCCAAGATTGCGATGTGTGGGTATTCCTCGTCAAACGGGTAGAGGTTTCTGTACATTTCTCCACTGGGGGAATCGTTGTGGTATTGTACGAAGATAAAATTCGCCTCAACCAGCTCCTTGATCTGTTGAGAGCTCCAGAAATCTCTGTTCAAACATTGACATCTGAAATCGGTGACATCCTGAATATTAATCAAAATCCATTTCTGCTCTTGTCTCGCTTTTATCTTAGCCGTGTCCAAATCGATCTTACTGATGATATCCCAAGGTGGCCTAAAAATATTAGCCAAGCGTTTTTGTGTGCTGGTCATTCTTGGTCTAGACGGTTGCATCAGGCCACCACTCAAGTCATAGTTGCCAACCAAATCTTGGTCATAGTCATTGTCGTCGTCATCGTCATCGTCATCGTCATCGTTATCTAATACGACCACTCCATGCCCTCCAATTTGGTTGAACACGCTTCGCTGTGATCTGCCAAACATACCTCCCTGTGGGCCAGTACTAGCCAATCCACCAAAACCATATTCTTGGGGCAAAAGCGTATCATGTGTTGGCATTATGGGTTGGCGTACCTCATGTTCTGTATTATGCTGCTGCTCGTACATTTCCCTCTGCAGCCTGTTTGCCATTTCGAAATCGTCTTCTTCGTTTCCAACCCTGCTAGCAGAACCGCCTTCATCGCCTATTGAAACAGGGTTGCCCACCTCGGACCTCGTTTCGGACCCTTGTCCGGCACCAGCACCGTGTTCATAGTACAAACCAACAGCAGTTGAAAGATCGCCACCAGACATTTCTAGAAAATTTGACGCCACGGTGGGATCGCTTACAGACGTAATGTCCATGAAAAGAGACAGTTGTTCGTCCATCGCTTGCAGTAGAAATTGGTTGTTTCGTTGGTTGTGGCTAGTTGATGAACCTTTTTTTTATCTCTTCCAATTGAGAGAGGCAAACACCATGGGAAGAGTGTAGAAAATTGATACATGAATTTCACAATCTCTATTTTGCAGTGCGTGGGGTTTTCCGAATCGAGCATATCATACCTCAGAGGGTGTAGTATGTAAGCACAGTTATAGTGAAACAGGTAATTGTATAAGTACATAGAGCTGTATAAAAGTAAAGATTACTGCATTGTAATGTGTAGAAAAGTTGTCCCAATAGTGGGTGGTGTTCATCATTGATCGCTGCCGTAGTCAACGTCATCCTCATCGTCCTCATCGTCCTCATCGTCTTCATCGTCTTCATCGTCTTCATCGTCTTCATCGTCTTCATCGTTTTCATCTTTATCCTCTTCTTTATCTCCATCGCCGTCACCTTTATCTTCATCTCCATCTTCATCTCCATCGCCGTCATCTTCATCTCCATCATCGTCGTTATCATCTTGAAAAAGTTTCTTTTCTGCATCACTAACAAGCTTATTGGTTTCCAACCAGTCCATCATTGCTGCCACATTGGCTAATGCTACTATTTCGGTACCACCAACACGTCGCTGCAATTCGTTGTCAAGACGCCATATCTTTTCTCTAAGAAAATACTTCATTGATTCTCTGTTTTCGTTGAAGCTTGAAATGTGACGTCCGGTGATTATCTCTGCGTTCACCCTCCTGTCTGTCTGGCCTTTTGCAAGTAAGTATGACATCAAGCTTGACTCCACCTGGAGTTTCTTCTCTGTCTCTTCGAACTTTTTTGCGAAAAGTTCCGGATAAAATGAGGGTTTGAAGTTTAGCGGACGAACGGTCGTGCCGATTGTCTTTGCCCTTTGTTTGGAGCCGGGGTGCAGGCGTGTTTTCTTCTCGAGATTTTGGATGTTGTGCTTGAAATTCGAGTATTTCAGCTTGAGCGAGTTGATTTCCTTATCTATTGAGTTGATGGTGGTTTTGATCTGGCGCTGTTTATCGTCTGTAATACACCTGCTCAATTTCTCATATTTGCTCTTGACTTCGTCGTTGATTGTGTCTGTGAACTCGTCTGTCTGCGGGGGAGGAGTTGAGTCCGTGAGGCTCTGGCTCTCATCCTCGACGCTGACGGAGAAGGCCTCGGGGTCCTGCTCGTTGAACGTCTCGTCGATGTAGCTGTCGTTGAACGACTCGACCGCCTCTTTCCCCTGTGTTGCCTTGAGGGGTATCGGCTGTGTGGTGACCACTATCTCTGAGTCACCTAAGACCGACAGCTTTTTGTTTAGGTCTGCCTCCACTATTCGGCGCAGGAAGCCGATATCGATGATGTCTGAGTCTATGCGGTCAATGAAGTGTTCCTGGGTGTGGCCATTGTTCTTGCTGTTGTTGCTGTTGCGCAGATCGGCCACCCCGCTGCCATTGGCGGTGCCATTGCTGGCGAAAGAACTGTTTTTGGGATCTGTGGTGAAAAGGTCTCTGCTCTTATCGTGCTCCGTGTCCTTACCATTTGTATGTCGGTTGAGAGCGTCAGTGCTGAGGCCGTTCTGTGCGTACGGGATCGGCACAGTGGGGGGAAGGGGGGGCTCGTTCCTGCCCATGTGTCTTTTTCGCCTCCCCACGGGACTGCCTGTGGCTGTGTCCTTGGCGGAGCCGGTCACGTAGAGCGGCACCCTCTTGTTCTCGTTGTAGTCGATTCTGTTTCTCTTTCTTGTGTGTCTGGAGGGCAGCGCCGACCTGCGGCCCATGAGGGGCGGAGACGAGGACAGCAGCCGGGATTCTGCGTCCTCTGCGTTCTGCGGGTGGGCTAGGGGCCCGGCAGACGCCGGGTGGTACTGGTTTTCCTCGTCATCGATGATGTTCTCGATATCCGAGTTATCGCTGATGTAGAGCTGGTTCTTCAAACGCTGCAGCTTACGGGACGTGGACGAGTCTGCCGTATGCGGGTGCATTGCCTGGACGTGTCTAGCTGGATCCGTGGGTGTGCGGTGGCGTGCTGTCTGCGTGGCGAGTGGCCAGAAGCACATTCCATGTAGACGTTTCTCTGTGATCTGTGGAGGACGAGAGCAGGCCCTGTATGTGTGTGTGTGTGTGTGTAGTGCAGCGGTTTCAGCAGTTGGCGCGGGAAGGTAGCCCTAGCCAGCCAGCCGCTGCTATACAACGGCTGCGAGAGACGGACACGGGGACGTTGGGCAGCACGGAGGCGGCGGGAAGAGAGCCCCCCAGAGCCCATCCAGACCCCCACACAGCAATGGGAATCAACTTCTTGATACTGCTCTCCAAACAGGGCAAGGTGAGGCTCAACAAGTGGTACCAGGCCGTGGCCGAGAAGGAGAAGCAGCAGATCATCCGGGACATCACCGCCATCATCCCCTTGCGCCGCGCAAAGATGTGCAACGTCATCGAGTACAAGGACTCCAAGATCGTGTACAAGCGCTACGCCTCCTTGTTCTTCATCACCAGCATCGCCAACGACGACAACGAGCTCATCACCCTCGAGCTCATCCAGAGATACGTGGAGATCATGGACAAGGCCTACGGCAACGTGTGCGAACTCGACATTGTCTTCAACTTCCAGCTGGCCTATTACATTCTTGACGAGCTCGTCATCGACGGTAACATTCAGGAGTCTTCCTCCACCGAGATCCTGCGCAAGCTCAAGACCTGTGACGACATTGAGGAGGCAGACCTTCTGGCCGGCGCCTCCAGCCGCAAGTACATCATGTAACCGATTATGTAAGCGCCCACTGAGCCCTCTCTCTCCGGTGCACGGGCGCTCTTTTCCCCTTCCCTCTCCCTCCTGTGTATCTGTTTACGTAACCATCTCCCGCGACTCCTCCGCCACCCATCGCAAAAGCCTCTTACGTAAGGCTATTACGTAAGGCTGTTACGTAAACCTCTCACGAAAGACCCCAAAGACTCTTACTGCCACCGCCTTCTACTACAAAAAAGCCCCAGACGGGCCAGCGCGGGTGGTTAGGCAGCCCTGGCAGCGAGCTCTGTGTTCTCATTCGCCGCGGGTTGCCCCGCGCGCCAACAGTGGCGGCCATGGAGCGCCTGTGAGGGAGAGGGAGCAGGGACGACGGCGTTCGGACAGGCAGACCAGGAGAGAAACAAGGACACAGCAAGAAGAAGGCGTTTGAAGAGAGCACGGGGGCAGCAGGAGGAAGAGGGGAGCACTGTTGAGGGCTGCACTTGACGTAAAACACACACACACACACACCGCACAAACATGTTGGCCTCCAGAATCGCCGTTAGAGCCGCCGCCAGAAGATCTGTTGCGACGCCAGTTGCCATCAGAGCGCTCTCCACCCCTGTCGAGCCAAAGGAAAAGGCTAACTCCATCATCGCCGCCTTGCCAGGCAACTCGATCTTGTCCAAGACAGGAATCTTGGCCACCACGGCGGCTGCGTCTGTGTACGCGGTGTCCAGCGAGCTGTACGTCGTGAACGACGAAACCATCCTCTTGTTCACCTTCCTGGGCTTCGTCGGGTTGGTTGCCAAGGTCATGGCGCCAATGTACGGTGAGTTTGCCAAGGACAGAACCGCACACGTGACCAAGCTGTTGAACGACGCCAGACTCGGCCACGTGTCCGCCGTCAAGGACAGAATCGACCAGGTGTCCAACTTGAAGGACGTTGTGCCAACCACCAAGGCCTTGTTCGAGTTGTCCAAGGAGACCGCAGCCTTGGAGGCCGAGTCGTTCGAGCTCAAGCAGAAGGTGGGCGTTGCGTCCGAGGCCAAGTCCGTTCTGGACTCATGGGTCAGATACGAGGCGCAGGTGAGACAGATGGAGCAGGAGCAGTTGTCGTCCAGCGTCATTGCCAAGGTCCAGAAGGACTTGAAGGACCCTAAGTTCCAGGACAAGATCTTGGCCCAGGCCGTCACCGATGTCGAGAAGTTGTTCGCAAAGGAGAAATAGATGCCGTGGCGCCGCCCGCTGTGATGCTGCGCTGCGCACTCTCCGCTGCATCACACACCCTGCTACACTTTATTTATTGATCCACTGATGTCTATTTATTTATCTATTTATTTTTCATGAACCACTATGTAGACGGTGCACAGCACCCGCTCTATGTACGCCTCAATGCAAAAGATTCATCGTAACGTCTATCTCTCGCTACATCTCTCCGTACACGGTCTTGTTATCGTCCACACGGTAGAACTGCGGTTTGTCCCTCGTCGGGAAGCTCACCTGCTCCGCCTCCGACTCCCCGACGTTGCTTGCAAACGGCACCTGGTACTCGCCCCTGAATCCGTAGTTCAGCTTCACCTCGTTCACGGGCTGCCGTCCCAACGGGTTCAACTCTGCGTCCCAGAACACAGACTTCTCCTTCAACGAGAGCACCCGTATGCCGTCACCGGTCTCTTCCTGTCGAGGTCTGTCGCCTCCTCTGCCCTCTGCACTGCGGCCTTCTTCTTCCGCCCGTTTCCCACCACTCCGCTCAAACTCCCGTAGCACACGGTACTGAGAATGTAGCACCTCCAGGTCGCTGATGCCTCGGGCCCCTAGCTGGCCCTCTCCACTCTTCCTCTCAAGCACGCCGATCTGCTTCTGTATCTCCTCCGACGTGCCGTACTTCTCCACAAGTCTGTCGATTCGTTCCCGATTCCGTTCTATAAACTCTGTTCGCCGTTGCTGTCTCTTGGATATGTTCATTGCGTCCGCCGGTGACTCGTCTCGTAGGGACCCGTAGGGCATGGAAAAGGTGCCAAAAGATTGCAAACGAAAAGGCTGCACAACTTTCTAGTTATAGCCCGTCCTTTTCGGTCGCTCGCTAATCTGGCACATTCATGTCTTCGTGTGCTTGCGACTAATTTACAGATTCAAACACCCTAAAGGAGAGTACCTGGCCGTCCTGCAACCACAGAGAACTGACAAACACCACAATGAGTGTCCCACCCGCTCCAGTACCAGCTACACAGCAGGCTTTCCCCCCTCTCAACTTCGAAGACACCCCCGTGGAAGACCTGGAACAGCTCCGTCCAAGACTCACCCAGTTAACACATTCGTTGCGCAAACTGGAAGAAGCCCTACGAGTACTGCACTATACCCAATCCAATGCTGAGTTGACTGCAATACAGAACCAGTTTAATGTCATTCTCCAACAACTTGCCAGTCTTAGTCGAACCTTGCAGGCACACAAGGAAATCCTCCAGGTGACAAATGTCTTCCCAAACCGAGAATTCAATACCATGTCCGGTCTCCTATTCAATTTGCTGCGAAAAAAGCTAACCCCAGAAGTAGAGGAATGGATCAAAAATGCAACACAAATAGCCACTGCCCATCCGCCTCACTCGGCCCACTCCATTCCTCCGTCGACGGCTACTTCAACCGTCACCCAAAATACTATCAATACAGCGGCCGCTACAACAAACTCTCATCTGAAATCTTCCGCTGACGCCGATGCCTTGGAGACATTGTTATTTAGGGATGATCAACTAACGGATGAGTATGTGGAATATGCACACACTACATTAGAAGACTACATGTTTGGTGGATATTTGACTAAAAGCGAAATAGATTCAGGTCTCAAAATCAGTGACGTTTTGAAAAATGTTAAAAAGGAAGATTTGGAATCACCAATGTCTTCTCCATCTCCTATAGCTGCCTCATCTCCCTCTCCTTCCGGACCACCTGTTGCTGAGAGAGATCTTTTGAGGTTCATCTACCAGGGTCTTGACTCAAACGTGTCCTTGAAATGAAACTGTATTCTATATATGCTTATAAACTTTGTCAAAATCCTCGTGTAATTTAGCTTGCATTTTCTTGAAACTGCCTTTATAATTGATCCCGTTGTAAACCAAATCTTGCTTAAGCAACGACTCACACCTGCCTTTATCTTGAAGCCTGTAGTCATCCTCTTTTAGGGGAAACTCGTCAAATTTTATTGCGAACTCCGTTGTAAAGCTGTTGTAATGCTTTTTGTTCTTCATGTTCTTTCCACACATATCCGTGGTTAACACATGAATGTGCAGGTTGTTCAACGATGGAACAGAGTGGCAACACACAATTATTTTCATCTTCTTCTGTTCATCCCCATCTATCCGTTTCCACGTTTTATTAAATGCCTTGTGTGCCAATTCAACCCCTTGGTTGACATAGCCCTCTAGCAGTTTCCTCGTCTTTTCATCCTTGAAAGCCTCTTGAGACCTCTTCTTGCTTGTTTCTTCATTTCTTGGTAATATCAACAGGTGTACTTTGCCCTTAGGAAAGGCGTCTTTAATTATCGACACATTCTCGTCATAGTACAGAACCACACTCGGGTGTTTTTCAGGCGCACGGATATATGGCACAAGTGCATACTTGAATGACATAACTTTGTCTTGGTTTATCTTAATTTGAATCGTAAACGTTGTAGCAGAAAATAAAGTAGCAAGTCGTGATAATAGTGTCAATTCTTGGTAATTCAGATAAGAACGCGTATTAATTCATGTCCTCCATTTATACTGACTTTCGAAAATTATCTTTTGATCATTTTTATCTACCATGAAATTGCCATTAATGATACACTCTACAATATGTATAACTATCAACAAGAAAAGTATGAAAAGAAAAAAGGATGACACATTAATTGGCGCCATCGCAAACCCGAACCCAAAGTTGAAAATGAATAAAATGATCTATGAACAAGAAACAAAGTGAAGAAGGGGAAATTAGATTTATAACTAAATGGTGAATTAAGGAAGCCACAATGAAGGAAGATAAAGCTGATTGTCACTTTGACACCTACATACATGAATTGGTTGATCTTCTCATTGACTTGATTTTCTCCCTCATTCGACCACATTTACCCATCTTATAATCAGCTGTATTTATAATTTGGAAAATAGTAAGGTGAAAATTTCCCAGGTACCAAACATAATCATACTGTTAGGAACGGTTCTCATCAAATGAGGAGTTAAACCACCGTACATTGAAGCAAAACCTTCCTCCTTAATGACCAGCTTGAAACATTGTACTAATCCAGTATATTTGGCTTTACCTTTTTCAGTTGGAGCTTGTCTCAATCTTGTCCGTACGACTTCATGAGGATACGTTATTAATGATGCAATCAATTTGGCAAACCCGGCAGCACCCGAACGAGCAAACCAATCTGTCGCATCATCAAAACTAGTTCTTACCTTACCTTCAAGTACATGTCGTTCCGACCTTTGGTGAATGAAAGACTTCATCTGCTCGTACAAAATCCACTGAAGGGTAGACTCTGCAGAGCCTAAATATGATGCTGATAAACCTTTGTACAATGCAAAGAAACCTTCATTCTTTAAAATTTTCATGATACAATCCAAGGAATTCTTGTATTCTTTTTTGGTCGCTTTGTCCAACTGTAATCTTGTCTTGATTAACCAGATTGGATTTGTTGCAGTACTTGTCACAACACCTGCATTGATTCCCGCAAGCAAATGCATGAAAGATGTCTCTTTTCCTTGGAAATAATCAAACTGTTTCAATAGATCTTTACTGTAGCCATATGTAAAGAAGTTGATTGACCTTGCGGGAATGACACCAACCAAACTTGGTCCCAAACCTTTGAACAAAGCACGTGGCCCTTCATTCTTGTAAACACTATTAAGAATCAAGCATGTTTCTTTAAAGTGTGTGAGCACTTTACCAGCTGTTGATACTGAATTTTTCGAAGAAACACTGCTACTGTATAGTTCTCTGTAAACCGAAGATTGTAACCTAGTCTTGACAACGTCAAACGGGCACGTGAATATAGCACCACACATCCCACCTAAACCACCCGCTACAAAATGCACCCATGGTTTAACCACAACTTGTTGTTTCAATTGTGTGTTGGATGATGTCGCATCCTGAGATATCGTATCATATGCTTCTTTTAAAGTGGAGGATTTTTCATCTGAGGCTAAGTACGGGACAGCTGCCTCAATGTCTTGTTCAAATGAAACGATTTTATCTTTCAGTTTGTTGTCACGATCATTACTATTGGCGTTCTGATTGTTGACATTGTTATTATTATTATTATTTGACATGCTGAAAACTTGATTGGCGGAAGAGATAAGAGTAACTCAATTCAACCTCGACGAGCTTACAATCTATTGAAAGGCAAATAGTGGGAATGCTGCTCTCTTTGCCCTTTCGACTAGTCAAAGACAGCTAGATGATAGTGCACAGAGGGATAAACAGTGAGGATTTATCTACTTTTCAACTGTTATACAAGGAGTTAACGATGTATTCTGTACTGCCAAAAAAATTCATGATAAAATTTGAGTGAAAATCTGGCCTGGAAAATTACACTTCTCGATTTTTAAATCCGGCCGGCCTCACTCTTTTTGGTTTACTGAAATTGCATTAAAGGTAATGGGGATGAAGATGGAACGGTTTTATTATTCGCAAAGCATATTCTCTTATCTATAAAATAAAGAGGAATTATTAACTTAACTTATAAAGACACAAATAGACAGTAGTAGAAAAATATAACTTCTGAACAACTTTCTTAAATGTAAGTTTCATAAGCAACTGGAGCCAAGGTGGTTGGGACACCAGAAACAACTCTGGAAGATCTTGGACCAGCAGGCTGTCTCTTTAATTGGACCTTTTCGCCAGAAGCCTTAGCAACAGCTCTCTTGGCAGAGTTTTCCTTGACTCTGTTCAAGAATTCTTGTCTACACTTGGAGTGCTTAACGTGCTCAATCTTGATGTTAAGTCTCTTTTCAATGTATCTGTGACCAACAACCTTGTTGCAAATAACACCAACAGCGGATTTAGTGACGTTGTAAACAATACCAGTCTTACCGTGGTAGAACTTGAATGGCATACCGTCATGGATAGCACCGTTAACCTTGATGTCAACAATGTCACCAACCTTGTAGGTCTTCAGGTAGGTGGACATAGCTGGAGCACCATGCTTCTTGAAGTCACGACTGAAAGCGTAACGAGTTCTAGATCTCAAACCATGACTATAGTAATAAAAGGTGTAAATTGATTACAAATAAGTTAGTATTTCTTCCTGGATAGTGAATCAAGGATCGTGACTATTCTTGAAAAGGAGCATGCGGTACTGTTGGTGGTAGAACAATGTGTAAAAAGGGAATGGCTTCTGGCAATTTACAGTTGCAGTGATACAATTTTCCAGTACGTTATATGTTGAGCGTCTATATTATCTCTATAATGCAGTCTAAAGGGAAGTGAGTGAATTTTCCTTTGTGAATATTCCTCTCGCAGATAAGAGGTGGTCTCTCATTCATGAACTCGACAATCCTGGTACTAGTCATTGTATTTATTCAGAATGATAGAATCCAAAATTACAAAACTTCGAGGATAATGTCAATCTCATGTCTTCTTCTGTGGACAACTTTCACTTGCACTTGTACAGTTGATTATAATGTCTCTTGTAAAACTCTTCTGCTGAAACTATTCCATTCGCCAAACGGTTTCTAAACTGCTGTTCTTCCAACTTTCAGGTTTCTTCATCAACCCTTTTCATGTCCTTCTCGTTCATCAAGGAGACAATGTGGTGCATACCTTTTACCCATTTTGAATTAATTATATACCCTGGTGAGTGATTTGTGTCTTTGAAGTATATACTGTAGCAACTATTGAAAAGTCTAACTAAGCTGTGAAATATCTTCAATAGTATCTTCTCTGCCTATAGTGACAGCACCGGTGAGGCAGGAGAAGGAAGGGACGCGAGGAGATTTGCCGTAGAAAGGCGGCGGGAAGAAAAATTTCCCCAGCGGCGTGACTGTTTTAGCAAAGGTGTGTGGGTGTAAGGGCTTTAACCCTCTCTATACACACGTGATAGTTTTTTTTTCACGAATACAGCGCTTCATTGCTTTAGATTCCTGCTAAGGTAATATTGACAGGAGCAAAGACTATACACCAGTTTGGTATCATAAAAATAGAATGTTGATGATGTCGACAGTATTTGATATTCGATATTAAGTAATTTACAATTAGAAAAGTATGGTATAAAAAGCAAGGAGTTGGAAAAATGACATTTAGGGGGGTTTGAGTGTAAAAAAAAGAGCTGTTGTTAGTAGATAAAAAATAAGCTAGGCAAGTTTATATAGGACATATAAAGTTAACACGCTTATTCTTCGTCTTCTTCAGCACCTTCTTCGGACTTGGCAGCTTGAGACTTTCTCTTAACTCTACCAGCTCTGCCACCACCGTATGGAGAGGTGGAAGCGAACTCAATGTGCTTTTGGGAGTCCAATCTGACCATGAAGGATGGAATAGAAACAATTTGCTTACCAACAGCAATGTGTCTTTGGGTAATCAAGACTCTAGCGTGGTGAACGGATCTGGCTAAACCGAGCTTGAAAACTTGAGTTTGTAATCTTCTTTCTAAGAAATCTTCGATCTTCAAGGACAAAACGTAATCCAACTTCATCTTGTCTTCGGATAAGATACCGACTCTCACCAATCTTCTGATCAAGGCGTTACCCTCGAATAATCTCTTTGGGTCCTTTTCATCTCTGGTCAACAAGTCTCTAGCAGCTCTTCTCAACTTAGATAATTGGAAACCGATTCTGTAGATCTCCTTCTTGTTCTTCAAACCGTATTCACCGGCCAACTTCAACTCACCGTCTAATCTGGCAGTTTCGAAAGGTCTCTTTGGGACAGAGTAGGTCTTGGAGTAGTTTCTTGGAGCTCCTGTGGTACAACAAAGTGATAGGAAAAGTAAGGTTGATGTTAGAATGTGTTTCAGCAAAGGCTTGAATGACATCACTACGGGAATGCGTGTAATACTTGCTACAATGATTACGGAACCGAAAACTACCAGCCTTAGCCCCCTTCACAAATAACGCTAACCGGTACTGCGCAGAACGCAGCAGCACTAAAGGTCAGCATTACCAAACCTGAAGAAAACGTCTTTACCTAAACAAAAAAACAATTCACTAGGGAATCATCACTCCTTGTCCGTAGGTCGATATACTAAAGTGTCGGGTGTTTAGCATATCAGTTAGAGTTTCGACGCTTTCTCCGGTTCCCGTGAAGGAGGAAAAAGACAGTGAATTCAGTTCCGCAACATAAGAAGTAGAACTCGTGACCCGATAAAGGATTGTCAGCAGATTATAGCAATACAGATGCGTTGCTATTGGATCAGCTGGTGGAATCCTTTCATAAGCCAACAAACATCGTTTATACTAACCAGCTGGAAAAAAATATCCAACCGACTAGGGATGAAAGTGGCATCTAAACTTCTGGTTATTGCTAACCAGGACAATAAAGACAAACATACTTGGCATTGTGATTGACTAATAAAGGACTGCTAAAGGGAAACAAGTAAAATCTCCGTTGTAACCTGCGACGAGGGGAGGTTGTATGTGTGTAAAAAGTAAAGGTGGACCGCTCAGCTTATATAGGGAGTGAGGAGCGCCCGAATTTTTCAGAGACCACGCAAAGCGAGGGAAAAAAAAGTTGCGTCTCTTCTTAAAAAAGAGGGTTTCAAGAGGGTTCAGCTCATGCACGTGACACGCTGCTTACTGCTGAAGTTGAGCGGTAGTAGTAGTATTAGTGTATTTTATAAAGCTGTTCAAACATGAGCACAGAGAAGTGAAACACAGTCTACGAGTATAAATAAAGAAGGTGGAAGAAAAAAAGTAAGAGAAGAGTAAAGAATATTTTTAGTTAAATTCGCCGCAAGGTGCTCCTTAAATCAATCGACCCTTTGTCTCTTGGCACCTGGTTGTTCGTTTTCGTTTTCGTTTGCGTTGCTGGTGTTGTCCTTCTCCTTGGCGTGGAAGGCCTTAATTATGGAGTCAACGTCCTCGATACCCAATGGCCTGACATCGCCCATCTGCTTGATTTGATTAGTAACCACCTTGATCTGGTCGTCAGTGAGGTTCAGGTTCAACTGTTCCACTCTCGCCTTGATTGCGTTCCATCCAGTCAAGCGGTTTGCGAAATGGATGTATCTCGTCAATCCAAAGTCGGTAGGATTCAAGATCTCGTAGGTGGAGGGGTTTGCCAAAATAGCCTTTGCGTGGATGCCGGCTTTGTGAGTGAATGCACAGAAACCCGTGATTGGGTTGTTGAAAGGTATATTCACCTGGACGATCTCTGCCACGAGATTCTCAAGGTCTCTGATTTTGTTCAACTTGTATTTGGATTTGACGTACTCTGGAGCAGAGACAACCATTCTGGCCATGAACCCTCCGATTGGCACGATACCGTTTCTCTCACCTATACCCAAGACACAGGTGTCGATGTATTTGGCACCGGCCTCCAAGGCGGTGTATGCGTTGGCAATGGCACAGCCGGTATCGTTGTGGAAGTGGGTTTCGATCTCACAACTCACACTCGACTTGATCGTTCTGATGAGCTCGTATACCTGTCTTGGGTTGGCACCCCCGACGGTATCTGCAATACCGATTCTATTCACCCCGATCTTGTCCACAGTGGTATATATGTTGAGAAGGTCGACGATGTCGGATCTGAAGGAGTCTTCCGTTGAGAACCTTACCTCTAGGCCTTTGGACTTGACGAACTCTATAACTTCAATGGCAGCCTTGGTGATATACGACATGTCCTTACCGTGGGAATGCTGTCTAAGGAAGTTCGAGGTACCAATGAAAACATTGACACCGTCAACGCCAGTCTCCACAGCGACTCTCGCATCGTGCATGTGGCATCTGATGTGTGTTAAGATTTTGGATTTCAAGCCCAACTTGCAGATCGCCTCAACTTCCTCTCTGGCCTGGTCGGAGGCCACTGGAGAAGTCAGCTCTATGTAGTCTACGCCAAAGTCGTCCAAAGCCTTGGCAATTTTGATTTTGTTCTCAAGCGTGAAAAAGGCGTTGGCAAACTGTTCACCTTCTCTCAACGTCGAGTCGATCACCTCGAATCTCGGCACGTTGGATATGAAATCACTAGGGTTTGGTGCGTAGGGGTTCGTTGCAGACATTGTGGATGTGATCTGTTGTTCTGTTTCGAAACTTTGTAGTGTTGCAGGAGCAGGAAGAAAGAGAGCAGACGAAGCGGCAAGAATCCGGAAAAAAAGGCGTAAAAGAAGCAGCACAAGTACCAGTACAGCCCGAAAGTGAAAAAATAAACAGGGGTGAAAAAAAAAGGCCAGTGGTCACGTTAAGTAACTCGATACAGCCGAAACGCTCGAGGCCGCCGCTATCTGACTCATTATCACCCTGGGGAGATTGCGCTACCGGTGCGCGCTGCAGAACTTTCCCGTTCGGGAAAGACCGGCGCTTGCCTCGAGTTCAGTCACCTCAAGACGGCCCTCGAGGACGGGTTGACGGGTTCAGTCACCTCGAGAGGAGACGGAGAGAGTCTTCTGCAGAGTTCGGAGACGAAGACGAATGTGTCACCTGTATGGGTGGCGAACAAACGCGTAGGTGACACATTTGTTGTAAGAAAGTAGGAGAGGCGGCAAAGACCGGTGCCTGTACGGACTTGAATCGAGCTCTGTTTGCCGTGGCCGACATCTTGCTTGGATGATGCCAGAAGGTGACACTGGGAGAGAAATGAGTAGTAAAGGGTGTAGCAGTGGTAAGATGAGAAACTTCTGTCTGGGCAGCAGTTCATTTAGCGTGGATCAGGGAAAATTCGGCTACAGAAACAGGTAAAGGTCCAAAGAAAAATTTTCGATCAGTTGCCAGAATAGCAGTAGAAGTAAACTATACAAGAAAGTATGCTGATCATCAAGTTCTGCAGCGGGAGATGAAGGAAATATGCTTGCAGATCTAAAGCCTTGCGTAAACCCTGTGTAGCCTTTTTACTGCTGATAATCTGGACCTTTGCAGCAAGGTTCGCTATTACTTTTGATCAGAGCAACTCTATGCCTTGTGGAGATAGTGATGGAATGCAAAAGAGGATACCCAGCAGGCCGCTCACTATTGTCAGCTTTTTGGCGTTTTCATTTCTGAAATATGGCATTTGCTCATTGCAAAAATGCTTACCTTGAAAACGTTGTCAGCATGTGATTGGCCATGAAGTTTTTATCATATTTGATTCGATATTTTTTGCTTATATTTTTTAAAACTTTTGTTAACTGAGTACTAGACTTTAACATCTCAACCACAAATGCGAGGATGAATTTGTTGTAGTCTATTTACTCTAGATGGAATATCCATTATCAGTGGTATACCTGTTGCTATGTTTGTTGCAATTTAAATATAGCTAATATAGCTAACTTACAAACGAATGCCTCCATACACAAACAAGTGACACACCTCTCCTATTTATATACTCATCCGTCAGCTAATCTTTCCAGTTTAAAAGACTTAGATGCCTTGTCATTACTAGACTTTTATCTCTTCTCCATCCAGATAGCTTGTCTCTAGATCCTGATTGGCTACGGCACCTTATCTTTGATGCCTTGTCTTTATAAGGCTCTGATCTCTTGTTTCTTGATTGATCCTCATTCGTCTCGGCATTTTAACTCAACAGAATCCCTTAGCATCTATATATTTGAAGTCTAGCTTGGGCGTTCCAGTGTTTTGAAGTATTATTACTCAGCATATTAAATAGTAGAAAAAGTACACCTCTTTAAGCTTCATAATTGGCAATTTGTCCGAGTGGTTAAGGAGAAAGATTAGAAATCTTTTGGGCTTTGCCCGCGCAGGTTCGAATCCTGCAGTTGTCGTTTAATTCGTTATTTTTGTTTTCTCTAATTTTTAGAGAATCAGGCTTGCTGACAACCATAAGATCTGTACACACCTCGATATAATGAACACCTTTATAATTACTTTTATACCCTTTTATTCTAGATCTTACCCATATATATAGTCTATAACCCTTCCCTTACAACAAAAAGTGGTTCGGTTGTTTTGGTAAATGGATTCTTCGGCAGATTTGGGTTGATCATCTTTTCCCCACTATCTAGCTCAGGAAACCTGACTTTCACTTTTCCTATCTTTTCGTCACTCATATTCCCATCCTTGTTTTTAGAAATCCACCACCTTGAATCTTTACTCGATGGAGGAGGTAACCCACGTTTTACCAAGTTCTTTGACCGAGACTCTGACATCAGCGAGCTGAGTATGCCAGGCAATAAAACGCCGCCAGTCTCACTTGCATAAAGCTTTTGCTTAGTTATATCGTATAATTGCTTTTCAATAACAGATTTACTAGAATCATTAACTATCTCAAGTTTGGCCACAAATATTCCATAGACAGGCTTATGATCGCTAAATTTATACTTTGGAATGCTATTGTATCTCACTTGTTCTAAGGAAGTCACATTTTTATCTTTCGTGTGTGTTAAAATACGGTCTGTCCATGAGGGAACACGCTGTTTTTCAGAAGTATCGTAGTAGTCTGTTCCTTTATCAAACTTATAAGTTGGTTTGAAACTAATTTCCATCTCATCAAAGAAAGGAAATGTTTGTCCATTTGCCATTTGCGCATTTAGTTGATCATATTCGAATAGTTGCTCTATAATTTTCTGTTCTTCATTCACATTCAGTTGAGTGTGTGAACTACTCAGTTTCTCATGACTTTCATTCAAATAAACTTTGCTTCCATTTGAGTTTTGTCCTATACTGTTAATATTATTTTCGTTCATAGTTTCCTGTTTGGTAAGGTTAATTGATCCCAATGACTCTTTACTGGCACTGGTTAGTGTGGCCTCCCCCGCATCAATAGAGTTCGGGTCAGCAGTCTCAAGGCTTTTGTCGTTAATTTTTTGGTGCAGTATAGACCCCTCACTTACGTCTTCCTTACGCCTATCAAATACTTCATCATGGAGTTTGAGTTCAATGTCATGCTCTTCTGCAAGCCTATTCTCCAAATCAATTTCGTTCTCTCTCTCAATCTTCTTTTCTTCTTCCTCAAAAAAATCATCTTTGACGCCGTCGTCAATTTCTTCTAATAGGCTAGCACTATCATCATCAGGACTACGCCCTTCATCACTGACAAAACTTTCATTACTACGATTCATGTCGTGATTACTAAGCGCAAATGCTGGCGTCCGAAATTGAAGTATCTTTCTAACTGTTTCATTTGGCAAACTTATTCTGTAATTTAAGTCGCCCATCCAAATCAAAATATCTGAATCTTTGATGTTTTTACATCTTTTAAATGTCAAACCTGTAGCAATTGTATTATAATTCTGGTGCCGTTCTTCGCTATTACTCTGCCCTGCTGCTAAATGAGACGCAACAAAGCAAAGCCTTGAATGGGTTGAAAATGTAAATGTTATACCAACACCACCTTTGTTTGCACTTATTCCTTTGAAGCCTGTCTTTTTGACGCTACTTTCCACTTTCTTGATGTTATCGATAATTTCAATACTGGCATAAACCAACAGAAGGATTCCCCCAAGTTGTTCTCCTCTAAGAAGTGTATATTCTTTGGCATGTTTTTTGTTGAGGACCTCTTTAAATCTTCGCTCCCAAAAATTCCTTGTACTTAAATCAATCGACATCACTTTACTTGGTGTTAATTCTATAACCTCTTCTAAAGCAATCGTGATAATATCATACTTGCTGTAACTTTCCTCTTCAGGAAACAATAAATCATTGAGGTCACCGTCATATAAAACCGCATTAACGTTGAAGGTGACAGTGTAGATAAGAAGATCTTTGATAGTGGTAAATTCGTTGCGCCTTTTGTTGAGTCCTTCGAGAACATAATCGTGAATTGGGTCAATCAATTCGACTTGAAATTCTTTATTCTTACGTCCTAATAACCTGTCAAATTGGGTCTGCCTACCTGAACTAGACCCGTTTATATTATTTGGTCCACCTGAAACATACTTTTTACTTTGCTCGGCGTATTTCTTCCCCTGCTCGGCAAATTTACCAATCAACCCTCCAGTTTTGTTTTTGGTTTTGATAGATGCATTGTAAGTATCTGACAACTTTCCCAAAGCGGTACCATTCATTACCCAAAGTAAGTTGTGTTTTGACCAAACTTCGGGCGTGAAATTTGTACCGAAAAGATGTTCGAGAATCATTTCGCTAATTTTGCATTGAACATGGTTTGCTCTGTCATTTGAATCCAATGTATTTACAAGAAAAACACCCAACTGTCTTGAACTTTGCTTCCATTCTTTGAAGTTAAATTGGTTTGCCGAGTAATTTTGCAGTGCAGCGTGGATTTGCTCGTCTTGCAATAGCAAGCTCATATAATCATTTTTGCCTTTCAACCTGTTTCCCAAAGACACCCCGTAAGTCAGCTTTTTGTAGCCCACTGAGAGTTCCTTGTAATCAGTTTGTAACTCCTGGATGGCATTTGCATACCTATCACTCAACTCAGGCTGGCTACCCTTCGAGCTCAAAGCGTCTAAAACATAAACCATATTATACTCCGTGCATAGAGTTTCGAAAAACCTATTGAACGCATGTTTTGAAGCATCTTCTGATCGAGGGAATTCAATTTTGGTTGACAGAAGATGTGTGTCCAACTTCCAAAAAAGAGGGACATTTCCTTTCACTATTGTAAAACTCACAAGGTTATCTCCGGTGTAAACCACTAGTTCTGTTTCTACAAAATTTGCAACGTTACCTTCATCATCCACACACGCCGGTCCAAACAAGGGTCCTACTTTTCTGCAATCTTGCCTTGAGATAATCGTAATCCAACTATCGTCACGAACATCAAACGGTTCTCGGTGGACGTATCCCCTTATCAACGTTATGTAGAATTTGCCCTGGTCAAAAATTTTTCTCTCTTCATCTGCTAAACGGCCTCTGAAAATGGATACTTCGCTAATCAAGTTACTATTCCATACAAATCTTCCTGCATAATCATCCTGTAAACTCTGGACTGTTGTATAAGTGTAGTCCGATTTGTTGGCAATATCCCAATCTTGTGATTTAACTGCCAAATCCGTATCATACGAATAGTAGAATGTACCTGTCTCAAGCAATTTCATGATGGATGTAATTCTGGAAGCCGATGATGACGACTCCATCGCCTCATATGACTCCTCCAGCTGCTGCAGCTGTTGCAGGGGCTGTTGCGAATGAGATCCATGGCTATACTGGTTGTACAGTGAATAAACTTCACCTGAGAAACTGACAAATATGGTACTTACCAACTGGTGGACATTGACCTGTGGGATCAACGGACCGACATTCGCTCTGCCACTGATAAATCCAACATACATGGTCCCTTTGAGACATATCAATCCCAAGAGGCCGTACAACTCAATTGGAGACCGTCGAAAGGTGTGCAACGGAACTGTATTCCTGGGCACAAACTCAATCAAACACTTCGGAGTTGTTCCATCTGGACTCACAGCATGGTTAGAGTGGCTATGATTGTATAAATAGTTGGAAGAGCCTGCATAGACTCCACGATTCTGCAAGCTGTCCACAAGAATCAACGCATAGTTGTTTGAGCATATTGCCAAAGTATGCGTGCTATCATTGATATACAACTCCATTGAGGCTTAAACCCTTGCGGCTCCGTTGAAGTTCTCCTTGGCAAATGCACAACTATTTTTTCGGTGTTTGTTGCACACTGTAAGCTGATTGCAAGAAGCTAAAAATGGTCTTACCTTGAAAGCGCAGGGGGGCAATGTAGACCGAAATATCCTGGAATTGGAGCACTTGCACCCTATAAATACCTTTACGTATCCTGAAGTATATTTATAGAGAGCCTCCCTCGGTCTTCTCATCGCTGCTCTGTTTACCACTCAGGGAGACGTTACGTAAACATGACCTAATGCTATTCTCAGGACGTAGACATGGGCTGGGACTTGGAGGGCTGTGATGGCAGGGTAGGGTTAGCAGAGGCAGTTGTTGGCAAGAACATTGCCTGTGATTAGCGGGAAGTTCCCTGAAGGGCAAGCTTGCCCCGGTATCTAGAGATATTGCTCTAAGGATTAAAAATGTGAGTATACAAAAAACTTTTCACCCTAGATAAACTAAACCTTGACGAGTTTGTCTCTGATACAACCATTCAAGGTGTTGACTAAAGCAACCATGCCGGCTTCGGTGACATCTTCGTCGACACCTACACCCCAGATAATCCGTTCGTGGCTCCCAACGCGGACCCCAATATAGCCAACGGCCTTGGAGTTAGAATCTTTACCGAGAGAGTGCTCATTGTAGTGAACGACATCAAAGGTGATGCCGAAGTAGTTGCTAATCGCGTTAGCAAGAGCAGAAATCGGACCGTTACCCAAACCTTTCAATTCCAACTCCTGACTCTTGGAAGAAACAAGTGCAACAATGCTTCTATTCTTACCTTCATTTGTTAGGGTGTAGTCTTTCAAGTTGAAGATATCCAGCATGGCAACCGTTTCGTTGTCGGCTTCATCTTGAACATCGTAGAGAAAGTACTTGTCTTTGAACAAGTCCACAATCTCTTTGGTCTTGAGCTCTCTGCCCTTCCATTCCGACTCAACTTGGACTCGTCCTGAAAAGTCGACTTGTAGACCTCTAGGTAGATCTAGCTCGAGATTTCTTAAAATAATCCAAGAGGCACCTCCTTTACCGGACTGAGAGTTGACTCTGATGATCGCTTCATACGTACGGCCAATATCCTTTGGATCAAGTGGCAAGTAAGGCATGGTCCAGCTGATGTCGCCAGTACTCTTCACTTGTTCCTCGTACTTCTTGAACCCTTTCTTGATGGCATCTTGATGAGAGCCTGAGAATGCACAGACAACTAACTGGCCACCGTAAGGTGCCCTTGGATGGACTGGAATCTTATTACACTTCTCGACTACCTCGATCACCTTGCTCATATCGGAGAAGTCCAAGTTTGGATAATACCCTTGGGTGTACAAGTTCAAAGCCAAAGTAACAAGGTCAACATTACCAGTTCTTTCACCATTCCCAAACAAACAGCCCTCCACTCTGTCAGCTCCTGCTAGTTGGGCCAGTTCTGCAGCTGCAACGGCACAACCACGATCATTATGAGGATGTAATGAGATGCAAACCGTTTCTCTGTGAGAGATATGACGTGAGAAGTATTCGATTTGGTCAGCATAGACATTGGGAGTGGCCATTTCCACAGTTGCAGGCAAGTTGAAAATGATTGGATTTTCAGCCGACGGGTTCCAGGCCTCTTTCACAGATTCACATACTTCGAGTGCAAACTCCGGAGACGTATCTGAGAACGTCTCTGGGGAGAACTCAAAGTCCCAATGTGTCTGCTTGAAGACTTCATCTTGGGAGTTGTCCTTTGTCAAGGATCTGACCAAAGCAGTGCATTCTGTAGCCTTTTGAAGTGTCTCTTCAGGAGTCATTCCAAACACCACGTTTCTGAAGCAAGCGGAGGTGGCAAGGTAGATGTGCACAGTTGCCTTTTTAGCTCCTTTCAAAGCTTCGATTGTTCTTCTGATCAAATCTGGTCTGCATGGAGACAAGACTTGGATAGAGACATCGTCAGGCGCATTTTCAACACACCAACGGGTAAAATCGAAATCCGTCTGAGAAGCCGACGGGAACGCTACTTCAATTTCTTTGAATCCGATCTTCACTAATTCCTGGAAATATAGCTTTTTTTCAGGAATGGACATGGGATCCGGAAGCGACTGGTTACCGTCTCTCAAGTCCGTCGACAGCCATCTTGGGGCTTTCGTTAAGGACTTAGACGGCCACTGCCGATCATTGAGCGTGAGCTTTGGATCGAACGGCTTGTACTTGATTGAAGGGTCTTTGAGCATAGGCATGGTTTTTGTTGATCGGATGTGTGGAGAAGGAGCAAAATAGAAGGACCTATAGAAGAAACAGAAGAGAAGCAGAAAATTTGGAGCAGAGAAACAGAAAGACGTACCAGAAGCTGCAATCTAGAGACTAAGCCGGTAAATCTGTGACCAGTTCTTACTCCGCATAACGAAAAATCAATCAGTCATCATAATGGAACCGAAGACATCTCGGCTGGGTTGCTATATCGGGACAGGCAGGGAAACGTGACAAATTTGATTTTTTTTTCAGAGACCCCACTCATTTGATCCAGTTGTGATGGAGGACAATGCTAAATCCAAGGCTGCATTTCTTGGACAGGGTTGATTTGAGTGAGAACAAGGAAGCTATCAGATAATGGTTGCCGTTAAAGTAGAGTTTTTGGGCGGTTTAGACCAGGTTTTTGGTGGCGTGAGGAACACAAAATGCGTCGTCCAACCACGGAATGAAGATAACGATGAGGTCACCATCAGAGATCTCATCGATCACCTTGCGGAGAAGATGATCACAAATGATAAAGATATGGACATGTTCATCCAGGAGGGCACTGTGCGACCAGGTATTTTAGTGTTGGTGAACGATACGGACTGGGAATTGGAAGACAAGGAAGAGTGTGTTTTGGATGATGGAGACTTGGTCTCCTTCACGAGCACGTTGCACGGTGGTTGAAATGAGTACTTGCATTACAGGCTATTAACCACGATCCCCGGTATAGAAAAAAATAGTGTATGAGTAGTAATTAGATACGTTAATCGAGATTTTTTCGTGTTTTCACGAGTTTTTAGAAAAGAGATCGTAGTCTTTCAGACATGATGCTAATGTCATAGATCAGAGAAGTATACAAAACTAGTCATTTTTTGCCAACTGCTGTTGCATTTTGTCGAGCAGAGTTTCCGAGATCCACTTGTAGTCGTTCTGCAACTTAATGATCTTCACCCGACACAAACGGACTTGCACGATGTCTATGTCGGACCGGGGGAACCCGTCGCCGGAGAGCAACGGCGTATCCATATCTGCGTGGAGGGTGTTTTTAAGGTAGCTGAATAGAAAGGAGAGGTCTTCGTCGAGCTCCTTTCTGTATTTGGACAACTCCTCGAAGGACATAGCGTTGAGCTGACCTCTGGACGTTATGTTGAGCGTATAGGTCGTTTGAGGGAGTTGATTGGTGACGGACATTGCTGCTTGGTTGCCGTCGAAGGAGTCTGGGGCTGGAGGGACCGTGTACGCACGTGAAGGTTTCTCCTGAAGATGGAGCTCAGCGAAGAGTGGCCGAATTCATGTTGAGGTTCTTTTCCGCCGGGAAGTGAGGCGAGAACAATAGTCGCCACAAACTGGATTTGTTCACGGGTTATACAGTTTATTGTTTATTAATTGCATCGGGGACGCTTTTATATATACTTGAGGTAGAGTACAGTGTACGTTAGAGGCCGGTAGCAAGCGCCATCAAAGCTTCTTCTTCGACTTCTTCGTCAGGTTTTTGTGGGAATCAGGTAACCACGACTCGTAGTCAGCCTTAGAGGCTGTGGCTGGCTCCTTTGAGTCGCCGCTGGCGGCTTTTGAGGCTCTCTTCTTCTTTTTGTCGACAGGAAGCAGGGACTCTGGGAGGACGCCGGCCAAGTACTTGCCGGCGAAGGCGTTGTAGGCGAGGTAGACGATGCCGGCAACGGTGGCGCCCAAGATCAACTCGGCGACAAGCAATTGAGGGTTGAACAGCGAGATCTTTGGGTCGACGATGTTGACGAGCTTGTTTGTCGAGCCCAAGAGCATGAACTGGTCCTGGTAGACGATGTAGATGGCTGGCACCAAGAGGTACTTTCTTGGCTCCATGTTGATGCCGACTCTTTGGGTGAAGTTCACGAGCTGGTTGTTTTCAACGGCGATCGGGCCAATTTGCGAGGCGGTAATGTTAGCCAAGCTGATCCCGGTGACCGGGTCCAACAGCTCTCCGCCGACACCGACGATGGACACCTCGGAAGGCTCGAGCGAGCGGAAGTTGTACGCCAACTCAATTGTCTCGCCGTTGTACAGGTCACCAATCACACCAGCTTCCTTGTCCTCCTTGAACGAGATCTCGTAGTCTATGAGGAAGTTGAACGGCTTCTCAGGAGAAGGAACGAAATTAGGGTCGGTGACAATCTCCGCAGCTTCAGGGCTGGCCTCTTCGACGGCGTCGGCCGCAAACACGCAGGCAGAAAGGGTAATAATGGACGACAGAAGAGCGAGCTTCATTGCGATGTGTCGAGTGTTGTGCTATGTCCCTCAGGAGGCCCTGTAACGAACATCCCCGTAAACAGCTGAGCCTGTCGTTTTCCTTGGTTATCTTTCTTGTCGTCTTTTCGTCGTCGTCGTCCTCGCCCGTTGGTGAAACGAGCACGACGTGTCCTGAAGCTACGCATTTACGTAAGCTGCCACTTTTTTCGTGCCTCCGAGGTAGCGCCGTGCTCTTTGTCCGAATGCGGCAACTACTGCAGACCAGCCAACCTGTTTCGAAAACCCTTTTGGATCTGTTGAAGACCAAAGTATAGCCAGTGGGGACTCCACGGGGGTTCCAGCAGGGCCGGGAGACTCGAAGAGGCAAGTAGACGGCTCCGTTTGGGGTGATGTCGGAGGCTGGTTTCTCGGGCCAGGCACAGCGGGAGCAGGTCAGGCCAGCGGGTCTGTGTCGACGGGGGTCTTATATATATCTGCAGAGATGCCTGGCTCTGGAGAAGGTTTGCAGCTGGCACACAGGAAGTAGGCGTCGGTGGACAGGTCTTCTTTGCTTCCGCTCTTCTTTTCCTTTTGTATGCCAATCTAAGTGACCAGTCTCCCATCCAGCTAACTACACGCTCGCCTAGCAAACAAGCAACCCTTGATACCTA
The DNA here is from genome assembly GCF_001661235.1 of Pichia membranifaciens NRRL Y-2026. Lineage (NCBI taxonomy): Eukaryota > Fungi > Ascomycota > Pichiomycetes > Pichiales > Pichiaceae > Pichia > Pichia membranifaciens. The sequence continues at coordinate 590,431 of NW_017566987.1, forward strand.
CCCCAACCAAAAATTCCACCCAGCAGTTGTCACCAACTATATTCTTTCTTTTAAAACACCCAAACTGACAAACTGAAACTCTTCCACTAGCTCTTACAGCTACAGTCACTCCTTTAACCCACTAACTATTACCAACTATTAACATTCGCTCCTTTAGCCAAACAAACTCTATTTCATTTCTCCCAACAACATGTCTATCCAATCCAACAGACTTGTCCTCTCTCTTTTCTTTTTCTTCCTTGCCCTGTCGTCTGCACTGCCTATCGAAAGAAGAGCAGTGGAGTACGTGACCGCTGCTGCCGTCACGCAGACTCTGCCAACAACGGTCAACCCGACCGGCTACAGAACAGTCACCACAGAGGTCAACGGGGTCACCGGTACTTACCTCCAACAGGTCGTCACCTCCCATGCGCCAAAGACGCTAACTTCGGACTCTGTTTCCTACTCCTCCGAGCAGCCAGAAACATACACAAGCACGTCCGTCTCCGTCACGGAATACGTTTCCTCCGAGTCTAGTTCGTCGACTAGCTCGTCTACCTCAAGCTCTTCCACCTCCTCCACCTCCTCCACCTCCTCCACCTCCTCCACCTCCTCCACCTCCTCCACCTCTTCGACTTCCTCGTCCTCGTCCTCATCCTCGTCCTCATCCTCATCGACTTCTTCATCCTCCTCGCTCTCCACTTCTTCGACCATTACTTCCACTTTATCTTCCTCATCCGCCACTCCTAGCCCAAGCTCAACCACCTCTATCTCTCAGACCACCTCCACATCTTCCTCTTCCTCTTCATCGTCATCTTCATCTTCATCTTCATCCTCTGTCACCTCTTCTTCCTCCAGCCCTTCCACCTCCAAGGCCTCCTACTTCCCTTACACCACGGCTACAGCAGGCGGCACCTGCTACGTGATGTACGCGGAAGATAATCAGAGCGCCTCCTACACCGATGACGCACCTTACACCACCATCACAATTACCAGCGTCGTCGCCACCGTTACGTTGAGCTCGACCGGTAAATAGATACTACTTCGTCCTACCATTTTAAGTTTACCCAACTGTAGGAACAATCAAACAGTTCTTTTTTTTCTTCATATTGCTGCTCTATTCATTGTATATTTTGTTCGTTTTGTCTTCGTCTAACGGGGCCTTTATCCACATATACAGCTATTCTATTGTATACTAATTCTGTTACTAACTAGATTGAGACTCCTCACAACGAATTTTCGTGTCAGTGTTTTTTTTTCTTTTCGTGCGCCAATGTTTACTTTTACACTTTCTTATTTATCTACCTACACTTGTTACTTGTCACCGTAGACCCCAATCAGACTGTACACTTTCAAAGCAGAAACCAAACAACGTCAAGCAATCTTATACCATCATGGTGAATGAACTTTCTGATAACGCAACTCCAGAATTGGCGCCACCCTGTGGGCAAGAGAATGCCAAACTTTCGCCAACTGTTGCTAAAGCAAGTGAAGAGCAAGAACTGCAGAAAACACCAAATTCGATATCCAGCTCAATAGAGAGTTACTCGCCAGTTGTTCCTGCAGTTGCCCATCGTGAAGCTTATACGAACAATACATCCAAGTCAGAACTAGAAAGTTTTGATATCCCATCTAATTCGGGAACTTTGGATGTGAACGATGCAGTCGATGATTCATTTGCTGACCTCAGCTCAAGTGCATCTATCAAGACCTTTTCAAGTGATGAACAGGATGTTCATGGAAAGGGACCAAACCCAGGCAGCAAGGACGAAGACGATGACATTTTCGAGCATTTCAATGGGAGCACAAAAGATCTAGCGAGCCCCTCTCACAAGCGTGCGATTGAATATGACATCAAGAATCCCACCTTTTCTCTTCAAATAGACAAGATCAGATACAGCAACGACAATAGCAATAGTAGTAGGGGCAGTGCTGGTAGTGCCGATTTGAATGCTCCAGTAACTCCCCTCACCCCAATGATGGAGGAAGACTTTAAAGAAGATTTCAAGCACGATCCCAAGTACAGGAACCTCTCCAGAAACATAACACCGCTGACTGCAAAACATGGAGTTTCAGAACGTGCAATGGTGTCAAGAATTCAGGATCTGGAAAGTCAAGCTGATGACTTAGACACAAGATATTTCAAGCTTGAACGTGAAATTGCATACGTTAAGGAGATGTTATCAGGAATGAACTACAACGGATACGAGGCTGCGAATGCTTCTGTCGAGGTACGCAAACTTTTATATGCCAAGGGGAAACTAGAAGAACGACTTCAAGATACCAAGAAGAAGAGATATGATGTTGGCGTTACGCTGATCAAATTGCGTAGGAGTCTATATGGCGATAACAGTGGAGATATGACTGAATATTTTGCCAGGAACGTCAGTAATTAGTTACCTGGTGTAAACTGACGTCACAGACTTTTTAGAACCTTTTTATTACGATCATTATAAAGTTCTTAAAAAACTATTTCGAGAAAAGTTCTTGCTGAAAATCTAAATGTGTCACCGGACTCCCTCTTTGGCTTGCATGATGTGATTCCGTGCAGAGTATACCGCTGTCAAGCCCAGTGTTAACCGAACGACTCTGATGATAGACATGCAAACTAAAAGCGTAATTTTTCAAAGACCTATTATGCATTGAATGCATTCCCATGGAATCATTTATGTGGGTAACTTCATCCCGCAAGATTCTTCGCATCCCTATTTTCTTCTGGCTAGCATCATAAATTTTTTCCTCCATTTGTCCTCCAAGTAGTTTTACCCAGCATTCTGACTGAGGATGATTATGAACTTTAGATCCAGAATTAGGCTTCCATGTAAGTAGCAACACCTGGCCAAGATTATCCGGTAGTGAAAAGAGATTATTCCTGGTGTATTTCGTGTCCAGATCGCTATGTTCTTGTGCAAAATGAGTCCAATCTTGCTCAACCGAACAGTAAGTGTTCAGCAGATAGGGGATTTCCTCATGGTTTCTTGATTTCAGGTTTTTCGCCAACTGCTGTACCAAATTCCTAAATAGGGTAGATGCCATAGAGACGATTGCCTCTGTCAAACGTACACTCAAAACTTCATCCTCAACTCATCCATTTTCTCTGTCTGTAGACTCGAAGAAAAACCCTGCTGAAAAATGTTTGATGCGAAGGTCTAACTTTTGCAGTATAAAAAGCCCAGTAATCCGCATTTATTTTTTCAACTAATTTCACACTGTAATAAGGAGACCCTCTGCAAGATAGGTTGTCGGACAAACCGATGTGTAGGGCAAGGCAAGCATGGACACTGGAAGTGTACGTTTGTAGTACGTTTAGGAGAATGTGCTGCTTCCGTTACATCCAGCCGGTTTGTATCGAAAACAACGGACACCTTATTGGCTTCTTCCAGCTTTTAGACTTTTTAATATGATGATAATTAAACATCTTTCCTGACACATATACCCCCGTCTTTCAACGGGCTGGTTTAATGGAGGATAAGATTATAGACTACAACGGTATCTGACATAAATCGAAAAAGGCAAAAGTCTGGAATAAGCCAAACAAATGTGGTAATGTGTTACCAGTAGCAAAAGCACGCCCCATAGTGTGAGAAGAGAAATTCGAGTGCGTGGGAAGATAGAAGAGGTAGTGATGATGTAAGTGAAAAGAAGTTTTTGTAGTGTAGATGCTTAGTCTTTCCCATCTCTTTTCTTCTTCAATTGAGGTGCAACTAAGGTGCAATTGAGGAGTGATATACCACCATAGCCCAGTATACCACTCATAAGTAACAATGTCGAAGCTGACCAAGCGTGAATACAACAACCGCAAATACCCCCGTCCTATACCCATAAGTATTCCGCTTGTCCATATTTCAAACAGGTATTTTACTCCCTATGAAGTGCTAGAATCAGTATGCGATACATTGAAGCATATATATACTATTGGATTTCTGGCAGAAACACCAATTGATGTTGTCTTTGACATATATACAGACGTTTCTTTCAAAGTCTTCAATGCCAAGGACATGACTTACATATGGGATAACGGTTTTTATGGTAAAGGTATTTTAAGTCGGAGCGAGCCAACGTGGCAGGGCCGAATGCAAAAGAGAATCGACACTTCCTTGAAGTCTAAAATAGATACTGGAGAATTTGAAGAAGCCAAAGCAGACGAAAATCTGTTTAGCGAAGAAGTCACAAAGCATAGAAGGTTGCTGAGAGATGCATGGAAAAGAGAACGTGAGGCTTACTTTGCTCTCGAAAAGGACATTAAACTGAGGTCAGTTCATGGCGAGATTTCAAACGAAGATAAAATAATTCTGGAGACTGAAAGGGAAAGGTTGAGCAAGTTGAAGGATGATTTGAGCAAAGGCCCCCATGGAGTGAACCCAGACCTTTTATTGAGTCGTACCAGCAGTCCGCTTTCGGCGTCGTTTCCAGCTAATGGATCGAACGCCAATAGGCTCTCTGCTAATAACTTCAATAGCAACTACACTACATCAAAAAACAACAGTTACAATAGTGCTGAATTTAGTGAAGAGTTGAGAATGGAAGATTACGACGTGATCATTGACTCGAACAACATTAGAAATCTAGAGTACCTTGAGCTTGATGCTTGTGAGACGCTATTCCTTTTCCAGTTGAAGCGGATCAGAGTAAAAATTAACAATGAATACATCGAATTCAACGATCTAGTTGAACTATTAGTTGAAAATTTTGGCCCCGTAATAATCAATGAGTACGTGGTCTATTATCATTACAAGTCGTTAGGATGGTGTGTTAAGCCGGGGTTGAAATTCAGCTGCGACTGGGTATTGTACACTAGAGGACCTCCTTTCTCGCATGCAGAGTTCTCCGTGAAAGTGATCAACGAAAATGATTCCAATTACGATAGTTATGGTGACACGTTGGTCGATTACTCAGCTATTTCAAGAGTGGTTTCCGGGGTAAAAAAAAGCTTGGTTTTATGTTTTGTTGACGGTCCAGTCATGGGAAGCGAAGAGTGGTATAGTAAGTGGGAGGATTATCTGGTTGACAAAGACTTTTTGAAACTTTTGAATAGCTTTGTGGTCAATGAAATAACGTGGAGGCGTTGGGCGCCTTCGAGAACTAGAATGTGAAACCAATTCCATTCCGTAATTTTACATATGTTTATATATTGCATTTTATCCGAGATTTTATCCCGCTATAACAATTTAAAAATACCTTCGCTTTATCACATCAGCAGTTTCTAGTATTAAACTAATCCATTGTACGCGTCTACCACAAATTTGCAATCTCGGCTGCCTTTGCTTATGCAGATGTAAGAACCATCGTCGTGATCATTATTAGGGTGTGGAGGAAACACGCATTTCTGCTGACTGTTCGGAAATGGACATGGGCAATCAACTGGTTTACTTACACATGCTAATGTGTCTGGACATAAATACTTGCCGCAATCCTTGGAAAGATACTCATCCTCATGAGATCGTTGTGGTTGTTGCTGTTGACGTTGCTGTTGGGCAAAAAATTGATCAAAAAAAGCTGAGGCCGGTAAAATAAGCAATCCGGCCATACACAACCCGGTAAATGCATGCATGTTATACTAATTGCTGGTCTCTATAGATATATGTCTGGTATCCCTCTTGAAACGTGAATGTGGTAAAGCTCAACTTTATCCTCTCATTTCATTTATAAAGAGTGCCACGTCAGAAAGTTCAGCAATCATGTTGAGCGTGGGTTACGTAATATCACGATAGCCGGTTTCGATACTGCTATGGTCATTTTGAATTTTTTGTCTCAACTTGCTAATTCTAGTTGAGTATTCGACAAGATTATAATCGTAATCAACTGGGTAATTGATTTCTTGTTCGGGGATATAATGATTGTGCACGTATTGGTAAAGACGTTCATCTTTCTTAAGATCTTCGCTGAAACCATACTGATCAGAGATTGTATTATTTGGAATTGAAAGCTCTTCATCTGCCGTGAATATTGAGCATGTAGGGTCTTCCAGTACGTCACTTATATTACTCACATAACCCCTTTGCAAATCTTTGTCGCTTTTTTTATTTAACAATGGGGTTAGTGAGTTCGTTTTTTGAGAGTCTTCACTATCTCTCGAATTTCCAAGTAGAACTCGGGCCTGGTTTTCGATATTTTCACTTTTTATTATCCCTGATTTACTCTTCTTTCCCCGAATACTCCTGGAAGATGCACTAGCTGCTTTTTTACTACTCTCACTACATTTATCATGTGAGTCCGAAGAGGCTCCGTTCCCGTTCTCATCAACATTTATCCAGTATTTCTTTCCATCTGCTGAGATTCTCAAACCTTGGTATATCTTTTGATTGAAGGTCTCCGAGCTGTTGTAAACGGTGGAATCAGCAATGGAATCAAAGTTCCTTAAGTTATAACTGTCACCATACATTGTGGTGATTTTGATGTCATGAATTAGGTCGCCTATACTTATGCAATCTTTCAGGGCTACCAACGGTTTTATTCGTGCAGCGTCAGGGTATTTCAGAACAATAAAGTCTGTGTATGGGAATGAGCTCCAATGTAGGAATGCAAAAAAGATCATCTCAAAGCACAATAGGCCGTTTTGTATCTGGATACCCAAGTTGCCGCTTGAATTCAAGAGCACAACTTTTTCCCGTTCTCTAAAAACACCAAGCCAATTGAGAAGGCCAATTATTATACCTTGCCAGTAAGATGCAAAAATAATGAGCTTGACACACATGAACTTTCTCCAGGGCTTGAAGGCACTCAATTGGTCGTACAAACATTTCCAAAACATAGCTAAGGAATATAATGATGTTGTAACACTTAAATTGTAACATACACCTATCCACACGAAGATACTACTTGAAGAAACGTCATTCACATCGTAGATCCCTAGAACACTTGTAATGAATATAACTAGGTACAAAAGAGGCTTGAACCACACATATTGCAATATACAACGTTTGATAGTCAAAAACTGTTGGGGGTCAGAAATGTTGATCTTTTTCAAAAAAAGACTTGCAGGAAAAGGATGTGAAGTGGGAGGCTTATCCACTGTCATTAGAATGATTCTTCTTTCACCACCAAGCATCAACACTAATAGTTTATAGAAAGTGTAAATAGTAAACGCTTCATATATCTCACGTACTGGTTCTATTAATCTTCCTACCTTATAGCTCATCAACATGCAGTAGCAGGAAAGGGAAAACAAAGGTACCAGTACCAATATACGAACAGTCAGACGCTGCTCAAATGGCTTTCGGTAGTTTCTCAAATGCAAAAAGATACCTAGTGATGATACTAATATTGAAGATGTGGTAGTAACGCCACATATAACGATAACCCATCTGGGCAATGCTCTCTCCAACTCCATGAATAGGCCTATACTGTGAAATAGCGACGCTGAGATGTTGTATATCAAGTGTGGAAGATGTCACAGCAGTGTCCTCACTTCGATAAAGAACTATGCCCCATCCTTTTCATGTTGATGCTAATCTCGCTTTTTGCAACAGTTCGTGTCCCAACTTTCTTACTTTCTCAACATTTGGCTAAACAGCTGGGGGCACCACAACTAAGCCGTCGTACCATTCAACACATTCTCCTTGAGAGTGATTTACAAAGGTCACAACTACATTTAGTTTCAAGCTTTTGTTTTAAAGAAAAATAGCGTATCCGATGTCAATAGGGCAAAATCAGCAGAAACCGGAGGCTAGCAAATTATGAACTTTTCTGACCTCGTGGCAACTACAATGAAGAAATTTAGTGGTCCAGGACCTCAAATCAATCAGACAACAGGGTCTATGAAGCAGAGTTCATCCTAAAGTAAATTAGAAAGTAGAATTGATCATAAAGCAGAAGGTAACTTTTACTTATTTTTGTACAATCCACAAAATGGGTTTTGTAGATCATCACCGCTTCTGCTCATGGCTCTGCTATTCAGTTGCTGATCTATAAATTTTCAGAACATTTTCTACTACAAAAAACATAATGTTTAAGGGATTTTTGAAACATGTACAAAAATAAGCCCCATTTTTCGATTGAACCTGGAGGAGATTTGAGCCTACAAGTTGCGCCTTTAAACTTTTTGTCGTAGCTTGACGAATTATCTTCGTTTATTATGCACGGAATTCAAGTAGATTGTACATGAGAGTGATTCCTTCTACATGTTTGCGGCAAAGTAACTTAATAGGCTGTGGTGATAATGATATTTAGGTTTGGCGTTGTTTTATTCTGGGTACTACTATTTGCGAAAATTGATTATATCCAAGCTGCAGGTGTAGCAGTGCATCTAAACATCGCGTCAAGAGTTAAGTTCAGCATCCCTGACTCATTGAAAGGATTCGAGAGTGAGTACTATGCTGGTTCGTTCCATCCTGATGCCTTTTACAATTGCTTTGGTCTTTCACTTGCTGCAGAAAACGCACATTGGCCTCCATTTTTGAAAGCTGCCGTCGAATACTATGTTCAGCGGTATGCATCTAAGGGTTTAGAAAATAAAAGCTTGAAAGCTTTTTTATATGGCGTTTTTACACACCAAGTAGCAGATGTGGCATGGCACTCTTTACACTCTTACCAAGGTTTGATGAGGATGATTTCGGAAGTAGAATTTGATGGCAATTTTCAGGCTGCCCACGACTACTTGGATACTAATGGAGATTTTATACAATTGAACAGGGAATTTGAGAATTTGTCGGATACTGACTTTTCTGCACTAGTGGAGTTTTATAAAAAAGAATGGACCTATCCCACACATGACATTGTCGAAATTTACCGCTCGTTAGGTTTCCAGGAAATAACAAAAGCAAAAATGGAACTCTGTATGGGCAGAGGATTTTCCGCTCTTCAAGGGGAGGTAATGGCAGTTTTGGCTGATCGTGCTACAAACCACAGGCTTAGCCTCAATTTACAAAACTCCCCATTAACTTTTGTTTTATTGAATAGCTACTATTACGGAGGAATTGACCAGATCGCAAATACTTTGGCAATCTGCATGAAAGAGCTAGACGAATGGTTTACGGCTACTGACATTCCAGAAGCATGGAACATTTGTCGGCCTGTATTCAAAAAACACTCAATTGAAAATCAGGGCCTAGGTGATACCTCAAGAAACTACATAAGCAGTTTCCCGTCAAAGTTGCAACGTTCTCTCCACCCTCACAGTAATAATTTGTACCTTTCATCAGGAATTCGTAACTCACAATTTGGTACTTCAATAAAAGTTGGTAACTTTCTTGGTGAGCCAACTATTGCCATATCAGCACCTTATGAAGATTTTTATGGAACCGTGTACCTAGTACCATTGAAAGAAATACTTCATGATAGTAAAGAGTTTGGGCAGAAACTTGGGATAGACGGTTTCAAAATAGCCCCTTCTAATTGGCCCATATCCAGTTCTGATTTTCTTCACGATTTTCCATCACGTTTTGGAGACGAATTATTCACATGGAAATTAAAAGGACACGAATTTCTAGTGATTTCTGAGCCTGGTCTGACACAGTTCAAAATATTCTTGTATGGCTCGCTAGTGGCAATACTAGAATTCAGCTCTGCAGAAACAGTTTTGGGCTGTAATGGAATAAAAGAATGGACTATTCTGAGCAAACTTCCTTATGATTTGAATGGTGACGGCTGGCCTGATTTGGTTTTGGGATCCATGTTTTCTGATGACAGCAGTTCAAGATCCCAAGGAGGATTGGTGGTAATTTTAGATGGAAAAAAATTTTACAGCAATTATTGTCATAGACTAAAATATTCATTTAATACAGAAGTGCCCGTGATAAACATCGATTCGATAATACTCCAAACATATGAAACTCCAAAGGTTTTGCATCAAACAAATCAGTATGATCAGTTTGGTGTATCTTTTGCTACCACAAAAGATTTGGTTCTTATTGGGCTCAACTCAGTAGGTGGTGTGGCAGTTTTTGATAAAAAGTCGGAAATTTTTTTGGGATTGTTGTCCAATGAAGGTCAAGGTTTTTTCACATCTGATTTTCCAGAAAGGAGGGCTTCCGAAAAAACATCTCTCTATGCTTTCAATGGAATTTTGACAGGAAGTTCAAATGAATCTGAATGGATTATTGTTTCGGGTGCAGGCTACTCTTTTGATAGTATCTGCCCTTTATGTGGCTTAGCATATTTGTACAAGCTAGAGAATGGAAATTTTGAGTTGGTAACAAAGTTGACAGCAGAAGTAACGGAAAAAAGTCAAAACTTCGTATTATCCCTATTCAGTTCCTCGATGGTAAAAATATCAGACTCTTTAGTAGTAATTGGAAGTAGCTCTTTCAATGATGGCAGGGGTGCTTTATTTGAATTAGACGTGGAAGAGTTACTTGATCAAAATATCAACCTTGAAGAATATACGAATATTCAACCTTTTTTTATTGCTGACAAAGGCATAGGCTTTACGAATTTTGCTTACGATAGCATAGAGTATTTTGATCATGAGAATCATGCATACATTGCGGTAAGCCTTGCTAACCACTTTTACTCACAATTTGCTCACGAAGGAGAAAAATTCAGCGGATCTGTCCTTATTATAAAACTATAGTACAATTCTGTTATAACCAATATAAAAATTGACTGGACGAGACCGGAGTCGAACCGATGACCTTTCGCTTGCAAGGCGAACGCGCTACCAACTACGCCACACGCCCAAGTAGTTTTTAATGGTCCCTAGCAGGATCGAACTGCTGATCTTGGCGTTATTAGCACCACGCCTTAACCAACTGGGCCAAGGGACCATACTTATAATTTCGATTCCTTAGCTGTACTAATACAAATTATTTTACATTATTGCTAGGAAAAAGTTTTGTAACGCACAGAAGAAGAGTGATAAGGAATGCCATGGTTAATAAAAATTGAGCCCAAAGCTGTTGAGATAAGATGCCGAAGCCAATCATGATCGAGTGATAAGAGATAAGAGTCTTATCATGATAAGGCATCTTAAGTAATCTAAAACTGGAAAGTTAGCCGCCATGATAAATGAATAATGGCAAGTTTAACCGAAGGTGTAAGTGTATAAATACAAGAGGTTTGTCCCTTGTATTTATGTTTGAGAATATTAGTTTGTAGGCTAGTTATATTAGTTATAAATTAATAAGCAACAAACATAAGAAAAAGTGAACATATACAATGGATATTCATAATAGAATAGCTAGATTACAACAGGTTATGAGCCAATTCGCTCTCACTTGCCCTAGAGATGAGAGCTTGAAGCTTTCTTCGTCTATGAACTATCCTAAATGGAACAGTTACACTGGTATGCTTGTTGCCACTCAGGGTGCTGGCCTTGACGTTTATTTTACAACTGGAGATATGATGTTACCTCCAGCTGAACCGATAGACGACACTCTAGTTATGCAGCTCCAAGTTGCATTGAACAATGCAATTCAAGTTGTACTGTTGAATACTGTGTCGTCAAAAGTGTTGTTAAAGTATCAGTCTGATAATGCGTTCGGACTTGATTTACTTATGTTGATTAGACGTGATTACTCCCAGGTTACATCACGTCAATTGTATGCTATGGTTAATAAAGCTTGTGATGCTTCGGTCAGTAAGTCTGCCGGTGATGAAAGTGCTCTGTCCTTGTTCAGAGATATATGTGCTCACTTTAACCACTCCTCGGAAATTACCCAAGTGATGGGTTTGTTTTACTTAAGGATGTTTAAGTCCGACCAAGCGAATGCTCGAGTTTTAGATGTGTCAACTCCGAACATTACGTTGTCAGCGGTTGAGAACACTCTGCGGGATCTCGTTCCTACAACGCAGGGTTCAGTATTTGCAGCTACTTCCAAGAAACCTTATGTTAATAAGCAGAAGTGTTACCGATGCCAGAAACGAGGCCACGTTGCTAAGGATTGTCCAGCTGCTGCCCCGATTGCTGCTAGCAGTTCTAGTGGTAATACAGCAGCTCTTGTCAACTCCTCATCCAAATCTATCTCTGGTATCTCTTGGGCAGTCTTCAACTCAAGAGAAGACTCAGTTATGCCAAGTCGGAGCTACATTTTGGATTCTGGTGCTACACTCCACATTTCAAATGAGCGGTCTCATTTTGCTGAATTTACTCCGGCGTCTGGCTGCATTACTGGGATCTCATCCAATCCTCTGGTCGTTAAAGGTACTGGGACTATCCGCTTTGTGCACCCATTTACCTCAAAAGTTCTCACCGTGTCTGACGTCTCCTTTGTCCCCCATGCAC